>NC_069136.1:13909855-14545624 GCF_026914265.1 Mya arenaria
TATATAGTTTACAACGATTGTGAAGAAAGTTATCATAACTTATACCAAGTCACTCTCGTTGGCACGATGTTGTGGACTAGTGTTGTGGGGGAAACCGGAGTCCCTGGAGAAAAACCAATTGTGTGGTTTGGTGACCACAAACCAAACTCACATGAGCGCAGGCCAGGAATTGAACCCGGGTCGACTTGGTGAGAAGCGAGTGCGCTTTCCACTGCGCCAACCGGTCAACCAGATCTTTATTTACTTTTAGTGAATTATCTAAATCCAAATCAGTTGTTTCAATCATGTTCAGTTTTGATGCATATTCAAGTTTAACCAAATGGATTCTCAATAATATTATTTTTACATCTGAATTGAAATGAAAAACGCTGAAAATGGGGCGTACACAAAATGATAAGACTGAGTAAGATTTAAAGTAATTATGGTATGAAGCATTATGTAAATTCTATGAATAAATTTATTTATGTTAAACTGTTTATTTTATTCTTTAGCAAATCATAATTGCTGAAATCCACATGAGGCCAGGCTGGTGAAAGCTTTGACTAGGGTGATGGTTACGTCCTAAGGGCAACATTGAAATGGGACTCCTAATCGGCTTTACCAAATGCTGAGAAAAATGCAATCATAGGTAAGTTTAAATTGACCAAGTAATCTGTTTGCGAATTGAAAATCCAGAAACCATAACTCTGGGTGCAGTATTTTTTCGGTTATTCCCCTGAAATAATTTTCTTACTGAATTTAAGACGAGCATAACTTGGAAAAGTCTTTAAGGTATTGACTTTAAACTTTATATTCAAAGTGATCTCTTTAAGAGTAGTGATCAAGAACCATAACTCTGGCTGCCATATTTATTAAGTTGTTGCCCTTTGTCAATTTTTATACTTATTTTTGGCCAGAGCATGACTTAAAAAGTCTGAGGTATTTACTTCAATTTTCATATACAGATATTTCATTAAGCAGTCCATAGACACCAAAAGATTGACTGTTGTATTTAATTAGTAATAAATACTATTAAAGCTGCACTCTCACAGTTTTACCGTTTTTACAACTTTTTTTAATTTTTGTCTTGGAAAGAGCAAATGTTGTCGTCAATATCTGCCAACCAATGATAAAAGATTGCTGACAAAAGATCAGATCGCCGATGTTCATATCTCTATTCGAAAATTAATGTTTTATGGCTTAAACCGGTTTAAGAAAAATGCATAAAACATTAATTTTTGATCTTAAATATATAAATCTGCGATCTAAATTTTTGTCAGCAGTCTTATATAACTTGTGTCCATGCATTTTTGCAAAAATTGGCTCGTTCCAAGACAAAAAATTAAAAAGGTGTCAAAACGTTCAATCTGTGAGAGTGCAGCTTTAAGTTTATTTTCATACTCATTTTTGTTAGGGGCATAAGTATAGAAGTCTGAGGTAATGCCTCCAAGATTATTAAACAGATAGATCTCATTTAGAGAAGTGCAGTGAACAAGAAACATAACTCTGGCTGTAGAATTTGAGTTATTTTGACTTTTTTATAATCTTACCCACGGTTAAAAAAAGTAATATTTGGGCTCTTTTGGAATTTCCATGGTCTCTTGTCTGTCCTTCCTGTGTTTGTTTGGACTGTATATTTTACATTTATGGTCAGGTTTTGATTTTGTTTGGAAGAAGTGACCACCATAGCACGAGAAAGTGTAGTACACCAGACCCAAGTCCTTACCTTCAAAATCAATCAGAGCAGAATTATAGACACTTGAGTGTGTTGGGGTATTCATCACATTCAGTGATAGCTCTTTTCGGAAAAGGCAAGTGATTGTCATAGTCTTGGTATTGTTTATGACGGCTGTTATGGTACATATTTTGCTAAAGGCAATATGGACATGTGTAGTAATGCCTTGTGGAATAGTAAATAGCAGACATAATCATAATTTGTTGTTTGTTTCATGCCAACTTCTTTGTACGTTTGAGTGGCACTTGACAAAATGACTAGTAATTTTAGGGGTTGGGTCTGACCATGAGATGACCCCAGTTGAATTTAGGGTTCATGGCGTCAACGTTCAAGGTCACATTGACCTTGAAAACCAAAAGCTTGTCTTTGTGATAACTAATGCTTGTACCTATCATCCTCAAAACTGACATTTAGGCTGGGGTTTACCTGTAGATGTATTTTGAGGTCAAAGGGCAAGGTCACAACTCATTAAGGTCATTAAAATGTATGGCATTTTACTTATTTCCAGCTGCTACATGTTTATCTGGGGTGGGGGTTAATAGTTTTACAAACATCTCTTGTTAATTAGTCATTTATGAGCATTGTCATATATATTATTTGTGTTCAATAATATGTCATTTCAGATGTCATCTCAAAAATGTTCAGCACCCCAGTTGCCATGGAAAAAGAAAAGATACGTGCAGCCCTGTGTAGGCTGAGGGTCATGTACAAATAAGACCAAATAAGACCATACTTTTGAGAGACATGATGCTTTGTGTAAATCAGTTCTAACTATATTTTAAGAGACTGCTGTATTATTTGTATGTTAAAATATCAATTTTATCATTTCACAAACTTCCTTATTTTGTTGTTGTTTTTAAGTAAATATACTTACTTGTACTATATTTTTAAAACATCACTGTATTGCTGTTTACTTTGAAAAAATAATGTTTATTTAGTTTTTGGTTTTATGATGTTTTTATTGTATGCTATATGTAGATATTGGTTGTAAGTGCTAGTTTCTTATCACAAAATATTTCATATAATATGTACATTTTTCTGAATCAACTGCTCAAAAATTATAGTAAACATTTCAAGAAGGCATTACTTTTTGTGTGTTTTTTTGCCCAACCAATATGATTTTTTTTTCAGTCAAATTTAAAGACACGCTTTTAGCCAACAAAACCAACTTATTCATAAAAACCCGCTTATTTAAGAAAAGTATGGGGTTTTTTATTCCTAAAAACTCGACTTTTGCTTATTTTTTGCTCACTTTCACATTAAGCGGGTATAGGTGGGTTTTAAAACTCACTTCTAAAAATAAAGTGGGTTTTTATGTGTTTACACTCATGTTTTGCTCGCCTTTAGCCCACAACAAAACCAACTTACTGGTAAGTGGGTTTTAGTGGGTAAAAAAACTCGCTTATTTGATAAAAGTGGATTTTTATGGCAATAAACTCGCCTTTTGCTCACTTTTAAGAGGTCGCAGTTATACAAGTTTAACTCAAATAGGGCAGGTGCCAATAAAACCATTTCTCACAATTCTCTACTTCTGTTGTTAAATGACGGTTTCTAGTGCAGAAAAAGAGCAATTAAGCAGATATATAATTTATTACATAAATCTATTTTTCTTGGACAAAACTAATAACAGCGCGTTTTGATACTAGTATTGTACACACCATATAAAATATGAGTATTGCTTAACTTATAAGTATTCTATCAATACATACGTTAAATATCCTATACATATTATAATATATTGCAATCACAAAAAAAGTATATTGTATTGGCAAGTTTCTTCAAATGGAAGCTTAAATGCATTAAGAAACATGATAACTAAACTATCCTTTACAAATAATATGATTCTTGTATTTTGCAGTGACGCGAATCAGACTTTAGTCAGTGATTCTGTAAGTCAGATATCTGATTTATGAACTAGAAAAAAACGGTTTTACAAATTTCAGCTTTTGGTTGGTGAAATATGGGGATATGGAAACCTAAACATGTAAGAAAGAGTCCGAAAAATTAGTTAGTCATGTGAATATTGTTTTGGTTTTCTGGTCAATGTTCCTGAAATGCAGGCTTTTTCGCTAGTTTGATTAAAAATAATAAATAAATTACTTTTTTAAACACTATGTTACATTTTATATTGGTTGGAAAGCTTGGTTTATCAATCCGGTCACTGAAAACACTCAAATTCTAGGGATAACTTAACAAGATATTGACATACACAGCTGTACATTCGATTCATTGACAATTTGATTCTTTGAATTACATCAGTCTCAATGATTCAAACAATCTCCGTTCAAATAACAATGTTACAGGGTAATAATTGTTTATAAATGACGTGCCAGAAATAGGTGAAGGTAACGAAATGGTTGGAAATTAATTATAAAAGCTCATAAAAAGCTAAAGCATATGAATATACATTAATAATCAAACAATTACATCCAAAATTACATTAAAATATATAAATGCAGGTTACATTGCAAAATACATCGTTACTTTCAAATGTCGATCTATATCGAATCACATTAGAAGGAAATAAAAGCACCTTCATATTACTAAATGTTGTGCTTTTGTTATGCTTGTATGCTTATACACATATGGTACATTTCTTTAACATAAAATAATATAGATATTACTACCAAAAAGAGCCGTAAACAGTGTTTTAAGCAGCGTATACCTTAATAACACGTTATACCTTTTAACAGCTATTCTAATTAAAGTCACAATAAATTATGACGTCATCATGTACGTCATATTTACTATCACATATTTACCCACTCATACCTCAAAACATAAAACAACAAAATTATTTAAGATAAACTTTGGGTGCTTTCGAACGAATTGGTTATATGCTAGGCTTCATTTTTTTACCGATTATCCTACACGACATATTCGTTATGTACGTATAAATATTTCAGGGACAACTATTTTGGCTAAAATGTTATTTTTCTCAAAACAAAATCATAACAAAATCGAGGCAAAAGCCTCGCTCGAGTCCATTTTCACAGTCATCAATGTATAAAAGAATTTCCTTGGAATAATCATATGCGATATGAAAAAAGCTCATAAACTGGACACGAAACTGAATAAAATGAATTACAATGTATACCTACCTACAAGTACTATTACTTTTACAATTGAACACATACATAATTTAAGTTTAAATATAAAAATATACAAGCAACACACACTGAGGCAGACTCGATATAACATTAGCACCATAAAACAAATAAAATACATGGTTTGATAACAATAAAAGCTTTATACATAATCGTTATCATATATTTGCTCTTGTTTATAAAATATTTTTAAAGACTAGCAAATATTTCAGCATTTATAAAGATATCAAAATAATTATGCAAATATTTAAAAATGGTTATTCCGTTTATCATATTAGGTAGTCTTTCATCGAATTTAAGTCTAACATGAACATATTTTGACAGCTTAGGATACTTTCCTGCTTTTAGGAATATTTAGAATAATATATGTTATTTAGAATGGTAGGTCTTCAAAACAGTAATCATGAAATCTCAATCATGAAATCCCTGACATGAAAAGCAAAACATGAAATCGGAAAAATGAAATCTCAAACATGAATTCCCAAACATGAATTCCCAAAAATGGAATTCCAAACATGCAATCGCTTACATGAAATTCCAAATATAAAATCAAAGCAAAAAAAACTTACATGAAATCCCAAACATGAAATCCCAAACATGAAATCCCAAACATGAAATCCATCCCAATCATGAAATCCCAAACATGGAATCATAAACATGAAAAACTGTTAGTTCCGATTTGAAATATTTGTTAAATTGTAATTACCAACTTTAACAATCACAATAATAAAGATAAGTCAAATTTTACCTTAATCTTTATTTATATTACCACTATTGTGACGAAAGTTACGTTAATGTCTGCTGGAAACAGAAGTACCCGGACAAAACCAATTTGTCCGGCTTGGTGCCCACCAACCCAAACTCCGATAAAATCGAACCTGGGACACATTCACTCCTAAAACTGCAGTTGTAGTGTCGGCTGTGATGAACAAATTGTTTGCAATGAAATATGCAATTTAATGCTAAAATCATGTATAACCAGTGTATGTTAACATCCCCCATATAAGAAATATATAACTATAATGGTTAAATACGAAATAACTGTCCATTACTAGTTCCCACTCGTTACACACTCTTTACTGGAATCATTTACGACAAGTATTTGTGGATCAAGGTCATAAGACCAGAAAGCAGCCCAATTGTGAGAGGGAGGTTACAAAGCACAATGTACACAAACCCGGATGACGTAGTACACAAAAAGAAGTCCTAACGTGTACACGTACTTGTTCAAATATTGTTTCGTAACCTCTCTTATACTTCAAATACATTTCCGATGGACTATATTCTTGAAAAACTACTTCAAGTGGAACTACTTTCTTTTAGAAATATTTCTGGTGTAATTACTTTCTGGAGGAACTACTTTTGTTGGACTAATTTCTTCAGTACATGATGCTGTTTTGAGTGGTGTTTGGTGATGAAAGCTTCCCTGAGCTTCGGGCGGAAGAAGTTTGGGACCTGGAAAGTGCAAAAATATAGGATAAGGCTATGTAAAAATCATTTAAACATCATCTAAGCAGGTTGCCAACTTCAAGTTCCTACGATTTTAATTTTACCAAATTACGTTTTGTGCGCATATACTATGTACGAGGTATATCTCATCATTGCAAGATGGACATCTTAATGCTTATTCTAAATATCTGTATTTACTTCCCTATTTCTTTGGTTAGCAGTCTACTGTAATGACATTTAACTCAATCATTGCAGATTATAAGTATCTTCCATGGCCGAGAGTGTAAGGTAGGTTCATACCGACCCGAGCGTAGGGTGTTTTGCGGAAACGAGGTTTACCCTGCGCGAGGGTCGGGATGAACCTATCTTATACGAGCGGCTATGGCAGATGCCTTTTCTCCCACCTCAGTTAAACAAACTTAAGTAAAAATGTTTTTTGCTGGAACTCTTTTTTGCTTAGTGAAAATAATTGCGTATGGATATGTAATAGCACGTGGTTGTCATGGATATACGCGCAGTGATCCAGTTAATGTTAATAGTCAAATCGGTCTTTTTAAATAGTTCTAAGGAGAATGAAGCATTATTTCTTGAATGGTGCCTGAAAACTGTTTTATGGTGACATTTGAAGCGAGAAATAATTAATTAGCGTTCTAAATATTACCATAAAACAAGATTTCCTTGATGCTACTGACGACAGTCTTCAACAAGGGAGGTAATTACAATGTGGTAAAAGGAGTTCCATACGGGCATTTTATCTTCGCCCGTGGGCAAGATAAGAATATCTAGCATGGTTAAATTATTGGATCTACTTATCTGAGGTGGGAGAAATGTCTATCCCAAAGCTTGCCGGAAATGGCCGAGTAATAAAGATTGTCATTCATTGATGGCCGAAACATTTATTTCTGGCAATGGTTTTACTCTATTGTTTTGCACACAAACTTACTTCAGATGATACCAAAATATAACAGGAACACCTAGTGGCGTGTAAAATATGCATAATGTACAAACACCCAACTTACCTATCAACCTTGTTTTCATACTCGAGGAGATCCATCTCAGAGGCGGCGACGACCACGCGGTATGGACTTCCGCTCACGTGCTTGCCGGACCACTGCACGTTGATGGTGTAGACGCCAGGCTCAAGGGGATGGTACAGACAATGGAACAGCTTGTCCTTCTGGCTTGCTCGCTTCATTTCCACATGGAATGCTCCTTGATAAGATAAGATAATTGTAAGGTAATATATTGCTGATATAATACAATAATAAAAAGAAGAAGATGTCTTTCTAAACACGGTTTGTTTTTGGCTTGTCGTTGTAGTTTTTATGTTATTGTTAGTATGTAGTATTTCGGACAATTCCATTCGTTCGTATTAAACATATTGATTTCCAACGTTTTGCGTAACAAATATATGTGCATGCATTTTCAAAGTTAATTTTCTTGTACATACGCATTATACGCATTATTATGATTGATTATGTAATGTTATATATCTATATCACCTTATGTCGTAGAGGTGAGTTGAGTTACGCCTATTTGTAATGTAATCTACGTTAGACGTGTAATCAATGGTGTTCGTTTTTATTTTCTGAACGAGGCTCACACAGAAATTTTATCCCAGCTCACCTTTAAGTCCCATGACGCTGACGTGCAGCTCCCCGCCACCGGCGCCAGTGGCATCAGCGTAGAAGTGACCCTGGTAGTCGGGGAATACTCCGTTCTCCAATCCCGGGCCCCACACCTTCACATTTCCGGTCATAACTTTCCCCTTTATCTCGATGGCGTACGGACTTCCTGTTGGGCGATGAAGACATCAATATATAGATATAAAAGGCCAAACAAGACTTTGCCAAACTCGTGATAGAAATATATTCCCTGCTAGGATATTTCTAATATTTCGTTGAGATTATCTGTCTACAACAAAGGTGTAGTTCCAGGAGATTAGTAATAAAGCATAACCGGAATGAATATGATGAAAATTTATGTCAACGACGAAAGCGATAACTATAACAAAAACAAAAAGAACACCTCACATGATAAGATAAGGGCAACGTCTGACGCAAGAGAGTACCACTTCTCTTGTTTAACTATGAAACAAGCACTCGGATGACGGTACGGAAAGAGTTTCAGGACAAATGGCAATAAACAAACAATGATACCGAAATGTTGCATTTTATCGAGAAGAAGATTAAAAAAATCTGGAAGGAGGCAGTGCACCTTGTGGGGACGTTTCAAGAAGAGATTCTTAGAGAAAGAAATATTACCAAAAACATGTTGTTTGTTGAGTCGAATGTTGAGGATGTGTTTCCCTAGCTTCTGGGGGCGGACACGCAGCCGGTACGTGCCGTCGTAGTTGTCCGTGAGATGCACGGGAACATCGTGCCCTTCAGGGTCCTTACAATCGATGGTCAGCTCGCCTGGAAGGTTGGAGTGGAGATTATTAGTATGTGTAGTCACATTAGGTCATCGTTTCAGACAAGACTTATTAATGAAAGTTTCTTAGCCGGTATTCATAAAACAATTTCTTAAGTCAAATATCTCACTAATAATTTGATATGATAACTTTATACCCCCCCCCCCCTCCTCACAATTGTCTTTATTATGAATTTGAAAATTTAAATACTCAAGTTGAGAAATGACTGAATATGTTTTATGCAAACCTAGCCATTTATCGAATAAATCTTTTATAAATAAATATATTACTTAAAATCATATTGTGCTGCAGTTTTTTTCCTTTGTCTCAAAGAGTGACATCTTACTAATAAAATGTAGTAATGTACTATTTTTATTTCAACCAAAAATAGTTTTTTACTGAATGATAATTAAATTTCATTTTGGGAATCAAATTTAAAATGTTGCCCGTACTATTACCAAATCAGGTGGCTGATTCCAATGTGTGTATTGTAAATATGTGTAAATATTGTGTTTGTCCTCATTGGCCGTATGGCTTATTAGGTTTAAAATAAACCTACTTCTATCTCTTATTTACGGTGGAACAGAGGTGACATGTGCATGTTTTTATTTATCACCTGATCACGACATAATTAGCCAATCAGAATACACTTTAATATGCATGTATGTTCGCGTTGACTAGAGTAGCCCACAGTGGTTAAAAATATACCAACAATTCCGCTTCGAACGTTACAATGTCTTATCTTATCAGGTTATCAGGTACCTCTTACATGACATATTAAATGTACAATTTATGTTATTAACTTGTATTAAGAGTTCCGTCTAGTCGAGACTGCATTCGAATAAAAAAAGTACCATTATTTTGAACTAACGTTGTTAATTACCTCGCCTTTTTGAAACTAATACATGTCTACAAGTATTCTATTATGCCCGATAAAAGATACAAAACCAAGGGCTTGACTGATGCCCATATTATGTACATGCCGATATGAAAATAATTGGTACAATTAACTCATGCGCATGACATATAACAACATAACATGCTGCCATGCAGCTTTTCCTAATACAACGAAACACTCCAATCAATCCCAATCAGCTACTGAAGATGTACTGAATCAAGATGCTACATTCCATGCAGATTTCTTCAAGACAAGAATAAGAAACATGCAATACTGATTTGAGGTACACCACATCAATTCTAGTGTTGATGATGGTGATGAAAAATGTAAACAATACAGTCGAATCCCGGTGGCTCGAAATCGCTTGGCTCGAATTCATCGTTGGCTCGAACTGGATGTTGAGGACCGATTTTTTTTTTTTAGAAATTGAAGGTAAGCTTTTCCGCATTGCTCAAAACTTCAACGACTAGAGATATTTTCGCCATCTACCTGGGAGTTCGAGCCAACGGGGTCGACTGTCAATAGGAGAGAAATTGCCTTGTGCCAAATGTATTTAACACATGCACAAGAGAGGGGGGAATTTTAGACAGTACTGAAATTTAGTTCAACCAAAAGGTTAATACGGTCTAAAAGTTGCATGTGGAAATGGCATGTTCGAACAAAATAGAAAGTACAGCGTCTATACTTTTGTATGTGGCAACAATTGAGTTATGTAGTTTGTTAGGCCGAGCTTGGTCAGTTCCACTGTGAAACCGGCTATGGTCAATTCGGCATAATATAGCTCAGCGCTGGCCAATCGAGAGCTCGATTGGCATCACGTGTTCTAACAAACCAATAAAAACATACCATGTATGAGACTAATTTTTTTAACTTGAAAGTTAAGGATAAAACACATATGACGATTGGAAGGAGATTATTCGGAGCGGCCTGAATGGAAAAAATGTTGTTAAGTATTGAAACGTAAGTGGGCACACATCGACATTTACCACATGCTGTAAACACCCGGATGTCCACTTTACGCTTCCATAGTTTAGGATTGTGGGACAGAACTATTCTACATATACACGATACCAAACGTATACGGTATGGTGGTAATGATGTTGACAATATTTACCATTGTTGTCTGCAAACGAAGAAAACGAAGCAGTGATGGATGGTGAAATCTGGCTAATGTTTTGATATATTTTAGGTCACAACACACACAATGTCTTAAAGAAATACACCGTACCTTTCACAGAAATATCATACTTTTACGAATGTACATGTTCTAGTTCATGCATATGTATGTAACACATTTATGTAATACTAAAATATAGTAATATAAAATTTACGTGAGACCAGACAATTATACGTTTCGCAATCAAAAAATACCCTATTCTGTTTAAGGTGCAAATATTACACTCTGGTTGGATTGAAATAACATAAGTATCTAGTTCCAAATACACGTGTGCATGGGAAATCCAGACCATATTCTTGAATCGAATACTACACACTTTTTTTGGAAACCCGCTATAGTAGTACGTTTGTTGTACGATACTATGTTATATATCGGTGCCTTAATGATAAAAGTCGGATATCACATGAAGAGCCTAGCTTATTGCGTACTTTGAGGGAGGGTTGGGGTGGGTATGAGTATAAAAAAGAAGAACAGTGCATGCTTTGATACAATCGTTATCTCTATAAACTTCAATGATAGGTCTGCAAATATGCATCATATTTCCACATAAAACATATCAATGGACTGTCATATCAATCGGAAAATCGAAATTATTGCACCAATATGGCCAAGTAAAGAATATGGTGCTAATATGGGAAATAAAAGAATATGGCGCATACATAGCCAATCAAAAGATATGGTGCGAATTATGGTCAATATAACAATAGGTCTCGAAATGGTCAATATAAAAGCAAGGCTCAAAACCAGCCAATAAAACAAATGACCAATTCCTATGGCCCTAAAATGGTAAACCAAATACTATGGCGCCAACATGGTCAATTCAAGAATATGGCGTGCATAGTTTGTGCAGTCTACTTTAATAGGGGAAAGTCCTAATATTGTACGGTATAGTTGTCTGATCGAAACGTAAGACTTACTTTGCGTAACCTTGCGATCCGCTAAGTTTATAATATCAGAAAG
Organism: Mya arenaria; assembly: GCF_026914265.1. NCBI lineage: Eukaryota > Metazoa > Mollusca > Bivalvia > Myida > Myidae > Mya > Mya arenaria. Next base: position 13,921,574 of record NC_069136.1, read on the forward strand.
AAAAAACAAATTGAAAATGCTCGTCCTTAATTTTCATAATCGTAAACTAATAATTAGTGTGATAGCTAATAACTAGTTCTTTGTCTAACGTATCTTATTGCGTGGTTATGAATACATGTATTTTAGTGAATCTGTAAGTATATATTAAATGAAAGAAACCTATGAAACCATCGTAACACCATGTATGTTTTTGTTATGTTTCAAATTAACAAAAAGAAATTGTAAAATACATTCAGTTATCTTACCATGTCCAGCCTCGCGCGGATCTATTTTTAGATCAATCTCTCTTCCAATGACGCCTGCTTTAAGGTCACCGGTGAGAGGGGTGACGCCCACCTTTTCAGGGTATACGGGTTTCTTCACGTCTATCTTGAAGGGACAACACTTCAGGGGCTTTCCGTTCCATTTGATGTCCAATAAATAGGCTCCAGGTACCCTGTATAAAGTTATTTTGATTGCACCATGTACACTTTTGATAAGCTTTCCATAGCAGTCGATTGTATACAAGTGGTTAGGCCTTCTATAAGTGACCCCCCCCCCACCCAAAAAAAAAAAAAAAAAAAAAAAAAAAAAACAACAAAAAAACACCTTGTATTTGTACAAAACCTCTGTTAATTGATCTTAATCTTATTGCCTAACTGGCTTATCATATCTCCAATCTGAGTATCCTGTTGTGCACATTTCGATGTTTTATTATTAAATTGGACCCTATTAAATGGCCCTGAGCCAATAAACGAATACACAGGAAATTGGCCCCTACTGTGACTCCAGTGTGCAATCAGCAGGAGATGCACAGCAGGGGATTATCATGCCAAACATTCCTTAAACTAGGCCTTAAAGCTATCCATACTTTATCTTTTGGCTAATTTTAATATCAAAGCAATTTGATTGGTCAACAGGAAGAATTGGATAAATATTGACCATTCAATAAACATTTTGCATTACTTTGACAAAACCAAAGGAATAACCGGGGTTATACAATAAGATGCAAGCTATATTTTGACTACATTGCACATTCAAATGACTTGATTGGTTAAAAGTTAATACTGACCAATCAAGAAACAGTTTGGCTTATTATGACCAATCCAAAGAAATAACCATTTTTAACAACTGGCTGCAGGTTACCGTTCGGTTAGTTTACATATGCATATGAATGTGATTGGTAAATAGTAATTACTGGATAAACATTGACCTACCATTTAACATGTTGGATAACTTTGACCAAACCAAGGAGTTTACCAGTTTTATACGACTGGCTTTATTAAACATTTGGGTAGATAGCCAATGAACGGTATTTCTAAATTCCTAAAATGTTGTCATTAACAACAAAAAACAACAAAAATCAGTTTATTTTAAATAGTCACTTTTATGCGAATAGTCAAATTACAAAAGTCCATATTCGGCATTCAAAACATGAGAACCATTCATGAATGTTAATAAAGTGTTGTTCCTAAATAACGTTCAAAATTGAAATCAAACCATTAAAATACCTGGGTATATAGGTACATCTGTACTGTTTTGGGCCCGTGGGTTCTATCTGTACCGGGGGCTCTGATCGGATGCTGTGTACGCGGGCTTCTGGCTCGCCTGAAGAATGCATACGAATTAGTGGTTTTGATATAATTTATTTAAAGCTGCACTCCCACCGATTGAAATTTTCGACAACTTTTTTATTTTTTTGTCTTGGAACAAGACCATTTTTGCGAAAATGCATGGAAACCAATTTATATAAGACTGCTGACCAAAGAAAAATAATAGATTTTTATATTTCAGTTCATAATTTGATGTTTTATGCGTTTTTCTTAAACCGTTTGTGACGGTTTAAGCCATAAAACATTAATTTTCAAACGGAAATATCATGACAATCTGCGATCTGATCTTTTGTCAGCAATCTTTTATCATTAGTTTGCAAATAATTACGCAAACTTTTGCTCTTTCCAAGACAATAAATAAAAAATGTTGTAAAAACGGTTTATCTGTGAGAGTGCAGCTTTAAAACTGAATTGCCACAGACATGTACTATGTATAACGTCTGACGACATGATAAATGCTATTGAGAATCTAGTTGAGGTATATTTTTTTTCATTCAATAGCTTCTAATTTCGATTTAAATACACATTTTACTAAAGTTTTTCACATGTAAATGATGCAAATTTTACGTATCATTACATCTCTTAGCTATTCTTAAAATGTATACTAGTGGAAAAAAAGAAACCTGAAAACAGTTGATAAGTGTGCGTGTGTGTGTGTGTGTGTGTTTATCCATGTGATTTTACATATCAATTCACGTACCAAATAGAAGGGTATTTTCACATAATATGTGGCAAATATCAGAATAGCTCATGCATATTTTTTTTAATTTCTTATGCTTTAACAGAAACTGTATGTTTGACCAGCAAATTTACTTTTTTCTGCAAGTATATTTTAAGAAACTACTTAATAGTATCTCGACTCATATAAATGTTTTACTAAATATAAATGTATGTCAATAATGGTCTGCTGTTTGCTTATAATTATGAAACTGAAGGATGGAGTGTACATCATTGTAGATTGTAGAAAGTGCACACAATAATTGAGCCGCATCGCGAGATTTTGAGGTTTTGTACAGAATTATTACAAAAAATAATAATTAATGTATAATGCAAAAATATTAGGAATAGTCCAATGTTTTTTATTTCTTTTAAACTTCTTTCCTCAAAGAAATGTCATTTGCGCATCATTTTATTGAAATTTTAAGGCATCTTTAAAACTCATGTTTCCATAGCAACCACAGATTTCAATCCGACTTACATTAACAAGCAATGTTTGATTATTGATACGTTAATGATGTTTGTCGTTTCAATAATGTACTTTCGTAATGACGTCATGTGTGTGACGTATAAGTATTTCAAAATGCTAGAAACATGATTTTTCCTGTAAATTCCTTCGCAATGTTAGAGATTTTGTCCTGAAACTTTCCGACATGTCAATTGATTGAAATACCAAATAAAGAAGTTCAAGCAAATTCAAGTGATGCAGCTCATATGTGAAATGATAGTGTTTCCTGCCTATTTAAGGAATGAGTTGCGGGGTTGATGTCATTATCGGGGTATGAACGCAATTGGGTTGGTCAATGTGTGTGGAGTCCGAAGGACTCCACGCGTACTTTGACCAACCCAATTGCGTTCATATCCCCGATAATGACATCAACCCCGCAATTCATTCCTTATATTTATACCAATAGTTCATTATTTCATTTAAGAATTGGTAAAAAAATTCTTCATTTCATTAAGAAAACCTTTAAGTAATCCGTTCTTACCCATTCTGTAAATAGAACGACCTGACTATAACCGGAAACATTTTTTTTTAAATGACGTCACAATAACGCGGGAAAAGATCAACCACTTGAAATCACTTTAAAACGTAAAATTGAAACACTTCTGGGATCATTATATTGAAAATATAATAAACTAACACTTTAAAAATGTTGATCTATATTTTACGGGACCTGCAGACACAATACAACCAATAACAAGATCAATAGCTTTCATGTATATTGTTATGCAATGAATTACGATCCGAACATATCCGAAGATGTTGCGTTCATCGATTGATGAACGCAATTGCCGAAAGGCAGTTCATTTAAGGAATGGAAGTTGAGGTGTAAATATATCATGTTTTAAAGTTAAAATCCGTGAACTAAATCACACCATCAAAACTACCAGTGAATGAAAATGGCACTCGAAATTTACAAAATCACATCACACCCAAAACAATAACCTTCCAGTTCAAAAACGTCATCATCAAAGACTTCATCGCCAAAAGATGTGTTCATTTCGTTCCCATATCGAAATACTATTTCTATTTTTGGTGTTTCTGGAGAAAAAGTTTCCAATATTAGTTATACATCGAATTTGTCGTTGTTCTGTTTGTTGTTTTTTAAATAAGAATCATTTAACAAAAAACTTAAAGCAACTGCCTATAACGTTCACAATATGTGTTAGCAAAACACCCTAAAATCAAAGTTTTTAAAGGATTTTACTTGCAGTGTTCGATATAATAAGAGACGTAAGAAAAACTAGACTGCATTATTACAACTGTGGTTTGTTCTTATTTCATTAATAATGATAATTTTCACAACCACGTGAACGTCGTTAAAATAGATGAAAATACGAACATCAATAGTGAAAACGCCCCTTACCTGGTCCGGCCTCTCTGCCATCAATCGAAAAATGCGCCGGTTTGTCTAAATCTGCCTCCTTCAATCCTTTTCCACGAAGAAGGACTTTTGGGCTATTTCCTGAATAGAAAAGTAAAATTTTGATAATTAACTTTGAAAAGTCACATCTCTTTTAAAGCTAACTCTCACATATATAGTATTTTGACAATTTTTTTTTTATTTTTTGTCTTTGAAAGAGCAAATTTTGCGACAATATCTGCAAACCAATGATATAAAATTGCTGACAAAAATCAGAATGTAGATTTTCATAGTTCCGTTCGAAAATTAATATCTTATGGCTTAAACCGTTACTAACGGTTTAAGCAAAATGCATAAAACATCAAATTTTAACTTAAATATAAAAGCTGCGATCTATTTTTTGTCAGCTCTCCTATATAACTTGTTTCCTTGGATTTTCGCAAAAATTGACTCGTTCCAAGACAAAAAATAAAAAAAAGTTGTCAAAACGTTCAATCTGTGAGAGTGCAGCTTTAAATTGTCTTCATGATAAAATGTATTGATACTAGATGTTTCTTGCGTTTGTGACAGTATGGTATATGACTTATCACTGAACAAACAGTGTGATATAGATTCCGCGAAAATATGACAGGCTTCCATCTATTTTTAGATCTATTATCTTAGCTATTTTTAGAAATATATCGACGTTTTAACGTACAAATACGAGCCGTTGCAAATACTCGTTACCTTTGCTGCTAGCGACACTGGCCGGGGACTTCTGGGGTTGGGAGTAGATGTAAGTTGGTGAAAGGGAAGGGGACGACCCTTGGGGACTGCTCGTGTACACGTGCAGCTCCCGTGGGGAGGGGTCGTCCACGTGCAGGTACGTAGGACTGGAACGTGGCAGGCGCGTGATCACCACGTCTGGCTCCTTCCGGTTATTATTCCGGTTCCGATAATGTGGCTCAGATTTAGCGGAGTCTGTTGGAAAGGGGAAGTGAACGGGAGATTGTTAGAAAGGGAAATCTAAACACGGCAACCAACAAACAGGGTATTTCTTTAAAAAATGAAGTTACTCTGTGCATGTCCTTATATAATGAAAATTAGTTGAGGGTGACATCGGACAGAACAATATGAACACAATATCAACGGTTCTAGTCCACACGAGGACATTGGGAAGTACTTACGTGTACTTGCAGAGTACACACTTCCGGTGCGTTTTGGCTGCAGGTAGTGGCGGGGCTTATTGGTGTGACTGATGTCTGAGCCGTGACGTTGGACGCGGATCCTGGTCGGCGGGTAGTTCACTGCCGACACCTTAAAGTAAATGGATAATGGGAAATATCAAGGGCATCGCAAATGGATGCAAAAGCTCAAACGTTTTTCTTATATGACCCAGAAGCACTTTCTCGTCTGTTATAAAAGAAGGATTTTTGCGCTGTGTCACTCAAAATCTTGTTGCCAATCGTGATGTGTGTTCAGTGTATTATATCGATATCATAAATTAATGGTGTTTAGAGCCAAAGTGTTCGCGAGGCAACGGTGCCGACAACAGGGATATGTCATGCGAAATATATTTAAATTTGCAAACGAAATAATTCTTTTTAGTTAATACTACACATAATATATAAAAATTGTTCGCTTAAAATTAAAGTTGCAGTTGTTCTGAATGATTGTCACTTTGAATGAAGTACAAAATGATCGGGCAAACAGTTAAAAAATCTGGGGCCCTACTCACTTACATTTTGCGTCTGTCTCAGAAAAGCAAATTCTTTAATGTCATAGATTAACTCTAATGTTTTTGTGTGCACACTTTTAAACATTGAGTTTGCAAAATATAAGGCCAGTTTTACTGTTATTGTTTTACAATACAATGAAGGTTTGCAGTTTGAGTTTCTCAAACTCAGACTCAAGCCATAAGTGAATACAGATCCTGAGTACTTAGATATATGGAACTATCAGGTAGATTTAACATAACACATACCACTCTCGGCTCGTTCTTATTGGGCGCGAGGATGTAGATTTTGCTAGGCGTCGTATCTGGTGAATTGGAGTGTCTGTCAGCCCGCACCCAGTAACCAGCCGGGGGGTCGCCGTATGCGGATTCCTGAACGGGCTGTTTCCTGTTTAATGATGAGGAAATACACATGATAAGCTGTAGTTATCCTGGGTGTGAGTTCTGGGGATTTGTTATAAAAGGGAGTAAATTCATCGTACACTGTATACTATAGTGGGGTTGGTAAACAAATTCCTTCCAGGCCCAACTTTCTTCTTAAGAGTAACGAGCTTAAGAACTTGTCCCATTGCCTATAGTCATGTGCATACAGTAGCTGTTGTTGTGTACAAAGTCAAACTAGAGAATACTAAAGTCATTCACGGCTGTGAAGTGTGTGGGGTCATTATAAGAAGGGGAACTTCTACTTTCGGTTTTGAAGCCCGGTGTGGGCTGAATAACCATGGTGGTGCGGTTGGTGTATAACTCACCTAACGGTGATAGGGGAGTGTGGTTTAACCATGACAGTTGGGTAGTCCGGCTCTTCACGGCCGTAGGTGGCGTAACCGTGGTAGGGGGAGCGGGGAAGCGCGTAGCCGCTCCAGAAGACGTCTATGTAGTGCTTGCCTGAAAGTTATTAAAGACAGTTGGCTAATGTAATGTTATGAGCACATGTATAACAATTACTGTGTTTCAATAAATGTCGTTTTCAGAAATCTGAGCCATCATAATTGCCGTGGTGCATTCGTCTGTCGACCGCGCTTCACTGTGATGAAAATGAAGAAAACATTTTGAGATTTAGTAGTTCCAACGCTATTTAATGGATACATAGATATATAAACTCTTTGCTTCTCGAAGCTTTTTTATTTTGGCGTTAAATAGCCATAGTACATGGGAACGGTGTAGATTACACATTACATCATGAAATCGCCATTTAAGAACGAACTCCAAGAATATAAGCACATGCAGTGAATATGAATGTGTTTAGAGTAGGTTTTGTAAACGTTCCATGTTTCCAGACCATATAAGGGCTTCCCGTCTCACGAAGGTCCCCGTGACGCAACTAATTTCAAATCAGCGTTCCTGCTGCACAGACACACACACACACAACGTAGCCAATGATACTGTGTCTTAAAGACATTTTCTGTGGAATAAAAGGACCTGACAAACAGACGTTCTTTGACATATCGAAAGGCATTCCCGCCTGATGATTTTAAGCTGTTCTTCGATAGCGATTGACCAGATGTCCCAAGAACGAAAATATACGAAGGGAAACGGACACTCACGGACATCAAGTCAAGTAATTTATTTATAAAGTCGGGTTTACAACATATAATAATCTACTCATGGATATTCTCATGAATCAGAGGCATGATAATGATTAATCTAACTCTAGTGAACGAGAATGCTTATAAGGATCATCGACTAGGTTTTGGCATTGCCGGAATCTCTCGAAATGACTCGCGCGAATCACATACTTATTTTAACTTCGTGGAAATATGTACGCGGAAACATTTAACAATGCTTAACGTTAAACGATATACGTAATATTTAACACCGTGACAATGCAAATGACTTATAAACCAAACGAACCTAGAAGCGTCAATAGTTCAGCGGCTCTTTACGCACTTTACCCTTCTCGTAAAACTTTGTTTCGGTGATCAACAGTTCATTTAACTTGGTTCCATATCTTTAAACTAAATTATGACCATTGAACACATAAACACACAGGAACGATAAAGAACACATGCAACGACAATGTTCGTGCTGCTTGAAACACTTTCTACAGCAGCCTTTGAAGGGCGAAAATGAAATAGAGGGTATAGAAGCTACGTCGTATCCCTACCTTCTTCCTTTGGTGTGAATATGAGAGTGTGTTTGCCGTCTCCCCGGGCGTCTATGGTAACGGGCACCTTGTCACTGGGGCCGTGGACGTTACCGGTAAGCTCGCCTGTAAATCAACGTTGATAAATTGGCTATGTACATTTCAGTCCATTAATAGCTTTCAACTACCGGAACTAAAAGTTTTCTTAATATTTATGTTTTCGAGCTACGTTTAGTTAGCGACAGTGAATACCGGATTCTTTGGCGGTAAATGACCATAAAAGAAGTACGCAGTACATGTTGATTGACCATTTAAAACACACATTTTTTTCTTCAAATATATAATTATGTACGTATATAAGTTACATTAATATTTTAAGATAAATAAAATGACTACATGCAATAATCAACATGTTGTGTAACCCGCGGCTTCTTTTAAAGGTGACGGAACATCAGAATTGCGTATAAGTCATGTGATTTAAGTATGTTGCACACATTGCATGCTTACCGGGACCTGCGCCTGAGGCGTCGAATGGAATATGTTTTTCCTTGTTGACCGTTAGAGGTATACGCTCATGGCCGTCCATAAGAGGACCCCAACCGCCGGAAACACGCACCTTAAGCGGGTCTATGATCTTAGGGTGGTAGGGGCTACCTGCAAATGAAAGTTACATTATAATAACCATACGTGTTTTCATTATATAGCATATCACGAGGTTAAATATGCCCTTTATCTTCGCCTGACCTCCATGAGGAAACCAGCACAGGACACTCGTACCCTTACCAGACACCCGTACCCTTACAGGACATTTGTACCCTTACCAGAGACCCTTACCCTTACCGGACACGTTTTTCATCATCAAAGATATATAAGGTTTGAATATATGCAAAGTAAGTAACACTTGTAGGATGACCACGAAAGAGTGATAAGCGCTAACAGAAAGAGACACTTCCATATTAAAATAGTTTAATACTATACCTATTTATTTTGTTTGTTTCAATATACAGTAAAACTGCGGTCGTTCGAACAAGCGGTCGTTCGAGAACCGGCGTTCCCTCGAGGTCGGAGCTTGGTCCCGAACTTTTTTCCTTCTATTTTCATCATAAAACATACCTACGCTGCATCGAAACCTCATTATGCCGAGGAGTCGAGCAATATTCTCGGTCCCAAGTACACAACTCATGTTTCAGTATACATGTATGTATGTTTACGGTGCCCAATGTGCAAGCAGCGCTACTTACTTTGAACGTCCTTGCCGTCAAGTTTAACGTGTATACGATGAATGCCGACCTCTTCAGGGACGTACGTCACCGTGTGAGTGCCGTCAGGATGACGTGTGACGTTGCCGTTTATCGGATAGTGGGGACCTGCAAAAAAATTATCATTTCTATCGAAACATTAGAAACAGTGCTTATACACGATGATAAAACCCAGTTTCAGTTTTAGCTGACTGTATTTACGCCATGCTTTGGTATGTATTATTTCTGCTTAGGATACAGCCTTCATTTTCAGCCAATGAAATGAACTAATTCTCTTAATCTTTAAGAATTTCAACTTTCGCGGGTGTTTAAAGGTCCGGCTACTGCCACTTATCCGACACACACTCGACAGGTCGCGAATTGGTATGCTTCATTATTACTTCATAAGTAAAGAAATGGGTCGACAAGATTTTTGGAATCAATCGGACGACTGCATTGCAACTAGTAATTTTAATGGTGGCCTTACCTTGAATATCTATTGCAATTTGCCCAGGGAATCCCCGAGCATCAATATTAAACTCCGCGGGTTCAGCAACTACTCCCTTTGTAAGGCCTGGCCCCTCAACACTCGGTGACGTCAGTTCGGCTATTTCTTGCAAGAAAGGCGAACCTAAAACAAGAAATGTATTTAAAACACAGGCTACTTAATACTAATTGTATTAAAAAAAATAATGTAAAATAAAGACAAAAAGATTCGTTTTAACAACTTAACTTGTGAAAATGCAATATTGATTTATTTCAGTTCTTTTCTACGATGACTTACATGTACTTTACCAAGGTTTATCGTTCAAAAATGTGTAATGAATCTCCATTCAAAAGTAACATTCCAGTTTTAATCCATATCAAATATACAATCCACTAAAAGCATAAGTTTAAAAATCTATAAGTATTCCATCCGTTTATCGAACATTACTTCATATAAATGTTTACTCAACAAAGAAAGTTTTTAATAACGTTTCTATCCACAATCATATAAAAAAAATCAACTGAGGCAGCTTAACAGATCACTAGAGCATGAGCTTACAATAATAAAATGTTCACAATTATTTCACAGTCTAGATAGCACATTTTATTTATAATCGGTACGGCCACAATATACCCGCGATGTAACATGGAGCACTTCGCTAATGGACGACCATGTGTACAATACAATTATCTACGCTTCGTTTTCAGCCTGAATGGGTTTAAAAGTTTTCAATTTCACAATGACAAAGGTCACATCGAGTATGGGTCGACTGTCATCTGGTCAGCCCATTATCCATGCTATAATGTTACCATATAACATTACCTAAAACATCGCAAAACTAAAATAATCTAGTCTTATGCTATACGCAAACCAATGCATCAGTAAATTAAAGACCATTCCTTCATTGTTCACTTATTGAATTCAGTCATGTTTTCATTTATTCATTCATTGATCGATTGGGATCGATTAAACGATAACCGGTTTAATTGGTTGCTTGATTGATAGATTCGTTCAGTCGTTTATGAATTCATTGATTACTTTTTTATGTATGGATTGATTGATTGTTTGATTGAATGACTGTGTAATGATTTAATTTACAATGATTTGGTTATTTAATTGATTGATTAATTAATATATAGATATATCCGTTCATTCAGAACGTATCCATGCGAATCAATCAATCAATCAATCAATCAATCAATCAATCAATCAATCAAACTATAAATCAACCTACCAATCATTTAAAAAACTGGATCCTTACCCTTGACGAGACGTTTATTGTAGATGATAAAGAGGCGGTATGTCCCTGGGCCCCGGGGTTTAAACACGACCTTGTATAGACCCGGTCGGTCAGGGTCCTCTGAAACCTGTGCGGGATTGAAATACGCATTTGTGAGCTTGTAAATCATGTGTATAATTAAATGACCACAGACGACATAAAATATCTTTCTAGCATTTAGTCAGTATTTCAACAAGTATTAGAAACTAAACTCTCGCCTACACTGCAAGCAGCAGCAGAAGTTATGACGTAACAAGTTTTCAAGATTGATTGATTCACAGTCATGTTGTTGTTGTTGTGTTTATACTCTGGGAATCATTATGTCTATAAAGTAGACGCGTCTAGTTATAACAAATTCCAACTCACATCTGCTGGGAACCTGTGGGCCCCAAACTGAACCTCCGCTTCCAGGTCGCCGCCAGGTGGCGCGTTCGTCACATCCGCTACAATACAGGATGGTAACGTAATAATTACACATTAATTTACAGCTATCAAGTAACTTTTGAGCAACAAAATATTTATAAATACGTGTCATTACATAATGTAAACTATTTCATATGGGATATATACGTTTATTCAACGACGCCATCGGATTTTCTATGGATGTAAGCACAAGTGAATACAGGGAATATCCCTAATTTAAGCTATAGCTGGATATTTAATGCTCGCTAGTTTATGGCACTGGTTTACGGGACCCTTTTTTAACTATCCCATTATTTAGTGTCGAGACGAAAGATCGAACCTGCGACTCACGGGCTGACAGTCCACGTGTCGCCCAAAATACGGATAAACCACTTATTATCATTTTATCAAATATGTGGTTCCCTAAAGATGAGGAAACTAAGCAACCGTAATTAAATCAGATTGTAATGTATAAATACACCATAGGGTTACTATTTCAATATAGACTTTTGATATACAATTCGGATCGGCCAATGTTATTGAAAAAACTTTAACAATGTTCGTTTAGACGCTTAAACAAACTTCTTCCGTTAGGAACTTTATGTATATTTAACGTTACATACTGCAAATTTTAGCAAGATAAATGATTGCTGATTTATTCCATTTTGTGTCTAAGCATTTTCGCCATTTGCCAAAATCCGCTTCATGTTGACGTATTTTGACATTTTCGCCATTACGCCTCGAAAAGGTGAAACCACAAAATGGCAGAAATCAGCCAATATCGAGCTACATTAATGAACGATGATGTAACCTAAAAGTTAAGTTACTCTGAAGAAATATAAGGTAACCATGTCTTGCGGATCGGATCTGGATCATTACCGAAACACTTGTGTACAAGAATGGATTGTAACGGCACCAATAAATCATATTCCTAAGGCAAAATAAAGTTCTTTGTTTCCACTATCATCTCCAAACAAAATAGGGTAGGCAGGTAGGCATTACGTTTTTTTCTGTTTTTTGTTTTGTTTATGGAGAATATAAGTATCTTCCATGGCCGAGAGTGTAAGATAGGTTCATTCCGACCCGAGCGTAGGGTGTTTTGCATAAACGAGGTTTACCGAGTTTCCGCAAAACACGCTGCGCGAGGGTCGGGATGAACCTATCTTATACGAGCGGCTATGGTAGATGCTTTTTCTCCCACCTCAGTTAAACAAAATTAAGTAAAAATGTATTTTGTGCTGGCACTCTTTTGTGCTTAGTGAAAATAACTGCGTATGGATATGCGATAGCACGTGGTTGTCATGGATATGCGCGCAGTGATCAAGTAAATGTTAATAGACAAATCGGTCTTTAAATAGTTCTAAGGAGAATGAAGCATTATTTCTTGAATGGTGCGTGAAAACTGTTTTATGGTGACATTTGAAGCGAGAAATAATTAATTAGCGTTCTAAATATTACCATAAAACAAGATTTCCTTGATGCTACTGACGACAGTCTTCAACAAGGGAGGTAATTACAATGTGGTGACCATTAAAAGGAGTTCCATAAGGGCATTTTATCTTCGCCCGTGGGCAAGATAAGAATATCTAGCATGGTTAAATTATTGGATCTACTTATCTGAGGTGGGAGGAAAAGGATTCTATGACAAAACCGACCTAAATCAGGGTGTATCACTTTTGTAGAAACGTTTATATATAAAATGAATATTTTTTAAAATGTTTACCAAAAAATCACATGCGTTAGGAATTAAATAAAGTAAAGAAGAAAATCCCAACTACGGCAAAACAAACCATGGAGTGTCGGGAAGAAAAAAAAAGGTCGGTCGGTTTAGTGGAAACAAACATATTTTTACTCCTAACTTGTCTGTTACCTCACCAACACACTTATTTATATCACAGAGTTTGTAATTGAGAGTGTGCAGCTTAACCTTAACTTAATTTAATGTCAGGCACATCACTGGCCTTTAACGTTGGCCAGATAAAGGCGTAGGACGTTGCTAAATTAAAGATTACGTAAAAAGGCTGTGAACCTAATTCAAATGTCACTAAACTACCGCGATTCGAAAAAGACGTTTCCGGGATTTAACGTAACCTGTACGATAAGGTTGCATTCGGTGAAATATCTACGTTACTGAAAATTGACGTTACCAATAAAGTGAGGAACGCTGCAAACGGTTCCGTCCTGCATGCTGTATACCCGGACGTCGGCCGTGTCTCCTATGTACAGGTCTATCGGGCCACCCGTCATGTAATCCACCTGCCAGTCACCTGCAAAGTGAATAAAAATAAGTAGGCAGGCAAGGAATAGGCTTTAGAAAAAGAACGAAAGAAAACCCGACCAGGTTTATTAGTCAAATAATAGTCAAATTAGCAAAACCATCGCGTAAATTCACCTAAGCATTAAACATATTATCACAAAATTTGAAATACATAAGAACCCCGTTTGCTCGAACTCGCTTTGATCGAATTCCTCGTTGCCTCGAACTAGATGTTTAGGGCTGATTGTTTTAACTGATTATATGCATTTCCGCTTGGCTCGAACTTTCCAAGGATCGAGTTTTTTTCGCCGGTCCCTGGGAATTTTAGACGACGAGGTTCGACTGTATGTCTTCTTTTTATCTTACAAACTCATGTTGCTGGTAAATACGGTTGGTCTGTTACTGTAACTCAACTGTTGAAAAGTAACTATGAAAAGTAACTACAATTACAATGATTTTCAACAGCAACTCACATGTAGCAGTGATCTTGTAGTGGTCTAGGTGGGGCTTCATATTGGTTGAGAATATGGCCTGTCTATGTAGCTCCTCATCGCCCGGTGTGAAAGAGGCGTCATCTGTATATACAGCAGAAATATGGTGTATGGTGGGTGTCATAACCGACACGTACAGCCTGCATGGAATTAATTTACAAAACTATTTGATATACAACACATGTAGTCTATATGGAGAGTTGGAGTATGGTGTATCGCCACAGTTTGCATGTAAGGAGAATGCTTATGGCTTCAAGCAGCATTCAAAATACTCGACAAAATGATATACACCACTTATGCATGGATAATAAACGTATGGTATTCCATTAAGGCCATAACTGTCAGGTATAGGAAAACAGTTATGGTATGAATAAAATCTAAACGACATTATACTATTCAGCACATGTGTCGTTTGTCGTTTTAGCAAAACGTATTCTGTACCGTGTGGGTCATATCTTTCATGCATAAGGGGTATATGTGGCTTCGTTAAATAATTAACTCAAAAGTGCCTTACAACACATTTGTCATCAGTAAGAAGACACTGAAATTTACCAGCCGGATGTTCACAACGCATGCGTGAACTGCATGAAATACAAGCATGGTGTACCGCGTGGGCCATAATAAATGTTAAGGAAAATGGACATGCCGCATCATGTGGGCTAAAATCGATAACTCGAACAGCAGTGGGAAAATATGTATGTAAATAAAGGAGGCTTTGTCCACATCTATGTAGAATAAGTATTTTACACTGTGTGTGACAAAAGAACACATTTACAAGTACTAGTAAAATGGTATAATACCGTATCAAAAACTAGTTTTAGGTTAGAAATATGCTGTACAATGTGGATGAGCTAAACAATCACAAGAGACTTACATGTGAAATTTATACTTAAATGTTTAGCTTATATATTCGTCAAGTACATGTACAATGATTCACCAAACGACATATACCATACAGAAGTTCAGATTTTCAACTTCAAAGGTTTACAAAAGTAACCCCAAACCTGACAAATAGTTAATAACACGTACGGTCGGTTATATGTATAGTAACAAATGGTTAATAGACCATGTTATTGATTATATATATACAGTCATACCCAGAGTATAGAACGTGTAGTATTAAACAATGTATTTGATTTACATTTCCCCAAAGAAGTTGATATTTCAAATAAATATGGCAATGGACTATATACCACCAGTCAATTGTAACCAGGCCCCCCTCCCAGGTCCGGGGGTATACCGGAGATAGCCTGAGAAATGGGCCGTATTTTTAACTTTCAGGTGGCCCCGCAGTGCCGGCTGAATGCGGTGGTTTTGTCTATGCGCAAAAATAGCGGGAAATGGGCCTTATATAGGGTCCCTGGGGTACGGGGGCATTTGGCGGGGATTTTACCAGCCGTTCGCTCCCGCAGGGTGTGGATTTTACCCGGGCTTGGCTGGACCGAAAGTCAAAGTCCCCGCTATTCACCGGACCTGGGGTCCCTGGTTACAATTGACTGGTGTAAAATATACACCATCCTATACACATACAACATAGTCTTTGGAGCGGCATGCATAAAACACAACAACAGTTCATTTCATCATTTTCAATATACAAATCGGGCCGATTGTTCAAAATTTTGATAATTTTAACAACGTGATTGACGACATCGTTGATAACTTTTTTATATGAAATGTTTATGCTGTGCTTGTATATTATTATGAAATAAGAACATATGCAACAGGTGTCTTAAATCATATTCCAAATATATGTATTAAAATTCCAGAGCAGTAAAGATTGGCGTTGTTAAAGTTCTGAATAATCGGCGTTAGGTTTTATTTTACATTATACAATTTACAAGCTACAAAAAAGTCATCTTCCTGCAATCTTTATACTAATAATGCATTGTTTTACAACTTACTGTTAGATAGTTTTAAACAAAATAACATATTATAACTAGTTCTCAAATAATGATACAACTATAAATAAAATATTAATGTATATGTGAATACATCTAATAAATGATGCTACTTAATATATCAAATGTTATTTTTTTTTTAGATAAAATAATACAGTATAAATGCTGCATTAGGGTTGAAATAAAAGACAAAACGAAAACTAGCAGTTGATAGAGAGGTTGCGAGGGACAACAAGTCGTGTACGTGTGCGTGTAGGTACACGTGACAGTAAAAGTTGAAAAGTCGTCTAAGATGTCATTTGTGTAGGACAACGGACACTCACATAGACGCTTTCGTCGTGATTTTGTGAATTCCGTTACGTGACGTGATCACATATTTTACATGTGTATTGACGCTTTAAATGTGTTACTTGTGCATACACATGTACTTAGATAGTGTAGCATTCAACAAGAAGTCCACACGTGAACGTTAAACCAATGTGTGGCAACCTCTCTATATTCACCGATATACACGTATAATTGATAAATAAAATGGTTACATAACATTACCATTATAACCATGCACATTTAAGGGTTGGGGTTATGTGGGGCTGTGGCGAACACAATATACACGTACACGTACTAGTAAGAGAATGCTACCTGGTATGTCAGAAAACTCTATTATCCCTGGAAATAAAACCGTCATTTATTTTTACTGTTGCATTTTATTAAGAGAGAGGATAATAAAGAAAATAATAAAAAAATAGCATGAGACTCTACATGGTATTAGTTATGTCGAAATAATATTTGAACAAGTATACTGTGAAAAGTACATCAACTTTGAAATTCAGTGTATCATAACAAATAAAAGTGAAAGCCCGAGGGGTGGACGCATTTGTTTACAATTGTGAAATTCATTACAGAACTGAATAAACCCAATTGTGAGCAAGAAAGCGAACAGTAACAAAAGATACAATCTCACATACGGAGGTTTTAATCAGTCCATACACTGTGCATCAGTACTACTAAAATCAACTCTAAAGAAACCGATTCAGTCCTACTATCCTATTGTCTGGCCTATTCAAGCCTTTTTACATTACATGTCGCTGTAGTAGAACATTAAAATATTTTATAATGATTTTACCGCTTATAGTAATGATTTTGCAAAAGCAAAATGTACATCACCATCTACGTTTATTACATTATGTTTCGCCAATATTTTGTCTAAGGAATATGGGGTAATTATGGTTATGACTGGTTTTATATTTAGGAGCAATTTAGTACATATTCTTGTTTAATATTTAATAGTTTGATACCGCTATTGATGTTGAATATCAATACTGACTTCTGCCAAGAAAACGGAGTATGGCACATACTGGATGCCGTAAAGGACATGTACTCTTGAAGACTTTATAAGCTTATATTCAATGTTTTGTACGACGAGTACAATCCCTTAGAAATCGTAATGAGCTTAAAGCTATGGGTTGTGTTTAAACGAGCGTGATAACAATAATAATGCAATCACTTGTCTCATAATAATTGTAAGATCAAATAAAAAATGAGATAAATTATCTGAACGCACCTCTGATCTCCGCCTTGTTATAGAGGACGGCGATGGTGTAGTGCCCGGCGACGTTGGGCGTGAAGGAGGCCTGATACCGTTGGTCATCCACCTCCCGGATGTGGCAGGGTATGTTCCGGTTCCCCGTCTGCACTTCCGCCTCCAGCTTCCCCCGCCCCGCTCCTCTAGTGTCGACTGACAAACAAACACACGTGAACGGTTAGGGAATAAGACAGCTAATTTTCTTACACAGCACATGTACATAAGTAATGTCTTAGATTTGTGTTGAAATATTTCTCATGTTTTATTCATTTTACACGTAGATAGCAAGATATTTTGTCCATGAAGCATTATTATTTGAACTGTTGACGTGTCTTACATTGTAACGACGTTGATTGTAAATGTAGCTTACTATTGAATCTATGCGGTGTTGCAGTCATTCCGGCCTTTAAACCCGTGACCTTGACCTGCGAGGGGTCACATACGTTCACCTTACAACTGTCCACTATCTGCCCGTTCACGCTCAAAGTCACTGTCCACTCGCCTGTTGGGAATGAAGAACATAAAATAATAATAATAATTATTTATATTAAATAAAAACATGTTCGCTGGCAGTATGACATTATATCAATTATAATTATCTCCGTGACCTTGACCTAACAAAATGTGATCTTGCAACTGATCACGGTGTAGGTCACTGTCCATTTATCTAAGGGATTATGGAATAACAATGTTTAACAGGATTGTTTAACAAGACTATAAATTACAAGTATAACATTACAGTCAACTCTGTTATATTGACCTGTAAACATTTCGTAACAAGAATGATATTTAATACCTACTATGTATAGATAAGATGAAGTTGATCAACACAGAAAACTGTTTTTAAAAATCTTAGTGTGTTACATGTATGTGTGTTTATGTTTACTTATATGTATATAAATGATATAATCACATATAATGCCATGCACATGAATGGTAATACTTTTGAGTTTCGCTATTATTGATATGATATTTGTTGTCTGTAATGTATGTAAATGCATATAATTATATGTAATTTATGAACATGTACACATGTTTTGAACTTGTCGCCGTTTTGTATGATATATGGCCACATTTGTCGATGATCTTGGTAAATAAACGTTCTGTTCTGTTTTATTCTGTTTGATAGGGAAAACGTGATAGAAAAAAGTAATAGAAGAAAGTAACAGTTAGTATTCAATGTTTTAAAGCTACAGTTTCCGTTTTGACAGCTTTGACTTTTGCTTTATATTTAGTCTCAGAATCAGCTGATGTTGGCACCACTTCAGTCATATAAGATAACTCACTAAAGAACACATCTCAATTGTTTGAAAAACTGCTGAACAACTTATTTTTCTTAAAGCGTATATAACGCTTTAAGCCAAAAAAAACCCATCAATGTTCGAACGTAAATATGAAAAACAGCGATCTGATCTTTTGTCAGCAGTCTTATATCACTGATTTCAAGCTATATACGAAAATAATTGTTCATTTCAAGACAAAAAAGTGGTCAAATAGGTCAATCTTTTAGAGTGAAACTATAAGCCTCACAAGGCGAATGCCAGCCCTCATCTGTCAATCTGTGAGTGTTGACCAATAAAGGTTTCAGCGAGATTTTATGAAATTATCCCCGTACCTATTTCGTCCTCCGAAAACTGGGCGTGGTACATCCCGTCTCCGTTCATCTTGATCAGCCGACCCATCGGAGATTCAGCTACCAGCTTAATGTCGTCAGGGGTCACAGTTGTGTGCGACTAAAATACACAAGAAATGTCAAAAGGGATTTAAGCTTTGTCGGTATTAAAATTTAATCTATTTCAAGTTGTCGCCCTGTACATGTTTATGACTGATAAAACATATTCTTATTTTACACTAAACTTAAACGTTCAAAGGGATTTAAGCTATCTCGGTATTGAAATTTAAACTATTTCAAGTTGTCGAACTTTACTTGTTTATGACTGATAAAACATATTCTTATTTTATACTAAACTTAAACGTTCAAAGGGATTTAAGCTATCTCGGTATTGAAATTTAAACTGTTTCAAGTTGTCGAACTTTACTTGTTTATGATTGATAAAACATATTCTTATTTTACACTAAACTTAAATGGTCGGTGATTTTCGCGTGATTTGGTAGGATAGGGAGTTGTTAAACCATAAAACCTCGGCCCCAATTTCTCGAATTTATAACATGATTAAGCTAACCTCACTTTTTTGTTAATCTCAATTTTGTGTTATATTAACTTTTTTATGATTTTTTAGACTTCAAATAGTGATAAGGTCAATGATATTTACAACACACCGGTTTTTTTTAAAAATCAAATTTAAAGCTGCACTCTTACAGATTGAACAACTTTTTTTATTTTTTGTCTTGGAACGAGCCAAATTTTGTGATCCATTGAAACCAGTTATATAAGACTACTGACAAAAATTTAGAATGCAGATTTTTATATTTAAGTTCAAAAAATAAAAATGATGTTGTTTTTTGCATTTTACTTAAACCGTTAGTAACGGTTTAAGCCATAAAACATCAATTTTCGAAGGAAATATGAAACACTATTCAGATTTTTTTGTCAGCAATCTTATTTCACTGGTTTCAACATTTTTACGCAAAAATTTGCTCTTTCTAAGGCAAAGAATAAAAAAGTTGTTAAAATGGTTTATCTGTGAGAGTGCAGCTTTAAGGCTTATTGACATAAAGCTAATTAAGCCTGTTAACCTTAATACATTTCTAGAGTTTGGGCCCCGGATATCACAGTGGTGCGATTTTTTGTGACTTTATTAACATATACGATCAAATATTTGATTATGTATTTTTCTATGGTAGAACATTGGTACCATAACTGCACACTTACAGTAGCGTAAATGATGACGCCGTCTGAGTAGGTGTCTTTCTTGGGTCCCTCTGATGCCTTTACGGTTTTACGCTGTTTACGTCTCAATGACGGTGTACGGACTAACGTGTACTCAAGCTGGTGATTAGTTTCACTGAAACATGTCAGAACGTGTTTTTAATGTAATAAAACTATGGAAATAACCTTTAATCAGTTTTATATTGAGCAAATTAACGTTTATACGTTAAATTTCGTTAAAAAATATTTTATTTTTCATGAATATAACAGAACACAATAAGAGGAAAGTAAAGGAACTCGTAAACGTTTTATATTGTCAGTCATATGGAAAAAAATATTCGTGTAAGATTTTAGCAAACATTATTTTTAACGATAATATATCAAAAGTTAAAATTAGACCTCTTTTGTTAAAACGTATCTAAACATATTACAGATTGGTTACGGTACTTAATTTTAAATACTTTAGGTGTCGATTTACATAATTCTGCATAAATGAGGATCTTGAACTTGTTTAGTTTGGTGTTTAATTCAATTGTAACAGTTGCCACGAAAATATCTGTGAACTAGTTCCTTCCCTACTTGCTACACGATGATAATAAAATCCTTTTGTAAACCATAGTTTATTTAAAGAGAATAATGAAATCGGTTAAAAAATGGCAGTTATAAAATCATGTTTTGTTTATTGACAAAAAGGTGCCCTGGCCTGTAAACGAAGGAAACTTAATAATGTCTTCAGCAAAGTTTTCATATTTTAATATTATTTTTCAAAAATAATGCCAACCCCCACCGACCCCACCCCCTTCACGACCGCCCATCCCACTGCTTTCTACCTAAGTGTAGATGATGTCGTGGAAGATGGCGAAGTGTCACGTGACCGTCCATTGGTCATGTGCCGGTCACTCAGCTGCCCCGCGGACCCCGCCAGTGTGCTCGGCCCCCGGGAACCAACATGGTGCTCCTCCATAGTTATAATCTGGAAATAGGTCACGTGTTATCATTGATATAGTGCAGTACATACTTTATATTTAACTATTTAATCAAAACATAACATGAAGCTTACTTCGATGTAAACATGTGCAGCTTATTACTTAATTCCAAATATATCTATAAGTAAACATGTAAATGGTATATAATTCTGAAACATATATAATAGTACAAATATCATATTTAGACAAATACAGTTATTATGATTATTTAACAATTCCTTATAATTACACAGGAATGTCGAATATCAAACCAGCATATTATTTAAGTTGCCTAAATAATATAAATCACTAATTTATGTCAAAATCGTTTTTTCATCGTGTTAAGCAAAATTACGAATTTAAACATACTGTCTTTTCTCCAATAAAATAGTAAAATATAGTGTCACGTATATCCCTATATTAAAACAAAATTAAATTAACAAAATGAATAAAGGGGCTCACGGTCCTTTAAAATTAGAGGATAAACATCAGGAAGTATATTTAAAACTGTGCAAAACGTATCATTACCTAGAAGTTTTTTTGCATATAAAAATGCAAAATAGGTCATTTTATGTCAGTTTAAGGTGCGATAAAGTACAAAATTATGTGAATAAGAAATGGCCTCTTTTAAGGTTCTGCCATATAAAATGTATTTTACGAGTATAGCAAGTATATTTAAAATAGTAAGAAGATAATATTACAAACATGTTTTTCTTATAATAATTGTAAAACAGGTCATTTCATGTTCAGTTTTAGTTGGAATAAAGAATAAAATATGTTTGTGTAATATGCAATCTTTTTTCGCCTTCAATTTTACACAGCTGTAGTCCAGAATCTATTGCCTTTCACATACGGGATCACAAGACTCCAATTATTCGAACAATCTTTAATCCAGTTGGCTCGAAATCGCTTAGCTCGATTTCCTCATTGGCTCGAATTGGACGAAAAGGGTCGACTTCTTAATACTGAAGGTTAGAATTCCTTCTTGGCTCGAATTCACCGAGGCTCGAAGTATTAACGCCGGTCCCTGGGAGTTCGAGCCAGCGTGATTCGACTGTACCCCTTTTACAATTTCTTAGATTGTCAGGGCAAATGTCCATAAAAGAGAATGTTAATAAACTCCTTCTTGTTATGTAAAATTTAACTTATGTAAGATATTTGGCAATTAGTAAATCAATAAGATACTTAAAGCTGCACTCTCACAGATTAAACGTTTTGACAACTTTTTTATTTTTTGTCAGCAATCTTATTTCATTGGTTTGCAGATATTTAAGCAAAAATTTGCTCTTTCCAAGACAAAAAATTAAAAAGTTGTCAAAACGGTAAATCTGTGAGAGTGCAGCTTTAAGGTTTGGTAAAGTGAGCATCCCTTAAACTGTTTCAAGAAACTGGTACGAGGCATTTATATGATCAATACCACCGTTAAAAAAGTTGTTTGTTATACACCTTAAATATTTTGTGTGTGTTATATACAGTTTGCTTGTCAGTGATGATGTACATAAACGTTTTTTTCTTATATTATCCCAAAAACTCGTGGAAGATTTAATAATTTATGTAACATGATTCTATCAATGTTGACTTTGAAGGTTATACATGTATATGGTTGATGGTTCATTTTGAAACATTCACTGCCATTAATCTACGTTATATTCATTAAAGCTATTAATATAATAAAAGATAAGACCGAATGCTCTAGACAGTTTTGAAAATTGATAATTGATATAACATTATTATATCGCTTATCTTATTCATCAACACAATGACAAAAACAACAACGTATAAATCATTATTTAAGAGTTATTTATTTCAAAAACATTCGCATTGTGCGTTGAATTTTCACCTATGTATCAAATAACTAACAATATTGGTTTTTCTAATGTCGTTAAAAGCAATTTAGTCACGCAAGCAAGAATTTCAACTGCTATACTGAAATCTGTTTTTGAAAATAACATCTTGTTCAATGGTTGACATATAAAACGACTAGGCTCCTTATAATATAGCAGGTGTCACTGCTATAAATGTGTGTGAAAATTACTATGCTATGGCAGACGGTCGGTCAGCTTAAAATGTTGGTTTCAAACTGTTCCTGGGTGGTCAGTAACATTCAAATGCATACCAAGTTGAAGGCATTCAAAAAGACAAAACGTACATTTTTGAGTATAAAAAATTACCCTTGTACAGATTATTCGGGTACTTTTTTACTACATGTATATCAAAAAACGTTTTTAGATATGCCTACTCGGAAATTAGCGAATACATTGCGTCTTTGAGAATGCCACCACTTAAAAAACAGTCTCTGTTAACCTCTTGATAAAAATATTGCGTCCTTGGGAATACCACTAAAGTTTTGCGTCCTTGTGAATACCACTAAAGTATTGCGTCCTTGGAAATACTACTAAAGTATTGCGTCCTTGGAAATACCACTAAAGTATTACGTCCTTGGAAATACCACTAAAGTATTGCGTCCTTGGAAATACTACTAAAGTATTGCGTCCTTGGAAATACCACTAAGGTATTGCGTCCTTGAAAATACCACTAAAGTGTTGCGTCCTTGGAAATACCACTAAGGTATTGCGTCCTTGAAAATACCACTAAAGTATTGCGTCCTTGGAAATACCACTAAAGTATTGCGTCCTTGAAAATACCACTAAAGTATTGAGTCCTTGGAAATACCACTAAGGTATTGCGTCCTTGGGAATACCACTAAAGTATTGCGTCCTTGGGAATACCACTAAAGTATTGCGTCCTTGGGAATACTACTAAAGTATTGCGTCCTTGGAAATACCACTAAAGTATTGCGTCCTTGGGAATACCCCTAAAGTATTGCGTCCTTGAAAATACCACTAAAGTATTGCGTCCTTGGAAATACCACTAAAGTATTGCGTCCTTGGAAATACCACTAAAATAGTTTGTCCTTGGAAATACCACTATCTTAAAAACATTGCGTCATTGAGAATGCTCCTTCTTTCAAGTGCGTCCTTGATAAAGCTCCTACTGGAATAAAGAGCGTCTTTGGGAATGTCCCTACTGGAATAAAATGCATCTTTGAGAATGCCCCTACTTGAATAAAGTCCGTCCCCTACTTGAAAAATTGCGTACTTGAAAATTCCCCTTCTTCAACATAGTGCGTCTTTAATAATGCCACTACTTGAAAAAAGTGCGTCTTTGAAAATGTCCTTACTTGAAAATATCCGTCTTTCAGAATGCCCCAACTTGAATAAAGTGCGTCTTTGAGAATGCACCTTCTTGGAAAATGTACGTCTTTGAGAATGCTTCACTTTAAATGAAGTGCGTCTTTGCAAATATCCCTACTTTGAGAAATTGCGTCTATGAGAATGCATCTTTTTGAACAAAGTCTGTCATTGAAAATTCCCCTACTTAAAATAAAGTGCGTCTTTGGAAATGACCCTACTTGAATAAAGTGTGTCCTTTAGAATGTTCCTCCTTGAATAAAGTTTGTCCTCGAGAAGGTCCCTACTAAAATAAATTGCGTTATTCCTTGAGAATACCCCTACCTGAATAAAGTGCGTTTTTGAGAATGAAATTACTTGATTGAGAAAACCCCTACCTGAAAAAAGTGCGTTTTTGAGAATGCAATTACTTGTTTGAGAATGCCCCTGCTTGAATAAAATTCGTTTTTTGAGAATGTCCCTTCTTTGATAATGTGCGACTTAGAGAAAGTCACCTATTTCAAAACAGTATATACGTCAGATTGTCCCTTTTTGTAAAATCGTGTATCCCCATACAGTCGTTTCGTGTATTTTGGAACAGTTCACATCTTCGGGGATGCGAAACAAATGTTCTCGTTTGAACATATCTGAGAATGTACAATATGCCCGTTGTAATATAAGGACCATTGACACAAATTACTCTGGAATCCATCATTTCTTTGGTTAAAAAACAACATCACTTGTGTTATTTTTGTGATGACAAGAGAGATCACAATCCTGGTTGGGATCGAACCCCGAGAACGCTTTAAAATGTCTGTACTTGAATTACTGGTGTATCTAAATAGCATAATAAATTTACCTTGGGGTACGAAACTAGTTTGAAAGGTTACCTTTGTTTCTTTATAAGAATGTTCATACGAGATGACGCCGGGTGTAAGAGATAGGAACCTAGCAGCGTACGCCATGACACCTAGGTGTTCAGGGCCCTCAGACGCCAGTTCCTCCACCGTCAGTAAGGGCTCTACACCGATACCCACCGCGCCCTCCATCCCTGCAAGCCCGGGTCAAGGACAATGTGATCAACAATGCATACATAAAATGGGGCTCGAAAACATTGCGTTGGTTCCTTGTATGCTGATTCTTACAAGCTGCATTTTGATTGGTTGTAATTCGATCTAATTTTGAATTTATTTATTTGTTTTGATGTAATTCCCTTGTTTTGAATTAGATTATCTTTTTTTCCAAAATTAAAACGCCAAACACAGAAAGGGCGATGAGCCTTAATTGCTATCATAAACAACCAGAACATAAATGAACCGCTACAATTTTTTCTGCATTAAAAGAATATCACCAAATACCTTTTTCTCATTAAAAGCTCGAGATTTCATCCCAGATCTCATCATCGAGTTTGAATGATCACGTGACAATGTTGAATTCGACAACTCTAGAACTCGATCCGGCTTCATGTTTGAACTGATGGTAAACTCCTCATCATAGAAATGAACTGGTTGTTTAACTGGCTTTCTTACAGAGCGTTCTGAGTTTTCAGAATCATTTTCAAGCTTATATTTCACGTGAGAGCCAGTTTTGACGTCATATACGTCATCCATGTCGCATGTTGCGACGTCACAATTTTCAACGGAAATGACGTCATCTTCGAGTATCTGTCCATTTACGACGGTTTTTATTCTTGATTTGTACTCATAATTTGTCAAACTACTGTACGCATGTTTCGATTCGCTTTTATACGCCTGAAGGTCGGAATGGATGTAGGAATTATAATCCAATACCGGCATTTCAACACTCATTGTTATGTTTTGTTACAAAACCTACACTATAAAGATAGATCATTCAGTTAACATTTATCACTAGTTCTTTTTCCTACGGCTACTTTCGACAATAACACAGCGACAAAATATATCAAGCGTACGTTGATGATACAATTACAACGACAGAAAATTTGTTTCACTGATAACCCTTGCTTTCTATTATTCCTCAAAGCAAATGTGTTTGTGTAACCATTAAGAGTTCAATACACTGTAATACGGCTTAATTTTTATAAAATTCGTCCGAAGTGCGTATTAACCTAGGTTACCATTAATTTAATGTCTGGCTGTATCGGTTACAGATCACCATGTTTTACAACTCCGCGGACAATGGGCACCGTGTCAGTGTTAAGTGCTTTTTCTGCACCATTAGGGCTTAACTGCGGAGCTTGTTGACAAATCCTACTGGTTTACCGAAAATTCACAGCAAAACAAAATTTGAGTCATTCACAAGAAAACTTATACCGACCACAACATTAATTTGTTTTAAAATTTGTTCACAACAGCCCTAGATTTTTAAACGTAAATCCGTTGTCCTTGCATATGTTGAGTATTCTCTATCTTACGAAATAATCCGCGCAAATATTTCCTAAATCTTTTGTTATAAAATAAATCCACACCCAACTCGTCCAATCCAAAATATGTTATGTTTGAGTTGATGAATTTAAGTGTATATATGACTATATTTTTACATCACATATCTTAAGCGTTCATCTCTTTTTGAACCAAACCCCATCGCCCTAAGACAATAGTGAAGAAAGATCGTCCCATCAATATTGAACAACAAGATGTGATTAAACAACACACGGAGTGATGAAACAAGAAAAGGTTCGCTGAGTAGTTTTTTTCTCCGTTTTTGAGAGTAAAGATATGCGTTTACATCATAGTGATGCGAATAAAGCGAATAACTCGCTAATGTGCAGAACAGCTCATCAGTAAAAAGATGTACCGCAAGAAAACGATACGGTTTTTAGGGATGTCCACCAGTAGGCCGCCATTAAGAATGCGCTGATCGGCCTTACCGGACCCATATGTTGAGGGGTGGGTAGGTATGTATTTTCTATATTATTTGCATTCTTATTACGATTCTGCAAAAAAACATACTCTGATGGACCTTTTATCGGCCCTGCATGTTGAGGGGGGGGGGGGGGGGGGGGGGGGGGGGGGGGTAGGGAGGGTTGGGGGGAGGTCATGTACTTTTTTTTAAATTTTATTTGCATCCTTATTAGGATTCCGCGTAACTCTAAAACGTTGTCGTTGCCCTCACATTTATCATTTAAGTGTTAACATACATAACACATAACCGATATGGGTCTTTTTCGTGCATCTTCAACACCACTTACATTGCTGATCGATTGAAAGTATGTATTTTGCCACTTTATTGACTTATTTCCAAAACATGAATCGAATCGCTTTATTACCGCATTGGTTTAACGCCTTTTGAGGTATCCGATGTAAAAGAAATAAACGCGTCATTTCATCCAACCATTTGCGATAATGTTAAATTTGCATGCCTGCAATGGTATTCTAAATGCCATATGTGAATTAATCTTATGGTCATACATCATTGACTTCAGTCTCTCAAGTGGTCATTTATTCATAACAAGTAATCCGATTAGCTACATCGACCCAATTTAGTACAACATTGAATATCAACCCTGGTGACTCTATATACATGTTGGTATCATTCGACAGGGTATTGCTTGCTGAAAGGTAGTATAAACGACAAAAGACTGAAACTACGCTATAGCTGAAGTTATCTGTTGATTTCTTGTTCTTTAATTGAACTGACGTCGAACGTAAAAAGATATGGTCACCAGGCATTGCATAATTGCACATGGGGGAGCTTAAAGGAAGTTTTGTAATTGTTAATGAGATAACATAACGAATAGATTAATCGCAATTATGTTAAAACTAAAATGTGCTTGGATATTAAATAAACGATTGTTTTCGACCTTTTCTGAAGGCAAAATTAGAGCTGTTCAATCATTTTAATGTATTCGAGAAAAGAGCCATGAAACTTTAGATAGTTAGAAAACGATAGTTCAAAACCGTTTAGAAAGCCATTACGACATGTTTGCAATATATCTATACAGTCGCAAACACCAATTATAAAAGGTAACGCCACGTGTTGCATATGTAAGGCCAGTATAAATGAATTGCTAGTTTGTATCCATTATTTTTAAATGGGGACGGAGGTCAACATTTTCTTTTCTTAGATGACGGTGTCACCGCTGAATATGTATTTATGCTCACTCTTATTGCATAAGGGACCATATAAATGCGTTTCTAGACAAGCCACGAGCACGATCGTAACTATTCTCCTTGTGAACGTTTTATGTATGTAGGTATGTATAAACGCCGTACCCGGACAGTACCCGACCGCTACGCAAATCCAGACCATATCTCAACATTTCTAAGTGAGTCAATAACATTTGAGGGGGACGGAAAGGAAAGGGGGTGGGCGTGGATGGATTTCAAGCAATTAGTTTTTAGTCGCCTTACAACTTTACAACATATAATATGTACAAAATGTAATAAAAACACATGTTTAATCAAGTTTCGGAAGTTTTATCCCTTGCTCATCATGGACACCTAATAAGTCTTTTACTAGAATTTCTATATACATTTAATAATGTGTTAGAAAAATAAAGAATATCCTACCCACAATTTTCACAAACAACCAACGTAATTCTTACCTTGTCTAAGCCTCTGAGTGTTGGTCCCGTGCAGCTCGGGCCACGTTGGAACGTCGCCGCCAAACACGTGCACAAGTTCACACAACACGCGCCCATCCTTCCAGTCAGTCTGTTAAAAAGAAAACTCAGTGTAACAGATCTACTACAAAAAGGCTATGTGAAAGATTAATAGTTTATTGTTTGAAATTTTGGAACTTATTAAGTGCTTCTGTCATTTCGTGACACATACTGTCCGCCATGACCGAAATTGACATCGCTGCGGAATAGCAAAGAATGCGATCAATGCCTACGTTCGGCCAAAACGCGGAGTTGTGCGGATTATACAGGGTTTTTTTTACAGTTATATCCAAACACGTCAAGACAAAAATGCCCATGCGTATACATAATATAGTTACAAAACATGTTTCAAAACATAGTCAAGGTACAAAACATTCATATAAGCAACTGAAAAGACTTATAAATGCAGCAAATCATGCGATCAAGCGATTAATTTAGTTACATCTTAAAGCGTGAAGTACTAAATGTTTACAATAATACCCGTAATACAATTAATATATCTCTCGCTTAATTCCATTACCTTATACACATAAATGTCAAGGTTTCTGTTTACATTATCATTTTGCAATTTAAATAATGCAATAAATTTAGGTATATTCTGTGCGGTATAATGATATGGTTTCAAGTATTGCTTTTATAAATCGTAATACAATTGACATCCAACAATGATATGAAATTCATCTTCTAGTGAAAAAAACAACAAATCTATAGTACTCCCAATCTATGCTGCGAGTACCGTAACTAGACGTGTAATTAATTTTGGACTGTAATTTGATTACTTGTTTTGCCCACATTTTGAGGAAAAGAACTGTATAAGTTGAGATTATCGAGAGCATTCGGAACACCTCGGCCATTTTCCAGCTGAAACAACCTCGGATGTATGAAGTTACAAATAATACTTGTATTAATTAACTGTAGTGTTATAACATGTTTTTTGTATTAATTAAATAAAAAAAAGTTTAAGATAATCAACTTTACGTGTTTGTGTGGTTTATTTTATTCGTATTACTAAGTTTAAATTGACAGCTAGTGAAACGAAATATTGCTAAAATAATTAAATTCCCAAGACTAAAGACCCTAGGTTTAATTGCTATATTGAAATAACTGCACGATTTACTTGCAGCCTTGGTAAATGTAAAAAATTCTGACATTGTAATCCGTCATTATTTTTTATGGGAAATGGCCGATGTGTTCCGAATGTATCGAGCGGTAGCCAGGCCGTTCGTATAAACAAAGTGGACTGGTAATCTGATTTAAATCCTACCCTTCACTCCCACAAGAAGGGAAAATTGAGTTCTTTTGTCTGATAGGCTCATGACCACAGTTATCGACCCTTCATTGTCAAAGATCCGGATGTTAATACAGATAATGCTTGTGTTCAATATTTGTAAATATGGTCGCACGCCAAATTGATGAACTGGAAATATTTCGTGGGTCTGACGATAGGGTAGGATCGTCCAAAGACTATATCAGTTAACCCTTTTTTCAATACATTGAAGGAATGAAAATCGACATTACAAGGACTTACAGTGAAGTTAAAGACGGGGTAATTTCTAATGAGTGGCTGGATGCGCTGCAGTGTGGCGTTGTAGCCGGGAGCGCCCACTTTGGTGAAATATGACAAGTATGTGATGGCGGACAACTCGTCCAGGTTGCTGTTTGCCAAGTCCTCCGGTCGCAACACCAGAGGGATGCCGAAATGTTGGCGGGCCAGCTTCATGCCTTCTCGGCAGTTGTTCACCCTGGAAGAGAATATATTTTGGGTTTAAGGTATCCAACACACAATTATTAGATTTTGGGTGCATGGTGCCTTGAAATATTAATATATAGGTCATTACACTTAATTTGGGTACCTACCTTCACATAAAAGTCTTAGTAGGAAAGGAAGTTATTGCTTTTCAACTAATACTAATAATATAATGGGTCACCATTGTTTACATAGATATGCTAACAGAGATCTTAAAGGGACTACACACCAGATGATACTATTGCAAGAAAAAACGAAAATAGTCCAAAACAAATTTTTTTTGGTCTGTCTGCCGCGTAAATCCCGGTAAATTTAAAAACAGCATCAGTATATTAATCTGTAATAATCACGTGATATTCAGGTGCTAAATATACACACTATGTATAAGCCGGGAAACCATTGTAGACTATTTTAAACGGATAAATTCAGCTAAGACAGCGACAAAATATTTTCAATCATGTAAAATAGTGTAATATACTAGTAAGATCATATTGAGAATTCTAGGCTTGTTTTGACGAAATACTGTATTTGTCATTTTTGGACCATCTGGTGTCTAGTCCCTTTAACAGATAATACTTGTGGGCCGGATTCCTTTAATAAGTTGTCTCTTGGCTTCCACTTAGTCGGAAACAAACATTTCGAACAAACAAAACTTTACTCCGAACTAATTTCCTTGCAGAGCATATTTATTCTAAAATCGTGTACTTTTTGTTTCGAGCAAGAAATTATTTCTTGCAATAAACGCCTCCTCCATGGGCGCAGGTAACGGGCTCTAAACCCTTTTATGCTTGGATTCGTTTGGTGTGGGATACAAGATGTAGACAACTTAAGTGTTTTCCAAACACTTAGATAGGATTACAGAATGTGGTTGCATGATCTAAACGTATCAATAACATTTGTAATGATAAAAGGCGAGAAGCATTTTTTCTCCAAAATGACCTAAATGTTGATCATTGATAGTGACCTGTGCTATATTTCACGTTCAAATTGTTGACGAATTTTTGTAAATACGATACTGTTGTAATAAAATATATATTGAAGACATTTCATTAGTTATTCGTCAATTATTTCCACAGCTGAATGTTGGAAATGAAACATTTAACTCTGTGATCACAAGTATTTTCGACCAACGAATCAACCATTTTAGTTTATATGTCAAAAAACGTACCATAAGATATGCTGTCATTTTCTGATAAGTTTATTTCAAAATTAAAAAAACAACAACAACAAACAACACAATATGTGCCCAATTTCTGTCTATGTCAATAACAAGTAAAAAGTTTCAATTTTACATAAACATATTGTTAAGTGTTTTAACCGGCTGCTTTTCAAAGGTAAAAAACAAACTTATCACCGAACAAGTTAAATTACTTGAGGTTTTGAAGCAAACTTTATGAATGTTTAAGTACTTGACGTTCCCAGTTCAGTAAGCATTCCATATTATTCATCATTATTTTGGTAAGGTCTGATGAGTTTTATAAATAAATATTTGAATGTGCGTCGACCTGAAATATCAATGAAATTTAATTCCATCAACAAAGATGAATGAAGACGAAACTACATTTCTTGCATATTAAATGAATTACATTGTAGAAAAAAGTATATGTTAATCTGAAACATTTTGCTGACATATAGTCGTTAATAGCTTAACACATCTAAGTATGTGGTTCAGTTTAAGCAACATACAGTCGAACCCCGTTGGCTCGAAGTCCTAGGGACCGGTGAAATAACCTCGAGCCTCGGAAATTTCGAGCCAAGCGGGAATGTTTACCTTCAGCATAAAAAAATCAGTCATTTACATCAAGTTCGAGCCAACGAAGAATTCGAGCGAAGCGAGCTCGAGCCAACGGGGTTCGACTGTATAACATGTATACAAAGTGACGCAGGTAAAGTAACACTCTTATTCAAAATCAATGCATACTCATTTATGACAAACATAAATTTTGAGTGATAAACGTTTAACTACTTACTCAAAAATGCATTTAAAGAAAATATTTATTACTGATTTAATACATGATTGTAACCGTGTATTTAATAAATGAAAACGCAAAAACATTAAATGATTGGTGAATGCCAAAAGATCTACTATCGTCTTATAAATAAGAACTACTGTGTTTTCTGCACCTGTCTCTCAAAATGTACTCGGCCATAAATAATTGTTTTCGACATTTATTCATCCTTTTTGGTATATTAAAACAATCGTATTAATTGTAGTAGATGTTATTTGGGAGTAAGAGTGCATCTTTTAACTGTAGTTGAATGTTAAACACATACCATATAAGCTTGAAGAAGGGTAATATATCGAGGAACTTGTATGTTGTAGATAGTTTGTTTTTAGTGTTTTAAACGATTAAGTTAGCAGGTCGGGCGCAGCAATAACCCATACTTAATACTTCTGCAGCTTTAGTAAATGTATACACATTGACAATAGACATTCCATCTATATCATTCACAATTCACTGCAGATTCGGTACGCTTGTTTTCATTTGCGTAGATCTCTTTAAGATAGATAACAATTATTTTGCTTTTTTCTAAATGCATTACTTGAAACAGTTCACGGACTTTTTTGTGTATGATGTATTTGTCACAATTGCAATTTGAGAATATCTAAGTATGTATGTTTTTGTTCATAGATAAAGGTTTATATATTGCTGATATTGCCCATAAAACTTGGAAATGAGCTTGTTTAGCTCGTCGTCATCATCATCATCATCATCATCATCATCATCATCATCATCATCATCATCATCATCATCATCATCATCATCATCATCATCTGCAGTAGCAGCAGCAGCAGAAACACAAGTATCATCATCATCATCATCATCATCATCATCATCATCATCATCATCATCATCATCATCATCATCATCATCATCATCATCATCATTCTGACTGTATAATCTTTTTTGTTTCTCTGATTTCCACAAAAAAAAAATACAATTATGCTTTCTTTCATAAGGCTACGCTGATGTCAACTAACTGTTTTCTTAATCAAGCAACCTCACCTATCAAGAGGGTTGAGGTGTTTCCAGTTGGAACCAAGTCCGTGTTTGCAGAACTCAAGCAGGGCACTGAAATAAAAGGAATTATAAATAATGATGAAAACAATCGTTCATATGATCAATATCATTATAATCGCTCGTGTATTTACCTGCGAGTTTTATTATCTTTTAACAGTATAAAACATTATTTTGACAGGTTGTAATACAAAACATACCTAAATATTTGGCGTCCAACAAAAGCTCTATAGTTTCTTGTTTAAAATGAGCCCGAACGTATAGCAGTTTGAAACAGTTTTTATTCTTAAAAGTTATGTCTCTGTCAATCAACAATTGTTTCAGTATTGGATTTTATTAAACATCATTACAACAATGGAGACAATCAGGAGAGAGAGAACACAGATAAGCTGCCATTAAACAAAGAAACAGATATAAGCTCTACTTTCAACCATTGAAATGAGAACGTCTAAAATGAATATGGCAATGCATTAATCGACACTATATTTCATAAAAGACTCGGTGCTTAAACTCATATTACCATTTAAGGGATACTGAATGAACTCGATGTAGGGCTTTCCTGACACTGTCAAGTCTATTCTACCAACTGTCAGACGTGTACACATTGTAGGCCTTTCCCGTCACTGTCAAGTCTATTCTACCAACTGTCAGACGTGTACACATTGTAGACTTTCCTGACACTGTCAGGTCTATTCTACCAACTCTCAGACATGTACACATTGTAGGCCTTTCCCGTCACTGTCAGGTCTATTCTACCAACTGTCAGACGTGTACACATTGTAGACTTTCCCGTCACTGTCAGGTCTATTCTACCAACTGTCAGACATGTACACATTGTAGGCCTTTCCCGTCACTGTCAAGTCTATTCTACCAACTGTCAGACATGTACACATTGTAGGCCTTTCCCGTCACTGTCAAGTCTATTCTACCAACTGTCAGACATGTACACATTGTAGACTTTCCCGTCACTGTCAAGTCTATTCTACCAACTGTCAGACATGTACACATTGTAGGCCTTTCCCGTCAATGTCAAGTCTATTCTACCAACTGTCAGACATGTACACATTGTAGGCCTTTCCCGTCACTGTCAGGTATATTCTACCAACTGTCAGACATGTTAACATTGTAGGGCTTTCCTGACACTGTCAGGTCTATTCTACCAACTGTGAGACATGTACACATTGTAGGACTTTCCTGACCCTGTCAAGTCTATTCTACCAACTGTGAGACATGTGCACATTGTAGGGCTTTCCTGACACTGTCAGGTCTATGCTACCAACTGTGAGACATGTGCACATTGTAGGGCCGTTCCGTCACTGTCAAGTCTATTCTACCAACTGTCAGACATGTACACATTGTAGGGCTTTCCCGTCACTGTCAAGTCTATTCTACCAACTGTCAGACATGTGCACATTGTAGGCCTTTCCCGTCACTGTCAAGTCTATTCTACCAACTGTCAGACATGTACACATTGTAGGCCTTTCCCGTCACTGTCAGGTCTATTCTACCAACTGTCAGACATGTACACATTGTAGGCCTTTCCCGTCACTGTCAGGTCTATTCTACCAACTGTCAGACATGTGCACATTGTAGGCCTTTCCCGTCACTGTCAGGTCTATTCTACCAACTGTCAGACATGTACACATTGTAGGCCTTTCCCGTCACTGTCAGGTCTATTCTACCAACTGTGAGACATGTGCACATTGTAGGGCCGTTCCGTCACTGTCAAGTCTATTCTACCAACTGTCAGACATGTACACATTGTATGGCTTTCCCGTCACTGTCAAGTCTATTCTACCAACTGTCAGACATGTGCACATTGTAGGGCTTTCCCGTCTCTGTCAAGTCTATTCTACCAACTGTCAGACATATACACATTGTAGGGCTTTCCCGTCACTGTCAAGTCTATTCTACCAACTGTCAGACATGTACACATTGTAGGGCTTTCCCGTCACTGTCAAGTCTATTCTACCAACTGTCAGACATGTACACATTGTAGGGCTTTTCCGTCACTGTCAAGTCTATTCTACCAACTGTCAGACATGTACACATTGTAGGCCTTTCCCGTCACTGTCAGGTCTATTCTACCAACTGTCAGACATGTTTACATTGTAGGGCCGTCCCGTCACTGTCAGGTCTATTCTACCAACTGTCAGACATGTGCACATTGTAGGCCTTTCCCGTCACTGTCAGGTCTATTCTACCAACTGTCAGACATGTACACATTGTAGGGCCGTCCCGTCACTGTCAGGTCTATTCTACCAACTGTCAGACATGTACACATTGTAGGGCTTTCCCGTCACTGTCAAGTCTATTCTACCAACCGTCAGACATGTACACATTGTAGGGCTTTCCCGTCACTGTCAAGTCTATTCTACCAACTGTCAGACATGTACACATTGTAAGGCTTTCCTGACACTGTCAGGTATATTCTACCAACTGTCAGACATTACACATTGTAGGCCTTTCCTGACACTGTCAGGTCTATTCTACCAATTGTCAGACATGTGCACCTTGTAGGGCCGTTCCGTCACTGTCAAATCTATTCTACCAACTGTCAGACATGTACACATTGTAGGGCTTTCCTGACACTGTCAGGTCTATGCCACCAACTGTCAGACATGTCCACATTTTAGGCCTTTCCCGTCACTGTCAGGTCTATTCTACCAACTGTCAGACATGTACACATTGTAGGCTTTTCCCGTCTCTGTCAGGTCTATTCTACCAACTGTCAGACATGTACACATTGTAGGGCTTTCCTGACACTGTCAGGTATATTCTACCAACTGTCAGACATTACACATTGTAGGGCTTTCCTGACACTGTCAGGTATATTCTACCAACTGTCAGACATGTACACATTGTAGGGCCGTCCCGTCACTGTCAGGTCTATTCTACCAACTGTCAGACATGTACACATTGTAGGGCTTTCCCGTCACTGTCAAGTCTATTCTACCAACCGTCAGACATGTACACATTGTAGGGCTTTCCCGTCACTGTCAAGTCTATTCTACCAACTGTCAGACATGTACACATTGTAAGGCTTTCCTGACACTGTCAGGTATATTCTACCAACTGTCAGACATTACACATTGTAGGCCTTTCCTGACACAGTCAGGTCTATTCTACCAATTGTCAGACATGTGCACCTTGTAGGGCCGTTCCGTCACTGTCAAATCTATTCTACCAACTGTCAGACATGTACACATTGTAGGGCTTTCCTGACACTGTCAGGTCTATGCTACCAACTGTCAGACATGTCCACATTGTAGGCCTTTCCCGTCACTGTCAGGTCTATTCTACCAACTGTCAGACATGTACACATTGTAGGCTTTTCCCGTCTCTGTCAGGTCTATTCTACCAACTGTCAGACATGTACACATTGTAGGGCTTTCCTGACACTGTCAGGTATATTCTACCAACTGTCAGACATTACACATTGTAGGGCTTTCCTGACACTGTCAGGTATATTCTACCAACTGTCAGACATGTACACATTGTAGGGCTTTCCTGACATTGTCAGGTATATTCTACCAACTGTCAGACATTACACATTGTAGGCCTTTCCCGTCACTGTCAGGTCTATTCTACCAACTGTCAGACATGTGCACATTGTAGGCCTTTCCCGTCACTGTCAAGTCTATTCTACCAACCGTCAGACGTGTTCACATTGTAGGCCTTTCCCGTCACTGTCAGGTCTATTCTACTAACTGTCAGACATGTACACATTGTAGGCCTTTCACGTCACTGTCGGGTCTATTCTTCCAACTGTCAGACATGTACACATTGTACGGCTTTCCCGTCACTGTCAGGTCTATTCTACCAACTGTCAGACATGTACACATTGTAGGCCTTTCCCGTCACTGTCAAGCTTTTTCTACCAACTGTCAGACATGTTTACATTGTAGGACTTTCCAGTCACCGTCAAGTCTATTCTACCAACTGTCAGACATGTTTACATTGTAGGCCTTTCCCGTCACTGTCAGGTCTATTCTACCAACTGTCAGACATGTTTAAATTGTAGGGCCGTCCCGTCACCGTCAAGTCTATTCTACCAACTGTCAAACATGTACACATTGTAGGCCTTTCCCGTCACTGTCAAGTTTATTCTACCAACTGTCAGACATGTTTACATTGTAGGACTTTCCCGTCACCGTCAAGTCAATTCTACCAACTGTCAGACATGTTTACATTGTAGGGCCGTTCAGTCACCGTCAAGTCTATTCTACCAACTGTCAGACATGTACACATTGTAGGGCCGTTCAGTCACCGTTAAGTCTATTCTACCAACTGTCAGACATGTTTACATTGTAGGGCCGTCCCGTCACTGTCAAGTCTATTCTACCAACTGTCAGACATGTTTACATTGTAGGGCCGTCCCGTCACCGTCAAGTCTATTCTACCAACTGTCAGACATGTACACATTGTAGGGCCGTTCAGTCACCGTTAAGTCTATTCTACCAACTGTCAGACATGTTTACATTGTAGGACTTTCCCGTTACCGTCAAGTCTATTCTATCAACTGTCAGACATGTTTACATTGTAGGGCCGTTCAGTCACCGTCAAGTCTATTCTACCAACTGTCAGACATGTACACATTGTAGACTTTCCCGCCACTGTCAAGTCTATTCTACCAACGGTCAGACATGTACACATTGTAGACTTTCCCGCCACTGTCAAATCTATTCTACCAACGGTCAGACATGTACACATTGTAGACTTTCCCGTCACTGTCAGGTCTATTCTACCAACTGTCAGACATGTACACATTGTAGGGCTTTCCCGTCACTGTCAGGTCTATTCTACCAACTGTCAGACATTTACACATTGAAGACTTTCCCGCCACTGTCAAGTCTATTCTACCAACGGTCAGACATGTACACATTGTAGACTTTCCCGCCACTGTCAAGTCTATTCTACCAAATGTCAGACAAGTACACATTGTAGACTTTCCCGTCACTGTCAGGTCTATTCTACCAATTGTCAGACATTACACATTGTAGGCTTTCCCGTCACTGTCAGGTCTATTCTACCAACTGTCAGACATGTACACATTGTTGGCTTTCCCGTCACTGTCAGGTATATTCTACCAACTGTCAGACATGTACACATTGTAGGGCTTTCCTGACATTGTCAGGTATATTCTACCAACTGTCAGACATTACACATTGTAGGCCTTTCCCGTCACTGTCAGGTCTATTCTACCAACTGTCAGACATGTGCACATTGTAGGCCTTTCCCGTCACTGTCAAGTCTATTCTACCAACCGTCAGACGTGTTCACATTGTAGGCCTTTCCCGTCACTGTCAGGTCTATTCTACTAACTGTCAGACATGTACACATTGTAGGCCTTTCACGTCACTGTCGGGTCTATTCTTCCAACTGTCAGACATGTACACATTGTACGGCTTTCCCGTCACTGTCAGGTCTATTCTACCAACTGTCAGACATGTACACATTGTAGGCCTTTCCCGTCACTGTCAAGCTTTTTCTACCAACTGTCAGACATGTTTACATTGTAGGACTTTCCAGTCACCGTCAAGTGTATTCTACCAACTGTCAGACATGTTTACATTGTAGGCCTTTCCCGTCACTGTCAGGTCTATTCTACCAACTGTCAGACATGTTTAAATTGTAGGGCCGTCCCGTCACCGTCAAGTCTATTCTACCAACTGTCAAACATGTACACATTGTAGGCCTTTCCCGTCACTGTCAAGTTTATTCTACCAACTGTCAGACATGTTTACATTGTAGGACTTTCCCGTCACCGTCAAGTCAATTCTACCAACTGTCAGACATGTTTACATTGTAGGGCCGTTAAGTCACCGTCAAGTCTATTCTACCAACTGTCAGACATGTACACATTGTAGGGCCGTTCAGTCACCGTTAAGTCTATTCTACCAACTGTCAGACATGTTTACATTGTAGGGCCGTCCCGTCACTGTCAAGTCTATTCTACCAACTGTCAGACATGTTTACATTGTAGGGCCGTCCCGTCACCGTCAAGTCTATTCTACCAACTGTCAGACATGTACACATTGTAGGGCCGTTCAGTCACCGTTAAGTCTATTCTACCAACTGTCAGACATGTTTACATTGTAGGACTTTCCCGTTACCGTCAAGTCTATTCTATCAACTGTCAGACATGTTTACATTGTAGGGCCGTTCAGTCACCGTCAAGTCTATTCTACCAACTGTCAGACATGTACACATTGTAGACTTTCCCGCCACTGTCAAGTCTATTCTACCAACGGTCAGACATGTACACATTGTAGACTTTCCCGCCACTGTCAAATCTATTCTACCAACGGTCAGACATGTACACATTGTAGACTTTCCCGTCACTGTCAGGTCTATTCTACCAACTGTCAGACATGTACACATTGTAGGGCTTTCCCGTCACTGTCAGGTCTATTCTACCAACTGTCAGACATTTACACATTGAAGACTTTCCCGCCACTGTCAAGTCTATTCTACCAACGGTCAGACATGTACACATTGTAGACTTTCCCGCCACTGTCAAGTCTATTCTACCAAATGTCAGACAAGTACACATTGTAGACTTTCCCGTCACTGTCAGGTCTATTCTACCAATTGTCAGACATTACACATTGTAGGCTTTCCCGTCACTGTCAGGTCTATTCTACCAACTGTCAGACATGTACACATTGTTGGCTTTCCCGTCACTGTCAGGTATATTCTACCAACTGTCAGACATGTACACATTGTAGGCTTTCTAGTCACTGTCAGGTCTTTTCTACCAACTGTCAGACATGTCCACATTGTAGGCTTTCCCGTCACTGTCAGGTATATTCTACCAACTGTCAGACATGTACACATTGTAGACTTTCCCGTCACTGTAAGGTCTATTCTACCAACCGTCAGACGTGTTTACATTGTAGGGCTTTCCCGTCACTGTCTGGTCTATTCTACCAACCGTCAGACGTGTTCACATTGTAGGCCTTTCCCGTCACTGTCTGGTCTATTCTACCAACTGTCAGACATGTACACATTGTAGGCTTTCCCGTCACTGTCATGTCTTTTCTACCAACTGTCAGACATGTCCACATTGTAGGCTTTCCCGTCACTGTCAGGTATATTCTACCAACTGTCAGACATGTACACATTGTAGACTTTCCCGTCAGTGTAAGGTCTATTCTACCAACCGTCAGACGTGTTTACATTGTAGGGCTTTCCCATCACTGTCTGGTCTATTCTACCAACTGTCAGACGTGTTCACATTGTAGGCCTTTCCCGTCACTGTCTGGTCTATTCTACCAACTGTCAGACATGCATACATTGTAGGCCTTTCCCGTCACCGTCAAGTTCATTCTACCAACTGTCAGACATGTATACATTGTAGGCCTTTCCCGTCACTATCAAGTCCATTCTACCAACTGTCAGACATGTACATATTGTAGGCCTTTCCCGTCACTGTCAAGTCTTTTCTACCAACTGTCAGACATGTTTACATTGTAGGACTTTCCCGTCACCGTCAAGTCTATTCTACCAACTGTCAGACATGTTTACATTGTAGGGCCGTTCCGTCACCGTCAAGTTTATTCTACCAACTGTCAGACATGTTTACATTGTAGGGCCGTCCGTCACCGTCAAGTCCATTCTACCAAATGTCAGACATGTTTACATTGTAGGGCCGTTCCGTCACCGTCAAGTCTATTCTACCAACTGTCAGACACGTGCTTATTGTTGGGCTTTCAAGTCCCTGTCAAGTCTATTCTACCAACTGTCAGACATGTACACATTGTAGACTTTCCCGCCACTGTCAAATCTATTCTACCAACGGTCAGACATGTACACATTGTAGACTTTCCCGTCACTGTCTGGTTTATTCTACCAACCGTCAGTCATGTACACATTGTAGGTCTTTCCCGTCACTGTCAGGTATATTCTACCAACTGTCAGACACGTGCTTATCGTTGGGCTTTCAAGTCCCTGTCAAGTCTTTTAAACCCACTGTCAGACATGTACACATTGTAAACTTTCCCGTCACTGTAAGGTCTATTCTACCAACTGTCAGACGTGTTCACATTGTAGGTCTTTCCCGTCACTGTAAGGTCTATTCTACCAACCGTCAGACTTGTGCACATTGTAGGTCTTTCCCGTCACTGTAAGGTCTATTCTACCAACCGTCAGACATGTACACATTGTAGGTCTTTCCCGTCACTGTAAGGTCTATTCTACCAACTGTCAGACATGTGCACATTGTAGGGCTTTCCGGTCATTGTCAAGTTCATTCTACCAACTGTCAGACATGTACACATTGTAGGGCCGTCCCGTCACTGTAAGGTCTATTCTACCAACTGTCAGACATGTGCACATTGTAGGTCTTTCCCGTCACTGTAAGGTCTATTCTACCAACCGTCAGACTTGTGCACATTGTAGGTCTTTCCCGTCACTGTAAGGTCTATTCTACCAACTGTCAGACATGTGCACATTGTAGGGCTTTCCGGTCATTGTCAAGTTCATTCTACCAACTGTCAGACATGTACACATTGTAGGGCCGTCCCGTCA
Organism: Mya arenaria; assembly: GCF_026914265.1. Classification (NCBI taxonomy): domain Eukaryota; kingdom Metazoa; phylum Mollusca; class Bivalvia; order Myida; family Myidae; genus Mya; species Mya arenaria. Next base: position 13,964,028 of record NC_069136.1, read on the forward strand.
CTGTAAGGTCTATTCTACCAACTGTCAGACATGTGCACATTGTAGGTCTTTCCCGTCACTGTAAGGTCTATTCTACCAACCGTCAGACTTGTGCACATTGTAGGTCTTTCCCGTCACTGTAAGGTCTATTCTACCAACCGTCAGACTTGTGCACATTGTAGGTCTTTCCCGTCACTGTAAGGTCTATTCTACCAACCGTCAGACTTGTGCACATTGTAGGTCTTTCCCGTCACTGTAAGGTCTATTCTACCAACTGTCAGACATGTACACATTGTAGGTCTTTCCCGTCACTGTAAGGTCTATTCTACCAACCGTCAGACTTGTGCACATTGTAGGGCTTTCCTGTCTCTCTCAATTCTATTCCAGCAGCTGTCAGACATGTACACAGTGTAGAGCTGTCTCGTCTCTGTCAAGTCCATTCTACAAACTTTCAGCCCTGTACACATAGTAGGGTATTGCCGTTAGTCTACTGTCAAATGTGTCAACATTTTAGGGCGTTCCCGTCACTGTCAAGTTCATTATATCAACTGTCAGATATGTCAACATTTTAGGGCTTTCCCGTCACTGTCAAGTTCATTATATCAACTGTCAGATATGTTATCATTATACCTCATGGTTGTGGTATTTTTAAGGAACTTTTATTGTTGGATCTATGCTCCTTAGTCTTATTTCCTTATTAAAAGGTTTTGTTGTCATAATGGGCAAGTCCACTTACTGTAAGGCTATCCCAGAGTTCCAGTCGGAGGTCAGATTGGTCACGTGACACTCTGGAATGACCGCTTGTACCCAGGCGAGGAGCCAGCCACGGTGTTGGAAGCTTGACAGACCGATCTGGTAACGCAACACAAGTTGCCATAGTAACGCTAGAATCAACTTCGTGTTACCTTCCGTGATATGGCTGCTGTCTGAAAGGGTTATGATGGTGTTGAAGTACACATGCACATGTAATCTATGTTTAATTGATTCACAAATATATCAAATGTGCCATTACATGCTTTGTACAAAAGTGTACAAAGGTTCAGTGTATCAGGTCGTCCATACTTTATGATTGCACCATTTATATTACTGTGAAATCATTAATGTTCGTGGGCATGAAATTTCGTGGTTTGCCGAAAAAAAACAATTTCGTGTGTACTTGAATTCGTGGATTTTCATTTTTGAAAAAAAAAATCGAAGATACGATCGTCCTTGATCGTCTGCATAATATCCACGCGCTGGCCCGTGATTTCCGTCTTCTACGTCACTCGGTTTATGACACTCGCTAATGTGGTACGACATGCCAATTAGTGCATATACCCATGTCACTTATCGATTTAATTGGGAATAAAGGTAATAAAAGAATATAATATATTAACAGAATAATGATCGTAAGTTTTACAGTGAGACAGGTATACTGCGACCTCTGTAAATAATATACTAGAGTATGTACGTAACAAGGCAATTGAAAAAGTGAATAAAGGGTTTATATTTCGTGGGATCTTGAATTCGTGGATCACCCAACCCACGAAAACCACGAACATTAATGCCCCACGAACATTAAGGATTTCACAGTATGTGAGGTGTGTTCATACTTTATGGTTGCGCCATTTATATTATGTGAGGTGCGTTCAATCTTTATGGTTGCGCAATTTATATTATGTGAGGTGCGTTCATACTTTATGGTTGCACCATTTATATTATGTGTGGTGCGTTCATACTTTATGGTTGCACCATTTATATTATGTGAGATGCGTTCATACTTTATGGTTGCGCCATTTATATTATGTGAGGTGCGTTCATACTTTATGGTTGCACCATTTATATTATGTGAGGTGCGTTCATACTTTATGGTTGCACCATTTATATTATGTGAGGTGCGTTCATACTTTATGGTTGCGCCATTTATACTTTATGGTTGCACCATTTATATTATGTGAGGTGCGTTCATACTTTATGGTTGCACCATTTATATTATGTGAGGTGCGTTCATACTTTATGGTTGCACCATTTATATTATGTGAGGTGCGTTCATACTTTTTGGTTGCGCCATTTATATTATGTGAGGTGCGTTCATACTTTAAGGTTGCGCCATTTATATTACGTGAGGTGCGTTCATACTTTATGGTTGCGGCATTTATATTATGTGAGGTGCGTTCATACTTTATGGTTGCACCATTTATATTACGTGAGGTGCGTTCATAATTTATGGTTGCACCATTTATATTACGTGAGGTGCGTTCATACTTTATGGTTGCACCATTTATATTATGTGAGGTGCGTTCATACTTTATGGTTGCACCATTTATATTATGTGAGGTGCGTTCATTCTTTATGGTTGCACCATTTATATTATGTGAGGTGCGTTCATACTTTATGGTTGCACCATTTATATTATGTGAGGTGCGTTCATAATTTAAGGTTGCACCATTTATATTATGTGAGGTGCGTTCATAATTTAAGGTTGCACCATTTATATTATGTGAGGTGCGTTCATACTTTATGGTTGCGGCATTTATATTATTTGAGGTGCGTTCATAATTTAAGGTTGCACCATTTATATTATGTGAGGGCCATACTTTATGGTTGCGCCCCTTATATAATGCGAGGTGCGGCCATACTTTATGGTTGCGCCCCTTATATAATGTGAGGTGCGGCCATAGTTTATGAGTGATCCTATACTTATGTACGAAGCGTACCAATATTCTATGGGTTTCTTACGTCATTCACAACACTCGTAATTGAAACTAGCATAAGCTCTCGTGAATAATTTCGATAGCTTGAGTTGTGAGTGCCATAACAATTACTTATACTTTGGATTTGTACTCTGAAAGCATACACAGAGCTCTGTAAACGAAGACAAGGCTCTGTCAGAATGTAGTCAGAAGCCTTCTTAATATGAAAGATGAACTATGTATCTGCTTTAGATATGTATATGAGTATAAAAGTAGCAGAAATTAACTGATTGGCGAAAAAAGACCAACTTGTGTAACGATAGTAAAAACACGCGAAAGATGAAACCAGTAATTCAATCTGAAATTATAATTTTAAAATGGTTTCACTGGTGAATTTTAAATACAAGTAAACAAGTACCCACGCTAGAGCCAGTACGCCCAATTTGTTTGAAGTTAACCATTAGACGAATTACCGCGCTGAATAAATGTAAATGTAACCACCACTTATCGCCATGAGATGCAGGCGAATTTGCCCCCAGGGTGGGGCATAAAAAGCTTTAACGATGCTTAGGTGGTCAGACACAATGCGATGTGATAATAATCCTTATCTGTATCGAATTCTTGTTTTGAGTTATCATGGAAGTAGGTCACAACAGTACATTGCAAATAAAAAAAACAAACAATAACGACAATGAAATCAAATGTTTTACAGTGTGCATACTTACTAGCAGCCCAGGGGTGATGGGAAGGGGGGACTTTTAAATCAATTTCGGCATTTGGTAGAAAATATATGCACACATTACACCAGAATGCACCGTTTTTTTAAAATAAAAATCGGGAGGGAACATCCCGACCTAATACATTTAGAACTTATTGTTTTTTAGTTCATGGGAAATGGGCGTAAGTCCGAAGTTGTACCCCCACCCCATTCAAAGTGTGCACCCTATAACAGCAAATCCTGGACACACCCCTTATACTCTTCCACAGTAATAAAACTATATTCCTTTAATACAGTTGGAATGTTCTTTTATACAATTAAGTGTTCTCGTTTAAACGCATAACGCATTGTTTTTGACGTTGACTTTAAAACCTATTAATACATGCGTTAAATACATTTTACACATTTAAATTTTAAATAAATGTTTCTACTCATTGCATTTACTCCTCACTGAAAATATGTGTGGTTTAAAGAAATAAACATGACCAACGTAAAAGGTTACATTCTATTAATGTTACAAGTAAAATTAACACATTTAGTCAAAATGTCATATTTCATGGTGACATGTTTTGGGTACTATGTTATTGTTGGTGTGTTTTGGGTTTTCTAAGTAGTAAAGTTGGTAGGCCTGGCGCAGCCTCGCGTCGCCTGAATTGTTTGAAAGGCCAATTATAAATGCTACTTTCTTAGAGTTCAGCGCGAAATACCTCTATACCAGCCAGTGCGCACGCACGCGTTCATAAATAAGTGAATGTACTGTTACACCATCTGTATGTCATCGTTGTATCGTGTATTTGGTGATTTTTAAACATTATTTTCGAGTACTCGAGTAGTGAATTGATACTCGGGTACTCGGACGATCGATGTAAATATGACACTATGAAAACATTAGGCATTTTTTTTCAGTGCCTTTCTAAACGATTAAATTTAAATCCTACTAATGATCCCTCTGGTACAGGCAATTGACTGAACACTAAATAGATGTTTAAATTTAAAATTTAAACCGCCTTATTCAGCATTCGAGTGTGTTCTTGACTTTAAAAGGCTTGCCTCACCAGCACAAATTATTAGGAATTAAGGTGGCCGTGAATTAATGGCATTTATATGTATGTTTTCACAAACAGAACCTCATTTTATGAGCTCCCTCTCAACTGATTTTATTACCTTTAAGGAATATATTGATATTTTATTAGAATATAAAAATCGCAATCTTGAGTATACAATTTACAGAGGCGTAAGCCCTAGTGAGTTTACGAGAAGCAAGTCGACTCATCAAGATTTGCTTAAGGAAAACATTTTTGACCTTCATTGGGCCTTCAATTCTGTAGATATTTGAAATCTCCATTTATAGTGCTTTTTTTTGCAAACTTCGATAAAGTGACTCCCAAACGGCGCTATCTAAGTCCTAACTGAGCTGCAAATGATTATATTTTCCTTCCAAATATAGTTGATATATCAGGTAAGATATGACCTATAAAATATTTGGTGACACATAACCTATAAGTATATATTTTTAATGCGGTATTCCATGGCCATTTTAAGGCAGGTGTTAATTCCCTTCAAGCAACTGTGAGTTTGTGAAAATATTTTGGTCAGAAATAAAAAATAGAAAAGTGTGTTAGTGGTCAACATATTCTTTTGTCCAATTCTCAACTTTTCCAATACATCTATTTCAGTTAACCAGCAGTCATCCATAAATGATTTCAATCAATTGGAGCAGAATATAATCTATATATACAGTGACTGTCCCAGTCAGTGGAAATTTTACTCAATATAGTGATCAACATAATATTTTGTCAAATGAGAAGACAGTATATATCAAGTTTTTAATAAATTCATTTTAGTTAATCAGCAGTCAGCCGTTGTTTATAGTTATCAGGTGAAGCGGTAGATTCACACAGTGAATGGCCCAGTCAGTGTGGAGTTTACCAAAGTTAATTGCCAATATTATATCTTGTCAACTGAGATGGCAATATCTCTCAAGTTTTCCGAAGCATATATTTCAGTCAATCTGCAGTCAGCTGTTATTTTTATCAGGTGAAGCGGTAGATATAAACAGTGGCAGGTCCAGTTAGTGGGTAGTTACAAAACAAAATGTAGACCACTAAAACGCATCATACCATTTATTTTTGTAAGTACATACTTACATCCCTTAATCAAAACTAAGTGGGCCTTTAAATGGCAATTAGTCAGTTATGAAACATCCTAATTTGTGTGAACTAAAACATTTGACAGAGAGGGTCCCTTTAAAGATTAACTTCATAACAGTGACCAGTTCCATATTAAAGACGATACGCACTTCAATACTCTTCGTAAATACAAAAAAAACTACGTAATCATGAGATTTTTCGATACTAAGTTGTGTTTATATAACGTGCGGATTAAAACGGATTAGGAAAAGCAGATCTAAAATTAAATCTTTGATACAATCAGCTTTTTTCCGTTGCAAGGCCGGATTAAATTTTGTAAGTATGCGAATGATCTACTTCAGTGTCTGCTTAAAGGAAGCATTTACAAAATAAATCTAATGGCTAGGCTCTGTGTTATAATGTATTGGATCTGAACAATTCAAATCAGTGGTTTGTCTTGTATATAATACAGTGATAAACATAAGAAAATATTGTTCAACCAAAATTAAACAATATTACTTAAGATTAAAACAAATGACAAATTAATGAAAACAATTGTAGTAGCTGTTTTACTTATGTTTTACTTATGTTTTTTACTGGTCTGCCCCGTAAACATGAATACAAATGTGCCATTATCTTCAATCGGTAGGTGTTTGTTATTTACTGTCCTTATTACTAGTATCATTCTGGTTATCCTTGAAATCAAACGTTTGTTAGTAGTAATTGTAGCAGAAGCAGCAGCAGCAGTTTCAGAACAGTAGCAATAGCAGCAACCGCAGCAGAAGTAGCAGAAGCAGTAGCAGTAGCAGTAGCAGTAGCAGTGGCGGTGGTGGTGGTGGTGGTGGTGGTGGTGGTGGTGGTGGTGGTGGTGGTGGTGGTGGTAGAAGTAGTAGTAGTAGTAGTAGTGGTAGTGGTAGTGGTAGCGGTAGCGGTAGCGGCAGCGGCAGCGGCAGCGGCAGCGGCAGCGGCGGCGGCGGCGGCGGCGGCGGCGGCGGAGGCGGTGGCGGTGGCGGTGGCGGTGGCGGTAGCGGTAGCGGTAGCGGTAGCGGTAGTAGTAGTAGTAGTAGTAGTAGAAGTAGTTGTGGTAGTGGTAGTGGTAGTGGTAGTGGTAGTTGTAGTGGTAGTAGTAGTAGCAGTAGCAGCAGCAGCAGAACCTACACTGCACCTACTTTTGAACCCTATTCAGCTTATGTATTTTATTTCTATGTTCATTGAGGTATGTGCTTAAATAAATTTTAAATAGATGGCATAGGTTTGGTATGTGTTCTTACTTAATTATATTAATGCATGCACTTGATCAAGTATACCAAATGCATTCTTAAGTCAGTGATTTAATGTAAACAACATATACAAACATTTTAAGATAAGCAATAAAATTGATTGAAACACCAACATTTACCTTGTGCAGACAAACATGTCACACAAAACATTATACATTTAAAGGCGCACAATATAGGTTGGTGCAAAAACACACACTCAAAATAAAATTTGTTTTTAATTGAAATGCATTATCATGTTTAACTTATTTGACTTTAATGATCAAATAAAAAACAAATGATTTTTGAACAGGTAAAACATGTATAGCGTTATTTTGTCTGTTTTAACTCGGGCATTTATGGCCATGTAGCTATTTATTAAAAGAAGAAATAGTTTGTAAAGGCTTTTTTATCTGTATACAAATTATACGTTTTTGGTTTGTTTTAATCATTAATATGAAATGAGTTAAACATAATAATGCATTTAGATTTAAATAAAAATAATCGCATCGACCTTTATTATGTCCCTTTAAAGGTTTGGCTAAACATTTATGAAAGTCATTTAACAAGTAGTTGTAAAAAGAGCAATTTAAGCTGTTTTGGTTAAAATCACAAATCGACTAGTTGAAAGCGTTGAAGTTGGGAAAGACTGATGAGAATTTCAGCATTCTTCATCTAATACAAATAAATATTACGACCAACTCAAGTGGAACGCTTACCACGCTGGTTGACTGGCTGCATTTACTTCACAAACTGGTTTTTCGAAATTTAAATATATGATGTATGCATTTTGTACATGTATTTAAATATTATTAGGTGTGTGCTCTTCGCTATATAAATAAACGCCTCCAACATTTTAAGTGCATTTTTCGCATTGTATTTGTTTGCAGATAAAGACTTCGTTATAATTGCCACCCACAAATTGTGGTTTATAATAGTATTCATGCCTATTTGTTATAAATACCGCAATTGGTGAAAAACAATTTTACGATCATCGTTATGATGCGATGTTGACTCTCATGTGACTATAGAGATGTTACGAAACACGAAATGTTATTAAACCTGTAGTCTGAGTGACATGTACGTGAATAAGATACAGCTGAATTGTACTGTTGTTGGCAAAATTGTATTATAAAGTGTATGGGTTTGCTAGTTGATACTGGCATTTTTACTTAACCTGTGACATCGTACATTTCATTATAGAAGGGTGGGAGAATGCGTGTTGTCACTGGCCATTTTTACGTTTGCTGTGCCATCGTGACATTCATTTTAAACATGTAGGAGAATGCTAGTTAATACTGGCATTTTTACCTTCCTCGTGACATCGTACCATTCATTATAAACATGTAGGAGAATGCTAGTTGATACTGGCATTTTTAACCTTCCTCGTGGCACAGTTCCTTTCATTCTGAACTTGCACAATGAGCACGTACCTGGATGCCGTAATGCTTAAAAAAACCCGCCCATACACGCACCCGTACATGTGGCGTTTCGCTACCAATTTAATGCAGTGTTAGTGATTGATTTGCTGAGAAATTGTATGTCAGGGCCACATTTGGACTGTTCAATAAGCATTATACTAGTATATATTCACTTAGTGTCAGCTTAGATATAAGAAAATCTTGTCCGTACAGAGGCTGGTTATGATAGCTAGTAATATATGACACATATGATTATTTCAAAGTATGCACTTATCATGCATGTATGACTCTATATAAAACAACATGTTTCAACCATTTCTGATTGATACTGTCACCTTCGTTTTTTGTTTTCCCCAGAGGTAATACTTTTTCGAATCACCGCATGCTCGGCCAATACAAACAAACATACATATTGTCTCTCGCCTAATTCCTTAAAGGAGATTGCTGTCTGTATCAACAATGATCTACGTTAAATACTAACGTGTACTTACCTATGCTTACTAATGTCACGTGGTCACTGGCGATGGCTTCCAGAGCTATGGTGATATTGTGAAGCTTCTCGTGATTATGGACAGGCTGGCGGACGCAGCCGTTCAACTTCCGGCGCTGCAGTGTCTCAACGAGTGCTACGAGTATCACGCCATCCGCAAAGTCCGTCCGGATGTCGAAAATCGAATGCCCCTCACCCTTGAGCTGTTCGTTGACCCAGTTCTTGAAAGTGTTTCGTTGGATCTCCACCCACTGAGAGCTACTCGACACGTGCAGCTGGGGAACGCCCCCATTTTGCAAGAACGCTGTCATTCTGTGTTGAATTTTACGACTATCTATCCAGGGGGCTACATTTTACAAAAAAAGCACGTATATTCCATGCTGGTTATTATCCGGTTTAATTTCAGATGCTTTAACCCGCCTTATGGTGATCGAAATTTGATATCCGAAAAAAATGCAGCGAACCAATTTTCAGATGGCGTGAAAATAGCCTATCCTGTGACTAGTTTAACCTCTTTTTGACATTAGCATAACATTACCTTAGGATGTTTGTTAAACAAATCGGTGATATAATACTTAAATCCGAATCAGTGTTATAAAATAAATTCCACCAGTTAAGAAATCAACACTGTTTTATTGTTCACTGACAGGTCGAATTAATTATTCTTAAAATACAACGATATTGTATACATTCGCTTGTCATAACTTAAAACTTACTCGGCCCTATTAAATCCACATTTTATGTTGTTGAATTCGTAAGTAGCTTAACCAGTGGGCTTACAGATTCTCCTTCCGAAAAATCCTGATTCAAAACTTAACAGAGCGCTCAGGAGCATCCATACATATTGAAACAAACTTCAGCCGAAAACATGAAAATAAACTTCGAGAGTCACTGAACCATTATAGAAATGTCCAAATTATTTATATCATTCATATGATCGACAAGCAACCGATACATCAAGCTTAATTTAAAGTTATATTTGAAATATGAAATAACCAAGCTAGACATTGTGCATTTAAATTGAACTGATGAATTGGATTTTTTTAAATTTAAATTTGATAATTGTTTATATCTACTGATGAAGGCATAACGCCGAAACGTATAAGACTTTACTAAGATAATAAACTTTACTAAGATAATAAACTTTACTAAGATAATAAACTTTACTAAACTTTACTAAGATAATAAACTTTACTAAGATAATAAACTTTACTAAGATAATAAACTTTTCGTGTTTGTGCGGTTTATTTTATTCATATTTAAATCAAATTTCTGAATTTACATGCATTATACTTTTTTGTTACTTCAAGTACTAATCTTAAAACAGAGTTTTTATTTAATAACCAGGCTAATCTGAACAACAATACTGTATAATTATGTGCTCTAAGATTTAATTAATTCGTTTGAGTTTAAAGCTTTAAGCCACAGTCTAAGATTTTGAGAGCTTTCGTATATAGAGAACAGAGCTTGTAAGTGTGTTCACAAATAAAAGGTGTGTTAATATTTAATGAATTAATTGGACTAATAAGCCTTGGACTTACGTTTTTTTTTTAAGAAAACTTGCATCAATACTTCCCATACAGCCATGTATACAAAATAGTCATATAGATGTATGGTCAAGCTTGTACGTTGACAAATACTTCACGCTATGCTTTAAAGCTGCACTTTAACAGATTTATTGTTTTGACAGCTTTTTTGTGTCTTGAAATGAGCCCATCTTTGCGTTAATATCTTATAACCAGTGATATAAGACTGCTGACATAAGATCAGGTCGCAGTTGTTCATATTTCAGTGCAAACATTAATGTTTTATGGCTAATTTAAGAAAAACATATCCATTTTTGAACATAAATATGAAAACCTTCGTTATCATTTAATCAGCAGTCTACATCACTCGTTTCTATGCATTTTCACAAAAGTTGGTTTGTTCCAAGACAAAAACAAGTTGTCAAAACGTCCAATCTGTGAGAGCGCAGCTTTAAAACTTACTAGACAATGATAGTTGCAATCTTGGTTTTAAACGTCTGGCTAGATGTAATAGGATTTATAAAGTATATGTGGTTTGTATCATGTGGAAATTAGGAAAATACATGTTTCATCCGACTATGATGTAAATATTTGGTTAAAATAGTCTACAACTGAAATATCCGTATTTTTCTTAAGGAAGTGGAAAGTTTTTTCTCATAAAAAGTAATTTAATACACACTTAAGTTGTGGTAGCTATTATCGTAACACTTGATAAATTACTCGATGTGCATTCCGTCCTGCTATCAATATAAACAATCATTCTAGTTGTAATATTTGTTTAATGTCAATCGCTCGCATCAATGAACGTTTAAAACAGGATTTAAAGAGAGAGGGGGGTAACTTGATTATCATGAAGAGTTTTGTTTGGGCAGTTATCTACCTTTTCAAATATACATTTCTTTTCAAACGTTTGGGAGGTCTTGAAAATTGTGCGTTTATAGTTTCAAAATTTATTCTACAAGTCAAACATGATGTTTGTAATTGTTCTAATTCAAAGAAAACAACAAATTCAAATACATCCAAACTTTGAGATCAACATAGTGTAAGTTATATGATAAATACAAAAATAAAACCTTATTTATATTATATACATCTAACATCTACTAACATGGAAAATATTGCACAAAACACCAAGTTTGCGTGCACATTTATTTGTACACAACACTTCAGACGTGCAAATTAAACGCTTCATTAAATTAGTTTTGGCAACTTTGCGGAAAATCCCCATTTACCACTTAACCACACAACACTGCACAATCAAACAATGAATAGCAAGCAATTTCATTTTTTTTTTCAAACTTATGAAGTATTTCGCTAGACGTATGAACTGTTATACATCTACTGCCTGGAATATACATGTATAGGCTTAGGGGGCGCCACTACTGCATCATAGCGCATTTGCGTAACCAATAGTTGGTTTCCGGCCGAGTTAAAGCAGAGAGCGCGCGGGTTCTCCAATCGACCAATCACTGACTGTTTTACAACATGACCTTCCATATTGAGAGTCAGCACGCGGTGCTGGTCGCGATCGCAGACGTATAGAATGTGGTCAAGAATTTTAAGGCCCGTGGGTTTGAATCCCTGGTACGAAAACTCCCACAACCGTCGGCCGTCTACTTGAATGGCGAGAATTCGCTGATGACCGGCGTCGGATACGAACAAGGTGGTGCCGGAGCGGTCAACGGCGACGTACTCTGCCTGGAGGAAGAGACCTTGTCCAGCATTGTCTTTCTTCAGGCACGTGACAGCCCGACCCTCGTCCGAGAGGACCCAGACCTCGTCGCCGCAGCAAACGGCGTAGTTGCCTCCGCCGCGCGCGATGCCGTAGCAGACCATATCGCATAGTACCCCTAGATCCGCTACTGTCGTCATGCTGTCGCCAGTGATCAATATAAACTTCAACACTCGCTCACTCTGAAGACTCACCACTATTTTGTTATCGCTCAGGACGATAACGTCAAATGGTCTAGATTCTAGCTTCATTTCGGTGATGAAGCGGAAATTCCGGTCGTACAACTGCACTGTATAATGCTCTTGGTCGATAAGAACAGCTCTCCCGTCATTCAGGACGCCGGCGCCAGACAAAAGCCGCTTAGATCCGATACCATGAGACGAGAATGAAATTGTGTGTACCCAACGTGCCGTGTTCTCCTCGTCCGAAGCGCCCTGAGGTTTCAGCATGGACGGCGTGAAAGTCCCAGATTCTTCAAGCGCATGTCCGTCAGTGTATCTAAAGTGGTCATTGCTGTAGCGATCGTAAGATGGTGGACCTGGATTACGATCATTTGAGCTCGGGCTGTGTTCAGAATGGGTTTGGTATGTGTTTGGGGACCGCTGTGGACTGTTGGTGTTCGCTCTGGGCGGTTTTGGCACTTCATTGATCTGTACTGCAGCGAATGACCGACCGAAGTTAGTGTCCGCCTCCTTGACATACACAGGCTGGGCCTGCGCTGATGGCGACCAAGGCGACCTTGGCCGGTCTGCTGGAGGGGACTGAACCTCTGGCATCATGCGACGCTGTTGGAATGAGTGGGCGGGATTACTGTGGTATAGCGTGTCCGGCCTATTTTGGTTAGCGTTCCCTACAAGGCTAGGTTGACTGCGGGTCGGAACGGGTGAGCGACGGTCTCCATTCGCATCCTGTTGTTTCAAAGTCCGGTATGGAGCAATTGCGTTGAACCTATCAACGTCGCGAGATTTCGGACTTGGTGAATAGTTCTGGTTTTCGGTAGGCGGCGTAGACATTGGCCGGGGAACAAACTCTCGTCTTTGGGTTTCGACTCGGGGGCGACTGTACACTTCTGGCGTCTCAGGGCGCGGCAGCGCTCGCATAGGCAAGACTCGGCGGTCACGATTTTGGTTCCCAGGAGCCGGAAAGTCGAAATGGAAGACGGAATCAGCTCCGTTATTGTGATCTCGCATCATTGCTTGCATTTGTCTCTGGCGGTCCCGCTGCCATCTCTCACGCGCAGAGGGCGGCGGGTCATCCCCCTGATACAGCTGTGTGGTGCTACCTGCTTCACTGGTTCCACGAGAGTCTGCGATTGGCACAAAAGGTGGCGGGTCGTTGACGGGTGTTGACATGGTGGAGCGCGGCACGCGGACTGTGCCGCTCTCATCGGACAGAATGACCTGCCCTAGATTCTTAAAATGACGTAGAAATGAGGCAACATGTGGAGAAATGATGAATTTAAAATCAACCTCACGGAATAGTTTCTTGACCATAGTTTCTACATCCTTTTCGTCATTTTCTTGATGTTTCTCCTTTATGACTGAGTAAATAAGATCAATTTCAGAATACTTCATACACTGTGATACCGACTCATGTTTTTTACGCACATCTGTACAAGTGCCCTCTAATTTTGAGATTTCAGAATCCAATGCATCAGCCTCCCTAGCTTGCATATTATGCACGCTCTCCATCAAAACACGTTCTCCGTGTTTCACCAAGTCCATAACCTTCCCCGTAACTTCATGTATCTCATTTTGTATCTCCTGCACATTCGTCTCCAGCAGCTTCTTCGCAGCCTTCCTTTCCACTATCGCATTTTCAACGATCGCGATTCTCTGCGCATGCGTGTCGATTACCCTTTTGGCCTCTTCTTTTTTCTGCTCGGCCGCCTCCACGATGGTAAGGATATCATCGCAGCTCCGGTGGCGCTTCACGGCACACACGGAACACAGCAGCAGTTCGTGCTTGCTACAGAAGAACTTCAGACGTTTACGGTGCGTAGTGCATCTTGGGACTCCGTCTGCATTCAGTGACGTCACGGACTGGGACTTACTCAGTACCACGTGCTCCGCTGACATTTCCGAACCGCAGATTTCTGAAAAAAAACAGGTTGCTATTATAAAAAAATGCATCTTTATAATTTGATTTATTTACCTCGGTAGACTGCTGTAAATTTGTCACATTTTTGCTCAATTACTGTCTATGAATTCGCTTGATCAGCTGTCATAAATATCTTAAAGTACGAATATTGAGAAAATTCACATACCGACTGATTTTTTTCGTCCATTTCATAATGCATACACATTTATAATCCCGATATTTTATCAAATGTTTAGATACGCAATACGTAACATTCTTTCGGAGTGTTTGAACAATGTGCAACCTTCAAGTTGTTTAATTAATTATATTGATATCGGATAATTAGGAACAGCTGTATTTGAATGACAATACTTATTCACCAATATAACTTAAACCTACTTGACTTTATATATCATAATAAATGCAAAAGTTCATATAGAAAACAGCATAACAATTGTATAACATACCTTTCTCAACCAATATATCCTTAGTCCTTCGTTTTCTTATTGTGCTGGAGAAATTCTTCTATCTAATTGATACATTATCCATGTAAAAATACTTAGTGGTTAAAACTACTTGTCCCTTTCATTTCAATTATTTTCACTATCGTTTGTCGTTAGATATAGTAGCTAGCAAAATAATAGATTGACATTCAGATTACAATGTTTAAGATTCACTTTTCTGCCTTAAAACAAAGCGTATAGGTAAAGTGATTGTATTCACACATTATATGGTCTAAATGCGAGGGACTATTTTGTCATTAAGAAAGTCAATATATTTAGACATTGGATCACATTTAATGGGTTTCTTTTCTTTCAACTTAAGTATTGCAAAAAACTAAGGTACGTTTAAACAAGATCGCTTCAAACAAGATATTGAACTAGCGTTTCAAACGAGATCTAACAAAAGCGATATGGATAGATTTATAAACATTGTAACAAAAAGGTTATATTCACGCACGCGAATGTTTAACATACATGAATGGACATAATTGAATACAAACAACGCCTTCAACGATTAAATGTTAGATATACAACATGTACTGGACTTGATTGTTTATTATTATTACAGTAGTAGTAGTAGTAAGTAGTAGTAGTAGTAGTAGTAGTAGTAGTAGTAGTAGTAGTAGTAGTAGTAGTAGTAGTAGTAGTAGTAGTAGTAGTAGTAGTAGAAGTAGTAGTAGTAGTAGTAGCAGTAGCAGTAGCAGTAGCAGTAGCAGTAGCAGTAGCAGTAGCAGTAGCAGTAGCAGTAGGTAGTAGTAGTAGTAGTAGTAGTAGTAGTAGTAGTAGTAGTAGTAGTAGTAGTAGTAGTAGTAGTAGTAGTAGTAGTAGAAGTAGTAGTAGTAGTAGTAGTAGAAGTAATAGTAGTAGTAGTAGTAGTAGTAGTAGTAGTAGCCAGGCCGCTAACTTCACGTCGCTAGGCCGCTGAAGTGCGCGATCGACTTTTTTGAAAAAAAGAAAAGAAAAACGCTTCAGAGTGATAATTTGTGCATATAAACAGTAAATATATCATTGATTAAGAAGATCAGGCATGTTTAATGCTTTGAAATAGCTGACTGCTTAATCGACTTTTGGGGAAAAAATATGTTGATATGATTTATTTTAGGCCGCTAGGCCGCTAATTTCACGCCGCTATGCCGCTAGGTCGCTGAAGTGCTTGATCGTCTTTTTGGAAAAAAAGTTGCAAAACGCTTCAGAGTGATAATTTGTGCATAAAACAGTTAATTTAAAATTGTTTTAGAATAAAAGGTAAAGAAAAATATTCTGAATAGATAACAATTTAAGGCCGCTTTGTAACTATATGAATAAAAAACCTTGATTTATCATTGTTTTAAAAAAACACATTAACAATTGCTTGGAAATAGAAAAAAATAATTAGGCCGCCAGGCCCGCTAGGCTGTTAGGCCGCTAGGCCGACAACTTCACGCCGCTAGGCCGCTAACTTCACGCCGCTAGGCCACTAGGCCGCTAACTTCACGCCGCTAGGCCGCTAGGCCGCTAACTTCACGCCGCTAGGCCGCTAGGCCGCTAGGCCGCTAACTTCACGTACATCTAACACACCACCACTAGGCAATAGCTTTATTATTGTTTTTATTCAACAAAAACATCGAATACACCGATTTTGACATTCGAATACAAAGCGTTCGATCGAATACTCGTTTGCATCCATAAATTATAAATAAAACAACTTTAATATCTTGATTTCAAGAGCTTAGATAAACACACAAATAAATATCTTCTGAAGGAATGTAAAAAAAACAAGACACTCTATAGACAGAAAGAGTACATTTTCAAATAAGGTAACGCTTACAACTATTTCGAGTAGGCGGAGCTTGAAATACCGGCAAAAGGCCAAAATTCCAAACGATAAAGCTTAGCACTTAGTAAAGGCCGCTGCGCCGTTTTATAGTGCCAGAGTTTTTTATCTTTAGATTTACGGGATATTTTTCAACACTTGTTAAGGTGGAGGAAATAATAATAAAAATAAAATCAATAAATGTCTTGAATTTCTCGACGATTTGATTTCAAAAAAAAAAATCATAAGCATCGGAATGTATTTATAGTAAAACCTTTCTTTATAGCAACAGAAATCGCGAGAAATAAGGGGTATGACATTGACTAATTACTTTCACTTTTGGCAGGACGTTGTTATGCTAACGGGTACTTGTTCTGTTTCCCGCGTATTTTCGCGTGGTTTATGTGGTATTGAAGTAAATAGACAGATAATGAAAGACAATCGCTACACCAGTTTGTTCTGAGATATGGGTTACAGAACACTAATTTTAATTATTTCTTTACGTTGGAGCAACGTTCGGCGGAAAAATAAAAATAAAACTAATTTAATTTTTAAAATTTAATTAGTCGGCGCCCATAAGGTGCAAGATATTGCTCCAACTTTGGGACCAGTTCGTAAATTGCAGAACAATGCTTTCGATATTTTCCACGTTGCACGAAAAAAGTGAAGAACAGTGTGTTTTATAAAAATATACACTTTAATTGATAATGAAATCTTAAATTATAACGGCCCTGATTATTGTTTTTTTTAAAACTTTGATTTTAAATATCAACTTCGCCCCGAATAGATGAAGGTTACACGGTACTGTAACAATATATATATATATATGTTTCCCAACTTCCTACGCAGTAATCTCCCTTAGCGAGCAGCGAAAAAGGGAGCTTTGAAATTCTAACAATGAGTTTAATTGTTGGTTTTGAAAAAGTCAGTCAAAATAATGAATTCCATATTATTTCCTCAGATTGCATACTAGTCTTTATTACCCCCGTTCTATAAACACATAACAGTAAAGTGTATTCACAAAAACAAATACAATTGTAACAATGTTATCAACCATGATGTCCTTCAAACATATGTATACCTAACATGTTATCATTGAAATAAACAACAACTCTTTTCTTGGTTATCTACATGCATCTTTTTCTTCTTATTTTATTGCACCGACTTGACGCTTTGCATCAATATTTTTTTTACTACTGAAGTTGCTCCGTAGAAGAACGGAAACATAAAATAATTGACAATCTCTCGGTCGTTTTTGTATCATTATGTCCGCCGCTGCGATGACCACTTCCTTCGGGTGATGAGTAAAGTAGTATTTTTTAAACGAAACGTTTTAGAGTTTTGATTATTAAAGTATCGTAGTGGAATATCAAAAACAAGGACTCAATACACTAGAAGTGTAGGTCGTTTGCATCTTATAACTAGAAGGCAATTTTGGAAAACGATTCTGCAGTTTGGAGCAGATTAAGTGTGGTAGTCAGTATCTATGTTCTTATTACGTCCGCCGCTGCGATGACCACTTCCTTGTGAAAATGAGTAAAGTAATTTTTCTAAACGAAACATTTTAAGCTTTTGAATATTTAAGTATCTTAGTGGAATATCAAAAACCAGGACTCAATACATCAGATCAGATGTCCTTTGCATCTTAAAACTATATTGCAATCTTGGAAAAGATACATAACTACTTTTCAGCAGTTTGGAGCAATTTAAATAGTCAGTTTTTATGTACTGTTTAGTTATCGACGAATTGCACAGCGATTAATTGATATTGACCTAAGCGTCCTGACAAGTTTCTTTAGTAGGTCCACACGAATGCCACCAGAACTGACTTTCCCGTTTGTAATTGTTTTTTTACAAATGGCTCAAATCATGGGATTATTTCATGAATAGATCTATAAGTAACTGGATCTTTTTCTTTTTGTAGAATGCTCTTACAACCGCTAAAACTGAACGACGTTTTTATCAGAAAAAAATCTAACTGTGTCGTGTCGATTTGAGACAATAGTTTGAATCCTTATAGGGCACTGTATGCGTTACCATGCGTATAGCAATTAACTCTGGTGTAGATTAATGGCGAATTATTTATAGGAGCGGATAATCGAAATTGGAACGTACTTGTAAGAAAAGCCATCAGCACCGTGCCCAATAATACATATTGTATGAACAACGACTGTAGATATTAAAGAAAACAACTTGAAAACTCGTAAATTATACAAACATGTAGAGTCGACCCCATGCATTTTCGTTTGTTATAGCCGAATTTCGTGTTGTGAAGTATGTCGGATAAGATAATAGGTATCTTTCATGGCCGAGAGTGTAAGATAGGTTTATTCCAACCCGAGCGCAGGGTGTTTTGCGGGAACGAGGTTTACCGAGTTTCCGCAGAACACCCTGCGCAAGGGTTGATGAACCTTTCTCCCACCTCAGATAAGTAGATCCAAATATTTGACCATGCTAGAAATTGTTATCTTGCCCACGGGCAAGGAAAAAATAAGTACCCTTATTGAACTCCTTTGTTATTGTCGTAACACAATTACATCCCTTGCTGAAGACCGTCGTCTGTAGCATCATGTAAATATAGCACACCAATAAAACAAGAAAAATACATCGACAGCCCTGTAATCGAAAATTCAAAAATAAAGGCTGTTTAGAGGCACAAGGCAATGGTTAAAACGACATTGAACTTTGAACACCAACGTATAGACAAAACATACACAAATACAAACACCACAAAAAGAGCAAATACGAATATTAAAAAAAGGCTTTATTGATGATATTCGACTACCGCCTTGGATCGGTGACTGAACACGAATTCACTGGAACAGGAGTCTACTGGGAACTTAAACTTGTTTATTATATTGCCATAACCTAACATTTTTCAATAATTACAAAATGTAAGCCTCGCCGGAAAGCTTTTACAAAAAGAGAGGATTATAGTATGGCACTTAGCTGTGTACGTTACTGTTACTCAGATTAATAAAGACTCTTTCATGTTCAACATGTTCCACACTAATAATACCGGAATAACGAAACCCTGACCATTTTTCAAAAACCATTATAATATTGTCAGTTAATAAAACTTAGTAATACAAATGGTTTTAGTTAATAAAATAGATATCAGACTAAATGCGCTACTCGGATATACGTGGCACAAAAAATGCGTCTAGATTCGCTATGCTTGTAAATGCTAGTACTCATACCATACATCGTATTTAGAGAACAACATCCCCGGTACCTGTTGGAGACCTTTTAATTAGAGCTTGAACGTCGTTTTTGGAGACTTCCTAGGAGATGTTCCCGCTAATCCCCACCTCAAGAGACGATCTCAACGACTGGCCCAAAACACTTTGAAACAACGGTTGCTGGTCTAGAAAGGACATGTTTATCGACACTTCTGTAATACTTTATATAATGGTGTATATGTAAATACAAACATTGCTGAATTATAAAAAAGAGGTCGATAATACTATGCTAGTAATGCTCAATTTTCGGATAATATTATGGATATCATATTAATTAACCATTTATAATAGAGTAGTTAATTTATTTCTAAACTATATGTATGCTTTTTATTTATGTATTTGTTTCATAGAGTATTTGGTTTCGCTGTTTGAGTGCGCAAGCGCCTTTATTTTGAAATATATGAGTGCGCATCTGAGTTCACGTATCTTGTAAACAATTTACGAGAAAATGTGTAATCGTTCTGGGTTTCATGTAAAGGCGATGCCCTGACTCTGTCTTGAAATCTTTGTTCAAATGATTTGTATATAATTAGTGTCATGAAACAGCAATTGGTAATATATTTGACCACTAGTAATGACCTATAGCTTAAATGGATTCAAACAACTCAAATCATAGTCTTTTTATTTGACATGTAAACGAATCATACAAACAAGTTAGTTGGGTACCATTCTGCACAGGTGTCATTTTATGAAATGTAATAACTGCTATGTTATCGATATGGTGACAGACGCATATGAAGTAACATACTTTATCTTGCCGTTTTCTTTGTCAAAAATGTAAGCCTGAAACGTATTTATGAGTTTTGAATGTTATACATTTCTTACAAGATAATGCAATACATATAACACCAATCGGGCATTGCACGTGTTGCAACATTGGTACCTATATACATTGCCAATGATTTGATTTTATTCTCCTAAAATGATTCTTTTTCAATAATATATTCAATGCGTTTCTCGAAATACTTAATTTCATCAAATGCACAAATCATATCAAGATGGTCATGACAATTCTTTACTGAACCTCTAGCTTGTAGTGTGAAAATTTTCATACATATGTGCAAAAATAACTAAGTCTGTCTATAAAAAATTATAATAATGTAGAAAATTCGGGAATCTAACGATGACATGCACAATAAAAGATAACTCTCCACTATTGGTTTCATTTTAAACCAATTTATATTTTCGAACTGCTTTTACCTGTTGACTTCGGTATATAATATTGTATACCAACCAGTTTAGTTTTTGTAGAAAATGAACACAGCCATCCACTTCAAAGAACCCCACAAAATTGCTGACAACTTTAGAAACTCGCACAAATACCTGTTGATAAAGTACATATTGAATTGTGTCCCTTTAAAATGGCCTGATTTTTCGTGTAGATTAATATATAATTAAATAAACATGGGGATTTGTACAGTACAGTACGGGAACGCATAGGTTGATCCATACAACAAAATAAGTACGTTTGGTCTAAATTTAAGTTGTATCAAGTTGTACCAAGTGGTTTGGTTAGCCACGGGCTTCTTAGCTATTTGTGTAAGTAATCCTGGCCTTCCTTAGGCGGATGAGCTCCGGTGGAGCACGGCTTAACCAAATAAGGTGTCAACCAAGAGCGCCACGGGAGATCAACTCGACACCTCTTATGGCGCCCCCAACCAGAACCTTCAAATTCCGATAGGAAACGGCTGGCGTTGAGACCCGACTCACCACCAATACCTCACCCAGGCTTTTTCAATCTTACACAATAACCAGAGAAATTCACAAAGTTTACAAGGTAGTGATAAAAGTCAACATCGTGACATTTTTGAGTTCCTAAAACACAATGAACGAAGACCTTATTTCCCATGATGATTGGAAGTCAAATGAAAATAATGTTATTAATAGCAAAATCGATGAAGTTCTTAGTACAGCTCAACATGTTACAATTGCAGCGTCTTAAAACAGGAAAATATTAACCTCTAAAGCCAATTGTAAAAGTTACAAAACAAAAGTTGACCAGATTGAAATTCGGGCAAGGCGAAACAATTTAAAATTTAGTGGCATTTCTGTTGGATTGAGAAATTAGCTGAGCTTCTTTGATGTATAGAAAGCAATATCAGTGTGTGTATACCACGTGTTAATTTACGTCATATATGCTACGTCGAAGGCAACATTTTGCTTAAAATGAAGACTTAAATCAAAGATAACTTTTCTTGTACAACACCATTTTAAATGAAACAAAGGGCAGTCTATGCATGTGAAAGAGCCCCGCGTTTGTATTATTATCGAAATTTGATAAAGTCATTAGTTTCATCAAACACTTCGACAACCCTGTTTCCGAATAATGTTTTGACAGTGCTCCGTCAGACGGCCGTATGTGAAAATATTTGTCGAAGTGTTTAAAGAAACTAAACTATCAATCAAACTCTGGTAAAAGACCGAAGGAGGGGTTCTGTTAGTGGCGTAGACTGCGCTATGTTTAATTCAAAATGGTGAAGAAATAGTGAAGTTATCTTTGTTTAAAGTCTTTTTTCACATCAACATATTGCCTTCTGACGTAGCATTTATGACGCAATTTATCACGTGGTATACACACACTGAATATGAGCAATTAAAATTAATACAAACCCATAGAGTAAAATCTAAAGTTGCTACATACTCTACAATCATAACACATTTAGGTTATAAATCACAAACTGATAGACTAATAAGCTATTAGGAATCAGTATAAAAGAGTTGTCATTTTAAAAACATCAAGTCAGAAATACAACATAAATATCACAAGCATGATTTAACCAGAAGATGAGTGATACTTGTCAATATAGAAAATTTAAATATATGATTTTGTAGAATAGCTTAGGCTTTTATTGTACTATTGTTAATAAGGCAATTTATATGCTTCCAAAATACGTTTTAAACAATAAAATCAATGCATTCCGGATTAAAGGGGGCCCAATAATAGACGACTTAAACATATTTTAGTAATTATTTTGCAAAACAATAATGTCTTAAACGTATGCCAATACTTTTTGATGACAATTGAATAGTTTTCATACATTGTTTAACAATGGAAAGACCGATCAGACCCTCAGATTTATATTTTTTAAAACATATCCGAAAGCATTAAACAATGCATCTCAAAGTAACATTCTAGACTTCATTCTTATGACAACAACATCACACATTCTTCGTTTCATTCGAGTTAAATCAAAAGATCGTACTTCCAGTCCAGTCCGAACCAACACAGTTTGGGGTGAGTACAGATTTGTGTGTATTGCCGAGACAGAAGGATCGCTATAACAATCTCAGAAACACAAAGCAAATAGGGTAAATCTAGGTGTATTTCTAGATAATATCAACGAGTATTTTTTGCAATGAAATCTGAAGATACAATTTTATGGTCTAAAACCTTTTACTTCATCGGATTAAAACATATTTTGGATGAGAGTACGTTCCCACTGAAACTGCGACGGGTCAAGTCTTATGCTCACATAACTTGATAGAGATGATGGCTCAATCGAGGATATGCGCAATGCTCGAAAAAAATGATTCACCGACGCTGAGTGTCAATATTCACAAATCGAAACATTCTAGCGATAAAAATGTGCTTCTCTAAGTATTGAGGTTAAAGCCAGCTATATTGTTCCGAAAAAAACCTATTCTCCATAATAAATGATGACTTGAATGGATGTTATTTTTAAGGTACATGTAGTTAATTCTTTGCATGTACTTCGATGTAAGTTATGAATATATTCCACACATAGCCTATAGGCTCTTTCAAGTCGAGGAATATCTTCTTGTGAGTATAACATCCAGGTATAAAGCTGTCTTAATCACGACTGTATATCTATTGTTTTAAAAGTCAGCGGGGATAATGACACCGACTGAATAAGGTTCTTGTATGTATTAGAAAACGTCCCCCTCAATATACATCAAGCTGCTGAGTCCCTTACGTCAGATGCCGGTCACAGTTTATTCCAAGATGGATGTAGATATCGGATTCGGCCGAGATGTAATTGCCATAACAGAACACGTGTACATTTAAAACTATAACAGCAAATCTGTTAGCATTATAGAAATATATTCACCTGCGGGAATAATTGCAGCAAATATCCAGCATATTTTCCAAATCTAAACTTTGAAAAATAGACTAGCACCTTGTCATCCGCGTTTGTCGGGGAGGACCAAAGACACAACAAGTCTTCGGTATTTGACACAACTATGTGCTGAGCTGTAGAGTTCATTGGAGGTTATAGGTGTAGGATCGTCTATATTGCATGTTATACGTTTATAGAACAAGCCTTGGTGTCTTACAAAGACTGGCATGTTGTCAAGATAACAAACATAAAGTTTTGATGAGTTTTCAGGGGCGTAATTCAAGCATTTGTGCAGAAAAAGAAATTGTCGCCAGGCACCTTAGACCCTCCCGGAATCCACCTTTTATTGATTGAAGGCTCAGATCGTTACATCTGTCTGGATGTAATATTTCATAGATGACAACGGAGATTTTTGTCATTTAATGGATGTGCACATTGAAGTTACCTCCGTGATCTGGAGCACCATAAAGGTTGTAAAATCCACCAGAAAAGTGAGACTTAATGTGAAATTAGTGTCTTTGTCAACTTGAGCATTGCTGGCGAGCTGCTTAGACTGAGCGTTTTGCATGGAAGTAGACGGGTATTCTCACTGAAGTACAGGTGTTGGAAATGCCCTTATGTTAATTTGGATTTAATAGGCTATAGATAATTGTAGATACAATGTTCTTATGTCCCGATATTTGCATTATAAGGTCCGCAGGAATATGGTTTCAATCAATATCTGGACGTCGGATTTCTGACACTGTAATTATATAGTTGTTTGATCGGATTAAACCCAGCCTTCTTCATCATTCGTTTCATATTGGAACTGAGTTTGTTGACCCTGACCTGATTTATGTGAAAACATCTTGTCTGATGTTTGTTATTTGTTTTTGACAGCGCGAATGAATAATATTTTGTGAAATGGTGTCCTAGTTTACATAGTTATTACTTATATCATAAGTTTTAAATCATTTCAAATGATGTGGTATTCTTAAAGGGTCAGATGGAGATGGGATCCCTAATCAGTGAAGTACTTGGGGTTTTCCTATAAGTTTATTATGATTTGTTCTATTATTTAGTTTCCTCAAGTTAATGCATACTTTTACCTTTTACGTTTTTTTACGGAAACAGTGAGGTTTGTGCACGTAAACTGGTTACACCCCCAGTAAATTTACATTTTACTGACCGTTCCAAGGCGGTACCTAACAATCCTTTATAAACATACATAGTTTTTTATATATATATACAGTATGTATGCACTGTGTTGTTTGTAGAGTATTGTGCTGTTCTTTCATGTTTCTTGTTTGTGATTTTTTTTATTTTTGTGTTCGTTGTCTTTGGCGTTTACCCAGTGCCATTAAATCGGGTTTATGTTTAAACTTTTTGCTACTGAGCTTGATTCTGTAGTTTTGCACTGAAGTATTAAATCAGTTTAAATGATGTGGTATTCTTAAAGGGTGCCTTTTAAGAATCTAGAACTAGTTTTTAAACTCCTTCCATGTTGTGTATACGTTATTAACAAGTCTTTGTATGTCGGTTGAAGAGTACAAGTGAATTCCAGCATTAACTTCAAAAACCGTTTCCTTGTACACAGGGTGGGAGAAAGAAAAATCGAACAGAGACTCAGTAAAGTTTGAATCCATTTAATATCATGCACTTTGGTTAGGATATTTATTGTTCGGTCGTAAAATGTAGGATCAACCGTGCGCTAATATCCCATTTCCCTTTCAGATTCATAGCTTTGTCTTACGTCTACCCCAGGCTTTTCATAATTAATTTCCGCAGCTATAGATTACGAACAATTAAGCCAGCAAGTAATTCCATTGAAAGAATTTTCAATCATCTATTATTTAATAAGGTATTAAAGCGCCTTTGTGATACAATCTATCTGCTACGATGTCGTCCATAATGGTCAATAACATTTTCTGGAACGTTAAACAGACTTCTGTCAGCGCCTGGAATGTAGCAGCGAATTGCAAAGTGTCTCATAAGTATGTGAATTGGAAAGTGGGGTAATTTAAATCAGATCATTGAGTATTGATTAGGCCATTAGTGTATGTAAATCAAATGTCACCACAATTATAAAGTAAACAGTAAGTTCAGAGTGTTTTCTTGCACATGGCATTCTTTCCTACATAACTGTCATTGCCTGACTTTGTTTTATCATATAAACAATAATTCTGATTAAAATCTGCATTTTTCCGCCCTTCGTAACTCTCTATTCGCTAACGAATATTTTTTTTGCTCAGAAACGGAAAAAAAATAGTTAGGGTCGGCGCATGTTTATAGGTAGTGTCGGCTTACCCGAAACGGACATATATTTTTTTAGGCCTCATTGATTAAATTTCACAACTTTACTTGTCTACAAGGCTTACGTTTTAGACAAGTGTCAGGGGTAAAAGGTAGCATATGATTGGTGTATGCCCTTTTGTGTGGGCCAATGACAATCTACGATTTAAAAAAAGAGTTCATCAATTCAATGTTGATCGATTTTGACGAATGCACAGAGTCAGAGTCCAACTGTGACGAAAAAAGTTCCACAGCATATATTTCAGTCAGTATTTTAAACGAGTGTCTATGGCCTACAACCACTCATTCTATTTTCTGTAGATTGCTTAAAAATGTACATATAAATAATGTACAGTGTCATATTGCCAGTCGTCCCCTGCAGATCTTGCAGTACTTTCAGTACATTGCTTTCTATCTAAATGATATGTACCATTAGTAATTCATTTGTTTTAATATACTGAAACGGATGAATAAATATTAAAGAAACTGATTCATTTTAGGTATGCCGTTTTTTATTTGAACGAAAGGTGAAGAAAACACAGTTTTTCTACCTTATGAAACGATAGTTGGTTACTGTTAATATTTTAGGACCCACCATTTATTTAATGTTTTTGCATTTTCAGGTCAACATGGTTACAGTCTTGTATAATATAATATTTTCCATAAATGCATTATTTAGTTAGTTGTTTAAGACTTATAACTCATTTTTTGTTATACATGTGTATGCATTGATTTTGAAAACTAGTACTTCTTTAAAATCATGACGATTTGATGAAGGGTTTCGTTGATATATTAAGCAGAAAGTAGCTTTGAAAAATAGCCATTTAGAAATATAGGAAACATTCTTAACAAATAAATCTACGAATTCCCGTTAAATATTGCGTGTAAAATTCTTACTTAAATAGTTTTAAGTTATGCCTATGTTATCCCTAATGATATGATTTGTTTTAAAAAAACAACGAAAATTAGAAAAACATACAGGAAACATTTGTGGAAAATATGAGATAAAAGTGCGGTAGTTGCTCCCTCTGGAGTCACTCTATCGGATTTCCTAACAAAGGAGAATCATGCTTGTGTTGCATTTATAATTACGTGGCCATTCGAATTGAATTATTTAAGACAGTATCTTTGTTATCAATGTCAGTACATCACAGTCGATACAAGTCCGTATTGAGATTTGAATAATGCGGTTTTTATTTCTAATACTGGAATTTAATATTGATAGTAGAGTGACATTTGTAACAATACTGACTGTACACATCAATATATATCCGGGAGCATTATTTTTTTCAAGCAAACTAAATCATGCATTTACAATTAATTCTCGCCGTTTTTAATGTAATGTAAACTATATGCCAGTAAATATGAATACATGAAGAATTTTATTTAAATTTTACAGTTGTACTAGGTGAGTCCCTAAATCGGAACACTGTCGGCACTTTTTTGAAATATTTTTAGTTAGACTTGCACCACAACTACAAAATTTTCCATCAGCATACTAGGATTCAAGACCAATTGGTTGATATAATTGGTATTTTTCAAGATACTTCCAATATGCATGAAAATAACTTTTTTAACCGCACAGTCAAGGACTGCCGTTTTTGTCTTGTTCTTTGGAACTTGTATCTAAGGCAAGCGTCTTTAATGATTAAAATTGTAAATAAACTGATCGGAATCGGAAAAACGCTTTTATAACGGGTGTTCCATATTTAGGTACTGTTCATATTTAGGTACTCAACCAGTACAGTTGTTCCATCACTATCAATTCCGGAGTGTTATTGTGATAATGTAAAAACAAAATCAAATCTCATTATCACGTGCGTTTATGAATACATTTCTGGTTTTTCATGACTAAACGCTCATTAGAATAATACTATATTTGTTACAAAATCAAAATGATCAGACTTTGATTCAAGTAAGCGAAATTATCTAAATACTCGACGTCGTTCAGTCTATAAATAATTATCCAGGAATCCCAATGGAATTGCTTGTATTTATTAAAATATGTGAACATTAGAATGAAAACGACAAATCAAAGGCTTGTACAAAATTTTCGTACCAATCTGCACTAAATTACATAAAGCTAAGTAACTTTTTAAAGTTTATACTTAATACTCGAATATAAGTGTGTACTCATTTTATTCAATTTATTGACCAGTCCACTGACTTAAAATAGCATATCAGATAAATATAACGTTTATAATGTCCGAACTTGAAAGTATATCTGAAATACATATTCATTAACATTCTTTCAAAAGAAAGATTAAAACTGAGAGTTTTGGAACGGAAAAATATAACAATTCACAGAACACTTTATCACTAGAGATTAAGTAACAAATACAGTTTTTAAATGCTAATGAATACCATTAATTAAGGTTAAAAATGATACATTTCGTCATAAAGCATGTTTTTGTATGTCGTTGACAAAAGGATATCAATTGCATCTTCTCGGCAAGATCCGTATATAGTCCGGGGGCAGAGATGGTTGACCCTGCATTGTTGTATTAAGTTTTTTTTACTGTTGATTTTGGTAGCCAAGGGTCTCTTTTTTCAGAAACTGCTTGATGACATGTTGTCACCTTTGAGCAATTTGAGAAATTCAAGATGGCGTCCAAGATGGCCGCCATTACATATAAATGACCATAACTCCCTACCTGTTCATCATAGGAAGGTGATTTTTGTCTCTATACCTAGGTTTTAGGGGTCAAGCTATCCATTAGAACTAAGTATTATGTTAATATCGTATTACATAATAGTAATTTCCAAGATGGCTGCCAAGATTGCCGCCGTAACACTTAAACTGGCATATATATTATTTACTCCAAATTAGTCGTGAAGGTGTCTATCCCTGAGTATTTTGGAGACACATCTATCTGTATCAGATCAGAGTTCATATACTGATGATGTCATCTACAAATCCAAGATGGCTGCCAGTTTACAAGCACTGGTATATCTTCTATACTATTCAATCTTGGTGGAAAATATGAAAAGGTAAACGACCTCAGGTGTTATATTATAACAAATGTTCTTTAATTGTAAATCTGAATTCTCCGAGACTACCAAAAGCATATTATACAATTCATAATTAAGGATGGCTACCACTTTACCAAATAATCTACACTGTTGTACATTGTGTTGCCCATGTGCATCACAAAGACATGCAATCAGCTATGATGTCGGGTTACAGCAACCCTGATTTTAGCAGGCGCAAAATATTGTGCATTTCATGTTTGCAGAGTTGCAACTACAAGCACGTGAACTGCATGGAGTAGTACTGTGACATCCACATTTTATTAGACGTAGTACCATCTGTGGGGCTAGTTCGACTTCATCAGGTAGGGTGACTGGTTGAAGGGAC
Organism: Mya arenaria; assembly: GCF_026914265.1. Taxonomy (NCBI): domain Eukaryota; kingdom Metazoa; phylum Mollusca; class Bivalvia; order Myida; family Myidae; genus Mya; species Mya arenaria. The sequence goes on from NC_069136.1 coordinate 13,993,275, forward strand.
TTGTTTTGGTCATCCTTTACCCAACCATATTCCGTTGAGTCCAACTCGGGTGGATTCTGCGCTTCCAGTGACCGCCATACCAAAGCCTGATAGTGAGCTCTTTTAACATTCTCTTTGAATGCCTCAGTTGTTGGTGGCAAGGTACACAACTTCGGTGTTGATGACCCTTTGCCTGTTTGTGACAGCCATACCTTTAACCTTGTCTCTGACATTGTACTACAGTCTGTTTGTCCATAGCACGCGGAAATGAAGGAGGTAGCCTGTTGAATAACAGATTCCATAGAATGCCCTGGTGCACCCAACAAGTTAAGTGAGTGCCCCGATCGAAGTGTTTTGAGTACAGTAGCCTTTCCAATTTTAAAATAGGAGGCGACGGTGTCACAGCCAGAAAGTGTATGTGCCGGGAGTATTCCTTCGACTATTTGACAATGCTTCTGCACAGTTTTGCCTATATCAAGCACCGCCCTTCCTTTGATGGGGGACTCCATCAATACAACATTCTTGAGATTTGCCATGTGATGATAATGCAGCAACAGTACAAAGACATCAGTGTCATCGGCAACAACAGTGATTTTGCTTTCTGCATTTTCCGCGGCACAACTCAAGACCTGTTGGACAATGATGTTATCTGCTTCTTCGTGTGAAGTTGACAGATCTGCTCGTGAGATGACAACTCCACCTTCACTGATTTCGATTGGCACCGGATCTGCTCCTGTTACCACTAACTTGTGATGTTGTGTGTTGTCCTCATGAAACTTCTTATCCTGGACAAAATCATCAACTATCAGTTGCATCAGTTGCTTCTTGTTTTTGGAAGAGGTTAGTAGAATCGTCTGCGCTGGAAGTTTACTGTTGACTTGCAAATGATGAGCCCTACTGACACCAGTTGCCCTAGATCCTCTGGTAACACTCTTCGTGCTGTAATCATAATATCTGTCAAATATCAGATACACGTCCTCGACCCGTAACCTTTTTCCTATGGCATATTTGAAGTTCGCTATATAGTCTTTCACAGACCCATCAGCAGGCCAAGAAACTACCCAAAGTATTGCTGAGCCATCGAGTACACTAACATTTGCACCACCAGCAACTCTATCAGACACCTCAAAATTTTCTTCAAGGTAGATTTAGATTTCGCAATCCTCATATCTCCAGCATCATCAAACATGGACGTTGGAACTGGCGCAAGTTCATGACCAAGCACATCCTTAATGTCAATGTCCCGCCCACTAACCTGTAGGCCAATCACCCTTGCGTAAATCAAATTGGTATCCAATACTTTCACAGCTCCGACCTTCACATGCATCCCTGCATGATCCATAGTAAAAACCTTTTTCGTGATGGTTTCATAAAGTCCCTGCGGTAACCGACTTTCGAAAACTGTCATTAGTTCAGTCCCGATTGTGACAGCATTGTGGACATTGACTTCAGTTGAACCAATCTGGCCACTAACTACATATACTATACCACTGGGGTGTGCCGCAGAATCTAAAGGATTAATGCAAGTGTCGAGTTTTTGTCTGATTCCATCTCGGTCTTTCTTGTCTTCAGCAATCCTGGCTTTTGCCTCTTCTTTGTGTGTTGTCACCACCTTACTTTGAGTGTCCTCATCCGTCATGTCATCCAGATCAGATTCCAACCTGCTGCATGCATGCAATCTAAGGGCCCATACCTTCAGCGTTTCTGGCTTAAGCGTGATGCCAACTATCCCCCCAGGAGCATGCCCATACCGCATGAAGGTCGTCTCAATCATCATGACGCTCCAGATGCCATTCCATAAGCCAGCAGAATGGTGCATAACATGCTCACCCTTCATAAAGTGTGACAACACCTCCTGTGGTAGCCGTTCCATCTCACTAAGGTAGCACAAGAAGGCAATCTTGGCAGCCATCTTGGAAATTACTATTATGTAATACGATATTAACATAATACTTAGTTCTAATGGATAGCTTGACCCCTAAAACCTAGGTATAGAGACAAAAATCACCTTCCTATGATGAACAGGTAGGGAGTTATGGTCATTTATATGTAATGGCGGCCATCTTGGACGCCATCTTGAATTTCTCAAATTGCTCAAGGGTGACAACATGTCATCAAGCAGTTTCTGAAAATAGAGACCATTGGCTACCGAAACCAACAGTAAAAAAAACTTAATACAACAATGCAAGGTTAAGGGGAAAAATGGCAGTTGGCTCCCAGACTAATAGGTTCTGATATTGAAAGTAAGACATATTTATAGCTTAGGTAAGTAGAACTGTCAAATACGTCACTTATTGTTTTAATATTTCAATATAATACCTGATACATATTGATATTTCATCGACATATCGATAAATAAAGATATCGATAAATGTTATTGCGATACACATGGAACTCGAACTTGCTTGTATCGTATATATCTCATATGCATATTCACACAGTAGTCTAAACACAGACCATAAAATAATATTATAAAATATGTTGATTCTTTTTACTATTCTTAATCTTTTTCCTGTCGATGTTGGATGTTTGTTTGCTACATTTTGGTTTCACTCTTGCATTCTGTTTATCCTTAAGCTTGGTAACGACCACGCATACTGTATACAAATTTGGTGGGTTTATTTTATACGTTTCATGTAATTTATAGAAAAATAACGAGCACAACAACTGAAAATGAACACATGGAATCATTTTGTTATCACGGTCTGCACTAGAAAGTAGGATCGACCGTGTATATTGATGGTCTGTTTCTTCTTAAAATATGCACTCTTACTCAAAAATAAGATGTACCACAATTAATAAAAAAAATCATTTAACGAAAAAGGATGATTAAAAATCGAAAATTCGTATGAAAGATACCGTGCTTAATTAATTTGAAAGAAAGGTGCAGAAAACACCTTAGGTTATTCTACCTAATAAGACAATATTTGATAGCTGTAAATCTTTTAGCACTCAAGAGTCATCTAATATTGGTGCATTTTCAGCTATTAAATACATTCTTAATTTCAGTAATTGATAATTTCCATTAATGCATTATTAACTAGTAATTAGTTGTTTAAAAGCTGTATCACTCAAAATTTATGTTTGTTATATATGTGTATGTATTGATTTGGAATACGAATTCCTCTTGAACTATCATTACCTCACTCCGCTCCGCAGCTCTGTTAGAGCATGCGCATCAAGATAGAGAAAGCTTTCATTACTTTAATGGAACGACTTTAAATTATCTATAATTGAATAGAATATCAAAGTGGCTTTCAGATATCATCTCGTTGTCGTTATTGGACCATTTCATATTCTGGAATGTTAAGCAGGTTTGTTTCCCTGCCTTGAAGGTAACAGGTCATTAGTGTATTGTTGTGATATGTGTATCGGAAAACCGGGTAATTCGAAACGGAGCTTTTAGTGTTGATTAGGCCGTTCAGTATGTCATTCAAATGACAAACATAACGAATTTGTTAGTTATATTTTAAGATAAATTATGGATATGATTTTAACAGTGTGTTTATGGATTATGACAATGCCTGCAGCAACAGGACAAGAGCTTTATAGAATGGGTGCGTTCTTGTTGTTTTCATAATGCATAAAAGCAAATTTAGTCTCTAATGATTTTTAATTTCAATTAACCTTTGGCATTATTCAATCATTATGATAGATATAAACAATTCCCTCATGTATAGTTTTGTTCGTTGTATGCCTTTCGCTTACATTCAGTTTTGACCATGTGCCTTTCAACAGAGTCATCGTAGTTTATTTGGTTAATATCTGTGCCCGTGCACTTTTCATTGTGTTTCATGTACTTCGGACACAATGTAATCATTTTTTGTCTTCATTGGTGCCGACACTATTTGTACACAAAATATTATCTATGTCGGATTTAGAGTTTCTTGGTTTATATTTATATTTATAACTAACTATATAAACTATCTCCGTCATAACGACACTGCTATGTTCATACTAATGTTCATGGAGAATTATATTGAGTGTTCCGACTAATCTGATGACATTTAAAGTCCGTTAGATTACATGCATCCCCGACATTAAAAGTAAAAACAGAAACTGACACTAAAATTATTCATCTTGAATAGGGGAATCAGCAATTTGTCGCACAGAATATTGATTTGATGGTATCACTTTACCGATGTTATAACTGCAACATATTGTGGTAAGAGGTTCTAAGAGTAGAATCTATGGATGAGTGTTATGGCAATATAACGGATATGTCTTGATAATTGTAAAGAACATGTTTAAACTGATTACTTAAAATGATTGAATATTGTTTGAACAACAAGTTAGTCTACATGTCAGTTATTTTTGAGACCTGGTACCTGACAATGACAATAATACTAAGGTTTTATGGCTCAAACTATAAAATCTAAAATTCATCTGATCGATTCTTTCTGACATGACAACAATCCTCCGGTAGAAATTGCGTGTTGAAAGCATTCTTACTTACGCAAACAATTGAAACAAGTATTAGTGAAAAAATTGTTGCTTCCTTACGCCACAGACCACCGGTTGTTCTTACAAAGGAAGCCCTTGCCTGGGATTGCAATTATATTTACTAACCCATATGAAATGAAGTGCGTTATCGAAAAATAGACCTTTAGAACAACGCAACTTCGTACTGAGTGTGCAACAATCAAATCAAATACCGCAATAAAATATTGATTACATCAATGACATTTGTAACAATATTGCCTGTTAACATCACTATATATATCCTGAAACAAGGATTTATTCTATGTGTAAACTTAATGAGATATAGTCCTCAACAATGAACCCTCGACATTATGATAAAGCGACAATTATGGTTTCTATGTTATAGGCGATGATCCGTCGTTGTATTATGTAAGGTTAACTATAGCACTGTAACGCCGCATAACAGCATCGCCGCATAAACGAAATCGACAACGTTTATGCGGTGATTTCTGATGTGGCAAAAAGGCACATTTTCGCCGCATAAACAACAAAACAATTAAAACACATACTAGTACAATAATGGTTGATGATGTGTCATCAAGATCGGTCTGAGTTTTTTGTGTCAAGCTTTGAACAAGATTTTGGAGACGTAAATTCTGACAAAGATTTAGTAAGATCGGATTGAATGAGAACCAAACCAATTGATCTTTCTGCGAAAACGTTTGAATTGACGTTCTGCCCGACTGAAGGTGAGAATATATATTACGACAACGCACCACACCGTCAATTGGGACGATCAGAAAATTGAATCGTCGTATGACGTAACATTTATTCTCGCCTTTTTGTCAGACTGACGGGCATGTACCCTTTACAATGCGGACTTTCAACGTCATTTCAAACGTTTCTAGATAAGTCAATTGTTAACGACGGACAAACAACAGAAATCCAACAATCCTCTTTGTGCATGTGATCTTTGTGCTCTGATGAGCTAAGAATTATTTCCATGTCAAGAACCACTGGTAGTTTTGCGATTATGAAATTAAATCACGTCTAGGTCATCAGCGTAAATCTCTGGTTACCAGGGCAACGAAAAAAAAATTGAAGATTATATTGTTTCCAAAAATTTCAACACAACATTAGTTTGGGGCACTTGAACAAGAGGACTCAGATGACTGATATATGGTCATCATGGACGCCTTTCTTTCATAATTGATTGTGTTCTTTTGCACAAGTCACTTGTAACCAAGAAGATGTAGATGTGAATACTCCAAGGGGAGAAAAAAAATTCAACTTATAATTTTGGCTCAACTGTAAAATATTACCTTTTTTCTGCCTACTTTTCCCTTATTCTTTCAAAATGACAGTAATATGCTTCGCCCTAATCTTAATCATCATCATAATCAACAACATCATCACAACCACCATCACCATAACCACAATCACAACCACCACCACCATCATCTTCCCAACAACCGTTATCATCATCATCATCATCATCATCATCATCATCATCAACGTCATCACCATAGTTTTTGTTGAAATATTAGAACTCTACATCCTCTTTATGCGGCAAAAAGGCACAGTTGCGCCCAAAATAAGCAATTTCTGCTTTATGCGTTGAGCGTCGCCGCATAAACGTGGTCGCCCTGTTTATGCGTTGAAAATCACCGCATAAACGAAAAAAAAACACGTTTACGCTCGGGTCGGGATGAAACTATCTTACACTCTCGGCCATGGAAAATTCTTATAACGTTTCGCGATGAATGTCAGCAAAATGAACTAAGGAGTTCTTTTGTACTGATATTTTTACATCCTATAAACAAGACTTAGGTATCATATATCGACAAGTAGAAAAAATAACGAGTCGTTAAACTCAGTTAATTGACAAAAGAATTTAATTATGATGCAAATTCTTCTTAATTATTTCATTTAACTATTGAAGAAGTAAATCTCGAGATATACGATATCGTATATTTAAACATGCATGTTTATGTTCAGCTAGACTATTTTCTGATTTATTTAAGGGAGTTTTGCATCGTGTTGACTTACATAATACGGGGATATGGCCGTCTGTCCTTACAGATAACGTTCTATCGTCATTGTTTCTTTGTATTTTCAGGTATTCTACACCAGGGAACTTCCAAGTTGGTTGTTGAAAATTTCACGGTTGGAGAGTATAACTCCACCTTTCTCTGGTATGGTGTTGACATGCTGGAGCCCTTTCAACTTCAAAAAGCAGGTACGTTGGGTTGGTGGTCACCACGCCGGGCAATTGAACGTAATTTTGAGAACGCAGGAATATCCATTGCATAGAATATGCATTACACTCTACATATATTTTATTTTGCATCAGAAAGGAGTGTTTATTTGTGATATGGTTATTGCCTTATTTAATTATATGTATGACGCTGTGCAATGTATCGCCTTCATCATATTGAAGATGCATCGATTGTACTAGATATGCAAGAACGAATACAAATTAAAAATGCTTATCTAGAACCTTGTATCAAGAAGAGATTGGATATTGGCCGGTTCTGCTTCAGACGGTTATAAACAATTCAAAGTGACAGTTTTACCAATTTATACAATATGTAATATCTATTAGGTTTTATCTTAAAACGTTGAGGCACAATTCGGTCATATTGATGTTTGCATGTTTTGCTTCGTTTTAAAATGACCCGTATAATTAAGACATTTCTGTCAGGTAGTTTAATATATTTATGTTCTAAAATGTGATTCATTTTGACTATTTAAGTGAACAATTTTGAAGCGCATGATACACCAGATGTCATAATTGTCCTTAATGACGAACACCACGAAGCAGTTGATACCTCTCTACTGTACTCAAAAACACCGTTAATCCATTGGGGTAGACGACCACTCTTTTCGGTAAGCACGGTTTTAACTGCTTCAAGATGCACTCTTACATCCAATTAAGAATTACCACAATTAGTACAATTGTTTTAATATACCAAAAAAGGATGAAATAATGTCGAAAACAATAGTTCTTATGAAGGATAACAAGTTCAATTTGAAGGAAAGGTGCAGAAAACAAGGTATTTCTACTTTATGAGAGGATAGGGGATCACACTTAATCTGTTAGCACTCATCAATCTTTTTTTTTCGTTTTCAGCTACTAAATACACGGTTACAATCTTGTTATCAGTAATAAATATATCCATAAATGCATTATTTAGTAAGTAGTTAAGGTTTATCACTAAACATTTATGTTTGTTATGCGTGTGTATGTAGTGATTTTGAATAAGAGTGCATCTTTAAAGATAAACCACACTATGAGTTTGGTCTCTTCTATATACTTTTTAAAAACAATGTATACCCATAGTTTTGACAGTAGGATACACTAGCTTCATGATCATAATACAAATAACAGTGCGTGATGCTCAAATGAAGTTTTTGTTTTAGACCTATACCAAATCACACTACTAATAACATTTGACCATAAACAAGTACAAACAAATCCGCTCCTTTGCCCTCAAACATGTAGCTTAAACCTTACTTTACAATACTTGTGTTTGTTAAAAAGTGTTTTGGGATTTTGTTTTAATGTATCAATGACACGTTCAATTGCGTTGTAATTCTTCAGCCCAGACATGTTGAAGAAGACGTTACTAAAGGACAGGGTTTGTGCGATCAACTTAATGAGGAAATATCTGATCAAACCACCCCATTCTGCTACACTGATGCGCAACTTGCCTATCGCAAGCAGGAAATCAACAACGACACGCTAGTCATTGAAGAAGTATAAACACACCTAGTCTTTATATAGTATATATGCACTGTGTTTTTTTGTGGAGTTTTGTGCTGTTGTTTCGTGTTTCTTGTTTGTGATTGTTGTTTTGTTGTTGTGTTCTTTGTCTTTGGCGTTTACCCTGCGCCATTAAACGGGTTTTATGTTTAAACTGTTGCCTTCTGGGCTTGTTTCTGTAGCTTTTCATAATAATATTGTCATACAATTTCTTTTTTGTGTTCATAATATTTCTTACACAATTATATTTATGTTTTGGTTTGTCCTGCATAATTTCAGTATTTTGAAAATATATTGTTTATAACTTACAAGTCAAGCCAAATGAATTGCCTATAGGCCTAGGCCTAGGCCTAACCAATTGCACTGTTAGAAATTAACAGATATGACGATATAATGGGGTTTTCCGCCTGTTAAAAACAAAATTCAATTTAAAACAGTTTATCATTCATAATTTAAACTATGGCACATCAATTAATTAACATCGTCGTATAGTTTTTAAAGCTCGGCCAGCGACGATTGACTCATTAAAGCTTGTGACCGCCGTGCGCCAAACGACTTACAGAGTCATAAGTGTACCGCAATGTTTTGTCCACATTAGATATAATCAGAGTGGGGTACAAAGAGGTGCGGGTTCCAAGCAATTTTCAATCACACCGCTTGTTTCTTTACTTGACCAGTGTAAAACAAGCTTAAAATAAAAATGTATCAATATAGCCTATATTATCAGCCAACAAAACGGCTGATCGGCGATCATTAGGTCCCCGCCTGATTAGAACCTGTATAAACTTGATCTTAGTTGGGAATGAAATTTCAAGCATGACTGAATGGAGAAAGTAACTTTTTTAACATGTTGTCAAGAACAGTGTCGTATACGTATCATGCATTAAAAGGGTCAGTGTTGTAATTTGGTTTAAACAATACCTATTAGCATGTAACATATACAATTAAATCAGTCTGACATTTTTTAGCATAATTGAAATAAACAAAGATCAAATATGTTATACATTGAAAACATGCAAATAATACACAATACAGCAGATAAGACAGTATTGAGAAGGAAGCCTTGAAGCTTATGCTATGTCTCGCTTCTGTTAGTGACTCAAGATTCTTATTATGATGCGAAGGTTGCAGTGTTTGAACTATATTTATAATCTGATAGTTGTAAAATGTATAAATGGGTATGTAAAATAAAGAAAATGTCAATACATATACTAACCAACAATGGAGTACTTTTTAGTTGGTCCAAACGGATGCCCTTGTTGAAAAAATAGCATCATTGATTGTACGGAAAATATACTTTATAATAATAATAATAATAATATGTTGGCTCTTCATCCAAAACCTATTACAATTACCCCTTAATCATCTTCGTACATTTTTAGCTCGACTATTCGAAGAATAAGGAGAGCTATCCTAGTCACCCGAACGTCGGCGTCGGTGTCGGCGTAACCACTTATGTTAAAGTTTGCGTACCACCTCAAATATTTTCAAAGTCCATTGACATATGGCTTTGAAACTTTGCAAACTTATTCACCAGAATTTACGTTATAGTTTGCATACCACCTCAAATAGTTTTAAAGTCCATTGATATATGGCTTTGAAACTTTGCACTCTTGTTTACCATCATGCCCCCAACCTGTACACAGGAGGAGGTAACTCTATCAAGCATTTTGACAAAATAATGCCCCTTTTTCTACTTAGAATTTACGTTAAAGTTGAAAGGTATGATCATACCGTTTGTCATAAAATTTGACGATGAAGTTGTAATCAGTAACTCCAAGTTGAATATTTAAAAACAACGTTTTTTGATCGGACGTGTTTGATTTGTTACGTTTTATAGGGTATACCAATTTAACATATTTCAGGTAATGGGGGATTGTTGTTAAACTTTCCAGCAAGCGCAAGATACCCAGGTTAAAGATATTGAGCATGTATTCACTCTCCTGACAATAAAAAAACAGGTCTGCACGTAAATGTGCATTATTAACACCCATAGAATACCTTCTGTTTGCCGATAAAAAATATTTGAGAATTTAATGAATTATCACATACAATACAAAGCACTTTACAAACATCAGAACATGCATAAGACTAGTTCACCGTTATTTGTGGTAAACGAGGTAACAAGTGTTGGTCATTCTTTTAAAAGACACACTTATAAAATGTATTACTTTTGTTTACATTCAGTATTCAGGAGTGTATTCTTGTATATGTTTTCAGATTGAGGTTAGAGTGCCGATTGTTGTGAGCAACATCATCGTCCAGGCCTTAAAGTGGCAGTCGGTCTTCATATTTTACGATACATCAACATGTAGGTATTTTTTTCAGCTATATTCTTTTTCAGTCGTCATTTATATGATTTCCCAAGCTGAATAAAATTTCATTACGTAATTGTGAAATTATATTTCTGTTTAGTCAAACGAATTACTAGGATTGAAATTTTAGACATAAATTTCTTGAAAGCACGGAATGCAGAAGTCAATTTGTGATCTGGGAATTGGGGTCCTTCGTAGGTAGGATAAATGCAAAATGAATGACCTGTCATTTCGTAAAACTCAATTTATAATTCATTATAGAAAACAAAACACTTCTGCAATGCTAACATTGATATGATAAAATCGCTACAAAAGCTAGTTAGAAAAAAGTGCACAGTCTCACAATCGTATACAACTATGAATTATGTTTTAGATATAGAGATACAATTAACGTACAAATTGCTCGATATTATTTAAAAAAAACGACTTTTTCATGATGACGCATATACAATATACCACCATCTTAAGCAATGGATGTTGTTAGAATTACAAATTGAATGAACATATGTATCGATTTATGATATTGTATAAGCAATGTATAGTTTTGTTTTATGTGTGCTATAATCTCTTATACCCCATACACTGAGTGGCAATGCATGTTTTAAGGTATATTTAGTATGTGATATATATATGTTGTATTGATGAGACGTTGATAAACTATTAAATATATATTTTTCGAAAAGTGATAACTTATTTGTATTTATTTGTTATCTACACTTTTAATTTCACACCCTTTTGCTGTTAAAGTTATGTCAACATTTCAGTACAAGACGTGAGTGACCTTGTGGATGAGCTTTCAAAGAATGCGGTCAAGGTCATAACATTTAACGTCGACAAAATCTTGGATATGACAGATGTACTTCTCCGCGCGTATAGCACCGTAAAGTCGGCTGAATCGCACGTCAACTTTGCAGTTTTGTGCAGATATAACTGCATCCGTAGAGTTTTATACAGGGCATGTAGTAATCCCTTTATTTAAAAAGTTAAACCAAACTCATTTGAACTCGTTTCCTATTGTTAAAGTGAAACTCGTATTCAAAATCAATAAATACGAATGTATAACAAATATAAATTTGAGAGATAAACCTTTAACTTTTTACTAAATAATGTATTTATGGTAACTATCAATTACTGATAACCAGATTGTGTCCGTGTTTTAAATAGCTCAGAACGCACAAATATTTAATGACTGGTGTTTCCTAAAATATTTACATTGATCAACTTTCGTCTCATAAGATAGAAATACCGATGTTTTTACACAATTCTTTGAAATCAAACACGGTATCCTTCATTAGAACCATTATTTGCGATATTAATTAATCCATTTTGGTAAATTTAAAGACTTGTATTATATTTTGTACAATGTACATCTTTTTTGGGAGTAAGAGTGCATCTTTAATTACAGACATACAATTTACATAAGCTCACTCGTCTTATGTAAGCTTATATAAAATTTCATTTGTGAACAATTAATGATACCACACATATATTACAGGCGAACACGTTTGATCAGGACAACGGTAAGATGAAGTCCCTTTTGAAAATGTTTTCTCGTTGGCTTGTCGCTGCTTACGAACACAACGTAGATACCATAGAGACCATGATATCATGTGCCTCCAACATTGATAATTTGGCCGTTATCGCATTTCCAGAAATCACCACATCAACATCAATAAAAGAGGTATGATTTACCCATATGTGCACTTGATAATGTATTGTGGTTTACTTATTCGAATGCCTTTAATGGACAAAACACGTTTTAAGTTGATAATTTGTTAAAACCTTTATCGAGCATCGACCTGGTCTTCTATAACCGAGATTATACCCCCATCTTCCATGGCCGAGAGTGTAAGATATGTTCATTCCGACTCGAGCGTAGGGTTATTTTCGGAAACGAGGTTTAGCGAGTTTCCGCAAAACACCCTGCGCGAGGGTCGAGATGAACCTATCTTACACGAGCAGCTATGGTAGATGCTTATCTCCCACCTCAGTTAAACAAAATTAAGTAAAAATGTACTTTTTGCGGGAACACTTTTGTGCTTAGTGAAAATAATTGCGTATGGATATGCGATAATTCGTGGTTGTCATGGATATGCGTGCAGTGATTCAGCTTATGTTTATAGTAAAATCGGTCTTTAAATAGCTCTAAGGAGAGAGAAGCATTTTTTCTTGAAAGGTGCGTGAAAACTGTTTTATGGTAACTTTTGAAGCGAGAAATAATTAATTAGCGTTCTAAATATTGCGATAAGACAAGGTTTCCATGATGCTACAGACGACAGTCTTCAACAAGGGAGGTAATTACAATCTGGCGACCATTAAAAACGAGTTCCATACGGGCATTTTATCTTCGCATTTGGGCAAGATAAGAATTTCTAGCATGGTTAAATAATTTGGTCTACTTATCTGAGGTGGGAGAAAAAACGAATCCATATAAGTATTTACATAGTATGATAACTTAATCCTTTAGAAAAAAACAACAATAACGAGTAATGATATTTTGATTGTAAAACAACGGGTTGAATTCTTGTACTAGACGGTTTGCAATAACAGATAGTTTTGTCAATATTTTTTTATGCATTTGAAAATTTTGTTGAAATATTTATAACCGATATAACTAAAAGGTGAAACAAATACAACGGAATCTTCCGTTCGGATTTCATTATTTCACGGACAATTAACATAAATACTGGTATTTTGCAAATACAGAACCAAATGGGTTAAACGCATTATTAAGGCTAATAGTTATTTGTATATCAACATTATACGTTTCCAAAAATATCCTTGTTTTAACAAGCGAGTGTTTTAATATATATATATAGCAATTTAATTCTTTTTTGTTTTAGTCTCTGAAAACAACATAAACTATCCCTTTTCACCGACCCAGTAATCGACGAAAACAAGACAGTGTTGATCTGTCTAACGATGTAATTCGCTGTTGTTTCAGTCACTGAATTCAACATTAACTACCTTTTTCACCGACCAAGCAATCGATGAGAGTTTATATCCTGATGGCATAGACGTACAAAGACCCAATTCATCAACTAAGCGGAAGGAAGCACTAATTAACAGTTTACATAAGGTATTTCTTACTTTACAACTATCTACGTCATTATATACCAGACATCGAACTGTCTCATCACTGCTTGCTGTATGCTTTCCGTTGGTAATAGTTAACAATGTCATTTGCTTTGTAAAGTTGCTTTGCTCTTGCAATAATTGCCAACGCTCGTGTATAATTTCAATAACTTAGATTGTACGCTCATTAGCTTTTGTTTCGTTTCGCACGTTAGCTGTTTGCCAAGCAAATAGTTACAATGAAGTGTGTTTTATGGTGTCATCTACTACACTTATACAAATCATGCTAACATTGCAGTTAGTTAATAAGGCGAAAGTTTCAATCATTTCTGAAGATGGTTAATTTATCGAAAAAAAGGCATTTTTCCATTTGTTGAGAATAACTTCTGAATAACTTATTCAGATGTTTGGTTAGCTTTTTATGGTGAATAGATTACAGCTTTATCGTTTAACAAATACGTTCTGATAGTTGACCGTTTCGATTTATAATTTATCTTTACGTTTTGTATTAAAATTATTCTGTTTTAAAATATATCTTTTTTATTGTAAAGGGTTCAGGTACTTGGTATCGCGAAAGCCAGTGCGCAGCCTTACGAATTGACACCCTGATGTGGACACCCAAGGGGCGGGGTTTCAGTCATGTGGGCTATGTTAATTGCCGAAGTTACGATGAGACAAGTAATTGGTCACTAGCAGACATAGTTATATTGTCAGACGTGTTTCCTAACATACATTTCGCTTACAATAAACGTCAGTTTCTGGTGTCCACACTTCATGTAAGTCAAGGTTTTAAAACATCATGTATGTGCAAGTTATCATTTGAATAATTTGTCATTTTTAAACTATTTTGTTTCTTATAGAATTCCTTATAAAAGTTATTGTAATCTTATCATGTGACTGCATGATGTTTGAGTTTTTGCCCCAAGATTAACAATGGTAGAGCTCAGATAAAAATTACTTAACAATTATCTCACTATACATCATTAGTTCCCCGTGTTCTTAGTGTTAGATATTAAATGTTTTAGTCCATGTACCATTTGGGTCCAAAAACTAAACTTTTTGTTGGGTGCTTTGTCTTTGTTCGGAAGAAAAAGGCGTATATTTGGTATATGAAAAAAGCTGTTTTACCGTTTAGTACGAACCATTTGTGAAGAAAACGGTGGTAAACGGGACAGCGAAGTTTAGTGGCATCTGTATGGATCTACTTGAAGAACTTGCCAAGACCTTAAATTTTACGTAAGTTTGTTGAATTTTGAGTTGTTTGTCAGTTCTGATGAATTCATATTTGACACATTCAATTCATCATAATTATACATGTATGTACTTGCATTGACCGTAGAGACGTTGAGTTTCTATTCTACTGTCTTTAATGCTAGTTGTAAAATCCCATTAACCATTGACAGCTTGGCCATCATAACGTTTGTTCTTGAAGGATACTTGATCTGACGCAACGCAAGAAATAATACCCATTGCAAGATAGTTACTAATGTTTTGTCTTACCATATAGCTTTGATTTAAAGATATTGGATGCGTCGTTGAATTCAGCACTTTGTTTACATTATTGCGGCACAAGACTTCAAATGCACAAGAAGGGATTTGTTTCTGTTAGTTTATTCTGACTTCTGTTTCTTGTGCTATTAAACATGCTCATAGTAAGGTGTTTGTGAACGTGGTTCGCATTATTTATTTGCTAAAATTATCATTTATAAATACACTTCAATTGGGTTGCTCTTCATTTGTATGAACATGTATAAGTCATAGTCCCGTTTGTCGGGTACAAACAGCAGTTGAATTCACTTATGTTATAGCAGTTTGTCCAGATGTATATACATGTAATCCATGATAATCTTAAATTTCGTTCAAGGCCTTTTTTCAGATATAATGTAACATTTTAATAGCAATACTATCACGTACTATTTATCCAGGTATAATTTGACGGAACCTGATGACCAAAAGTGGGGTTCAACAGAGGACAGAATCAACCCACAATTTAATGGTATGATCGGCCAACTGCAAAGAGAGGTTTGTTTGAATAATTCTTGTCGGTTGTCTTATGTATCGTTCTTAAAAGAGCTCATTTATTATTAAAGCTATTTTCATGAGTATGTTATCAGGTTGTGGTGTTTATATATGTGTATGTGGTGCTAATGCGTTTTGTGTACCGAGTATGTCTTATATAGCGTTCTTTAAAGAGCTCATTCATTATTAAAGCTATTTTCATGAGTATGTTATCAGGTTGTGGTGTTTATATATGTGTATGTGGTGCTAATGCGTTTTGTGTACCGAGTATGTCTTATATAGAGTTCTTTGAAGAGCTCATTCATTATTAAAGCTATTTTGATGAGTATGTGGTCAGGTTGTGGTGTTTGTATATATGTTTGCGGTGCTAATACGTTTTGTGTACCGAGTATATTTTGTTTGGGCCCTTGCCTGGTGCCTCTTTACAGGGTTTATCTTGGAATTACCGACTTCTGTGCTTGTCCTTGTGCTTTTAAAGCTGCACTCTCACAGATATACCATTTTTACAACTTTTTTATTTTTTGTCTTGGAAAGAGCAAATTATTGCGTAAATATCTGCAAACCAATGATATAGGATTGTTGACAAAAGATCAGATTGCAGATTTTCATATTTCCGTTCGAAAATTAATGTTTTATGGCTACAGCCGTTACTAACGGTTTAATAAATATGCATAAAACATCAATTTTTTAATATAATTATAAAAGCCTGGGATCGTATTTTTTGTCAGCAGTCTTATATAACTGGTTTCAATGGATTTTCGCAAAAATGGGCTCGTTCCAAGACAAAAAATAAAAAAAGTTGTCAAAACGTTCAATCTGTGAGAGTGCAGATTTAATTGTATCATTGATACATACGAAACATCTATTAAATACAAAACATATACCACAAACAAAAACATCTGTATTATAATTATTTTAAGAGAATCATTTTTGTACTGATTAAATGGGAACTACTTTCAAACCGGTTTTGCACAAGCTTTCAATTCCGTATGTCCAGCTGCATTCTTATATTCCGATAACTATATAATACTATTGTCTTTTATTTCCAAAACAGAATGATTACGAAGTGGTGTTGTTAAGTAAGGAACGATCGTTAAAGGTCACGTACATAATCATGAACATCTCGATCGTTCACACTCTAAGATTACTTGTCATCGTTTTCCTATTTGTAAGTGTATGAGCTTAGAAATCTGGAATACAATTAGTAGAAATAGCATAACTTTTTCTAGGAGGTTGACATCGTCGCAGCAGACATTTCTATTCAGAAGGAGAGAGAAATGGTCATGGACTTCATGTTTCCGTTTTTTTACGGATCGACGTCAGTCGTCATCAAGAAGCCGGACCCAAACAGGCGAAAATGGAGAACACTTGTTGACCCATTTAAAAGCGAAGTTCTTGCCTTTATTGGTATCGTACTGATTGCTGCATCTGTGATTGGATTTCTGTTTGAAAAGTATGTCCGAGGTTTCTTATTTAATCATTCAAACATCGTACCAGCAGCAAATTGGTTAACTCTCTGGTTTGGCCAAATATAGCGAAAACAATTATTGATTGCGCAATTTATCCAATTATTGCTGTTAAGCTATGAAATCATTTAGATGTGATAACTGGCTTAGAGATAACCTAGGGATCAACCTTCTTTATAGTTTGATGCAGATTGTGTCTAGCTTTAGTAAAAGGATATCAACTGGGAACAATATTTATTGCATACCGGAAACGGATTTCTAGGCATGTCACGAGTGCTTATACCGCCATGTAAGATAAGTCACGAGCATTAATTCGACATATTAACAATTTTGAATGTATAAGTGTATGTCATTAATGCTTTAAAAAGGACTAATATGAAATTTGAAAACAATAAATTAATAAAATAAACAAATTAATTTAACAAATTATTCAAACTCTTTTAAAAACGATGTTTATGGGAAATCTAAAAATTGTTTTCTAATTATAACGCGTCGTGACGATAGTAAAATATTACTGAGCGTTTGAATTTTAATTATTGAATTAGAATAAGTCGAAATTAAGAGGTGTTGAACCTGTGCCTGAAATTTAACAATATATGTTTAATGTCCCCGATGCGCAAATAATCTTGGCACGTGCGTATAACAAATTCGTACAAATAAAGAATGTAGAAAAAACAAATAAATATGTAGGTTTTTTACATTGTAATTAAAGGTACGAATACATATATTTGGTATTCAATTGCATTGTGTTTCTTTTATCATTTCAACGATGGTTTGAACATAAGTCTAGGTTATTTCCAGCTTGTTTACGAAAAAATAATAATATAGATTAACTTGCAGGTTTAACCCGTTTTATTGCAATCCTGACAACGCCCGCCTTCGGTCAGAGACCTATGGACTACATACAATACATGATGCGTTCTGGTACATGTATGGCGCATTGCTTTCACAGGGTAAACTCCATACGATGTTTGTGTGAATGTAGTATTGTTAATTAGAACGGTTATGCACTTATGTGCTAGTTAGTGACAAGAAGTTGGGTGTTTGTACTGCTTTTCTACTTCACTTCTTATGTCAATGCTAAATTGCATTCGTCTATTGTAAATACAATGTACTTGAAATATAAAATAGCCAATGAAAATGGTATACATGTTTGATGATTCGTTTTCTAAAAACGAGTGAAACATGAATAACTGATCAGAAAATTATATCCCTCAGATTTGATTTTATTTCCAGTTCACAAGCTCATTGTTATGTTTTGATATGTTGTGCATTTTTGTTATGCATTGAGCTTATGTTCCTGTTATCAATATACACGCCTTTAAATAAAGATTCTTGAATCTTGTATCTTGATTGTAAATAAGCTCAAAAACATGTTACTCAGTTTTTGTTTAATGTTATTTATTGTTTGTATCTCATACTTGATGGTTTATTGATAAAAATGATGGAGTCTATCCTAATAAACGCACTTACAGGTTATCGACATGTAATTTTAGTACTGTTATCGTCAATTTAGGCCGTTTCACTGTACAACACCACTAAAATCAATTTATGTTTGGTTTTCAATTGGTAATTAAAACCATCAAATATAAAAGGCTTCTTTTAATGTGAGATAGCAATATGTTTTTACAAAGTGAGAACCAAAAAAACGTCAATCAAATTATATTAAGACATGTCGTTGTGACACAAACACAGTTTAAGACATATGACCGTGTTGACTCCCTTACAGTTAGATTCAATTGATATTTTTTAAAGGTAAATCTAATTTTTTTCGGGCAGCAGTGATTTATTTTTGGTTTTAGGTGGAGTCAATCTGCCAGAATCTAATGCAGGACGAACATTTGTCAGTTGCTGGTGGTTGTTCTGCATTGTTATCGTTGCCACGTACTGTGGGAACCTCATAGCCTTTCTGACCGTCTCGAAGGATCCACCACCATTTAACACTCTAGAAGAAATGGCAAAGTTCAAGGACGAGTATAGATGGGGCATTCAGGCTGGCACTCACTGGGAGATTGTTTTCAAGGTCAGATTATTTCTCAAGTCGTTAGTTTAAACTCATTTATTTAACAGCGATTGATTTATTTTTACAGCATTATATCAATTACTTTCGTTGGCCCGATTATACGCAAGAGTTTGGTCATGTGTGTCGGGAGAAACCGGAGTACCCGGAGACAACCAACTTTTCCGGCTTGGTGACCACAAACCAAACTCACATGCCGGGAATCAAACCCGTTTCGCCTGGTGAGAAGCGAGTGCTCTAACCACTGCACTTACCGGATAACCCAAGTCGTTAAAACGGTCGATACAGGATATAGCAGACATGTGTATCCGTTTCAAATATGTATATATTGTTTGTTCAAAATATCTAAGTAGATTCTATTTACAATGCACCGTTAATGTGTATCGAAGAAAGATACGCGTTTTTACACTTTTGGTACAATTTGATATTGCTTGTTGAAACACTATTTAGAAATGTTATTCCATTGTCTGGTTTTAGTCTTTATTTCAACTGAAATTTGAAGTGAACAAAAAGAAAGTATTTGGAATAATTTGATTGATTTTTTCTACACGTAAAATACTTTTAAATGATAAAAAACATAGTATGGAGTCACCAGACACCCAGAAAGTACAATAAGGAGTATCTGATACTTCAAGCGTCATTATTGTTTATCTGACCATGTGCATCGTAGGACAACCGTTATCACACATTACCGCAATTGAGAAACTCTAATTTCAACTTACATAATTGTTAAATATGCAGTTGTTCGCTTTACACTTTATGTGTTCACAAACAAGATTTAAAATGTGTCTTAATACATTAGGCAGTATTAAAAGGTCAAACAAGTGTTTTAATTGTGGTCTCAGACATCGACGAGGAAAGAATTTCGGGCAATCGGCGACGCATGGATGGAGTTCAACAAGACTGATCCCGACGTTATATCGACGGACGTCGACGTTCATATGGCAAAGGTCAAAGAGGGATTCTATGGTTGGATAGGTATGAAAGTTTCGGTTTCATATCATATGTAAGCATACGAGCAATGTATTATATGAAGATGCAATATCACTTTAGGGAAAACTCAGCAGAAGTAAATTCCTTTTACTGTAGACATTACATACCATTGATAAGGCAGACTAGCTTTTGTTAAAGATGCACTCTTACTCCAAAATAATATTTACCAGAATTAATACAATTGTTTCAATATACCAAAAAGGATGAATAAATGTCAAAAACAATAATTCTTATGAAGGATACCGAGTTTAATTTGAAAGACAGGTGCAGAAAACACGATATTTTACCTTATGAGACGAAAGTTGATCACTGTAAATCTTTTAGCACCCACTAATCCTTTAATATTTTTGCATCTATTAAGTACACGGTTATAATCTATGTATCAGCAATTAATATTTTCCATAAATGCATTATTTAGTAAGTAGTTAAAGGTTTATTACTCACCATTTATGTTGTCTATTCATGTGTTTGTATTGATGTTGAATAAGAGTGTCACTTTAAGTATGTTCGTGACTTATATGTTTGTAGGTTTCAACCCTTCGAATCTAGTAAACAATTGGTTGAATATGAACGAATCTGACACGACATTTTTTAAATTGTATAGCATTGCTTTTTGTTAATGTGAACAGGTGACACTGTTGTGATCGAAATGGCACTAACAAAGGACTGTGACCTGCTTATGATAAAAGAACGATTCTTGCCTCTGAAATACGCCTTCGGATTTACAAACAACTCCCCACATGCGCAGATATTCTCCAAACAGTAAGACAATTGTTATGATTTCTGTATATGACAATACTATTTCAAATGATATAATCATTCAAAAATGCCAAAAAACTCAATGTGTTTCAATTTCTTTCAAACATCTTTCTGTTAAATGATTGTTAGTAAAGGAGTTAATTGCGTGATTGATGTCATTTTCGAGCTATGAACGCAGCTTGTTAAAGTATGTTGTTTCCGAAATCTACTGAGATTCTCGAAAGTTTAGTGCACACTCGTCTTCCCTAAAAAAAGATGAATCTTAGAATTGTCTTGATTTTATGCAGGATGTTGTCTATCCACGAGTCAGGTTTGTTACAAGTTTGGAAGAGACGGTGGTGGCCGAAGTCTAAGATCATATGCCCGGGCTCTATTGTGACAGAGGCTAAACCGATATCGATCATTGACGTACAGAGTGCTTTCTACGTCGCTGCTGGAGGTGCACTTCTTGGTAGGTGAAACATCGCGGTTTTCTAACGTGTTTTAATAAAATATTACGAAATATAAGAGAAAATATGGTCATTCAAGTACATAATTGTTTTAAATGTGTCTTTTTCAGGACTACTTGCTTTTCTAACGGAATTGTTGGTAGTTCGCATTCAGAAATATATCCAGTCCAAAAATCCAAAGCCGACACGAAGTTCTTGCGAACCCATTCGAGTTGTTCAACAAGACTACAATTAGTTTCATCTTTCCTGATACTTAAAACAATGTTCGTGCCGTCTTTGAATAACGAAAAAAAAACAACAACGTTTCAATATATCGTACATGCGTTTTGTTATATTTGTTATAATAGGTCCCATCAATTATGCGTCATTACAAGCAGTAAAACCCCGTTGACTCGAGCTCGCTTGATTCGAATACCTCGTTGGCTCGAACTAAATGTAAATGACCGATTTCTGTAAACGGAAGGTAAACATTTCTGCTTGGCTCGAGTTTTCAGAGGCTCGAAGAATTTTCGCCAGTCCCTTGGATTTCGAGCCAAAAGGGTTCAACTGTATGTATGCGTGCAATTCAGCGGATTATATGATTAAACTGTGCGACGTACTCGTCACGATGATGTATAACAAACATAAATACTGAGTGATAAACCTTTAACTACTTACTAAATAATGCATTTATGGAAAATATTAATTACCGATATCGCGATTGTAACCGTTTGTTTAATAGCTGAAAACACCAGGTTATTAAAAGATTGGTGAGTGCTAAAAGATTTACTGTGATCTACTGTTGTCCCAAAGGGTAGAAATACCGTGTTTCCTGCACCATTCCTTTTAAATTTATTTCGGTATCCTTCATGGGAACCATTGATTTCGACATTTCTTTATCATGTTTTAGTATATTAAAACAAATGTATTTATTGTGGTTAATCTTATTTGGGAGTAAAAGTACGTTTTTAAAATCTCAAATAGAATTGTGGAATAAAGGAATGTAAACTCTGAAAGAATTACTGGCAGATAATTAAAACCAAGTCAGGGCTCTAACGAAATGATCGTAAATAACATAAAGAGGAAGGACAACTGCTCTCCGCCCCCCTACAAACACATAATGAGAATAACGCAGTCACCGGAGCAGGGGGCACTTCACTTCACCGGATGTTCCGAATACGACACTGCTTGAAAAGAAATACACATGCGCTTGTACATTACTCTAAACACAAATTTTAACTAGACCGTAGAGGTTTGTTTACTGGTTGACACTAAATATAAAAATCTTGAAAGTATAACGAGAGTTTAAGAATGTAACAAGTGAGAACGACTTCAACCAAGGACAATTTTGATCAGAGCATAAATACAACAATAATTTTCCGAATTGTGAATAGCTGCATCAAAAATGTTTTTGAAGTTCAATGCATTACACACATTAGAAAAGAAATATGGAAAACAATGGTTAAATGCTTCACTCATAATTCTGTTTTAGACTGCAACAAGTCGCTGCTATAGCATTTACGGTAAGGCGGAGAAGGCGCGCGGTCGTCGTTGTCGACTTTGTTGTATAGACATATACAATAGCCATTACTAGATCAAACTAGATCACAAGTACAAAAGTTGCTGCAAGATGCAGCAATTGGATGTTAGCGCGGGCCAACTATTGGTTATGCAAGTCTTTATGTAGGGTCAGAACGAAGTAAATAAATTAAGGACTAACATTGATTGTAGATGTAAAATAAAGTTGATTAAAAGATGACAGACTTGGGCTGTTGTTTCTGAAACGAAAAATAAAACCGTAACACAATAACAATTGTACAACTGATGGTATATTTATGACAGAAACCATAATTGTATCAAATAACTTTATTCATGAACCGTATCAATATACACACATTTTATATAGTGGTGGTTTTCTTTTGGAGTGGCTGATATGATAGCTGAAATGTTAAGTATGCCAACATGATTTGGTAAGTTCTGGGCAAAGTTCGAAACGTTGAGAATTTGAAGTACTTTGGTGAAATGTTGACTTTAAACAGGAGTAGCACCAAAGGTTTATCCAAAAAACTAATTAAGGACATGTGCTTAAAACAATGTTTACTTTTGGCTAATAATCCGCGAAACAAGTTGACCGTTATAATTAAGTGTTACAAAGCTATTGTTTCTAACTGAAAAACACATAAAACTGTTTGCTTATGTAACAGATTTTAACACAATTAAAAAAAATACATTTAACATAAACTAAAAGAAGTTGGTTATACATGAGCTGAAAGAAAGAAGTCTGATCATCATTATTAATGTAATTTTCCTTGTTCTGTGGCGTAGATGATTTATAAGCATGCAGAATGTTTTAAACAAAGGAAACAAGTTTAGCATATACTGACACTTAAAATATGACATTGAAATATAAGAATAAATACTGCATTGAATATTACTGAAATATGAACATATGTACAAACAAGAAAGAACATGAGCAATATGACATTGTATATACATTTTGTATACAACAAAGAGTAATAAGCATTATAACAAAATATACAGAGTTAGTATGTATGCTGGGAATGGTAGAGTTGTACTTAAATGTAATAAACAATAGAAAGAATATTTGTTATAATTTGGTGTAAGTGCGACATATACATTATGACCAATACTTGGAATAAGAATGCACACAGACAAATTAATACAATACTAAAATACATGCTGCCACTATTTCATAAGCAATGAAATGGAACAGGTATGAAAGAAAAGAATATAAATAAAAATGCATGAAAACCTAGTAATATGTACCTAGTATGCAAATGCACAGTATTTGAATGAAACTATTTATAGGGTGATAAATATCTTTTACATGGGGTTGGGCTTAAAAAGACTCAGTTTCAGTTGTTATGTTGGAATGAATTGGGTTGAAAATAGGTATATTTGTTAAATGATTTACTAACTTAAAAGTTGAAAGTTGTCAAACCCAAAACTATAAATGATATGCCTGGAGTTTTATATTATCAGTATAAGCATTGCTGATATGGTTGATAGCCAAAAGGCCATTATTTTTTAAAGTTTGAAAAGTCATAAATCACGGAAATGAAAAAAACCACAGCACACAATAGAATGGTTAAGGGTCATGCAAAAAAAGCAGGGTAAGTTGAGAAGTTGAAACAGGCATACTTTTTTAAGCATTATGAATTCTAATGTTTGTAAATGGAGAGTCAGTGCCTATAAAAGAGACATTGAATGATATATTCATCAGAGTTAAAGCTGCACTCTCACAAATTGAACGTTTTGACAACTTTTTCATTTTTTGACTTAGAACGAGACATATTTTGCGAAAATCCATTGAAACCAGTTATATAAGACTGCTGACAAAAAAGATTGCAGATTTTTATACTTAAGTTCAAAAATGTTTTATGCAATTTTCTTAAACTGTTAGTAACAGCTTAAGCCATAAGACATTAATTTTCAAATGGAAATATGAAAATCTGTGATTTGATCTCTTGTCAGTAATCTTAATCATTTGTTTGAGGATATTTACACAAAATTTGCGCTTTCCAAGACAAACAATAAAAAAGTTGTACAAATGGTAAATCTGTGAGGGTGCAGC
Organism: Mya arenaria; assembly: GCF_026914265.1. Lineage (NCBI taxonomy): Eukaryota > Metazoa > Mollusca > Bivalvia > Myida > Myidae > Mya > Mya arenaria. Next base: position 14,018,112 of record NC_069136.1, read on the forward strand.
TTTAAGCATAACAGGTAGTAAAGAAGGGTGACATGGCAAAATGACATAGTGATATAAATACAAGTATTTCTTGTAAATTAACATTTTGTAACTGTTTAAGTGAGATGTTGAAAAACAGAACATTGTTAAATATATGTACATATAAGACATTAATTTAAACATTAATGGAAATTAAACTCAGCAAAAGCATAGTGATATCTACAGAGCATTATGTCAACATCAGTGTTCAGATAGACAAAACCTTGAATGAGAAGTCTTATAATACTGTCAAATATCTCTAATTTTAGGAACATGTTTTGTAAATAATTATTGAAATCGCAGAACATTTAAGAAAACAATAGGAAGATAAGTATCATTATGATGAGGTTATTAAATAATGTTACGATTCTGTAAAGTCATATATGGAGACTGTAAGATATTGGCACAACTGTAACTTAACATATTGACATAATGGTAAAACACAATGGCAAAAATGGAAGTACACTATTTTATAAATATCAAATTTCAAATCCCCCGCCACGGAGTGGGGAGGGGATTACAGAAACACTTCATCAGTCTGTCTGTCCGTCTGGCTGTAACCTTTCGTGTCCGTGCTATAACTTACTTATGCATTGATGGATTACCATCTTGCTTGGTACAAATGTTGTCCTCATTGAGACGATGAGCAGTGACATTGACCAGGGTCCATAACTCAAAGATCAAAGTCACACGAGATATTTAAATGTCAGAGTACACATACTCGTGTCCGCGCTATAAACTCTTCCTACATATATCACGTTTGGTCACAGTATATCAGCCTTAACTGAAACAGTAATCTATTTTTAGTAACAGTGACAACGACCCTAGGGGGGCAAAAAGCATCCATTAAAGTTCTGCATAAACTTGTCCTATATACCAAGTTTGGTCACACTATGTCAACCCTTACTTGAGTTATTCAGTACTTACCATAATCATATTTTGACCTTGACCTAGACCATAACTCTCGGGGCCAAAAAAACAATCTCAGGAAAGGTCTCTATAAACTCTTCCTATATACCAAATTTGGTACCAATTAGAAGACCCTTACTTAAGTTATTCAAAACCAACACTTTTTCTATTAATAGTAACCTTGACCTTGATCATAGGGGCCTCAAACGCATTCCCATGAAAGGTCTCCATAAGCTCTTTGCATATACCAAGTTTGGTCTCTTTATGTCAAACCTAGTTAAAATTATTCGATACATAAGGTGACTTTGATGCTGCTCTAACACCAGCCCGCCCGAACAATGACACAGGTCATTCAAATATCTTGTTTTCCCTTTATGAAAATGTGGTTAGGAATATAAAAATGTGCCTTTCAAAAGAAATTAAAAGAAGAGTTAAAAAGAAAAAAAAAACATTCAAGGGCAATAATTTGTATTTAGGGCTAACATGAAGTTATGTTCCTTAGTGTAAGATGGTCGTCAATAATTCTGCGAAGTATTAAGTGCATTGAATGAATTTATAGAAGTTTTTTAATTAAAATCCCAACTTGCCCTAAAACTTTAACCTAAGTCAATCAGGGGCCATAACTTGTATTAAGGATTATATGAATGAAGGGTATAGAAGTTATCAATAAATATATCAACCTGCTCTAAAATTTTAACCTAAGTTCCATAGTCAATCAGGGGCCATTATGTGTATAAAATATGATATGGAGTTATCTTACCTAATTATGCGATGGCACTGAACAACTGTGTAAAGTATTAAGTCAATTGAATGAAGGGTATTGGACTTATTAGTGAAAATCCCAACTTGTTCTATAACTTTAACCTGCCCTTAACCTTTAACCTAAGTCAATCAGGGGCTATAACTTGTATTAAGGATAATACAGAGTTATGTAACCTCATTGTGTGATGGTCCTGAACAAATGTGTCAAGTATTAAGTTAAATGAACGAATGATAGAGAAGTTATTAATAAATATCCCAACCTGCCCTAAAACTTTAACCTAAGTTTGATAGTCAATCAGGGGCCATAACTTGTATAAAGGAGTTATATATTCCCATTATATGATGGCCCTGAACAACTGTGTGAGGTATTAAGTCAATTGAATGAAGGGTATTGGACTTATAAGTGAAAATCCCAACTTGCCCTAAAACTTGAACCGGACACCGACACCAGAGCGGATAGTATAGCCCACCTTATTCTTAAGATAGTCGAGCTAAAAAAACACAAATGTGATAATATATTTATAACATGTGTTTTCTCTTCAAAAATAGTGAAACAAGGTTATGACATCACCACAAAATATATGTATCACTTTATCGAAAATACTTAAGGCTTGCTATTTCATCGATAATATGAATCAAGACTCATTTTTCTTTTTTTAGCCAAAATAACCTTGACATTGATCTTACCTACACTACACACAATATGTATAACTTTAACAAATACTCTTTTATTATGTTCAAATATTCAAGAATATTTTAGGTTACTGATCATACAACTTGTATTTCTATATTATTGACCAGTGGTTGTGTACAATTTTGATCAGATTCAACATACCGCTCAGGTTGCGAGAAAAACAAATTGCCTTGTGTTGACTTGATGTAGTGTCAGCTAAAGCATTGAGGCAGGTTGTTTCATTAAGAATCAATTGGTCCTTTCACACTTGCAATGACAAGTTTTTCATTTTCAAACTTTCCTCTAGTGTTTATAGGGAAAAGCACTGTGAGGTAGAAGTGAAGTGCAGGATCGTCACCGATTGTTTTCAGTTCGGGTATTGTGATGAGGAGTAACTCAACTATTGAAGATCAAGTTGGAACATTTCATACCTACTGCTGCGTTTGATAACAACCTCAGCTGTGCAAAAGTAGGCCACTTGTGTGAGGGACTGGCTCTAACATAGAGGACATTTGTCAAGGTCCATTTACTTGTTGCCACAAGTTGCTTGTTGCTCTAAAAAGATATGAAAGGAGTTTGTTATGATATCATGATAAGTGAATGTAGCACTGAAGACCTGATAACATGAAACATGAGAAATAAAATAACTCTAAACATTAAACTGAGGTGAATTTGTTAGGTTTCAAGGTTGATTTCATAAGCTTTATTCGAAATGTGAATTGACAGGTAATTTGCAATTTGATGTCAATTCTGAATCAGGTTATACAAATCAAACATTGATGCATGGATTGCAGAATAATAATTAAGATTAAGTATTTATATACAAGTAATGATTTCATTACTTTATTCAGCTATTGAGTTAAGCAATTTTGTTAGAAAAAGTGAAAAAATGTTATTAATTTTTAGGAAGGCTTGTTTATAGGTCATGTATTTTGTGCGAAATAAATATCAAAATGATGTCTAAAAAAAGATTATATTGTGAAATAATGTAAGCTTGTAGAGTTAATTTTTTAAAAACTTTATATGAAATTGTGAATAATTGTAAATACATTCAATTATTTATTAAAATGCATTGAAACATCCATATGTTTTTGTTTCATTAAAGGTTGAATGTTAATACCAAAAGCAATGTTATTTAAAGTTGCAGTTAAAAACTTAGCAAAAGATTTGCCTAGCTTTAGTTGTGTTACATAACAACACAAAATGCAGAAGGTTTGGGATTTCATTTTTAATATGAATGCTGGCTATTGTTCTGAAACCATAAAGTTAACAGAAAACTAAGAAAGAGAACAAACCTGGTTTTGGGCAGCGGGGCAGCACTGATATTTGTAGGCTGAAGAATACTCATTTCTTGGAACTCCTCAGTCCTGGCCCATTATTGTTGGTGGCCATTTTTTGCAGTTTTCATCTTGAAGATGAAGCCCTATCTGTTCAATATTTACAACTCTTGTGGTAGAAATTGGAATGTAGGATGATAAATATAAATATACATTTTATTGAGACAGAATCCCGTAAAACATGTTTATTATTTTAAACTAATGCACCAGTCAATTGTAACCACGACCCCAAGGTCCGGGGGTATACCGGGGATAGCCGGGGAAATGGACCATGTTTTTAACTTTCAGGTGGCCCTGCATTGCCGGGTGAATGGGATGGTTATGTCTTCGCTTTAAATATAGCAGGGAATGGGCCTTACCTAGGGCCCCTGGGGTGCGGGGGCATTTGGCGAGATTAAACCATCTGTTCATCCTCGCAGGACGGGATTTTAGCCAAGGTTGGCTGGACCTATGGTCAGGGTCCTCGCTATTCCCCTGACCGGGGGGTGGGGGCGTGGTTTCAATTGACTGATGCATTAGTCTAAAATAATAACTGGTGCATAATGAAAACGATGCAAAAATTTAATGACTACGAACAAATCACCTTAAACTCGTTACATACAGACTGACATGCAAACTTTGCGCATGCATTACAAAGAAGGGCTTGAAATAGCATCCCTACCATTGTGACTCATTCAGTTAGACGCGTTAATGTCCAAATCAAACGTTTTTGTTGCGGTATTTCACTTCGAATCACCCTCTCGCAATTTTGACCCTGACCGCACACTCGCCTATGTCTGAAATGCAAGAAGCGTTTTCATTGGACGTCTATCATTCCTGGTTTTAATGACGCAATTTGGAAAAGCCTTCAAATGTTGTCCAAAATGAAAGTAGGAATACCGCAAAAAAACCGTGCTACTGTTTAAATCGAAAGACACGAAACCTGCTTTTAAAATGATAAATATAAAATAACAATAGTTTTTCAGTTCACTACAAATGTACGTAAAAAGAAAATGAAAATACCTTTCCCCAACCGCCAGCGTGTTGACCTCGATATCCCTAGTCTACTGGACGCTTGCATCTGACCCGTACGTGTCATAACCGAGTAATCAGATAATAGACTGGTTCACCGATTTTCTAAGATTATTGTAAGATACATTCTGCGCATTCGTGGTTTATTCTTTTATGTAAAAATATTTAAATAAAAAAGAGAAGTTTTCTCAACAACTGTGCATTTATGATATTTTTTCTCTAAAAGAGTTATTTAAAAAAATCTCTGGTTTTAATTTGCCTTATATTTTCAAAGCTTTACATATTAGAAGATTACCAATCTTCTATTGCAAAATCCAACAGGAACCAGTCTAATGGCGAACTGCTTTGGAATTATCCGAGAGCGGACGGTAAGAAACGGCGCATGCGCGATCAAAAATATGAAAACGCCGCATGCGCAAGCCCATTGCACCAGGGACACTTCTAAAACAATCAATATATGCGCCGGGCGCCGATGCGCCCGCGCAATAATCAAAATATTCACATGTAACTTAAAACCCGTGTTACCTTGACAGGTCAATGCGCATATGTGATGAAATGATTAGAACTTTTGTTTGAATGTTTGTCAAGTTATGCCCAATGACCAATTGAAAATTTCATTTGGGCCAGGTATAAGATTTTTTGAAAGTAAATTCAAACAAGACTCTTAAAAGTTAATTTCCTCTACATGTATATCTGTGAAGCTTTTTCCTTCAACTCAGTGGTAAAAAGATACTGCCTTAATTTTGTTTCTATGTTAAATATTGCAATCTTGTGTTGTGTTCAATATCGCCATAAAAGGCGGGCACACCGTGTTAATTTCTAATAAGGCACATGTGCACTTTGTACTGCAATACTATGTTATGTTATTATTCACCCTTAAGCGACTAGCTTATGTTTTTGTACCACGCTTTAGTTTTCCCAGTACTGCATTTGAATATACTTATTTTATCATTATTTTACTCTATGACATCTAAATTGCAGAAAAATACAATATAATATGAAATAAGGGTTATTTGCGCTAATAAAAATTGTGGTCTTCGAAGACGAAATTTGAACATTCATCAATATTTGCTGAAGGATTCCAATTATTTATTGAAAAAAAGACTACTCAAAGAACGACGGTAGTTTTATTTCCCCAGGGTCAAACTAACTCTTTGGCAATCTATAAATGCTCTTGATTTTAAATACGTTTCTTTCATTGAGTAGATTTCAATTACCCGATTACTCATTACTGAAATTGTTATGATCTCTGATAAAACCATTACTGTATATTACGGCGAATAAAGAATATTAAAATATTATATCAATATGTAAAACAAAGAATGTAATTTGATAATTATGTTAATCTAAATGTATCAAATAAAAGACACATATGAAAAAAGAAAGAACAATGCGAGCTATAGGCAGTCAAACCTCGTTGGCTCGAACTCCCAAGAACATGAAAACAATCCTCGAGCTTCGGAAATTTCGAACCAAGAGGGAATTCTTACCTTCAATTTAAAGCAATCGGTCATTGACATCCAGTTCGAGCCAAAAAGGACATCGAGCCAAGCGAGTTCGAGCGAACGGGGTTCGACTGTAATGCTGTCAAGGGAAACAGACTGGCCTACAAGGTGTAGCGCTCCTGCGAAAGAGAAGTAATGTATTTATTTAAAATGCAACGTGTACGTCTGACAATCGTCTCTCTAGTGGAAGTACAACACTTCAACATAGGTAAGCTTGAAGTCGGTGAAATATATATGTGGAATCATTTCCGACTATGTATTTAAAATACAACACATACCTCACTGAGCCTTAGTTTTCAACCACTCTAAACACTACTGTGAAATAATTATTCAGCATTTTATTTGAATATTGACGGCGTAAACTCCATCCCAATCCGCGATTGCCTGGTGAACGATTTAATTAAGGTGGCAATACCATTCCGAACGGAAAGAACACAACAATTGGGCCAATTGGGTTGTAATGCACCAGTCAATTGTTAAAACGACCCCAGACGTCCGGGGAATAGCGGGGAATTTGACTTTCGGTCCAGCCAACCCCGGGTAAAATCTACGCCCTGCGGGGACGAACTGATGGTAAATCCCCGCCAAATGCCACCGCACCCAAGGGACTCTAGGTAAGGCCCATTTCCCGCTATATTATGCCGATAACAAAACCACTGCATTCACCGGCACTGCGGGGCCATCTGGAAGGTAAAAATATGGCCCATTTCCCTAGCTATCCCCGGTAGACCGGGGGGGGGGGGGCGTGGGGGGGGGGTTATAATTGACTGGTGCATAATTACCAAATGAAGATATTGGCCTTAAGTAATATGATCGGTTATAAATCGATACAATTTGTATAACATACGCTTCACCCCGTTTAAAATTTTGTATTTTCAGTTTTTCAGGATATATGATGTAATTTATCACGTGGTATACACACACTGCAGAAGTAGTTCGTAAAATTTTGAATAATATTGTTATTGAAATGCAGAAGTGTATTTGTATATCTAAGTTTAAATTGATTGCCATTGAAGTGTATTATTGCAAAAATAATAAAGATCCCAAACGTTAAGTCTTTAGGTTTAACTGCTTAATTAAAATTACTACGCAATCTACCCTCAGCGTAATTGAAGTGTAAAGTTTTCGGACATTTTAAACCGTCCATATTCATCCGATATTGTTTTCGTAGAAAATGGCCGACGAGTTCCGAATGGAAACCTCTTAAGCTTAACAAGGTTAATTAGCTTATTTCATCCAGCCAAATTTCGTATTGAATCATAATATAACTAAGTGAAAAAAATGCTGATTGTAATTAGCATACAGATGATTTCCCTTTGAAGTCCAAAAATTCATAAGAATCTAAGCACACTTTCCACCAAAGTAAAGATATTGAGCATAGCTTAATTATTTTCTCAGGGAATTAAAATGTTTTCAGAAATTTGGGGTCTGGGGCGTTTAAGTAAAGATCTTAGTCGATTTTGATTGTAATTTCAGATTATCTTACTGTCATTTTTTCGTTACTTTGCTACATATTCGAGTGAAATGAACGTTTGCCAATAATCAAAATTAATATTGATTTGAAAAAACTACAGAAACAAGCACAGAAGTCTAAAAGAAGATTAAACCAAGACATAGAAAACAAAAACAAACAATCACAAGCCAGAAGCATGGAAGAACAGTTCAAAACTAAATAACAACACAGTACATATATTCTCTATAAAAAAACTAGGGGTGTTTATCAAGGAAAGTAAGGTACCGCCTGACACGAATTTGAGGAAATAAGACAACAACATTGTCTTGCTATTTCAGAGGCCAATACAGATTTAACATTGTTGAGGTTACGACTGAAATCCCTTGTTGTAACGGCGCCCTGAAGCGTAAGATGTTTAAATGGTTATGACGGACCTGTTCAAATAGTGATTTCATAGTTAAAGAAATTATATGAGAAATTAACTATGTTGGTTTAAGTTCTTGGTGCTTTATGAGCTTGCTAAATCTTGTAATAAATGGTATTACTTCGGTATGCAAATTGAATTTATATGTTGAGGTGTTAAAGCACTGAAAAGCGGTAGAGGTAACTCCAACCCAATCCACGATTAATTTCTGAACGATTCGAATTGTGAATACATCAAAAACTGCCGGAGAGATGTTGATGTTTCACGTGTCAAACTGTTGTATTTGAACTACCATACTGCTTTGAAACTAAAATCTATAAACTTATTTGGATGGACCACTTAGTATATAATTTACAGCCAGCAACTTGGAAGAGATGCGATTAGAACGTGACGCTCTGAGTTTAAAAGATATTTTAAACCACTGTGGCTGTTATAGTTTCGGCGATAGAGGGTGACCTCGTCGTCAGTGATAACGGTCTAAAAACACGTTTTGCGTGTATATTTTCAAATTGCAGTACCATTTTAAGTTACAGGACATAAGAATATCGCCAATAATGCCTGTTTATCACGTAACAAAACCGCCGACATGTCACGTGTTTAAAGCTACATGTATTCCATCCATAGCCTTCCATCCTGACACTGGATATGGATTGGATTCGCCGTGTTCTTAAAAATGTTTTGCTGCATACTGGACAAGTGTTTCCGGCCATTGATAGATTTTGAAACTCCCATATACGTTAGATCACGCGCAACATAATGCCATTTTGAAATATTTTGATGTAAAAATCTTGTGTAATTTGAAAGTAAAAGGAATAGTAATTATGACATTTTAAAAAGACAAAATCAAGTAAACATGTATATGACTTCGTCTGAAAATTCACACAATTCTTTTCAACACTGTTATGGAAAATCTAACAGTTGATAATTTTCTGTCTGGCCTGAGAAAAACTACTTTATTCAAATATTAAGTAAACGGCGGGTAAAAAAACACATCTTTAATGATGTTGTGTGTGCGGAAACAAATTAAATGATTTTCGATGCTAACGGCATTTTGATAAAAAAAAGTATAGTATCTATCTTACCTTATTGTCGGCTTATTTCCCTTTTTATTAATGAAATTCTGATTTTCTCTTGAACTGCTTGTTTTGACAAGCATCCATGATAATGACAATACACAGACTAATGAATAAAGCCAAATAGACTTTTCATTCTAAACCTGTAACTGCTTAGTAAATAATGCATTTATGGAAATTATTAATTACTGATAACAAGATTGTAACCGTCTAAGCGCAATCATATCAAATGATTGGTGAATGCTAATTTATTTACTGTGGTCTACTTTAGTCTCTTAGTGTTGAAATACCGTGTTAAATGCTAATTTCTTTCAAATTTTACTCTGTATCGGCATCGCTTATTCGTATTTTTCCTGTTTGCAATTCATAGCGTCCGATTTGCGGACACAACACTGAGTTCTACTTTATTATTAACCGAATATAAAAGCGTTATAAGTACTGCGTTTTGATTCGAAAGGTTGTAGTCCACTTTTCTGTGTTCTTGCCGGTCCGGATCAGAGTAAAATCAAAATGCGCGAACATCCAAGATAGTGAAAAGCAGCACTCAGGATCAGTACTAATATCCGTTTTATTATATACATTACTGGTTAAACCACTTCAAGTGACACTCTTATTCAAAATCAATACATACACATGTATAACAATCATACATTTTGAGTGATAAACCTTTAACTACTTACTAAATAATGCATTTATGGCAAATATTAATTACTGATAACAAGTTTGTAACCATGTATTAAATAGCTGAAAACGCAAAAATATTAAATGATTGGTGATTAATAAAAGATTTACTGTGGGCTACTATCGTCTTATAAGGTAGAAATACTATGTTTCCTGCACCTTTTTTTCAAATTAAACTCGGTATCCTTCATAAGAACAATTGTTTTCGACATTTATTCATTCGTGTTGGTATATTAAAACAATTTTATTAACTGTGGTAAATCTTATTTGGGAGTGAAAGTGTATCTTTCTAAGACACATGTTTTCATAACGAAAGTCGTTTTTTTGTTTTATGACGTCATTTTAACATCGCTCAACGATACTTGTTATGACATGACGACATCAGAGTGGAATACGTCCGTATTATAATAAAGTGTACGTATTCCGCTTGATTGGACGTATTGCACTAGAGTGGACGAGGGTGGACGTATTGCACTAGAGTGGACGAGAGTGGACGTATTGCACTAGAGTGGACGTATTGCACTAGAGTGGACGTATTGCACTAGAGTGGACGTATTGCACAAGAGTGGATGAGAGTGAACATATTGCACTAGAGTGGACGAGGGTGGACGTATTGCACTAGAGTGGACGAGGGTGGACGTATTGCACTAGAGTGGACGAGGGTGGACGTATTGCACTAGAGTGGACGAGGGTGGACGTATTGCACTAGAGTGGACGAGGGTGGACGTATTGCACTAGAGTGGACGTATTGTACTAGAGTGGACGTATTGCACTAGAGTGGACGTATTGCACAAGAGTGGATGAGAGTGAACATATTGCACTAGAGTGGACGAGGGTGGACGTATTCCACTTCAGTGGACGTATTCCACTTCAGTGGACGTTTTCCACTAGAGTGGACGTATTCCACTAGACTGGACGTATTCCACTAAAGTGGACGTATTCCACTTCAGTGGACGTTTTCCACTAGAGTGGACGTATTCCACTAGAGTGGACGTATTCCACTAGACTGGACGTATTCCACTAGACTGGACGTATTCCACTTCAGTGGACGTTTTCCACTAGAGTGGACGTATTCCACTTCAGTGGACGTTTTCCACTAGAGTGGACGTATTCCACTTCAGTGGACGTTTTCCACTAGAGTGGACGTTTTCCACTAGAGTGGACGTATTCCACTAGACTGGACGTATTCCACTTCAGTGGACGTTTTCCACTAGAGTGGACGTTTTCCACTAGAGTGGACGTATTCCACTAAAGTGGACGTATTCCACTAGACTGGACGTATTCCACTTCAGTGGACGTTTTCCACTAGAGTGGACGTTTTCCACTAGAGTGGACGTATTCCACTAGACTGGACGTATTCCACTAAAGTGGACGTATTCCACTTGAGTGGACGTTTTCCACTTGAGTGGACGTATTGCACTGGTCTGGACGTATTCCATTTGATTGGACGTATTCCATTTGAGTGGACGTATTCAACTTGAGAGGACATATTGCACTTGACTGGTCGTATTCCACTTGAGTGGATGTATTCAACTTGAGAGGACGTATTGCACAAGACTGGACGTATTCCACTAGAGTGGAAGTATTGCACTCAAGAGGACATATTGCACAAGACTGGACGTATTCCACTAGACTGGACGTATTCAACTTGAGTGGACGTATTGCACAAGACTGGACGTATTCCACTAGAGTGGAAGTATTGCACTCAAGAGGACATATTGCACAAGACTGGACGTATTCCACTAGACTGGACGTATTGCACTAGACTGTACGTATTAAACTAGAGTGGACGTATTCAACTTGAGTGGACGTATTCCACTAGACTAGACGTATTGCACTAGAGTTGACGTGTTCCACTACAGTGGACGAATTCCACTAGAGTGGACATATTCCACTAGACTGGACGTATTCCACTAGAGTGGACGTATTTCACTGGACTGGACTTATTGCACTAGAGTGAACGTATTGCACTAGACAGGACGAATTGCACTAGAGTGGTCAAATTGGACTAGATTGGACGTATTGCACTCGAGTGGAAGTATTCCATTAGACTGGACGTATTCCACTAGACTGGACGTATTACACTTCAGTGGACGTATTCCACTAGACTGGACGTATTCCACTTCAGTGGACGTTTTCCACTAGAGTGGACGTATTCCACTAGACTGGACGTATTCCACTTCAGTGGACGTTTTCCACTAGAGTGGACGTATTCCACTAGACTGGACGTATTCCACTTCAGTGGACGTATTCCACTTCAGTGGAAGTATTCCATTAGACTGGACGTATTCCACTAGACTGGACGTATTACACTTCAGTGGACGTATTCCACTAGACTGGACGTATTCCACTTCAGTGGACGTTTTCCACTTGAGTGGACGTATTCCACTAGACTGGACGTATTCCACTTCAGTGGACGTATTCCACTTCAGTGGAAGTATTCCATTAGACTGGACGTATTCCACTAGACTGGACGTATTACACTTCAGTGGACGTATTCCACTAGACTGGACGTATTCCACTTCAGTGGACGTTTTCCACTAGACTGGACGTATTACACTTCAGTGGACGTATTCCACTAGACTGGACGTATTCCACTTCAGTGGACGTATTCCACTAGACTGGACGTATTACACTTCAGTGGACGTATTCCACTACACTGGACGTATTCCACTTCAGTGGACGTTTTCCACTAGAGTGGACGTATTCCACTTGAGTGGACGTTTTCCACATGAGTGGACGTATTGCACTGGTCTGGACGTATATCACTTGAGTGGACATATTGCACTAGAGTTGACGCATTCCTATAGACTGGACAAATTGCACTAGAGTGGAATACGGACTACCTACCGTATTTTGCGATATGTATCGAGTGTGGATTAAGGGTGGATATATAATAATCTCGTATATGCGGATTCTTTAGCAATGCCTGAATGTAGGATTATGGTTCTTGCGCTTGACTTGTTTGCATAGTGGACTGTGTATATGTGGAAGTTTCATTATGGAATTGACATCAGTAGTTTGTTTTAAGTTGCTTCTAGGACAAGGATGTTTCGGGCGGACGGAAGAATGGACCAAACGGTGCTATATGCTCTGCATTCCAGGAGCATAATTAAAGCCGCTTATACTTGTAAATGGACGAAGAAGTCATTTCCGGACGTTTGGTAACTCAGACTAGTCATATCTCGTCCCCGACCGTAAACTTGTTTATAAAGCCATCATTGTTCATGTCATCAGTAGCTACCAGAGAAATACCACAAAAGGTGTCTTACCTACGGTTTATCTGCTGCCGAACCAATAACTTCCTGACATTAGACATCATATATGTTGTAATCAAGTAGGATAAGGACGAGTTTGCCTGTGTAATACCTCAAACGGTTAATGCACAAAAGGTCCTAAAGCGCATAAATCATTATAAAAAAATGTTGATCATGTTTAATCTTTAACAAAATACTTCCATTTAGAAACTGTCCATAAATAGAGTTCACAAACACTGACACCTGTAAACTGGCAACTGTTGCCTCATACAAACTCATACGAAGTCATTCTCCTTAAAATATTATTATTACTCATACTCCGCACTACTTGTGTTGTACTTGAGTGGAATGCGTCGTTAAAACTATGTTATATACATTTGTAAATCTATTTTGAACACAATCCCGCCATTTAACTGGACGTCTTGGCTTACCCTGTAGAAAGGGACGAAATTGATGTTATTCGTTTGTTTAATAAACCGACGTTCCATTTACTAAATTGTTACCTTTTCAAACCGTAATAGTTCTGTTATTGTTTATTGTCTTGTTACGTGGTATTTGTTCATATAAAAAATGTATGTACACTTGTAAGATAATGCGTGACTGTGCTAGTTAAAACCCTACCCCCACAATGACTCCTGTTCCTGTGAAATCGTCTTCCAGTAACCGTTTTCAACAGGGTTTATATTTGAATTTGGGATTAGTGGTCATGTCTATGTACTTTTTTCTGTATTACATTAAAACAGAATTTTCGGATATTTACATATTCGGAGTATAGATAACTAGGTAGAGATGAAATTTTGTTTTCAGAGACTTTCAATTTGTGATCTATATGTGTCTATTTTACATGTCATAACATGTAATAATTCAAACAAAATCAGTATTTTTTTTATAATATTTATTAATTATTATATTATCCTCTTATAAATAAATTATTAGATATTAGTCTCGAAAAAAGCCATGTACACAATTGACAATTAACTTATCATCTTATGAATAATATACCTTAACAAATCTACTGATTATTTTTATTAAATCGGACTAAACTCTAATTTTTATTATCGTTTGCTTTAATAGAAATTGACATGACAACATCTCGGTCCCGTATTAGGTTTTGAAAAGAACGTTTTCCAGAGAGTTTAGATCAGAAATCTAACACAAGCAAAAGCTACAGTAGCACTGAATACAGTGAACAGATGAATGGTTAAAGGTGGACTGGTGTTGCAGTGATGACCGTTACAAACACACATCTCTCCGATGTAGCTGCTGACATCCATGTTGTAGCATCCCTCTTGGTCCCACTTCATTGTTATACCACCACTCGTCAAACATCCTTTTTTGTACACTGAAACGAATCGGTTTATGTTTTAATCCGTATTAAATCCGAATAAAGACAATGACCACAATACAGTTGTGAAGGGTTTCGTACACGCTTTATAGGGTAAGACATCGAACATAAAATGCTTAGTGACATGTTTGCAAATTGCTTGTTTATTTTTTAAAACATACCCTGTGGTTATATTAATAGTTTTATCTTTAATCTAAAACTGTGAGAGAATGCTCTATTTGCCCAAGACGTAAGGCAACGCAATAGCAAAGTCAATTATTTTGGCTTGGATAATTGATAAATGTTGACCAAGCAAACAGGTTTAAGGCCCAAGCAGACCCAGCCCCAAATTCTCGAAACTTCTTAAGCTTAACAGGCTTATGTAGCTTAATTCAATAAGCCAAAATACATGGTTGAAATGAATTTTGTTAAATAAAAATCGCTTAATTGTAATCATCACAAAGATAATTCCTATCTAAAGTATAAAAACTTTTGAAGAATTCAATATTATGCTAATTATTGAAAAACAAAAATAGTCAGCTGAGCTTAATCCTGTTTTAAGAGACTTAAGAAGCTTCGAGAAATTTGGGCCGGGGGGACTCCAGTGAACTCGCGTTTAAGTCACCGTTCCATGACGGTACTCCAATCATTAATCGGTGAAGCTATTTTGATGAGTGTGTGGTATGTTTGAGGTGTTTGTATATGTGTATGTGTTGTTGATACGTTTTTGGCCTATGTCGTGTGCCCCTGTTGTCCACAAACAGGGTTTAGTTTTGGATTTTCGACTACTGGGCATCTCTCTTTTGTGCAAATTGTATAAAGTTAAATTCCATAGGATGCTGAGCATGCTTGAGGCGGCACTGGGTTTTGATTCTCTGATTATTTTAACTATCAAACGAGACCATTCACTGACCAGACGACGGTTGTTGACACGTTTAAATATCTAGTTTAAAATAATTATACAATGACAACTACAGGGACAAATTCATACATTTAAATATGAAACCTGTTTAGAGGCACAAGGTAAGAGCCTGAATGAGCCCAGGCCGCAATATCACGAAAATACTTAAGTCAAATCTCAAACTCAGTCTCAACACATTAAACCACATAGCATCAAAATTTGTTAAATATCATATATGTTTTTTTACAGTTCTATAAGCACATTCTATCATAGAATATGCTGATAAAAGCCTTTGGTCAAATTCCAAGGGAAATCTATTCTACAGCCAAAAATGTTTTTGAGTACAATTCTGTATTATTTATAAAATACTCAAGTATATTTTTTTGTATCTAGAATTAGTTTTCTTTGAAATATTGAACATCTTTTTTTATCAACAAATTCTATAAGAAAATATGTTTTCAAAAAGTATAAAATATGGAAGATTTTGAAGAAAATTATGCTTTTATATGGTGACATGAGTTGAGACTGAGTTTGAGATTTGACTTAAGTATTTTCGAGATATTGGGGCCAGACACTGAACGAAGGATACACACGTACAAACTCGAGGAGCAGACCACATACGCATCAAAATAGCTTGTTCAATGTTCAATAAATGTGTGGATTGCCGCTTTTAAAAGGCTCGTGAAACACGAGATCGACGTAGGAACAAACTGGTTAATATGTGCATAACCTCAAGTTCAACACAAATAACTATGCATATATTTCATACAAATGTTTACCTTTGCCCCCCTGCTCGGTGACACCTTTGTAAGTGAAGCAGCTGCCCGAACATTCAACCGCTGATCCATCTGGGAGGTAGTCGTCACAGTCATTACATGACTTGCACTCCATCAGCTTCGGTTTGTCGGGCAATTGACCTGCAAGCACACACGCATACTAATTTTATACTTCGGCTGCGATGCTAACACAACGTCAATAAAATGTCAGATGAGAACTATTTTACGACGGTTAACGCTAGGAATCATACATACTAATAAAAGCGCTCAAAGTGTTGAAAGGCTGAGGGCGCGACAAGCGTGATTTGATCTTATTTACAAGTCATTTTAACCGCATAACACCATACGCATCATTGTGTAACCCTTGAATTTGATTTGCAGGCCTTCAGCCTTACAAGCATGTAAAGAACTATAAATACTTATATATTCGAATCAATATTGAACGTGAAATAGCTATTATGAAAGATAAATTAAAAGTCCATTTTCAAAAATGGGCTTTTCTTTTATAATCATCAGATATATAGTACATTTTAGAAAGCCAGTTTGTCTCTTCTCTTTTTCTTATTATTTAAATCTTTTTATGGGCATTTTCTTTCTTTTTTTCTTTTTTTCGCCTAATCTCCCCCCTTTTTTCTATATCAGAAAATCGCAAAACAATTGGTTTCTTCATATGAAAGATACTTTTTATATAAATGTCAAATGTTTTCAACGTTTAGCTGTATGAAGTGCTTTTTGTATACGTTTGAAAAGAAAAGAACTATATATTTAACAGAAAAAGTAGTTTCATACGTAAACGTAAAGCGACGTTTGAATTTAACAAGATATGTCCACTTTGTATTATGACATAGAATCGACAAAGATATGCCGTTAATGAGAAAGGAAAAACTCGACAAATTATCACTAATGTGCACAAGAAGTTTCAACTCACAATAAGTAAACAGCAATACTAAAATTAACAATGTTTTTCCCTTTTCTGATATTCTTGATGATGATGGTTAATAATTATTTAAGTTTTAAGTTTACCTTTGTTAAGATATATTTATTAGCTTTATTGTAACAAATCAGTTTTAAGCGGCACTGTTTACTGAATGAAGGAGTACGCTTAGTGATGTTGGAAAATGTGGGTTGCTGGAACTCGTCAGCTCTGAATTGTTTGCTTCATGAAAAAAAGTCTACAATGTCATTTAAAGCACTTATCCACATTCAGATTGTCATGATTGTCATTTAAAGATTGGCGTCCACCGCCGCCACCTAGTCAGCGCTAGAGGCCGAATCCCGTTCTTGAATGTGAGTGTTGTCTGATTGTGAGCTTCAAGTATGATGGACGATTAACCGACAAGATGGCTGACTTAGTGCCACCACGTTGACAGTTTTTAGCAGTTCGTAGTTACCCACCTTTGGAATGGCCGCACCTGGTGTAGATGCGAGATGTGTTGGGTGACTGTGATGGTCGATATCAGATTTGGCTACTTTGTCGTAGTCTGAATGGGTATGGAGACCATTTTTCTGTGATAATTTGTATGGCGCTTAGTGAAAAACTTTTGAACTAGACCCCTTCCTTCAACGTTACTATTAATGAAATCTGATGTCTGATATGTGTTTGTTGTCATATGATGAAGCATGCCTGTTATTTAATGTCTGCCTTTATCTGTGTGCCTTTACGTTTATGCTAAGTTTCTAGATGCGAGTGTTAGTTGGTCAAAAATGAGGGGCATGGTTTAATATTTTATTGGAATGAACGGTGATCCAAAGCATAAAATTGTGAAGTATTGTTCACATCGTATTATTGTTTCAGACAAATTTACTTTCGTGGTTGTGTTACAGAGCACTTCAGAATGGACTTAGACTTAATTGCGTCGAATACATGTATTCATAAATATAACAGCCTTATTACTTTCACACTTGATGAAATGAAATAGAAATAAGATACTGTTATGAAAAGGAACATGTGATGGCTATTTCGATTCATGTTTCGTCGTATATTGCTTTACTCATATTAAAAAACGACGGAGCCCATTTTGAGTTAAAGGGGCGCATAATAAGTTGATGCAAAACATTTTTAAATGCAATACAATGTTTAACTGATTTGCCTTTTATGATTAAAACAATAATAACTTATGATTGGTATAAGATTAAAGAGATATTAGCAATAATATTTTTTTTCAAATTGGGGAATTATTCACAACATAGCTATTAAATGAAAAAAACAACATGTTTTAAGGATATTTTATATCTATTCATAAATCATATGCTTTGTTTTTTGACTTGATCATTAAAATTAAATATTTTCACCCCAACTTACATTCCTTAAATTAACTGCCTTTCGGTAATTGCGGATATTTTTTGATGAACGCAACGTTTTCGGATATGTTCGGATCGCATATCATCGCATATAAATATACATGTAAATGGAAATTGTTTACCTTGTTATTGTTTGTATTGTGTCGGCAGGCCGCAAAATATTAAATCAACATGTTACAAAGTGTTAATTTATGATATGTTAAATGTATTGTTGTCATTAGTGTGTCAATTTTAGGTTTAAAAGTGATTCGAAGTGGTTGCTTTTTCCCAGCGTTGTTCTGACGTCATTTGATAAACTGTTTCCGGTTACGGTCGGTTCGTTCTATTTACAGAATGGGCGATAAATAATAATAACTACTGTAAGGTTTTCTTAAATGGAATTTAGTAATTTTTGATAACTGTTGAATGAAATTATTGACAATATAATTATAAGAATTGAAGGCTGGGTCAAGAACTTGTGGAGTACGATGCCACATACTTTAACAAGCCCAACTGCGTTCATACCCCGATTATGACATCAATTCCGCAATTCATTCTTTAAATAAGTTCAAATTGTGCCACTTAGGTTTCAGCATATATTCACTAATGTCACGGCCCATGTTCACTAAGACTGGGCCAAATTCACAACCGTCAGAGGCTATATATACACTAATCGGTGTGTCTAGTTGAAGAACTTGAGTCTCTAACTCAAAAGGGTACTGAATATGGACCTCGAAGTCGGAGCCACTGGGTAGATACCAGTTGCTATCAGCACAGTGAGTTGAGATGAACATCTTTACAGGCGTTGAACACAATATATTTCTTAATTATAGAACAGTAAGTTTGGAGTTTTGAAATACGTTAGGCAATAAATTATAAGGGGGCTAAACAAAAGCTGATTTATAATTGTATGCAATTTAAACATGATGTCTTAGGCGGTTTAATGTTTTTCCTATGCATATTACCGACCCAAAGTCAAAAGCTGATGTCAAAGCATGTGTGATTTCTTAATAAGCTAAAAAGCGAGTTGTGTTAATTGTTTCCCCACAAAACGTTTTAATTTGTACTAAATAAGTATTACGGGAACGCTTATGAAACAAAATCTCCAAAATCCATCTATGCTTAAAGTACATATTTTTTAAATGACTACTACATTTAAATCTTAAAGGAACTCACCAGTTACCAAAGGTAATGTGCTAAGCGCAACCATCACAATTATAATTTTGTGTCCCATTGTACAATATGTAAGATTTACTGAAGTCCTGAATGATATGAAACGTCCAACACAATGATTAAAAAGTGAAACTATCAAGAGGCACATTAACAATAAAACGTCATCCAAAAGGAAGTCGCTTCTTCAGTCAACGATTGATTTCCCTATTCATATATTTCAAAAGATCTTAAGTACCTTCAATGTGCTGAGTGAATTGTTTACACGTTCAACTTAATCACGTTAATCGCTTGCATTTCATGACAAGCAATGAGCTCAGAATAAAAATAAGGCAGAAGTTTATTTCAGTCAACTAAGTGGTTGATTTAAGTGTCAGTCATTACTCTCTCAAATATGGCCGCCGTAGTGTCGTATGATGAGGATACGTCAGAGAATTAGAGTTCCCTATTCCTAGAGTCTAAAACCAATCTTAATATCATGCATATAAAGCAGCCCCATTATGGATCCACGAGGAGAGAGCAAGTAAAAGTTGATAAGTGGGACCCAATTAATGCATGAACAATAATGGCATGAGGCTGAGGCAAAAAAACATTGACAGTGACATCGAAAGCTACATTTTTAGAATATACTTTGTTAAAATAATTCAAAATCCCAAGGAATGTGATGGGCGAGACCAACAACTTATTACAGGATTCGCACTAAAGGTTTTAAGTAATCCGCCATTCCGGAATAAAAAGTTTAAGAAATGCAAAACTTATGTGAAAAACTACAGAAACAAGCTTGGCAGCAAAATGTTTAAACATAAGCCCAGTTTAATGGCACTGGGTAAACGCCAAAGACATAGAACACTAAAGCAAACTATACAAACAAGAAACATGGAAACAGTCCCTAAAGTTTAAACGTGCGTGCACAATCCTCACTCTTATCCCAACAATCCTAAATAATCCTAAATAAAGAAAAAATGATGCATTGACTTTAGGAATAATAAAACAAATAATAATAAACTTATAGATAAACCCCAATTACTTCAATGATAAGATATCCCAACTCTATCGACGACGAAAGCCGACGAAATATTAACTTTGATTATATTACATAATTATAGAGTTGTCATCACTTGCCAAAACAAGCAGATGATTTAGAGAGAACATTTATGTTTATAACAAACAAAGCAGCAAGATCATTAGCTTGCAGTCATTTATGATACACACGATATCAAAAAAGAAGCATTCAAGATAAAAGAAATAGCAACTGTAGTGTTTTTTTATAGATTAGTAAAATGGCCACATGCATTTTCTCAAGACAATATATACAAGCTATCTTGTGATGTGTGGTATACATTTATGCTTAGAGGTTCATGAAGTAAACTTAAAGTTATGTACTTATACAAATAGAACAAGTGGTGTCCAGTTATATTCCAAGTCCCTTGCAACTTGGTTTTAAATAGATTTTATTTATTTTACCAATCGACTAACAAGGGTCTCAGCTTCGATGATCACCAAGCCGGGCAAGTAGGTTTTTTCCGGGCAGTCAGGATTTCTACACAACACAAGATCACACTCCCCAATTACATCTTGCCAACAGGAATGATTAATATGTTGTTGAAATACCTAGCTTCATAGTCGTTGTAAAGCAAATAAGTTAAAACTCACTTGAAACGGGGCAGATAGTGATAATCATTTAAAGTACATGTTATTGTTGGTCACCTTAAATAAAAAAAAAAACATGTTCATTTTTAAATGCCGACACATGGTAACGTTTGAAAATGCATTTTCACCAACGAATGCAAACAGTGTACAATTGCGTAACAAAATCAGAAAATTAATTCGGAATATTTTTTCTACTTAATTATTTTGCTTTCTTACCTACTTTTTCGTCGAAAATTGATGTGGTATATTCGCGAATGTTTATTTTGTTTAACGGAAAGTCATGGCATGGTTACTTTAAGATTTACCACAATTAATAATCTTGTTTTAATATTCCAAAACTATGAATAACTGTCGAAAACAATGCTTCTTACGAAGGATACCAAGTTAAATTTGAAAGAAATACGCATAAAATACGGTATGTCTACCTTATGATAATATAGTTGACCACAGTTAATATTTTAGCACTCACCAATCATTTAATATTTTTTTGCGCTTTCTGCTATTAAATATACGGTTACAATATTGTTATCATTTTCCATGAATGTATTATTTAGTAAGTAGTTAAAGGTTTATCAGTCAAAATTGATGTTGGTTATACATGCATATGTTTTGATTTTAAATAAGAAACTTTAAACTGTTATTGCTATGTTTCTTTAGTAAAAGTAATATTGAAGTTTTCCCTTTCTTTGGCTGTATATCACGATTGGGCAATAAAAGTCAGTATTGACTATCGTTAGAAGTAAATGTACATTTTCCCAATTTCATATGCATACTATCGGGAACAGGTCATCTAAACTTGGCAGAAAAAAGTATTCGATTCACCTTCACCAAGAGATGTACATTGTCAATCGAGGCAAGCTACACATCGTCGGCGACAATGGCAAAGCAACAGTTATAGCAACTTTCAAAACGGAAAGATATTTCGGAGAAACAGTATTCTGAATAATGCACGCGCAACAAATGTCAATTTAAAATATTTCATGTATAGCTATATGCAATTTCAACTTAAAATAATAATGGAAACATTTCAATAAGCAAAATAAAATAATCATTTATATAATTAAATTAAACATACACAATTTGTCAACACTGTGAAAATGCGATGCTGTTACAAATGTTAGAAACAATCTTTTAACATGAGTTCGAATTAGGGCGTCTGTTAACAACGACGCATTCGCGTGTGGTGAAATGTTTAAGTACAGTTTCTAATGTTAAAGGGACTGTGTCACAGAATGGCACCAAAAAAAAAAGTTTTTTTTCTGTAACGAATCTCAGGACAATTATCTAATAGAATGTGTTACGCTTTGATATCATAATCGTAAAAAAAGTACAAAAATGTAAAAAAAGAAGATGTGTCGGAGACCGGGTTCGAACCAGCGTCGCCAAAATTGAAGTCCAGCGTTTTACTCACTAAGCTACAAAGGCTTATTCTAATCGGGTGACATAATTAAGCTATACACCTACCTCGGTAGTATAACGTGATAACATCGACTAGCCAATCACGCATAAGGAATGAATTCTACCTGGTAGACATACCCAGTATTTTTTTTATGGAAAACTACGAAATAACTGCTAAACTTAAATAAATTGTAAACTATGTGGTACTTCAGTTAGTTAGTTTCAATGCATTGTACACATCGATGCCAAGTTTATGTCAGTTTTAGACAATTTTCTTTTTTTCCTGCTATTTTATCATACGTGAGACAGCCCCTTCAAATATTATGAAGTTTGAAAATTATAAGCATGGAAGAAAACTACAAGCTCCTATTAAAGTTGGGTTTTATATCAGCTATATAAGTCAGAACAATTGAGTGTCATTTTCTTTCCTTGCTATCACCATGCAAGTGAATTAAAACAACTAGAAACTTTTTAAAACGCAATCAAATCATATATTTATATTCATACGACACTTTATTCACAGATATTCCCACATTATATCATCAACTGTTATTCCGGAGCTATTAATATAGTACACTAAGTCAGTTTTTATCAGGAACTTTATGTATCGACAGCGCTATGAACCTATATCAACTGACCCAGATATTGAGCAGTCGTACAAGTTGTTTTACAGAATCACCAGAATAGACGAACTATAAATAACTGGTCAACCCTTTCTGGTAACTACACTAATATACTATCTATCGACTATATCTATATACTATCTAATATATCTACTGACCTACATTTACTTGCTGATAAGCAAAATGAAAGAAACGCGTTTCCGAAAAAGCGGACAGTGAGCACTGTTTCCATTGCTCCGAAGTGAATACAAAATTGATTTTCGTTAAGTTCGAGTATTGGTCATCTGGGTTCAAACGATAGGTCATTGGTTTATACCTAAACATAATATTTGTTTACTCAATACAAACTGCTTTTTTCTATCTGATCCTTATACAATTTACTGAGAATGATTGTTGTTGTTGTATATCACTGGTAAACTCGGTGTACATCACTGGTGTACATCACTGGTGTACATCACTGGAGTGCATCACTGGTGAACATCACTGGTAAAATCGGTGTACATCACTGGTGTACATCACTGGTAAACTCGGTGTATATCACTGGTTAACTCAGTGTACATCACTGGTAAACTCGGTGTACATCACTGGTAAAATCGGTGTACATCACTGGTGTACATCACTGGTAAAATCGGTGTACATCACTGTACATCACTGATAAAATCGGTGTTCATCACTGGTAAAATCGGTGTACATCAATTATGAAATCGGTGTACACCACTGGTGTACACCACTGGTAAATTGGTGTACATCACTGTACACCACTGGTAAACTCGGTGTACATCACTGGTAAAATCGGTGTACATCACTGGTGTACGTCACTGGTAAAATCGGTGTGCATCACTGTACATCAGTGGTAAATCGGTGTACATCACTGTACATCAATGGTAAAATCGGTGTACATCACTGGTAAAATCGGTGTACATCACTGGTGTACATCACTGGTAAACTCGGTGTACATCACTGGTAAACTCAGTGTACATCACTGGTGTACATCACTGGTGTAAAATCGGTGTACATCACTGTACATCACTGGTAAACTCGGTGTGCATCACTGGTAAACTCGGTGTACATTACTGGTGTACATCGGTGTACATCACTGGTAAAATCGGTGTACATCACTGGTAAAATCGGTGTACATCACTGGTGTACATCACTGGTAAAATCGGTGTACATCACTGTACATCACTGGAGTGCATCACTGGTGAACATCACTGGTAAAATCGGTGTACATCACTGGTGTACATCACTGGTACAATCGGTGTACATCAACATTCTAATTTATCAGGTTTAACAATTTACTGATGAACCGAATTATGCTTAGTACAAAACTGCAATATATGGTGTTCAATTATACCAAGTGCATGTCTTTCATGAATGTTCGAAGGAACACTCGAATATGTTTTAATTCGATTCAAATGATTTACAATCGTTTGTTTTCTGTGGAATTATTTAGAGTTCCTGTGAGGAATCTGTGAAATAAATGTCGGTGCGAAAAACAACAACAAAGGAGTTCTAGCTAAATCTTTAATCATTACATTTCCCTGTGAAGAGGAATAGGAAACTTCCAAAGTGGACTGTCGTTGAAGACACATATATGCCTCAATTCCCTCGATGAAAATTGAATCCGTATATATTCTGCAGGTCGATACAATTCTCTTCCTCTCCATTAAAGATAAAACTAGTATTTAAACACTAATTTTATTGATTGATTGAGATTACAAAACTTAGCTCGAAAATAATGCCTTAATGGAGTAATTACCAATAATTATTTAATAGGATAGTAAAGCATTTTTACGATACAAAGCTATTGAAATTATGCCGTCGTCATTGGTCAATTAAACTTTTATGAAAAGATATGCGGACAATTTACACTGCCCTGAATGTTATAAAGAAGGTAAAGTATCGAATTTGCACATTGTTATGGTATTTGAAATGGAAAGCCGGGTAATTTGAAACAACGCTTTTAGTATTTATTATACCATTAAGTGAATGTTATTCAAATGAAATTATGATGACAAAGTCGCCAGTTCACAATGTGAAAGTTAAAATGGTAATTTAAACAGATACCGTCTGACAATGTATGTATTTATTTGGTTATTAACAGTGGACGAGATAAATATGGATACGCTGTTAATAACGCTTTTGTGGATGAGTACAATGCCTGCAACTGGATTAGCGCTTTATAGAATAGGTAAGTTCGTTTTTGTGTTTGGAAACATGGACATGGAAACATGGAAACTTCTTTATGTTGACTGGATTTTTGCATTTGAAATTTATAATTAACGATACCAACAATGCACGCTTGCAATATTTCATCCATCAGATATTTGACGCACCAAGGTGGGAACTGTCTAGTCTACTACAAGATGCCCATTTGTATCAAATAAATTAATAAATTAAAATAAGTATGGTCAAACCGTTTGTGCTGTATTCAAACAATCGTCAATTAAGACTTCAAAGGCGTTTACCGAAACATTTTCTAAACCCTACATACCGGTGTGGTATGTCTGTGTTGTTTTGTATGTGATATGGCTGTGTTTTTCCTCATTTAATGCTTATTCAGTTTTAATATTGTGCCTGTAAACAGAGCCATCGTCAATTGATTATAAAAGGTTTGTCCTGGTAGTGTCCATTGTATCATATTTGCTTTGGACAAATCAAAGTTTACCTACTTCTTTGCTGAAAATAGAGTTTTTTGCGCATACTTGTATTAACTCTAAACAATATATTCGTCTCTACGACACCGCTTTACTCCTGTTTGGATACGTAGGTCACGATTAGATCATTTAAGAACAACTTTGATATTTATTTGCAAAACTGCACACATGGTCGTACTTCCATTGTTAAAATAAGATCATCCAAGCACAACATTGATGTTTGATCTTAAACCTGTACATTGGTCTAAATTGAAAAGCAATCTAGCTTCAAAAATAAGATAGTAGATCAAAATGTCACAGTATTGGTCATCCAAGCACAGCATTTATATTTGTTTTCAAAACTGCTCACATGGTTCAAAGTTATTTGCCGAAATTTCAAACATAAGAAAGTATGTCAAAATGTCACAAACAATGTCACCCAAGGACAAAATTGATATTTGTTTTTAAAACTGTACACATGATCCAAATTTTCTGGCTAAAGCTTCAAAAATAGGAAAGTATGTCAAAAGGGCTTGGGCAGGATTTTACCTCAGGACCATAATTTGAACAAACTTGATTGAGGGCCATCATATGATGCTATAATGATCCAGGCCATGTGGTTTGAGGAAATATTTTTGAAATATAAGTCTATACAAACATTGTGCACCAAGTGACCTAGCAAGTTTTGTCCCCAGGGGAAATTTGACAAATTTTAGTGGAGGACCACTGAATGTTGACAAACAAAAAATTCAATGTTTGGGCATAGCGGTTTTCAAAGTTTTTCATATATATAAGCTACCTCGTGTAAAAACGTAAAATCACAGCCCGGAAAGAATAAAATAAATTCTTGCGTAATTCTCCTTACAGTAAGTGTTTTAATTGTAAGTAAGGTTATAGACAACTGAATAATAGCAGTTCCCTAAATATGCTATAATTTAAGCTCATTTGATTCTAGAACTAAAGGACCCGAATTCCATACTGTACAGGTGTCACTAGTATGGTAAACATTGATTAATGTTACAAATAAGAAGCAATATTGAAGTAAATATCATAAATAACCACACTTTATTTTCGGTCAATCCAAAGTATATGTCATAATTTGTAGCAAGCTGCTTACTGAAATATTTCATGCTATGATCTTAATCGTCCACTATAGAATAATAACTTATATATGCATTTCTTGAGCTTAGTTTGACACACCATGATAATAAAGTAGATGTTCTACATCATTCTCTTAAAAGAATAACGAAACCTAAAAGTGTATTTTAATGCAGTAAAATTTCAATAAAAGCAAAATAAAAATAATCAGTCCAAAGTATGAACATTTGTCGGACCGTATTTGGTACAAAAACGAATATGGTACAAATTTGTACCATATTCGGCCGAATATGGTACAACTGTCTAATTGTACCATATACGTATCTGCAGTTTTGGGGTAAAATGCCTGACCAAATATGGTACAAACTTGTACCATATTCGGATGAAAAATGTACCACATTCGTTCCGAATATGGTACACACTCATCATCGTCATCGTCATCATCATCATCGTCATCATCATCATCATCATCATCATCATCATCATAACTACAATTTGCATCAACGTCATCAATACCATCATGAAAATAATCATCATCGTCATCATCATCATCATCATCATCATCATCATCATCATCATCATCATCATCATCAGCATCATCATCATCATCATAATCATCATCATCGGCGGCCGGTAATCATTGGCGTCAACATAATAAAAAACTTTTTTCATCATCATCATTATAATCATTATCATCGGCCGATAAACATCGCAGTTATCATCATCACAATCATCAAACCCCAATCATCATCACCATTGTCATCATCATCAATTACATCATCATCGTCACCATTAACGCCATTATCATCATCATCGTCATGATGATGACAAAAGTTTTGATGATGATGACGACGATCAAAATTACCGTCATCATCATCATCACAAACTTTTATCATCATTGTCATCATCATCACCATCATTATCACCACAATCATCAAGGTCATCATCATCATCATCAACACCATCATCATCATCACCATTATCATCATCGTAATGAAGATCACAAAAATGTGATGATGATAACTGCGATGTTTTTCGGTCGATGGTGATGATGATGACAAAAGTTTTGTAATGATGATAACGACGGTCAGCACATCATCATCATCATAATCTACCGATAAAAATCGCCGTCAGCATCATCAAAACACATTTGTCATCATAATCATCATCATTATAATAATCATCATCGACCGATAAACATCGCTGTCATAATCATCAAAATACGTTTGTTATCATCATCATCATCATCATCATCATCACATCAATTATCAACACCCCAATGATCATCATCGTTGTTATCTTCACCAACACCACCATCATCATCACCATCAAAACCAACATCATCATATCCATTATCATGATCGTAATGGTGATCACAAAAGTTTTTTTTGTGATGATAATGACAGCGATGTTTTCGGTCGATAATGAGGATGTTGTGATGATGATGACGACGATGAGAATATCATCATCATCATCATCGGCCAATAAACATCGCCATCATCATCATCACAAATATTTTGTTATCATCATCATCATTATCATCATCGTCGGCCGATAAACATCGCCGTCATCATCATCTAAAATCTTATCATCATCATTATAACCATCATCATCGTCCGATAAACATCGCTGTCATCATCATCCCAAAACGTTTGTTATCATCATCATCATCATCATTATCATCATCATCATCACCACAATCATCAAACCCCAATCATCATAACCACTGTCATCATCATCACCACCACCATCATCATCACAATTTTTTTACCATCATCATCATCACAAATGTTTTGTCATCATCATCATCACATATTCATTTTACATTTTGTATTTTATAATTTGTTTCATTCAAGAGATTCAACAAACTTGTACTTTTTTCATTTATTGGTATACTGACAGGATTTTTCAAAGTAATATTGAAGAACATAGAACAGCATTTAAATTTTAATCCAACTGTAGCATTTTGACCAGACATAATATACATATATACATTCATTTTAGTAGCAGCCAAAATATCCCAAATGTGCTTCGTAAAAAGTTACCATTAAATGAGCAAATGACAACAAATTTCCGGTAGAAGAACATAATCATCAATCACAAAAATAACATAACAGGTTTCCAAACACCGATATACATGTATATTTCACCTGTAATGTCTGTACATGACATCTATGATATCATACCAACCGATTCCACTAACACGCAAACGCAGCCATGCGTTTGCCCATTTTGGCCCCTTGATGATTTCTTTTATTGCCGAAATAAGACCGCTGTTTCTGCCCGCTCTTGTTAATAGGAAACGAACGCTAACAGGATTTCTGTTACTAGTATCTAGTCCAATATCCGGCCGAATGTAAATTCTAGGTGTTCGAAACTCATTGACCTTATTAAATCTCTAAAGGGTTTGCCGACCTTCGCCAACACAAACTGGATTGACGGGTTTGATTGTATGCAGAACTTAAAAATTTCAACTTGAATGTGAAGTGGTAACATCAGAAATGGAAAAGTCGTTCGCCTCTGTGCCCTCCTATTGTTTATCATATCTTGAAGCTCTTTCAGGGCTGAACACACAGAGACGTCACCGTTGTCGCCAGAGTCACCGTTGTCGCCGGAGTCACCGTTGTCGCCAGAGTCACCGTTGTCGCCGGAGTCACCGTTGTCGCCGGAGTCACCGTTGTCGCCGGAGTCACCGTTGTCGCCGGAGTCACCGTTGTCGCCGGAGTCACCGTTGTCGCCGGAGTCACCGTTGTCGCCGGAGTCACCGTTGTCGCCGGAGTCACCGTTGTCGCCGGAGTCACCGTTGTCGCCGGAGTCACCGTTGTCGCCGGAGTCACCGTTGTCGCCGGAGTCACCGTTGTCGCCGGAGTCACCGTTGTCGCCGGAGTCACCGTTGTCGCCGGAGTCACCGTTGTCGCCGGAGTCACCGTTGTCGCAAGAGTCACCGTTGTCGCCAGACGCAGCGTTGTCGCCAGAGTCATCGTTGTCGCCAGAGTCATCGTTGTCGCCAGATGCAGTGTTGTCGCCAGACGCAGCGGTGTCGCCGGAGTCACCGTTGTCGCCAGAGTCACCGTTGTCGCCAGACGCAGCGTTGTCGCCAGACGCAGCGTTGTCGCCAGACGCAGCGCTGTCGCCAGAGTCACCGTTGTCATACGACTGTTCTAAGCGTGATATTATGTCCTTGTACACGCGTTGATTGATACGGATACTAACGTAATGCATGCCAAATCCTTCTGGGAAATACCCCAATGCAATTGTTCCAACATCACCATCGAACTTTCCATCTGCTGACACAATTGATGAGTGTTCTAGTCCTCGGGTACAAACTAACAGGCACTGCAAATTATATTCTCTCATAAGTGCAATGAGCGTGAGGTTGTCGCCGTATGTCCCATTCTTAGACATATTCTTAACGTATTCATCAAATGTTTCATCATAGACAAAAGTTTCATAGAAATATCTGTTTTCTACAATGTGATGGACTGCTTCCTTACGTAAAGCATTTACGTCTTTGTATATACCAATTTTACCAAGTTGATGCGATATAGCAGCAAATTGACAATTTCCATCCGGATTTGGGTCCATGGCAATATTCACCCCATCCAACAACTGCAGATTTTCATGGTGTGTTGAAACATGATAGTACTTAGTTCTGTGATTTTGTTTCTCTGAGCGGTTCTGTTTTAATGAATGTTTTTTAATTTTTCGTTGTTTCTCTAACGCAACAGTTAGGCTAGTCATGTTTTCGACCCCAACCGATTTGCTTACGAATCCAAGTTCGGGTTTGTTCGGTACTTGAAATGATACGATATAAACACCATTTCGTTTTACTTTTTCTACCTTGCCTTCGATAACATATCTTTTGGTTGGCACCCTGGATTTTCGAAAGGGATAGCGAATTAATACTGTCTCTCCTACTTTGTACTTGCTTGGGGAAGTTGCGTTTTTCAACAGCGACCTGTAAGCCTTTTTATTTGCTCGCCGTATGGTTTTCTTTATTTCACGAGAACTATGACGTTCTTTGGTAAAAACATGACTTCTTCCGTAGTAGGCTTCAAAGGGCGTGAGACCCCCAAGAACTCGTTTGAAACTTGTGTTTATGGCATAGGCTAAATCTTGAAGCCCTTCGACCCAGTTAAATCCACGTTTACTTTTTGTTGCAAATAGAATCTTGGCCTTTATAACACTGTTTGACCTTTCACACTTGCCCTGTGATTGAGGATGATACGGCCTACTATTGATCATTTTGATGTTGTACTTGTTCAACAAAAGTTTCATACTAGGGCCTTTAAATTCCAGTCCGTTGTCACATTGGATGATGTCAGGGGCAAGGTTAACCATCAACACGTCCTCTAATGCCTTTGCAACTTCACGCGAACTCTTCGTTTTCAGGGGTTTTGGCATAACGTACCTAGAATAAACGTCCACGACTTGTAGAATATAACTGTATGTGGACCCCTTGTAGCTAACACTTTGATTTTTCATGTTAATTAAGTCAATCTGCCATCTTTTGCCTGGTTCCTCTTCTGTAATTGTCTTTGGCGTTGGCTTGTTTGTAAATCTCGGATACTTCTCATGGTAATACTTGCTATTGTACAGTATTTCAAGGATAGCTTGTTCCGAGAACCCCGTGTAATTTACTTTCAGTTTGTTGTAAATAACCCTTGCTCCACATCCTTTGTTTTCCATGAACATCTTCTCAACAAATCTAGGAAGATCTTCTTTCACAAGGACTTGCTTTCCGCCACACAATAAAGAACCCCGGTCACCAAGCTCGAAGTCCTTACGTTTTCTAATCATGGCCAAACAATTATTCTCTTCAGGTGTCCGTTTCTTCACAGGGACATCGAACGATCCGTTTAAACATCTGACAATAATGTCGTACTTCGACCTGGGCAAGCACCCTAATTGCTTCCTTTTTCTCCTAATTGCTTCCTTCATCTGAAATGATATAATAAGTTATTATACATTTATACTTCATTAGTTAATAGAGCTTGTATTGAACACCGCGTGTCGAAAACGAATGTCTCACGACATGAGCTGAGCTAAAATCACTCGTCTGATAGCTCCGCTAAAATTTACAATCCGAACTTCCGGGCAATATGCGCAATGAAAGTAGCAAGTACTTCATGTAAAGTTTCATTGAAATCCAACCGAATTCAAATTCAGGGGAAAAATAGCGGGCAAACTTATGGCGGTCAACGGACAAACGGTCTGTAGAAACCAATGCTACGTGGATGGAAGGGATATAAAGAAGGGGCCCTGGGGGCCTAGGTCGCTCACCAGAAGTCACGACTAGGCAGGGTTCGAAGGTCAAAGACCTATAAACTCCATAAAATTTAAAATGTTCAAATCTACAGATTAAAGGAGCTCGATCTGATTTTGGTGGAAAATACACTTTCGAAAAAAATTGTTTCCAAAAGTCGCTATTAATGATTTTGTGAATTGTTTGGGTTAATCTAAAAATACTGACCAGAGGACATTGCATGACATCAAATACAATCCGAAAAAATAACAAGATTTTTTATTTTTCAATTAAAATACACCAAAATTGGTATTTTTGTCCTATTTATTGAATAGGAATGGAATAGGCCGAAAATATCGCGTTAGTAGATCTAACGCGAAATCCATTTTCCATGCATTTTCAGTTGTTTTACGATAGAACTTCTTCGATATAATTCAATATCCTTTGGTCAGTAGTTTTAGATTAACCGAAAACAATTCACAAAATCATTAATACTTTAATAGCGACTTTTGAAACAATTTTTTTCGAAAGTGTATTTTTCACCAAAATCAGATTGAGCTGTAATAACTGTAAGGAAAATAAAGGCAAAAGCTTCAAAATTAAGTCACTTGGTCAAGGTTAAATTCATCAAAAGTCGAAAGTTCAATAGAAAATGTCACATAACAAATATCAAAGCTCTGGGCAAAGTGGTTTTAGAGAAAAAGATATATATTTTTAAATTTCTCTATATAATAATTATATAGTTAAACTAAGCGTTTTTGTACCAAATACTGTCCGACAGAGCAGTATAAGTATTTCAAGTATGTTTTCATTTATTTTATGCTGCTTTTTACTTTAATTTTCATTTTACAGTGATTAGCGTTTATTTTCTGGGTTATATGGAAATCCACACAGTCATTTGAACGTAAATGAACTAAAAAAGCATTGCAATTTGAAATGCTAACGTCTGACAAGCTTTACCAGTCGGTTTATAATTTATTTATGAATCTTTAAAATAAATGTCTGTTTTCATGGGCAAATCTTGCCCAATGTTTGGCTTGGGAGTTCGTGCATTTTGTTTTCAGAAGAAAAGTTAACAAAAATGAAACAGTAGAAGTATGCAGATGTATATTATGTAAATATTCAACACAGGCACGGGACGGTGCCAATTTTTACCCCAGGGGCATAATTTGAACAATCTTAGTATAGGACCCCAAAATTATGTCACATACCAAAATTATGTCACATACCAAATATCAAACCTCAAGGCCTTGCAGTTTCGGACAAGAATATTTTTAAAGATTTCACTATGATTTGCCTTTTCGTTGCCATGACAACCAGAGTTCTTCATGAAATGGAATTCTTTGAACAACTTTGGTAGAGCTTGATGCAAGGACTATTCCTGCCAAGTTTCATTGAATTTGGCTTAGCGGGTTAGGAGGAGAAATCGTTTGAAGAAATTGTTGACGGACGCACGTACGGACGCACGCACGCACGGACGATGGACAACTTGCCATCACAATAGCTCACCTTGATCACTTTGTGCTCAGGTGAGCTGAAATGTATCTTGAGAGCTGATGATGGACAACATTTTTCATGAAGTTTCATGACTGTAGCTTAAATATTTTAGCAGTTTAGGAGTTACGCACCCGGAAGGAATGCCACGGACAATTGGATAGACGGACGGACAACTGCAAATGCACTCTGAGGGGGGGGGGGGGCATAAAACATAAAAATCAATGCATGTTAAAACATCAATGCATATTAAGACAACTGAAAATTAAAATTATGTACAGTACTTACTGTCAAGAATTCTTTTGAAGTTTGAAGAAAGTTTGGATTTCAATTCTTTCTAGTCGAAAATCACAACTTTTCTTGCCGACCGCCAAGTCAAATATGGTTACTGACTTCTGAGTAAGACTCGTGTGCAAAATTCCCGCCTTTTTAAAGCGGCACGTTATCAAAGAAAAAATCGGAAACTTCAAAGCTTTGTCGGCTTCTCAGCAATATGACGTCGGAACGACAAATCAACTTTACAAAGTAAGGCCAAATAAAACATTATGTCTGGTTCCGGTGACATGCCCCCAAAAAGTAGGTAGGGTAGGTCGGCATTTCTTTTTATTTTATTTATTTATTTATTTTTACTGATGCTGAGTGAAAGGTGATATAATAACGTTATTTTAATGTATATTTTGTGTGATTAAAGTCTTCTGTGCGTGCAACACTAAGCTTTTTATGTACTGTAAACATGCATAGTGTGCAAGCTGGAGGAGTTTTATGCACATTTAACCCTATAGGTTTAATAATTGTTTCTTTCTGTACGTGTTATATTTTGAAAATATAATTCGCTATAAACGAGACCATTTTCGGTGCTTGCTATGACTAGTACAGTATTTATGCAATTATATGGCAAAATCATGGGTTGTAGAACATTTTAAATTGACTGAATATCAGCGTAAAAAGAAGTCGCAGGGAATGCTTTACGTTGAATGCTTTAGTGCTGTGCAAATTCGTACATTTATTTAAAAATATGAGGTTTTGATTCGAACCTTGCCACAAGATCAATGTATTTCTATTTTCAAAATTTACTTTCCCTTAATCAAGACAACATATTATAGATTCAAAACTTAAACTAAAATTATTAAGTTTTGTTTTATTTTTAGAATGTTTACATGAACGCTTTAAAAACGTTCTTTACAATTCTCTTGAATATTGAGTAAAAAATCGGACCAATTTTTTCGTATTCAAATAAAAAAAAGTTTAGGGTCGGGCGAAAAAAATAGGTAGGGTCGGGTCACCGGAACCAGACAATTTTTTTCTTTTCGCCTAATGTTTAGGAATACAGTCACACCTGTCTAAAGCAGCCAGTCAAACATCCTTATTTTTGGAGAGATATATTCATTTAAAAGAGCTCAAAATCTCTTAAATCGGATTTTGGTGAAAATACACTTTCGAAAAAAAAAGTTTTAAAAATTTGAAAATTGCTATTAATGATCTTGTGAATTGTTTGGGTCAATCTAAAACTACTGACCAAAGGATATTGAATTATATCGAAGAAATTCTATCGTAAAACAACTGCAAATGCATGAAATATGAATTTCGTTAGTTATTTTTTCGGCCCAATTTCTTGTTTATTTTTCGGATTTTCTCATGCAATATCTTCTTGTCAGAAGTTTTAGATTGACCCAAACAATGCACGAAATCATTAATATGGCTGACGCGACGTCATTCGACCAATCGAATGCGACGTCGACATTCCTGCAACGACGTTTGCTTAAAGCAATCATATCTGGACAAAACCTACCAATTATTATTAAAATGTATTAAAATATAAGCATTAATACCGAGGGGTATTAAACGATCAAATTTTCCAAGAAGCGCTGGCGCGCTTCATGGATTTGCTCGCCTACCTTTACCCTTACAAGTTCACACTCTATGAACATAACCAAAATGCGATAATCCTCAAACTTTTACAGAGTTACCTGGAGCAAGCACGTCTCTAGTCTTAGAGTACTAGTACTTAGTAACCAGTACTAAGCAGATACATTCGCCAGTAATTGACAACTGCCCTACTTGAAACAGCGGTAGGGGAAGAATGGCCGTAGAAATCATTTCGTGACCAATCTCCACGAAAGTATCTGGCCCGCCCGGGAATCGAACCCAGGCCGCCTGCGTGCCAATCTGACGCGCAACCGACTGAGCTAGCCGGCGAAACAGTTACACAACCAGCAAAATCCATGTAAAGTGTGGTTAGGTTAGCTGTTTCTGTTACTGCTAGTTACGACGACGACGACGACGACGACGACGACGACGATGATGATGATGATGATGATGATGATACTTTTGTCACTTCCAATATTAGGTTAATACAATGTATTTGAGTTTGAAAAAAAGTTTACACATTGGCAGACTATTTCATTTATTAAGAAATACATAATTTATGTACCATATACGTAGGCCATTTTCATTTTATGAGTTTTTTTGGTATGTACCAAATACGTTTTGGCGAGCATAGAAAAACTTATTCCAACCGAATATGGTACAATGTTTGTACCATATTCGGTCGAAAATTGTACCATATTCGGTCCGAATATGGTACATTTGTACCATATTCGACCGAATATGGTACATTTGTACCATATTCGTTTTTGTACCAAATACGGTCCGACAACATTTGTATGAAGTTATGCATGTATTGCATAAACTTTGGTAATTCTTTGTTTTGGTCAATATAACACATGATTAAGGATTGGTTAGTGTTTATCCGTACGAAAAGTTCGTAACGTATCAATGAACACACTCTACATTGAATTATATGAAGATGCTATAACCTTTTAGGCGGACTCAAGAAGTAAAAGCCTTTTATTTTAGAACTTATACCATTGTATGATAGACAAACTTCTGTTGAGTCTGCTCCTGATGTTGGAACGCTACAGGTGACACTGTTGTTGGCAAAATGGCACTGGGAAAGGACTGTGACTTGCTGATGATAAGAGTTAGGTTCATGCCTATCAAATACGCATTCGGGTTTACAAACAACTCTCCGCATGCGCAGATATTTTCCAAACATTAAATCATTTATGTATATATTACTATGGATGGCTTTCCGTTGATACAGAAATACGTATTTTATAAGGCTTGGCTCACGACGTTAAAATATGGAGTCTTATTTTTTTTTGTTTTGAGATGCATTGAGGACGAGCAAAATACGACAGTACGTCAATTGCCTTTTTAAGTATTAAATGCTATACATGTTTTAACACATTTAATACAGAATAGTTTAATTAACGTCAAACACGTTTAGATCATTTTGTTAAAAAACAATATGTTTATTTAATGTTATTCTTGTGGTACCACACTAAAAAGAGACTTATGAAACACAGTATTTAATTTATGTCATTTAGTACTACTACATTTAAAAGAGACTGTTAGAGTGATGTGTGAATTTAATGCAATTCACCTATAACCAATTTTAAAAAAAGACTGTTCATAAACTGTGTTAAATTAATGCAATACATGTATTACCATATTTAAATTGAGACTGCTAGACAGCTTTGTTACTTTATTGCAGTTTATGTATTACTACATTTAAAAAAGACTGTTCGGACACTGTGTAGTGCCTGTAGTAACATGTAAATGAATGCCTTTGACATGTAAGATATAAACAAAATTCAATTGAAATTTGAATCTACTGAAACTCTTGACAATTTGCCCGTTCTCGACCCTAATTCTATCATCATTTTACTAATTGTCCGTAGGATGTTGTCTATGCTAGAGTCAGGTTTGATCCAAGTTTGGAAGAGACGATGGTGGCCTAAGTCTAACGTCATATGCCCGGGCTCTGTTGTGACGGAGGCTAAACCGATATCTGTCGTTGACGTACAGAGCGCCTTCTACGTCGCTGGAGGAGGAGCACTTCTTGGTACGTAAAAATTGCCCCTGTCTGGCGTTTTCTAATTGAATATTATCGATTTTTTAAGAATATGCAATCATTCTTGTAATTAATTGCTTTAAAATAATTTCATCTTTAGGACTGCTTGCCTTTCTTATGGAATTGCTGCTAGTTCGAATTCAGAAATATATCCATTCAAGACGTCAACAGTTTGCGAGCAAGTCCAGCGACCCTGTTCGTGTATTGCACCAAGACCAAATTTAGTTTCAAGTCTTCAATTCAAGTTTTCCAACAATGTACATGCCGCCATCAAACATAATGCAAAACAGTTTTAAATATTGGTGATTAAAACGGTTACGAAGGTGACATAAATGTAGGCTGTTGCAATCCTGCAAATGAACAAGATAATATTTCTTCGAGAAAATGACCGAAGAGGTCAACGAGGAATCATTTTCGAAATACCAGTGGAATCTAAAGTCGAGTTATGAAATGACGGAAATTATGCTGACTTTGTTGCGTCTGATTCGGATCTTGTGGAGAGAGAAGACAAGTCCGTAGATTATATACAGATTCTCAAAGACTAAAATCGCCGGACAGGCAACCGCCATCCACTACAGACATTGAAGGAGCATTATGCAGTCATGTGATTATTGAATTCTAATTCATCGGTTGTTACGTTGTAGATAATTTACTTTCTCGTTACAAATGTATCTTACATTAAACACAAATTATAATTAACGATATTTTATGTATACATACTAAATTGTAACTTCCTTCACTTAAAGTAGGTGTTGTCAGCACTGGGACCAAGACATCTTTCAGATCAGCAGCAGATTGTAGAAACCTGACAGAACAACATTCATTAGTTGATTGAAAGTCCGGTTAAGCTAATGCAAAGGCTAGCCAAACACAACATAACGGTCAAATTATTAAAATGTTGAAATCCATATGTTTTATACTCAGAACCAACATTGACACACGTTCACTGATTGACTTTTTATGCCTGTGAATAAAGTTATACTTACTTATATATTAAGATATATTTCTTCACAACAGCCCGAAATTTTCGGTATGTCAGCGATCGTGGCGAATAAAATTGGCTGTTTTCGGCGTTCAAAGGTTGGTAGAATTTGAAGTGTCTGTAGGTAAGGATTTTTGTTTTGTTTTTGCCATCCAACGGGGTTGGATAGAGTAAGCTGATTGTTAATACCATCAAATTGATTTAAGTTGATCCATCACAGGGATAGGTTGGATTTCCGATGATCCGTAAATCATCGTCGCTAGGCAACGGTTTAAGATACAACTAAATTATAATATTCGTCGATTTTTCACCACAGTTTTTTGACTTTTTAAGTCGGCCGGTCGCGTAACTGGAAACAGGTATTTTTTCATTCGGTTATATTATATTATCATATTTCACTGGCGTTGAAAATTTAAAACAGAACGACCATATCTATGATAACAACCTTCATTGGCTCCCAGAACTATTTTGACTCGAACTGAGATGCGAAATGACAATTCAGTTATATCTTACACTTCATAATCAATCAACCATAGCTAGTAACTTGACTATAAGGCTTAGCTTAAGTATATATTTGTTTGCATTTATTAAGAAAAGGTGTGGTAAGTGAAAGGTCGACTACTCATGAAGAAGTTTAAAACCGAAGAATCTAGATTTACTGTCCTTTTCAAGGCGGAAACAACCATGTAGTTGCTATAACGCAGCTTTGTCGTTTTTGTTCAATTATTAGACGAACTAAACAGAAAAACGTTGGAATAAATGGGGATGTTTAATGATAAATGGAAAAAGTACCGTGTACGTCATTCGAAAAGTTGTTGATTTGATTCTCGATTAGGCCCATACTGCTTCTTTGCTATATGAGAAATATGATCAGCATTTTTGATATTATAAATTTTATTTTAACTGGGAATGAAAGTGCAAGGAGCAACAAACAGATACCTTTATTGTTCATTCGGTGTCATATGCGCCTCTTTTGAGCTGTCTTTACATGTATCTATTGGCTTGTAAACAAATTACCCCTCCTTGTTCATTATCCCGATGGGAAAAACAGTCAATGTGTTCAAGGGATGTAGTGTATAACTTTTAACATTTCGAACAGTTTGTAACGGAATTGGAGTCCCAATAGATGATACGGGTAGGAACAATAACTGTTTAGGTATTCCTTGGTCTTGGGATCGACTCAATGAATAGTTAAAGTAAGAATCTCATTCTTTGAAATTGCGGAACTAAAATCATTGCTGTCAAGTTATAATGTCATTTTAGGTGATCTCCAGTCATTGGTATGTAAATTGCGTATCCCGGGTCAAGCTATTCGCTCAAGTGAAACTTTTAATTGCGCTTTAATGACGTTTGTATTTGAAGTTAATTTAAGATAATAAAAGGCATGCGCGATGATTTTCTAACATGGTTTAGCTTTTTATTTGAAATTTACGACATTTGTCCAATTCCTGAAAAAGATTGGTGAAAATTTTTAACTTGTTATTATTTACCGAAAGTTTGGGTATCGCTGCGTTGGGCTCTGTGTGTTGTTCAACGGTAAATGGGCTTTCTTATAATGCCCCTATTCTGGACGAGATACAGCCATTATAGATACACATTTCTCGAAAGAATCAAAGTTCTAGTCGTTTTATTGCGGGCGCCATAGCTGGCAAATAGGTGAATCATTTTTCAAAAATATAATTTAATCCAAAAAAGCAAACAGCAGAATCAAATAGTTTCATGAAGCTATTATGAAGTCAGGGTTACATTTTCCATTTTATAAAGGATGATAGCCGAGCCCTTTGATAGGGGAAATAGCGCCGTTTTGACAAAAAGGGGAAATACTAACATGATTTGTTGACATTGTAATATGTTTGAAATCTTTTTATTTATTCTTACGAATTATTCATGAATGACACAATTTTGCTACATTTAATATTTTAAAGAGGTTAATGCTAAGATAATTACGTCAGGGCTATTTTTACATAGGCAGGGGAAAATTATTTTCAGGAGGGAAATGGGACCGAGAAGGGCCGAAAGAAAGTAAAAAACACACTGGAGGACATATTTTAAAATGCATTCAGTTAATATTATCTTTAAGGCAATGTTCAATCGAAATTGCTGATTTTTTTCAGTGGCAGAGTTTCCAGTAGCTGGCATCAAAGGCTTCTCACCAAGGACAAATGCCAGAGCGTTCTCTGTCGCTGATCTAAAAAAGTGAGAGTCATGACTATTGTCATTAATATTAGGCTTAAAATATATCGGCATTTTCTATTTCTATATCAAAAGCCGGATACTTGGCCTCCGGAAGTCGATCATAAATACATGTTTTTTTGTCATGCCTTTCATGACAAAATCTTATTATACAATACAATTCAGTTAATAAACAAATGCCCGTGCGGTTGCAACTGCAAGCTTATCATCAAGATAACATAGAAAACTACCTGGTAAATCATGTATTTAATGACATGCAAAATGACAAAACGCTTTCTAGAACACGGCTACTTATAAGGTTGGGTTTGCTAGAAAAATAAATGATGTATAACATATTGTTGGCACCAATCATTATGGAAGGCAGTTTAATTCGCTGTTTAATTACTGTTGTAAAACAAGGGGGTCATGCTGGCCATGCTTTAATCGCTCATTTGAGGTATGTGGAGAAAACCCACTTCTTAAAACACATTTGTTTGATAGTACGCCCAGTTGACATGTAGTAGGTCATAATTCGGCGCCGCGAAAGAGCGGCGGCTATATTTGATATAATTGTCAATGATATAGCTTACTTAAGGACCATTTCAAATATTTGAAAGCGAAGTCTACAATTATAACATGCCTTTTATTTTTCAATTAAACAGTGTAAATTTTACTAAGATCAATTGAACCTTAAGCTGGTATACAAGTGGCTTTTGTATCTGTTTTATGTATATTTTTAAGTATAAGAAACATATTGGCAACATCCTTCAAAGCATATAGAAGCTTTGGGGTAGTTCACCATGGAAGACGACAAAGTTTGGTCGGTGACCAGTCGGCCAAATTTTCAGAATTCATTTTGGGTCAAGGAGGTCCAAAATAAGTTTTTCCTCTGTTGCCACTAGACCCAAATAATAAGAATTGTGGTTGATTGGGTCCAGTTGTTTCATTTAATGTTTTTTTTTCATTTAAGAAACTTACTGTGTTATCGTTAAGAATCGACTTGTGAAACCCAGATTCAAATAATGTCTAAGAAAGTGTCACGACCTGGACTAAATGTATATAATGGAAATAAAGTTACGAACACGTTGCCTTATTCGGGTTTAGGAAGATTCAAAAATGAAATTCTGTAGTTTTTCATATAAATGTTGGTCAACTTTGTTGATAACGTCACCATTTGTATCTTGTTTCAGTACCGAAAACATAATAATTGCACCTTTAAATTGCTAAATAAAATATGAAATATTGTCAGCAGATATTCATTCACCTCAAATACTTAATTAATTGTATTGGATCAATGCATACCTCTGTTTGCATACTGGCTTTTGGAATAAAGCGGTAAAGTAAATACCCACACATTAACCGCAGTAGTTTTGTGTTTTGCTTACTTCAACTTTTTTACACGCAGTAGATTTGACAATTTGAATAAAAAAACAAGCACAGTTTACTAATCATATTTTTATTTTATCGAAATGTACAGTGCAGACATTGTAAAGACAGTATAACGTATTTCAACCGAAGTCAAAAAAGCAAATAATGGTTAGATTTTAAATTATTACAATTTCAAAAATCAGGTAATTCAAAACAGCATAAAGAAAGTAATACATTTTAAATTAATACCATTATTTTTTATATATTGCCAAAGCTAGATTGATTACTCGAAAAAACGATAACGTTGTTTCGTTGTTAGTACATATTTCATTTAACAATTCATTTAATGCGGATTGCTTGTTGTTTTAAGAGTCATGTTTGAATATACTTTCAAGTAGTACATTTTGTTTCCATATGTGCATATGTAATAAATAAAAACTATTCCTGGCCCAGAAAGGATAATTCAAATGGC
Organism: Mya arenaria; assembly: GCF_026914265.1. Lineage (NCBI taxonomy): Eukaryota > Metazoa > Mollusca > Bivalvia > Myida > Myidae > Mya > Mya arenaria. The sequence goes on from NC_069136.1 coordinate 14,060,720, forward strand.
TATGAGGGCATAACTCGCAAACACTAAAACCAAGATTTTAGTCCTGGATACACATATGCGCATTGACTTTTCATGATAGCAAGTATTTAGAGCTTAAAGTAAACATCTTTTAAATTCGGTTTTTGAGTTAAAACCAAATGTTGAGGCCCCGCCGCTTTATTGTAAAATCAACATCGACATTTGAAGTCTAAAATAAATTCAGAGTGGAACGCCTAAACATTGAATATCGTCTTTTGATAGTTTCTTGGACTACATAATGTTGATTTAAATACAAATATTTATATGTTTGCGACAATTTCATTCTTTTCGAATGCTTTGTGGTTGAGGTTGTAAATATTTGTTTTGATACTTTCGTAAATGCTTGTTATATTTGTATACTCTAGTGAATAGAGAATACTAGGTTAGTGCCGTTGATAAGGAAGTTTTTCTGGCAAGGTGGAGGAATTATCGGGTGAGCCAAAGGCCGAGTCTACAATATAAGCGTTATTTAAGACCATTGCGTACATTGTAACTCCACAGTTCTCCTAAAGATTTCACACGTATTTAGAAAATAATTTCTCGATGACCTGTTTTTGGTACTGCGATCATTTTCTTCGAAGTGAAATAAGCATGTTGATTTGCCGGATTGCACCTGTGTACATTTGTGTGAATAGAGATATTGTGTCAGGTCCGTGCCTGTTTGAATTGCTATTTCCTTTATACAAAAACATACAAAACTAACGAGTACTTTGCAAAGTTGAATGCATCCCCAACATCCATATTTATCGTTATATCATATGCGCTTCCAAAATCAACAACAACATATTATATCAGATACAACTAAAGAGAGACACGAACTACATTTAAAGTGCATTTGTCGGCGGCACAAACAGTGTAACAGTTGTAAAACGTTTGGTGAGCTGGAACTAAATATCTTGGTAATTTACTCGAACAGGGTCGTTTGAGCTGCGCGTACTCGTTGGATGTTTCGACTTGAAATATTTCTGAACCCGAACTACCAGCAATTCCATAAGGAAGGCAAGCAATCCTGAAAAAAATGGTTTTAAAACAATACTTTACTACAATGATAGCATTTTCCCGACAATTTGATGATGTTCCATTCAAAAACGCTAGAAAAGTGTTATGTTTTACGAACCAAGTACTGCACCTCCTCCAGCGACGTAAAAGGCGCTCTGTACATCAACGACAGATATCGGTTTAGCCACCGTCACAACAGAGCCCGGGCATATGACCTTAGACTTAGGCCACCATCGTCTCTTCCAAACTTGGATCAAACCTGACTCGAGCATAGACAACATCCTGCGGACATTAAGAAGTAGCATACTGTTTTTAGGATAGAGTATGGGTCAAAATGTTAAGAAGTTAAGTAGTTTTAAATTGCAATTCAATTTTGTTCAAATCTGACCTGTCAAAAGTAACAAAATGTAACCAAAAGCACTTATAATAGTTTTATAACAATATCTGTAAGTTGTGGTAATACATACTCAACATTTAAAAAAACAGTGATACATAATGAACTTAACACACAGTCTGTATTAAATGTTGCATTGAATGATATTAAAATAAGTCGAGTTTTTATCTTTGTCAATGCGTATCATATAAGATCAGGATCTATGTTCCTTGGCGTCTTGTGGTTTACTTTGTAAAGTATTAAATTCTTGACATATGCAACATTTTGTACCATTATATGGCTTATTATATCAAGTAGCAATAATTAAAAACCCATAAAGATTTACAGTTTTGAGTCAAATTCCGTATAAAGACTTACAATGTGAATATTGGTTTATCACTGTAGTTTGCCATAATTTTAGAGACGTATACCTATATTTTAAATGTGCAACTCTCTGAATATATAGCTTAGCAACACACATACAATTAAATGATTAAGATGTAACGGTCTACACAACGTATCTCAGAAGTATTGGCGTGCAATAAACAGTAATCATTAATAAATTTCTTACTGTTTTGAAAATATCTGCGCATGTGGAGAGTTGTTTGTAAATCCAAAGGCGTATTTGATAGGCAAAAACCTTTCTTTTATCATAAGCAAGTCACAGTCCTTGTCCATTGCCATTTCGATAACAACAGTGTCACCTGTTAAAATTTATAAAACGTACTACAATACAATTTGATAAATATGAACGAAGTTCTTTCATATTCAACCAAGTATTAACTACTTATAACTTTAATTTAAATGCTACAACATACATGTAATTTGTGATCCACGATCATGAACAGAATCTTGTCTGCCTTTTCAATGGTACAAGTTCAACAATTAAATCCTGGAGTATAATTCTGGAGTTTCCCTAAACGTTTATTGAATTTTCTGATACTACAATGTTGAGTTCGTGCAATGCTATGTAGCCGGACATTTCGTACCTATCCAACCATAGTATCCCTCTTTGACCTTGGCCATATGAACGTTGAAGTCCGTCGATGTTACATCGGGATCAGTCTTGTTAAACTCAATCCATGCGTCACCGATTGCCCGAAATTCCTTTCTCTTCGACGTCTAAGACGATTATTTTATAAAAATAAAACTAGACCTTACAATATTGCCAAATGAATTTTAAAGTTACACATTAGTGTAAAGTAAGTGTAAGTGTTATCAAATTTCAAAACTGTTAAACAGTTTCCACTAATCAGGTAAAGGATTCGTATTGAAAGTTGTCCTACGATGCGCAATCAGGTAAAGAATAATGACGCTCAAGGTATGTGATACATCCTTTTGATTGCCAGGTGACCACATATTATTTTGGTATGATTTCAAGGAATATTGCGTTTAGAAAGAAAGTACTTTTGCAACCATGCTTTATTATCTTGAAATAACGTAAAATAGGTAATTTATCGTCAAAATTCAGTTGAAATAAAGAACAAAACTACACTCTGGAATAAAATTTTCTAGTGTGTGTTTTGGGAATATTATTCACATGCCAGTTAAATGACAGTATATTATACTTTCAACCTAAAATGATACTAATGACAGGATCTAACTGGCTAAAGTCAGCTAAGGGTCGACTCCAGACCTTCTGTGACGTAGAATTGAACTAAGCCGTACCTTCCTAACTGAACATTTGTAAACCAAGGTAATTAACATTTTTTATTGACTAAGATATATTCTAAACAGAGGCTAAAGCAATTTACTCTTCTCTTTACCATAACAATATCTAATCGACATATGCAGAAACTCTGTAAAATAAACGCCGTCAATAGATATAACAGATAACCTAAATAAATATACCTAAATAAATATACCCCATTAATGTGTGCAATATACCATGTGTAATAAGCACGCAATACTATTACAAATAAAAATAAACTTTCAAAGGAATACCAGGCAACAAAATGTAACATTATGGTCATTTGACCTATCGAAAGAAAATCAATTTCATCTGAAAGTTAAGCACGTTTGAGAAATAAGTTAGAAATGATACTCTAAATTAGACTTGAGTATGTGTTCCAGCCAAAAGTTTTTTTTTATCAATTGATATCTCAATACCAATTACATGATATTATTCATTCATATAAAACTTTCGGGATACACTCGTTGATAAGATAACTCTAGTGTACATGTATGCCTTAAAGTGACGATTTGATTCAATATAAATGCATAAACATGTATAACAAATATATATTTTGACTGATAAACCTTAATAATGCATTTTTGGAAAATAATAGTTACTGATAACAATATTGCAACCGTGTATTTAATAGCTGAAAATGCAAAAATATTAATTGATTGGTGAATGCTAAAATATTTACTGTGATCTACTATAATCTCAAACGGTAGAAATACCGTGTTTTATGCACGTTTCTTTCAAATTAAAATAGGTATCCTTCATTAGAACCATTGTTTTCGACAATTATACATCCTTTATTGAATAATAAAGCAATAGTATTAATTGTGGTAAATCTTATGTGGGAGTAAGAGTGCATCTTTAATCGAACGACAAAAATATATATATACTAGATATTAATGTTCCTCTTGTATATGTCAAGTATCAAAGTTTACAGCGACTAGGGAAATCCTCTGACCTTGAATACAACCTCCCAGTTTGTACCAGCCTGGATTCCCCATTTATACTCGTCCTTGAACTTTGCCATTTCTTCCAACGTGTTAAATGGCAGTGGTTCCTTCGAGACTGCCAGAAAGGCTATTAAGTTCCCGCAGTACGTAGCAACAATAACAATGCAGAACAACCACCAGCAACTGACAAACGTTCGTCCTGCATTGGATTCTGGCAGATTGACTCCACCTAAAACCAAATGTCATGCACTGCTTCTTGACCAAAAATGAATTCGTTGAAAACAAAATGTCGGTTTGTATTCTTATACATGGAAATAATAAATTCGATAAAGACTTAGGGGAGTCAACACAGTCAGTGTGTTGATTCCAGTTAAAGAGATTTTCATGGCCATTCGTGAAATATCATTTCTGGCGCTCACTCGGTGAAATATATTGCTATCTAACATTTTATCATGCTTATAATGTATATAGGACAATCATAAATTGATATTTATTTAATTGTGTTAACATAAAAATGGGATGAAATAAGTAAAACAGTTACATGATATTTAGATAAAGTCAAGGTTGATAACTGTGAATAAATCAGGATATAATTATTTGTTTCCTCAATAAACCGTCGACAAGTATGCAATAAATAAGAATAATAATCTTTATCAAAACATTTAAAAAAAAAAATTAATTACTGTTTCAGATCCTCAAATTTATTTCCTCGTTTTTCGTCATGTTTTTAATGTTTTGTAAATGACAATGTATCCCAAAAATTTAGATATTACATATATAATAAATATAATCTTCTCTCCACAAATTACTTCTACAAACTGGATTGAGAGTTTGGAATAAATATAAACAATAACATCGAACAAAAACGTAGCATCATGTTTTGAAACGTATCTATAAACGAAGGGATATTATTTACAGTACAGTGTAACCATAATCAGAACTTCATAGTTCAATCCGTTTTGTAATATTGCAAATGTTTTGAAATTCACAATACAAATCAATAAACATGTATTAAGCCTTTGTCACTATTAAACAAAGCATACAACTATCATGGAAGACGATTTAATGACAGTTTGCTTAATATTGAAACTGTTGAAAGTATCCTCCCTGAACAATTTGATTCTGCAAACTGAAAATAATGTCTCTGTTATCGACAATACAACCGTAATAAAGCGTTTAGCAGCACTTATCGTCAAACGCCTTGTTTAAAAGCACACACAATAATGGACAATAATGGCATGTATTTCACTCGCATTTAACGTCATGATTAACAAGACTGAATGCACGTAAACAAAAGTTTACCCTGTGAAAGCAATGCGCCATACATGTACCAAAACGCATCATGTATTGTATGTAGTCCATAGGTCTCTGACCGAAGGCGAGCGTTGTCAGGATCGCAATAAAACGGGTTAAACCTGCAATTGAACCTACACTCAAACTCTCTTTCTATTGCAAACAAGTAAGCAATGGTGAACTTATTTAAACTAAGTATTTGAATATTTGTATCAATAATATTTGTAGTATGTTTTTTTCGTTAGATTGAAATGCCAGTAGTTTAAATTGCATGCTATTATACATCAAACAATTTTAAAACGGCAGGTCGCTGCTAGTGAATTCAATCGGGATGTAAGCACATGACAAGAAACACGTTTCCGGTAAGCGGGAAATATCGTTTCCAGTTAATATCCTGGTACCAAAGCTGGACACAAACTATTGATCAAAAAACAATTGTCATATCGTATAGATACATTCCGGGATTTGTAAATAATGCAGCAACCAATTGTACAAATTTGGTTAGGATGAAATTTCCCAAAATGTATTCTGATTGTTCAATATTTATTTAATTGGTATTATTAACTAATCAAAGTATTACATTTTCATTATTAAAACTAGCCAAACGATTACCTACCTACAACTTTGTAAAGTTGCATACAATTAGCTGTAGTCATGCATTACATGTATAAACGAAGCAGCCTCGGACAAACCTTTCAAACAGAAATCCGATCACAGATGCAGCAAGCAGTACGACACCAATGAAAGCAAGAACCTCGCCTTTGAATGGGTCAACAAGTGTTCTCCATTTACGCCTATTCGGGTCCGGCTTCTTGATGACAACTGAGGTCGATCCGTAGAAAAACGGAAACATGAAGTCCATGACCATTTCTCTCTCCTTCTGAATAGAAATGTCTGCTGCGACGATGTCAACTTCCTGGAAAAACAGTAATGCATTTTTATCATTATGATGCGAGATTTATTTCATAGAAAACTAAAGAAAGAAATTAAATAGTGTAAACGATCGAGATGTACTCGATTATATACATAAAATTTTACGAGTGTTCGGTGCCAAACCACTTTGTTAACTTTGATGGAATTAAAAGAATTAATAAAATCAGCAACTAACATAGTATGATATAAATGGAATGGTAGCCGTACGCAAACCTTTTGGAACATATATATTCTCAATTTTATTTGTACAAAACTGCTCGTTTTGAAAATCACAATACAGATGTTGTTGAGTTATGATTTCTATCTTTTCTTTTGTATTTTAGTCAAAAAAATCTCTCACCAACCTCCCTTTGAAGTTGACCGATCAAACCATTGAACTGCGGGTTGATCATGTCCTCTGTCGAACCCCACTTTTGGTCATCTGGTTCCGTCAAATTATACCTAGATACATGATACTGGACTATACACATGTGTATATATATTTCTGTATACTTATAAATGAGACAAGGCCTTCGCCCTTAAATAGAGGTTTTAAGTTTGCATGCTGATACATCGGTACATACTTCGATATAAACATAAATTCAAATGTCTTCATATTTGATTTTCCCTCAACAATAGGGACATACTTATTACATGTTCTCATATATAAGTAACCGCACATTCATGCAAGCCAGGTACACACACTGCACACTATTATGATCATGTTTAAATACACAGGACCAGACGTTAAACTAAACCCATTCAAATAACACTCTGCAAGTCAGCATTATTTGAAAAGTTGCGTCGAAATGGTTAGTTTAAACTTATATAGTTTACAACGATTGGTAAACAAGTTATAACAACATTATATTATTCACTCTCGTTGGCAAAATGTTACGCGAGAGTGTAGTCTTGGAAACCGATGTACTCGGAGGAAACCCACTTGTCCGGCTTGGTGACCAAAACTAAACTCATAATTCGAAATTGGTAACAACATTCTCCATTCAACGACTCTTCCAATACCTTTAAAACAGATACGGGTACGGCAAGATATTTCAAAATGATATGCAATAGATACAATTTCTAGCATTGCGCCCGTTGAAGCATAGCTACAAAAGCAATTGGTATGATTGCCAAGCTGCCTATGGTGGAAAGCATTCTAACTCTTACATTTAAGACAGTAAGCTAGAAATGAAACCTCCATTACAGTACAATCATACTCTTCAAGTACCTCAATGTAAATCACGAAGGAGATAACAAAGGGCATCGAATGCAAGCACTGACCTGCTCACGAAATTCAACAAACTTACGTAAAATTCAGGTTCTTGGCAAGTTCCTTCAGCAAATCCATACAAATGCCACCATACTTTGACGTTCCGTTCTCCACCGTCTTTATAACAAATGGCTCGTACTAAACAGTAAAATCAACTTTTTGAAATTAAACTATATACATTTATTTTGTTTTAAATAATACGATTTATTGGCAAAGATATCAAGGCACGCTTATTTCTAAACGAAGCTAAGAAAACACTAAAAATCTTAGTGTTTTGCCCCATATGGTACATGTACTGAACATTTAACAGTTTTACACAAATAACACGGTTGTCTAAATTATTAATAAAGGCCTAATAGTAACTTCCTCAAAATGATGTATGTAAATCTAGGGCAAGCAAAGTCACGTGTCCTATATTTAACACATTTTATAAGGATTTATTTAGAAATCAAAAACGGCTGGGTGTTACAAATTGTTCAAGCGATATTTTGCACATATAGTGTAGTTACTGCAATTTGAATATCACTGAAAAATAACTTACATGTAGTGTGGATACCAGAAACTGACGTTTGTTGTAAGCGAAATGTATGTTAGGAAACACGTCTGACAATATAGCTATATCTGCTAGTGACCAATGATTCGTATCATTATATCGTTGATGTTTTACATAACCCACGTGACTAAATCCCCGCCCATCGGGTGTCCACATCAGGGTGTCAATTCGTAAGGCTGCGCACTTGCTTTCACGATACCAAGTACTTGAATCCTTTAAATATAAATTAACCTTTAGTTCTTATAACAGAATAGTTTTCAAAAAAAACGTAAAGACAAGCGATCAACTGAAATGTTCCATCATTAGAATACATTGTTATAAAAAGCTGTAATCTTTTCAACATTTTATGCTGATAAAACATTTAAATTCATTATGAAAAAAGTCAATTGCAACCCATGAACCAATGCCTTTTTGACGGTATTATAATAATCTACAACATAAATCATGAACATTTTCGCCCAATCAACTTATTTTGATTGACTTAATGACGTTCACTTGAACTCTGTTTTGTACCAAATGCCACTGTGAAAATACAAATCACATTAAGTATTTGTATGAAAGTAACATTTCCGAAAGAAAGTACTTGTAAATGTGCACACAACCCCAGTTTTTGGAATTATACACAAGCGTTTACAGTGTTCACAGAAGGTCATATAACTAACACAAAATGAATTTACTGAACAAAGCAACTTCAATGCAAATGCTTGCTTGTAGTTGATATAATATATAAGTAAGGATTACCTTATGTAATAATTTTATGAGGTTTTCTGTCCGCTGAGCTGATGAATTTGCACTTTCTACATCTTTGGCACTTGTATATAACTTCTCATCGATTATCATGTCGTTGAAAAAGGAAGTTAAGGTTGTATTCAGTGACTGAAACAAAAAACGAATTACATTGCCATATATTTTGACACCATCATGTTCACACCATAACATTATATAAAAAGCACAGTGTTAAATAATGGAATGTAAGACTTTTGAAGATGAGTGATGTGCTTCAGTTGCTATGTTTGCCAAATGTAAAGTATCCGTAACATAAACAGAGCCAAACTGATGAAACAATAGTAAAATCAGGTTATATAATCAGAAATAATCAATTGGTATGAAAGTTGAATACTCTTATAAATACAATGAATATTTATTACGGATAAACCCACTGTAATATAACTTAAAACGATATCCATATTGTTATGGTGTCTTCTTTGTAAACTATTACTATTTCGAGAAACATTGTTAGACTCGTCACGAATAAACAATACGAAGATAATTTTGAACAGCCTCCTCTTGAATTATCCTGGAGCGGGCCGTATGTCACGCACACAAGATCGAGCGGGCCGTATGTCACGCACACAAGATCGCAATGCAAAACCGAATCACGCATCACGCGTTCATTGAATTACATTTTTAAAAGGTTTTTTTTTATAACGTGTACAAGACTTTTGAGGGAAAAGTTGTAATGCTTTTCAGTATAACAAAAAACAAACACGAAACATTCTAGTAAAAGAACACAGGGAGTATACAATCAATGTTGTGATACAAAATAAGAGCTTTAACTCGTCATTGGCTGTTTTTAAACTTTCATTACTCGTCAATGAATTTGATTATTTGTTACTGATATGGATTCGTTTAAATATTTAAAGATGTACTCATACTCCGAAATAAGAATTACCACTAATATTCCAAAAAGGATTAATAAATGTCGAAAAACATTGTGCCTATGAAGGATACCGAGTTTAATTTGAAAGAAATGTGCATACAACACGGGTATATCTACTTAATGGAACTACAGTAGATCACAGTCAATCTTTTAGCATTCCCCAAACATTTAATATTTTTGCGTTTTCTGTAATTTAATACGGGGTTGCATGCTTGTTATCAGTAATATTTTTTCCATAAATGCATTATTTGATAAGTAGTTAAAGTTTTATCAGTCGAAATTGATGTTTGTTATACATGTGTATTTTGAAGAGTGTCACTTTAAACTCTGATTCACTGATTTAAATTGAATTGATACTTTGTTTCAGCAACAAATTAAATCAATTAAACCTAATGGCAATTTGCTGTTTTAATGTCTTTTAACATGTAGAAAGCATTTTCAAACATACATTTGCGTAGCCCATACCTCTTTTATTGATGTCGATGGCGTGATTTCTGGAAATGCTATCACAGCCAAATTATCAATGTTGGATGCACATGACGTCATTGTCTCTATAGTGTCAAAGTTGTGTTCGTAAGCAGCGACAAGCCAACGAGAGAACATTTTTAAAAGGGACTTCATCTTGCCGTTTTCTTGATCAAACTTGTTCGCCTATAATGTATGTATGATACCAAATAACGTTAAAATAAACAATGACATATAGATTAATTTAAGATAAGTAACACAATAGCAAGCGAGTTCATTAGAGTTTTGTTAAACAATTTGAATATAGTGGTCACTACATACCTTGTTTAACACTCTACGGATACAATTATATCTGCAAAGAACTGCAAAGTTGATATGCGATTCAGCCGATTTTATGGTGTTATACGCGCGGAGAAGAACATCTGTTATGTCCTCGATTTGGTCAACGTTAAATGTAATGACCTTGACCGCATTATTTGAAAGGTCATCCACAAGGTCACGTACGTCTTGTGCTTGAATGAAGAAATAACTATTTATATCATGCTTAAAGGTTGAAATAGCAAGTATGAATGGTAAATAATTACAAAAATGTTAAATACCATTTAAAATTTGTTTATAATTATAACTCTGATTTAATTCATTTCTTGATCGTTTAATGTATTGATAAGCGGATAATTGTTTATTTGAGTGTTAGATTGCAAAACATATCTCTGAGAAACCAAAAGGAATGTTTCAAGAAAATGCATTTTACGTAAATTTTACTATCATATCAACATACATTATTAACAGTTTTATATGATTGTTTCACTGCGCAGTATTTCTTTTCCAGCCTTTATGGAAATGTAATGAAACCATTGCTGATATATGAAAAAAATGTGTTCAATTATTAATTCTAAATAAAAATTACGAAGTAATAAGGCATTTAATTTGCATTTTACTTACGGATGAAGGACTTAATTCAAATATCCAAATTGACTTCCGCGTGTCTTTAGTTAATAGAGATATGTCGGATAATTCAATTAACCAGATTGGTTTTATGAAAAGATTTAAATCAACTTAGGCAATCATTTAAAAGTCTACATATCCAAAAACAGCTGGAAAATACCTACATGTTGAAATATCGTAAAATATGAAGACCGACTGCCATTTTAAGGCTTTGACGATGATGTTGCTCACAACAAGCGGCACTCTAACCACAATCTGCAAATGTATACAATAATACATATTTTGAATAAAACAATTAAAAAAGAAGTTGCAGGACATATTATGTTCATTTTTCTCATAATTAAGCAGACTTATAGTCAAAGTAACACGGCATTGTACATTATATTAGTTGAAAATACATTTAATCAAACGTTTTAAACAACATTCTGTATATGACAGTAGCTATACTTATTGTCAAAATCAAAGGATTTGATGTAACTTAATATCTTTTTTTCCAATTCCAATTCAAAAAGCCCACTTAGCAACTTGGTTTCCGCTCGAAGTACCCTTTTTTAAAAATTAAGTTCGTAATTTCAAACGAACGGTCGACAGTTTAATAACGACGCGCTATTTTTATAGAAACAAATGCAAGAAGTTTCGATCAAAGTCAACGTCGGTATTGCCTGTAGAAAAGGCTACACCAGTGTCTGTACTATATTGGACAATGCTTTCTTTCATTTTGGAAATTCATCATTTCTCTCGGAATGATACGAAATGGACTGTAACTGTACTGGTATAAATACGAGGCTTTTTATTCAAATACACAATTTTTAACATTGTCCCTGTTAACATCGTACAAGACGTTACTTTACCCACTACCCTAATGCTTGAAATTTACATTTGAAATGAAGCGCTTGTGTATATTTGAACTAACCCTCTGGCTGTGAATGCATTAACTACAACAAATAAATGATATTTATGAAATGTCAAAGGTGAACAATAATTTACATGCAATCAATTCATCGTACCTTTATTTGAAATTAATTACTGTTCAATTCTACCATTTGTTCCCTTCCAATGTTCTTGAAATATGCGATGAGTGGATGAAATTATCAAAGCTTTAACGACAGTTACCGGTTTCAGTTGTAAACAATATGTAAAGTTATTTGGTGTACGTGACAATGTCTGCAATTGTTCGCACGCGAGTACATATTGCCGGCCTGACCGTCTGCAATGCTATTCCGCTACAAATCTCGTGAATATATAATTAATATAGCAACATTTCTATAAGTCCTCAAACGTTTATGAATGTGTTATGATAATCATTAATTTAAGGAGTTTAAGCACATTTTGTTTTATACTCTGCGAAACCTTTGTTAGCAAAAAAGTGCAATATGAAAGTTTTATGTGTATTGACACGAAAGGAAAGACAGAGATGCTCAGTAGGCGGACTGTTAACGATTAGGTGTTTTGTTTAATATAGATCAATGTTGAAAGTGAAAGTTATATTCCTAAATTTATTCTAGTTTTCTTAACACCGGGCACGTTACAGAATTTAGATGCATGTTCGAAAAGTAATAGGGTATGCAAACGAATGTCTCTGAATCTCATTCTGTGTATTCAGGTGTTGTTATATTTAATTGAGACTTATCATTGCCACATATGTATTACATAACATACACTATAACTTGTGTTGCCAACGGCGGGGTCCAGCTAAACTGCAGCCAAAGACAGCGGTCAGACCTTAAAAAACTAAAAACTCGGGTCAATATTTCACTTGTAAAAGTTAAAACTCTGAAAGATTGGCAATGCATTCGTTATATTACGATTTTACATGATTTGTTCTGTGTTTTTCAGCAGGATGTTTTGTTTATCTGTAACACTGCAAATCGTAAGGCCGAGTTTCATCCAAAATAAAGTTCTAATACAGAAATTATACAGTACAAACGAAAATAAATCATTCAATTGTTTAAAACATACTATTTAACTAAAATTGAAATATCATGATAATACCTCTTTCATAATCAGCGTGTTGTTGTTGACTTGCTGTTTGAGATTGTCAAGTTGCGCATCAGTGTAGCAGTATGGGGCAGTTTGTCGAGATGTTGCCTCATAAAGTGGGTCGCACAAATCTTGTCCTTCAATGACGTCTTCTTCCACATGCTTGGGCTGTATAATTACATCAGATTTGAATGTGGCATTGACATATTGATCAAAATGACGAAAATTGACAAAACAAACACATTAATGAAAAACTGTGCATTTTAAAAATCAGTTTGTAGCAATCATATTCAAAATAAAACGTTTAACATTATTGTTATATGAATAAATTTCAAATGTTATTGATCAATGAAATTAAGAGCATTTCCAGAAATGTTTTGTATGATAAAATGTTTAATTGGTTAACGTTTTAATGAAACAAAATAATAAAAGGCATTTTATTTACGTTAATTAGCAAAAGGTGGACTTTGTATCATTATGATGATGATGATGATGATAATGATGATGATGCTGATGGTGATGATAAAATGATGATGATGATGATGATGATGATGATGATGATGATGATGATGATGATGATGATGATGATGATGATGATGACGATGATGATGATTAAGATGATGATGATGATGATGATGATGATGATGATGATGATGATGATGATGATGATGATGATGATGATGATGATGATGATGATGATGACGATGATGATGATAATGATGTTGTAAAATCCGTGCTTACCGAAAAGGGTGGTCGTCTACCCCATTGAATCAACGGTGTTCTTGCGTACAGTAGAGAGGTATCAACTGCTTCGTGGTGTTCGTCATTAAGGACAATTATGACATCTGGTGTATGATGTGTTTCAAAATTGTTCACTTAAATAGTCAAAATGAATTGCATTTCAGAGCATTAAGATATCAACTTTGAAAACATACAGCATACGAATTCTACATACGTCAGTTATCATAAAACAGAAACATATAGCATCAGTATTACAAAATATTTCCAAAAACAAACAGTTCAAGAAAGATCATCATATAGATATGGATGTATATTGAATGAATTGGTCGAGGAAGACACGCTGACTAGTTAATCCACATCGGGAACAAAACTGACAAAATTGCCATTTTAACTTAATGCAGACAAGCATTTTTAATGCATTTTTGATAATTCTTAATTTCTTTGTTACTGTTTTCTGCGTAGCATGGTTAACTTAAGATATATAATGGTTATGCCATACTGTGCAGGTGATATTAAGCGATATATTGTCCGAAGTCATAAAAGCATAAAAGAAAAATGTCGGTGCCAACTCCAACCGTTATCATTGAACATTAAAAAAAAGCTTGATGATATCAGGTATCGTTAGCTTAAATTGATTGACTTTTAACACTTACGAAATTACAATTACATATAATAAAAACATTGTTAAACACTCTCATAAGTTAGATGTTTCGCGACAGTTTTGTGGCAGTTGGGGAATGTTGGAAGGGGGGCAAATAACCATGTCCGGCTTTGCGACCACCAAACGAACGTACCTGCTTTCTGGAGTTGAAAGGGCTCCAGCATATCAACTCCAAACCAAAGTAAAGTGGAGGTATACTCTCCAACCGTCAAATTTTTAACATCCAAATTGGAAGTTCCCTGGTGAAGAATACCTGCAGATACAACGAAAAAAAGATGATGGGACTGTATATTGAAAGAAATGGCCACTTAGAAGAATGCCTTTCAATTTACTCAAATACAGTAGAATCAGTAGAGGTGAAAAAGAAATATACATACGAAAACGTCACGGAACATAAAAAGGTAAACTTCTTAAACAAGGGTTTTCTCTTGTTTAGTAATAACATATACATCATTGTGTCCAATATCTGTTTTTAATGACGCGTTCGTTTTGATTCAATGTTTCAAACATTACTTTTGGTGTAGAATACATAGAGAAAAAATACAAAACAAAATAACTCATTAATTTAGTTTTATTTATTACTGTCAGAACATTTCTAACATTTAAATCTTAATAAGAATGAAAATGAACATGAATCTGAAACTGTCAATTCTAAAATATAAAATGAAGTATTACATAGAATTCGATTAAGATTCTTGAAAAACTATTCAGAACATTATTAACATAATGTTTAAATCATGTTTTTCAAGTTTACATAGCATTAAAAAATGGGAATGCCTAGCCAAAACATACAGTACATTATTGTCGTTTTCCAATACTGTCGTGATTTTTTGTTTAACGTCATGGCGTCCGTAAACAATTTGTTCAAACGATATCTCCTCCGAAAAATCCTGGTTAATTAAGATGGAACTTCACTGAGATGTTCCTTGGTTCGTGCTTTACTCGGGTTGCCATGTTAACCGAGCGAAAAAACTTAAAACAACAATATTGAAAAACAATCCATGAGATCTAGAGCTTAGATTTGTGTTTTACTTAGTACTATGTATCCTCTTTCAATTTCGTTCAAAAACTACCCATGTTGTCAGAACTAGCCCTGTCCCGAGTTTTAGAAGATTCCTATAGACTTATATGGGGAAATCTTTGCAAAAAATGTACTTGTCGAATACGCTAGACCCAGAAACTTGATATTTTGTTGTAGCATTATATAGTTGTTCTCTATCTGGCCTGTTCAAATCGTGCCACTGTTGGCAAAAAGAAATGACCCCGCCTACAAGTTTCATTCAGACTAACATAGGAAAAGCTTTGAAAATTTCTTGTCTAAACCCGAAAGGCCAAGAACCTTGATGGTTTGTATGTGACATCAAACAGGGGTTCTCGACCAAAATTTCTGAACCAGGGAACAAAACCGGCCACTTCTGCGTGTTTACAAGTTTCCTATAGACTTATATAAGGACATATTTGAAACTCTTCTTGTCTAAGAGACCCTTCATATTTTGTCTGTAACATAGTATAGAACACCTCTATCAAGTTTGTTCAAATCGTGTCGCTAGACCATTACCCTTAATAGTTTGTATGTAACATCAAACCGAAGTGCCTCATCAAGATTGTTCTTATTATACCCATGTGGGCAAAACTGTCTTAAGGCCTGGCCCCAATATCACGAAAATACTTAAGACAAACCTCCATCTCAATCTCATTTTACCACATTAAAGCATAGTATTAATAAAAATCTTGCATGTTTTTTATTCTTTTTGAAAACGTATTTTCTCATAGAATGCGTTATTTTGACAATATTTCAGAGAAATCAAATTCGAAAGCAAAACATATACTTGAGAAATTGTTAAAAGGCATTGAATTGTACTCAAGTACATTTTTGGCTGTATAATATGTTTCCAATGGAATCTAGACCATACAATTTAATCAACATGTTCAATGATAGAATCCGGTTTAAAAATGTGTGCAAAATATTTTTATTTCAATAATTGTTGATGTTATATGTTAAAATGAGTTGATATTGAGGTTGAGATTTGACTTAAGTATTTTCGTGATATTGGGGCCTGGAGTTCACAAGTTTCAATTAGACATATATACGGATTTTTTCGGAAGTATTTTTTTCTCAAAGTACATGGCCCAGACCTTTAATATTTGTTATGTAGCATAATATGTTGACCTTTTGTGGGTATAAATTTAAAAACGAATATGAATTTTATGTTTGGATGACCTTGACCTTTACATACTTTCTCGTTTTTGAAATAAAAGCTATAAAATGTAAAAAAATGTATGCATTTTTGAAAAAAAAATCAATGTTGTCCTATTAGCAAAACTGAGACCCTTTGATCACCTTTCTCATTTTTGAAGCTACAGCAATGAAAATTCGACCATGGTTACCGTCAGGCTAACAAACATCAATAATGTACAGGGATGTCCTCCATAACACCATTTAACAATACTCGATCAAAGTTTTATCCCTAGTTTCATTGTTATAGACCAATAAACTCATACATAATCATTACAAAACAAAAGTTTTAAAATTTTCACTCAATTGAGCGATTTAGGGCCATTCTAGCATTATTGTATTATTGACGCATACATCTAAATAAGTTGGCATATACTGGTTAGCGACCTATTATTCGCCCGTACCACTTTTTCGCCCACCCAGTTAAAACCAGTAAAAACGAAATATTTAACACAAATCAGTATGGCGTTTCATTGCGGCATCACTTTTGACCTATATCAGCGTTTTTTTTTTGCGTTCAAATGTAAGTAGTATGTGGAATTCGACCCAAATAAACATTGTTTACACTTCTGACCTTGTAAGTTGCACGCGGGAATGATGTCATCACGTCATCATGTCATTTGCATGAGGCCCTCTAAGGATGTTTTCATTTTTATTATACCTTGCACTATCAGACGACATTATTGATTTGTCATTATAAAGTATAAAAACGGTGTTGAATTATACAAATACCATAAATTGCTGTATTTTACGTTCAATTTTCGAAAGAGCAAATGGCAAATCCTGAAAACGGTGAAGTAATCGTCGAATTTTTCGTCTAAGGGAAGCCACTCAAATTTGAATTAATCATTACATTCTTGTACGGACATGCGTTGTCCCTCTTCGGAAGTCTATAAATAAGCATACATGATGTACATGTATGTCATGTTTAAAGAAATAATCCCGGTAGCTTTTTAAATTTTCTGCAGAGGTGGCTTACCGAGTAGGTGTTGTATCATTTTAAACATACATAAAGAGTATGTAATAATTAACATATTATATTTATTGATCAATTGTCATTTCAAACGATCGCTTGACTGGTAAAATAAAATAAAAATGTTTGAAGATATAGTTTAGAGAGAAATATACGAAAAACATCGTAAGAACAACGAATTTATGGTGTGGGCGAATAATTGGTACAGTAGGGTGCTTATTTTAGCGAAATTATAGGGGTACTTTCCACGTGGGAATATTCGAAATCCCTAGCTATTTTTTTTTTTAAAAATACACAGTTTTTGTCGGAAGAGCCAACCTGTCTGAGTGTAAAGTTTTATAATAGCTATCTTGTGTCAAAAAAACCTCCATTTCCGGCCGAAAATGGGTCGGTAACCAGTATAGAATAAACCTTGTCAGGATATAGAGTGTGCAAAGTGAACTTATACGAATGTCCCAACTGCAATCAATATTAAATTCAAGTATTTGAAAATTGCATTGTTGCAAATTCAATACGGACATGGATCTATTGTGTTGCACTAACGATCTCATAGCGAGGGAATTATTGTCTTTAATAATTCAATACATATTGCAACATAAACATAATTGCTACCAACTGCATGCCCATCCTCTGTAAGAACATTTAATTGATAAAGATCTGTTCCGTGACTCCAGAGGGAACTACAGACGCATTTCATTCTTAAATGTTCGACTGATGATCATTGCGAGTTTTATTTTAATGAATTAATTCGTCTTTGAAATGATTATCCAGATATAAAATCCTGCATCATGTGCTTATGTTTTTAGTATAAATCAAAGCTATAAAAGTATCGAAATGAAACACTTCGTGCATTAAGTAACGTATGTATAAGTATCGTGTTTTATTTATCCGCATGCTAGTTATTGCAGGGTTAAGCTCCGCCTACTCGATTACCGTTCTGATATCGGAGAATGTAAAGATTAAAAAAATGAAAACACGTTCGAATAAGAATAGCATTTAATACAATATATTAAGTCATAAAACATATTGAATTACTCTTTAAACCACATTGAAGTATTTATTGATATAAATCAGTTAAAATATTTCTGTAAAGTAATCAAACACTCCTTTATACATCAATAATCAAAGCTTTTACTCTTAAAACCTTTTACCGCAAATGTTGCAGTTATATCATCCTTATACATCAATTAATCAATAAGCTTCGCGAAACAATGCTGATTCTATTATCAATGATGAATAATTTTAGCATCAGTTTCTTTGTTACCTTCAATGTTTTTGATTGATGTAGCCTGGGGAACTTTTAGAGTCATGAAATCAGTCAAAGCAGTCAATATGTTTATTCAAACATGAACATTTTTAGCAAGAGTGTTGAATACGAAGATACAGTTTTGTACAAATATGCGACACTAACTAGCGGCTTAAATGAGAATTTGTTCTAAAGCATCATCATAAATCAGAAAAGAATTAAGCACACTATGTCCAAAGTACCAATAATACAATGGAACTTCAGGGACAAGCATTTGAGGCAAACAATCTAACGTAGATCTGTTTATAGGCACCAAGTTACAACCGAACAAGAATTATCCGAGAGACATATTATTACAAAACAACAGAAACATATTATTATAAAACAACAGAGACATATCAATAAAAACTAACATAGACATATCAATACCAAACAACAGAGACATATCAATACAAAACAACAGAGACATATCAATACAAAACAACAGAGACATGTCAATACAAAACAACAGAGACATATTACATACAAAACAACAGAGACTTGTCAATACAAAACAACAGAGACATATTACATACAAAACAACAGAGACATATCACATGCAAAACAACAGAGACATTTCACATACAAAACAACAGAGACATGTCACATACAAAACAACAGAGACATATTATATACAAAACAACAGAGATATTTCACATACAAAACAACAGATACATGCCACATACAAAACAACAGAGACATTTCACATACAAAACAACAGAGACATATCACATACAAAACAACAGAGACATTTCACATATAAAACAACAAAGACATAACACATACAAAACAACAGAGGCATTTCACATGCAAAACAACAGAGACATAACACATACACAACAGAGACATATCACATACAAAACAACAGAGACATTTCAAATACAAAACAACAGAGACATTTCATATACAAAACAACAAAGACATATCACATACAAAACAACAGAGACATGTCACATACAAAACAACAGAGACATATATAATTCAAGACAACAGATACATGTCAAATGCATGACAACAGAGACATATCAATACAAAACAACAGAGACATGTCAATACAAAACAACAGAGACATATCTAATTCAAGACAACAGAGACATATCAATACAAAACAACAGAGGTATATCACATACAAAACAACAGAGGCATATCACAAACAAAACAACAGAGCCATATCTCATTCAAGACAACAGAGCCATATCACATTCAAGACAACAGAGGCATATCTCATTCAAGACAACAGAGGCATAACACATTCAAAACAGCAGAGGCATAACACATTCAAATCAACAGAGGCATATCACATTCAAGACAACAGAGACATAACACATTCAAAACAACAGAGACATATCTCATTCAAGACAACAGAGGCATATCACAAACAAAACAACAGAGACATATCTCATTCAAGACAACAGAGGCATATCACATTCAAGACAACAGAGGCATAACACATTCAAGACAACAGAGGCATATCACAAACAAAACAACAGAGACATATCTCATTCAAGACAACAGAGGCATATCACATTCAAGACAACAGAGGCATATCTCATTCAAGACAACAGAGGCATAACACATTCAAAACAGCAGAGGCATAAAACATTCAAGACAACAGAGGCATAACACATTCAAGACAACAGAGGCATATCACAAACAAAACAACAGAGACATATCTCATTCAAGACAACAGAGGCATATCACATTCAAGACAACAGAGGCATATCTCATTCAAGACAACAGAGGCATAACACATTCAAAACAGCAGAGGCATAACACATTCAAAACAACAGAGGCATATCACATTCAAGACAACAGAGACATAACACATTCAAAACAACAGAGACATATCTCATTCAAGACAACAGAGGCATATCGCATACAAAACAACAGAGACATATCTCATTCAAGACAACAGAGGCATATCCCATACAAAACAACAGAGATTTATCACATTCAAGACAACAGAGGCATATCACATTCAAGACAACAGAGGCATATCCCATACAAAACAACAGAGATATATCACATTCAAGACAACAGAGGCATATCACATACAAAACAACAGAGGCATGTCTCATTCAAGACAACAGAGACATATCAAATACAAAGCAATAGAGACATATCAAATACAAAACAACAGAGACGTACCGCACAAGAATATGTACACATTTGTTAGCAATGTTAGGGTTATCGTCTTAAGAATTCCCTGAATATCATTTTAGTACAGCACTAACTTGATGCAACAGCCACTAGATAGGAATGAAATATATCCTGCTTTGGTGCCATATGACCTTTAAATTAATTCAGTGTTAGTTAACCATAAATAAAAATAAAGAAAATCTTTAGATTTATAAAAGGAGCCACTGCAACCAAAGGTCTAGCACAAAGTAAAAATATGAATGACTCCAGTTTAACAGTGTCACTAACCATACTAAAGTTGATAAACTTGATACGAACGTGCATCTTTTCGTAGACAGTTAAATATCAGATGGATTAAATCTATGCACAAATGCTTTGTTTGTTTCATTACTTATACATTTTAAATGCTAAATTCTATTCAATATATTTAGCTATTAATCAACTCTGACGTTTTATAAGCGATGCGGGGACAATCGAAGCACAAATATTAGACAAATGACGACAAGACATGCCAAAACTTGGTTCTTCAGGCTTAGGAAAATACAGCAAACCTCGAACAAATAACTGGGCAAATATGAAATCACCTAGCAATAACATTATAATACTACATGCTACACAGATATGACGCATGTTTATATTATGATCACAAAACGATCTTACCTATTCTATAAAGCGCTTGTCCAGTTGCAGGCAACGTACTCGTCCATAAAAGCACTGTTAACATCGTATCCATAGTCTTCATTTACACGGTTAATGTGCAATATAAATACATAACTTGTCAGGAGGTAGCTGTTTCAATTACCAGTTTCACTCTCACGTTACGAACTGGCCACATTGTCACCATGCAGTCATTTGAATTGCATACACTTAGTGGCAAAATCAATACTGAAAGCTCTGTTTCAAATTACCCGGCTTCCAATTCACAAATCATAGCAATGTGCAAATTCGATGGTTTACATTCGTTTAAACATTATAGGCAGTCCGCAAATCAGCATACTTAAAAAGACCAATGACGACGACATCAATTCAGGAGGCTTGTATCACAAAGGCGCTTTAATATCCTATTGAATGGTTAATGAATGAAAGTTGTTCCATTAAAGGAATTATTTTCGAAATCTATGAGCTTCCAAAATTAATAACATGAGTGGGGAAATAAATGATAAAGATAATACAGTTGAAAAAGAAAACAGATACTATCATGAAGAAAGTGATTGGCTGATCATACCGTTTACAGTCGACCAAGAAGTATCTTCCGTGGAGCAAGGTGGAGGATATTCTACGGATTCGATGTTATCAGAGTTTCCGTGATACGTGTCCTCAACGAAGGCCCATATTAAACACGTTTTTGCCTTGTTTGCAGAAAAACGTAATGTTGAACGTCTTTGCTCAAACTCCGCTGGTATTTCTGTACCGACGTGTATTTGGAAGCTGCCTATTTCCTGATTTTTAAACGAAACTATTAAAAAATACCACAGAGTACAAACATTTTTACCGATCACATTGTTCTTTTGAAACAACGTACATCAAAGATCGGCTCTCTAAGCAATCATTCTGAAACGTTCTGCAGTATAAGTGTTTAAACCTTGTACTTATACTAATGTTGATAAATATCCATGTTACATTTCCGTTACCCAAGATGTCATCCACAAAAGCACTCAGATTATCCATATTCGAAGTAGTCTTTGACCTAATCAAGCCATTATGTTCAATTTAAAGTGGCATTCATATTTTTTGGTAAAAAAATGCTGCTTTCCTTTCATCTTGACCGCGGATGAAAGCTTGGCAAATTTCGTTTGTCAGACTTTACACTGGACAGGCCTATTTTGTTAAGATCTGGTAATAAAAAACAGATTTGAAGAAACACATAATGAATAAACCGGAACGATATGCATGTTTGTGATCTACACGCCTCTCACAGAGACTCTTTATAAGATACAACAGTTTTAATAATGTTTGCAAAAACTTTATACTAATAACAACCATAATGATCAATGCTAAGTTTAAAAAGATCGTAATTATAACCGCTACTATTATTAGTTTCAATAGCTGTATGTGAAATCATCTTAGAAATAGAAATAAAAATAACACATATCACAAGTGTGAATTATTTTACATCCAAAGGGAGATAACTTCTTTATTAACTAGCAGTTTGTGAAAATAGGATGTTAATATGATCAACAAAAATAACAAATTGGCCCGACAGTTTGAATATCTTTATCAGCTTATACCTACTATCTTTGATGACAATTTACCAAAAAGAGCCATCACAACATGTGATAAGAGCCCTCAACGATTGCATATTTGACAGACTGAGAAACCTGACGGCATGTTGTAAGTCAATCGTGATTACTAAGCAAATATTGACCACGCTTTAAAGTGTTGCTCTTATATCATTAAATGTTTCGTTCTGATATATTTTAATTTGTATTAAATTATACACAATGAACTTTTTCAAAGGGAACTTGATTATCATTAAAACATGTATGTCTAAAGATATAGTTGCACGATTATTTTTTTGCATTAAGTAGAAGTTTACATTAACATGTAAATATTGTGACTATGGTTCACATGTATTATATAAAGCACACGATCATATTGCAAAACATGACATTATATTGATGCTTATGTTTCATGAAATTCCGAACAAAGTGTCTAGCTGGATTGTTAATGACACTAAATTCCGAACAAAGTAACCACCGCATATTAAAACCATGCTGTTATATAGTCTCATAAATATGCCCAAGATTATTTTATATTCAACGATATATTGTATGATGCGACTGTTCAATTGTGTACAGTCGTATCTTTTCAACAGAAATTGTTCGTACCTGTTTACTGAGCATATGTATGTCTAGTTTGCCTTATTAAATTCATTCTGTACAAACGGCAGACTAAATGTCAAAATGAATTAAATCTGCCAAACAACCTACAATAGTAAATTTCTAAAAAAAACATGTCATTTGTAGTACCTCCAACACTCGAAAAGAAGAGCTCATTTAAAAAAAACAAGGGTGCTGAACTTGACTGTACATAACATGGCCAATCTTGCGTACACGAATAACGCATGAAAATGCAAATATCATTAGTATTTATATGCTACAATATACATTTATCATTTGAAAGCAACTATCGACCAGCAGACAATTGAAGAAATCATGTTTGCTGAAATATAAGAAATGTAAATGGCATCATTCTTTCTGCTGTTGTTCTTCAGATGGCAATTAAAGAATTCAAATACATTTTTAACTAGGTCCTAGCAAAAAAGCCAATGTGCTTTGTAAGGTCCAAAAATTGTATGATTCCTCATATTTCACAGAGGTGATACTCATTGTTGTGATCATTTAATTTATTTGTTTCAATTCAAACATTTATTTGTGTTTGTTAATTCATTAATCGAAGCTGTGACCTTGTTATTCGAATGTTTAATTAAATAGAATATATTTTAAACTCAGTTATAAGTAAACTAAAATATAAGTGGATATCCCTTGTTATTTTTGTATAGGTAAACAACTATTTATCACCCTCTCAGCATAATATGATAACACACTTAAAGTGACACTCTGATTCCAAATCAATACTTACACAGGTATGTGAAGTTGGCTTGTACATTGTACATCGTAGTTCAGCTTGTAATTCGCCAACATACACATGTATAACAAACCTTTAACTACGTTCTAAATATTGCCTTTATGAAAAATATTATTTTCTGATAACATGATTGTAACCGTGTATTTACTTGCAGAAAGCGCAAACATTAAATGATCAGTAAATGCTAAAAGATTTACTGTGGTCAACTATTGTCTCATAAGGTTAGAAATACCGTGTTTTATGCTCATTGTGTTAAAATTAAACTCGGTATACTTCATAAGAACCATTGTTTTCGACAGTTATCATCTTTTTTGGAATATTTAAACAATATTATTAATTGTGGTAAACTGTGTTTGGGAGTAAGAGTGCATCTTTAACAAAATAGATTGTACATACAGTCTTAAGATGCTGCGAACGACCATTTCTACTAATCTTAAAAAAACTACAGTTGCCAGTATTTTTTATCATGAATGTTTCTCTTTAATAGTGTATGTATCATTAATATGTGTACACTAATGATCTTATTCTGTTGTTTGAAATAAACTGAAATGCTCTCTCTAAATCGCCTGGACATTGATGACAACTCTATGATAATGTAAAAAATTGAAGTCCATATTTATTCACCAATTAAATTGTGAACATTTGTTCGAAATGGTGGAATACTTGAAACCTTGAGTGCGAATCCTAGTACAATAAATTGTTGGTCTAGACCTTATTGGGAAACATCTTGGAATAATTGTAACACAGTACAAGATAAATATTATTCTCAAAGTGCAGCTTTTGTGTCACTGTCAATGTGTTGTTGCCTCAGGCCCATGCCATTGATGTTCATGCATTAATTGGGCCCCACACGTTTCAACGTTTACTTGCCTCTATCCTCGTGAGTCCATAATGGGCTTGCTTTATATGCCTGCCGTAATAATTGGTCTTGAAAGACACGTAATTCTCTGACGAATCCTCTCGAAACAGGACAAGATACATAATACATTAATCTTTATTGAAAGTCAGGTATGTGTTAACAAGAAGCATTAGCTCAATGAGCTATTTTCCGACTCACTAACTTTCTTCTTCAAGAGTGGTCTTTACAACATCAGGATTTTTATCACACACACAAAGAGTATTGTCACTGGCATACTTATGCAAAGCTGTATTATTGATAAAGTAGAAGATGTCATTAAGGAAGATGTCATTGAGTAAGAGTTTGAAAACTAAAGGGCCCTATATTGATCCTTGTGGCACGCAGCACAATGGCGGCCATATTTGACAGAGGAATGACTAACTTACACTATCTGGTTGACTCAAATAAAGTGCTCAGTAACCTGCTTGATTTTAATACTGAGCTTGATTTTTGTGGTTTTAGTCGTGATATTTAAACGATTAATATGATGAAGCTGGACACGTTAATATTGCACTAAGTACATTTAAGTAAGATGGTAAGGAATTTCCGAGAAGCCGAGGTCTGTTTTGTATCCGGGTTCAAAATGATATGAATAAGGAAATCACTCGTTGACTAAAGAAGCTACATCCTTTTGGATAATGTCTTTTTTATCATAGTGTGCTACTTAATTATCAGTTTCACTTTTAAAATCATTTTTGTAGAGAGTTTTTATTAGACAGGACCTCAGAAAATAGTCCATACTGTACAATGGGACACAACATTATAATTGTGATGATAGCGCTTAGCACATTCGCTTTTGTAACTGGTGAGTACCTTTAAGATTTTAATGTAGCAGATATTTAAAATGCATGCACTTAAAACATGGATTAATTTCGTAATTGTGTTATCTCTTATATTTTAATTAGTACAAATTCAAGCGTTTGTTTTGTGTGCAAAACAATATACAGAGATTACTGTTTAAAAAACTAGACAACGTCATTTGCTTTGACATCCGAGTTTGTCTGCTGCTAATTGCTACACTTTGGTTACGTAATGATATTTATTTTCTGTTCTGTAATAGCAAGGGTCTTACATCTTCTGATACAAGCTGTTGCTTATGCAATATATTTCGACTTCCGGGTCCATATTCAGTACTGTTTTGAGTCTGCGTTAGAGTCTCCGGGCTCTGCACATACGACACTATGGCGGCCATATTTGAGAGAGGAATGACTGACTTAAACTATCTAGCTGACTAAAATAAAGTGCTCAGTAACCTGCTTAAATTTAATACTGGGCTTATTCTTTGTAGATTTTCTCGTGAAATTCAAATGATTAATGTGATCAAGCTGGACACGTTCATATTGCACTCAATAAAATATAAAGGTGGTAAGGATTTTTCTAGAAATTGAGGTCTGTTTTGAATCCGGTTTAAAAAGGATATGAATGGGGAAATCACTCGTTGACCGAAGAAGATACTTCATTTTTGACATTGTTTCTTTTTTATAATAGTGTGCCACTTAATTATTAATTTAACTTTTAAAAAAAATTGTTAGAGTGTTTTTATTAAAGAGGACTTGGTATTTGTTTTCTGTTTTATTAAAGCAATGGTCTTACATCTTCTGATACCAACTGTTGCCTATGCAATGTCTTTCGACTCGTAGGTCCATATTCAGTACTGTTTTGTGTCTGCGTTTGAGTCTCCGGGCACTGCGCATGCGCGGAAGTCTGACGCGATTTTTCTCTATAGGTATATCAGGACTCTTACAAAAGCAATGATGCTGACATAATAATAAAGTGTAATATACAACCAGTTCAACAATCAGACACACATTTTAGTGAATATGGGCCGAGATGTTTCGACCCCGGTGGTTACAATTGAATGTGGGTTCTGTAAAATAAGAGGCAACATGAATCGTAATAGCCAACATATTTTCGCTATCATTACAAATGTCATATTTTTAAATACTACATAAAATGTTTTAGCATTTAAGTTATAATACGTATCAATCGTCGTAATTAAATCTAAGTCCTGTTTTAAGTGCTCTGTAATATAAAATTAAATACAATCAGGAAGTTGAAGCATGTGTGCCCTCGAGAATTGTCAAAAAAATAATACGATAGGAATAATACTTCAGAATTTAATTGCTTTTTTCTCCAGTAAAGATAAAATAATTTAAATTAATTTACAAACAACACTTCCTTAAACATCTGTTATTTTTGTAAACTTCCTTGTTTTAGACAGAAAGTTCTTTTATCTTTATAGCGCAAATGGATAAAATAATTTCTACCAATTGTTACACCCCCATACCCACCGCCACCCTCCAACACCCCTATTCAAAATGGTACATATATTGATATGTCATATAATTTATAATGGTTGAGAGGCTAATTTAGATAAGGTCAAATGAATGTAAAAAGTTATGTCAATATTATTTCAAAGCAAAGTTTGAATTTGGCATTTACAAGAACTTAACACCAGGGTATTTATACCTTTAAAAGTCTACGAAGGTTTGTGAAAAAAACTAAAGTTACAAGCTCATACAATATGTAAGGCAATTCCAACTTGCGCAGTATTTAAAAATTAACCTCGATATTCGACCCAGTAAGACGCGGCCAATCCATTGGTTGCCAAAACGAAACACCTAATAACTCTTGACACGGTGCAACATTGTGATGGAACAACGTACATCACACATGTTGCTAACAGCCAGACAATTCCTGTTAGGAACGGGCTCCAATATCCAAGTGACGTCCAATTTCGCGCTGTGGATCCCCCCTCTCCCCTTAGGTAACAATCTAAACTCGGTCAGGCAATTGACAGTGAGTTTTTAGAATTGTGATGAGAATGTGCTGAAATTATCAAGTGTTGAGTTGTTTTAGTTCGAAATTCCAAAATAATGAACATGATGTTGTCACCGCGGATAAGTACTCATTTAAATAAACACTCATAACACTAAAGTACTATGAAATTCTGTTGGAGTTAATTTTTTTGTAAAAGGGCAATAATTTGCACAAAATAGCCGATGAATATAATTATGTTTTGATGATCATGAAGTTGAAGTTAATTTATAAAAAAACTGAGTTCACCATTTTAGAAGAAACACATGTACTACAAGAGTCTTCAAAATAACAATGTCAATATGTTCATAATCTAAGAATACATTTGTGGTTGGCGATTTTAACAGTCAAACAGACACCTTAACTAATTCTCAATTGTCATACAAATCTTTGAAATCTGGACGACGATACATTTGTTAACTTTCACCAAGCTCAATATCTTGCTAATGTATTGAGTTCACAGGGGACATCGTGAGAAAATAATACTTATATGTCCCATGTGAAACTAAAATGCACAATTAAAATCTTTTAAGCTGATTATCTTCGAAGATTTTCCCGTCAAGTGCATTTTAAATGACGAAGTTCGATGACCTTGTTTCGGGTGGACATACCCTGCTGCGGTTGTTGGTTACATTTAACAACAAGTTAACGATGTCTGATTGTTCGAATGCGCGAACTTGTAATGGCAGAAGTCCAAAACGGAGAGATCACAAGTGGGATATTTTTTTAAATGATATTAAACGTAGTTTTGGGAATTAATCTGTTTTTACGCGAACACAAATTATTTAAACCCGCGATGACAATACAATCACTGTAAAAGATTTTATAGAAAAACATATAACTTTTCATTATACGGCTAGGAAAATGATTAATGATTTAAGCACTAGAGAGTTCAGGAAACCAGTATTTTTCGAGATCACTGATATGGCGTGAGACCACAGTTATTTTTACTATATTTTTCAAATAGACACTAACCTGGCTTTTGACTTTATTCACACCTCAATTGAAAAACAAGGACATGGCATCTCTAGAACAATTCAAGACACAAAATATAATCACAAGAAAACACCATGTTGACCATTGACCCGACTGTCAAAATTGAGTTCAAATACATAACCCTTCCGCCAAGGAGTCAATCGGCTACAAACAACTAATTTTCAGACTTCCACAAGCTATGATTTTTCCAATATTTACACTGAAAACTATCAATTTCTGCAATAGAGTGGTATATTGAGCCATATAACTTTGTTTGGTAAATAGTGCCGCTTAAAACTGATTGCTTACAATAGAGCAAAGTTAATACAAACAAAAGTACTGATAATCATATTAAGTAGCAAAAGAAAACAGAAAAAAGTATCAAAAGACACTGCAGTTTTATATCAATAATTATAAATTCACATTAACGAGCTGTGAAATCTTGAGTGCGATTATTCGAAATCGTCTTAATTACCCTTAAAAATTGAGCACAATCCTAAGTCGTCAAGTTCAGTGTCTAAATGATTTTACGATTACTCGCTCGTAGACGTTATAATATCCGTGGTGCTGATGATTATTCATGTATTGAACCGGACATTTTAAAACGGATGCAATCCTTTTAACCCCCTCCCCATAATAAAGGAAGAAGTAATTAACAAAACAAGTAAGTGCACAACTAGGAAGCCTCTAGCCCGTTGGATGAAGTATGTTACGCGTATCATTAACATACTTATAACCTTTCTGTTCGTTTACATTCTTGAATAAAAAAAACTCTGCTCGAAGTGATCTCAGTATCATTTATTGTCCATGACGTTCAGAGGCTATACGAAACAACCAAAGAGGCTTTAGTACTGATACTAGGGGTCCGCCCGGATAGCTCAATCGGTTGAGCGTTGGACTGTGAATCGGACACCCGGGTTCGATTCCCGGGCGGAGCAGGTCACTTCTGTTGTGATTAGTTATGAAATCCTTTCTACGACCATTCGCACTGTACCACTGCCCCTAGCATGTACAGAAGTTGTCAGCTCCTTTCAGAGGTGAAGGCACCAAGTACTGGTTAACCGCCTGATAGTCTGCCCAGGATAGGTGTGCGGTGTTTGAACTGTCACTCTGGGACCCTTCAATGTGCTCACGCCGGGACTAGGATTATAAACTTCTTACACCATCTTTAGTACTCATTTTGGCTGTTATATTGACATTTGGTTGGCAAATCTCAGTCTCATCGCGGTTAACCACATACTAGTCACTTTAGTTATAAAGTTATTTATATCGTCTACGTTTCAACAGTTTTTTAAATAGGCATTTATGTGCGTAGCTAACCGTCTATTTATGTGGATTCATAATTGTGCTAGAGGGGTCTGGGGGCATGCCCCTCCTGAACTTTACGAAAAACAATAGTGTTATCTTGTGCATTCAGGGCTTTATGAGATGCGTTATCTTGTACTGGAAAATGGACACTTTTACGATAATAATAATGTCAATGAACATATGTCTGTAATAACATGTATTGTGAAGTACGAATACTGAAACTTTGGATGTATTCATTTGGTCAGAATCATGTGAATTCAGCCGTGTATTCGCGTATAGGCAGCTACGCGCCTGGCATTCTCCCATCGAAAATGTTGATTAAAAACTATCAAAACATTCTAAGAGAACAATGTTTTTAAAAGGAATAAAAATATAGACGATTTCGAATCAAACTATGCTTCTATGAGTTAAGATAAGTTGAGATTGAGACAGATATTTAACAAGGGCATTTTTGTGATATTGGGCCTGGAAAATAATATCACTATTAAAGATGCACTCTTACTCCAAGATAAGATTTACCACACATAATAATATTGTTTTAATATTCGAAAAAGGATAAACAAATGTCGAAAACAATGGTTCTTATGAAGGATACCGAGTTTAATTTGAAAGAAATGAGCATAAAACACGACATTTCTACCTTATGAGACTAAAATAGTAGACCACAGTTAATCTTTTAGCATTCACCAATTCATTTAATATTTGTGAGTTTTCAGCTATTAAATACACGGTTATAATCTTGTTATCAGTAATAATTATTAATATTTTCCATAAATGCATTATTAAGTAAGTAGGCAAAGATATATCAGACAAAATTTATGTTTGTTATACATGTGTTTGTATTGATTATGAATAAGAGCGTCACTTTAACCATCACCATCACGAATTTAGGAAAAGGAAGAACATTTGTCATTTTTACTGTTATTTTTTTTTTCTAAATTTGTACGTTAACGGCCGTTCTCGTTTAATCGTTTGTCGCAATCAGATGTGAACGTATATTTACACTTCAACTTCCATTCCTTAAATGAACTGCCTTTCAGCAATTGCGTTCATCAATCGATGACCGCAACATCTTCGGATATGTTCGGATCGTAATTCATTGCATAACAATATACATGAAAGCTATTGATCTTGTTATTGGTTGTATTGTGTCTGCAGGTCCCATAAAATATAGATCAACAATTTTAAAAGTGTTCGTTTATTATATTTTAAATATAATGGTACCAGAAGTGTTTCAATTTTACGTTTAAAAGTGATTTCAAGTGGTTGATCTTTTCCCGCGTTATTGTGACGTCATTTGAAAAAAAATGTTTCCGGTTATATTCGGGTCGTTCTATTTACAAAATGGGTAAGAACGGATTACTTAAAGGTTTTCTTAAATGAAATGAAGATTTTTTTTAACAATTCTTGAATGAAATAATGAACTATTGGTGTAAATATAAGGAATGAATTGAGGGGTTGATGTCATTATCGGGGATATGAACGCAATTGGGTTGGTCAAAGTACGCGTGGAGTCGGACTCCACACACATTGACCAACCCAGTTGCGTTCATACCCCGATAATGACATCAACCCCGCAATTCATTCCTTAAATAAACGCAACTGAAGTATATATATTTATATATATATATATACGCAGTTTCGGATATTTAATTTTGTTTTTAAAAAAACACGAATTCAAGTACCCACGTAAATGTAAATTTTCGGTTAACCACGAAAGTTCAAGCAAACGAATATAAATGATTTCACATTATATATATATATATATATATATATATATATATATATATATATATATATATATATGTGTGTATAGAGAGAGAGAGAGAGAGAGAGAGAGAGAGAGAGAGAGAGGGAGAATACTAGGTTAGTGCCGTGGATAGATTAAGTTTATCTGGCAAGGTGTAGGAATTTAAAATAAAAAAATCCGCAGCCGAGCCAGATCTAAACTAAAATTTACACGGCACCTTGTTATTGGACAGATTTGTATGCAAGTGACAGGATAAACATATATAAATATAAATGCACTACAGCCCAGTATGTATGTTTGTGTGTGTGTATGTGCTTGCAGGTCAGAAGCCCTGGCAGCCCTCGCAGCCCTCAACTACCACGCAGCCCCCAACTACCACTCAGAAACCGATGCAATGCAAGACATGCGATCCATGTGACGACAATCTTTCACTTCGATTCTCAGAGCAAGACTGTTCGGGCAGCTGCTATACTTACAAAGGTGTCAGTGAGCAGGGGAGTAAAGGTGAACATTTGTATGGAGAATATATTCACAGTTATTTGGGTAGTATGTGATGTAATGGAAATATAAACCAGTTAAAACTCCCTTATATATCGTGTTTTACTAAACGTCCAATGCGGGAGTCTCTATTGTCTACTATGAGATGCTTTCGATACTTGGTAGTAAAATTTTCATTTTAAAAAGAAAGTCGTAATTTAAAGACTTCTATTAACTAATGTAACATAACACTGTTCCTTCGTACATGATATATTTCATGAACATAAGTGATCACGTGATATACCCAAAATTCCAAAAGTAAATTGAATAAATACTCAAAATGCAAAATGAAAAATAAAATAAAAAATAGTAGGTTTTCGTTTATAAAAACAATAAAAGTATGCATAAAATAACACATACAGCACACACAAGCCGTAAAAAAATTACTAAAACAAGGCGAGATTAGTCTGGTTTGTAGTGAACCCAACAAGAATCATATAATTATATTTATTAATAGTTACACTATAATTGTTAACGTTATTTGATCCCATATAAAACATCCATTAATATATTAACATAACTGTACCAATCTGATGTTCATTGTTTTATTTTGGATGTCAGCAAAGACACCACGCATGTTTCAACGGATTGGTCGACCTGTCTAAAAGACATCTTGATTTTTTATATAACAGGGGCACAATATAGGTTGATGCCAATTTTTTTTTTAATTTTAATACATTATCATGTTTATCTTATTTCACTTAAATGAACAAAGCCAATACAAACAAACATATGATTTTGGTACAGCTAAAACTAAGCTTAATCTTTATAAATGTGTTTTATTTAATGAATAACTACCTGGCCAACTTTGAAATGCGCAGAAATATCGCTAATATTTTATCTGTACCTTAATCATGTGATGTTTTTGTATTGATCATTGAAGTCAACTGTCGAGTTCGACACATTACAGCCAAGTTTGAATAAAAAACTCTTTCTTATTCTGCAATACTAGTTTGTAAAACTCACAATATATTTTATTTCAATCATTGTTTGATCAGTTGAAACTATGCATTGGTTTTATCACTGTTAAAGTTGACTGCGTTAGAGTAAGACTTAATAATTAGCTTTTATTTACAGTTTTACTTAAGTTTGTTTTAACAGTTTTTACTATTGACTAAATATTGTCCGAAGTAATACGTGTGTTAAATGGACTCATTCACATATTTCATGTTGGTAAAGTTGTATTTTTAACATCTGTTCAACGTGAGTTATTTTATTTACTAGTTTTATGTAACTAAACATCAGACAGCACTGGCAGAGACTTACTTGAACGGAATTTTGTTAGTCCCAGCTAAGCATTAATAGCCAAATATAGCAACTATTTCACAGTTTAGATATCCATGAACAATAAAGCTCTATTTCACAGTTTAAATATCCATGAACAATAAAGCTCTATTTCACAGTTTAAATATCCATGAACAATAAAGCTCTATTTCACAGTTTAAATATCCATGAACAATAAAGCTCTATTTCACAGTTTAAATATCCATGAACAATAAAGCTCTATTTCACAGTTTAAATATCCATGAACTATAAAGCTCTATTTCACAGTTTAAATATCCATGAACAATAAAGCTCTATTTCACAGTTTAAATATCCATGAACAATAAAACTCTATTTCACAGTTTAAATATCCATGAATAATAAAGCTCTATTTCACAGTTTAAATATCCATGAACAATAAAGCTCTAGGTTGAAGTTTAGACAATAAAGCTCTATTTCACAGTTTAAATATCCATGAACAATAAAGCTCTAGGTTGAAGTTTAGAGGATTGTTCATGAGAGAAATGAGTATTTTTCTCAAAGTTCACACAACTTTTATATTTTTGATCTCTCATAAACTATAAACGAATCCCTGCGTTTGGGTCATATGTGTATCTTAGCAATTTAATACGGATAAATAATAAATTAACAATACAATTATTTATAGAACCACAGGGTATGTTTTAAAAAATAAACAAGCAATTAGCAATCATGTCGCTTAGCATTTTATGTTCGATGTCTCACCCTATAAAATGTGTTAGTATCCCTTCAAAACTCTGACGTGGTCATTGTCTTTATTCGGATTTTAATACGGATTAAAACATAAACCGATTCGTTTCAGTGTACAGAAAAGGATGTTTGACGAGTGGTGGTATAACAATGAAGTGGGACCAAGAGGGATGCTACAACATGGATGTAGACCGCTACACCGGAGAGATGTGTGTTTGTAACAGTCATCACTGCAACACCAGCCCAGCTTTAACCATACCTCTGTTCACTCTATTGAGTGCTTCTGCAGCTTTTGTGTGTGTTAGACTTCTGATATAAACTTTCTGGTAAATGTGTACTTTTCAAGACAATATACGACGACTAGAGTTTGTCCTGTCAATTTATATTTAGTAAACGATGTTACAAATTATGATAATGTTCTGACCCCAATTTCTCGAAACTTCTTAAGAACCTTATAACAGATCCCAATTTCTCGAAACTTCTTATGCCCGTTAAAACAAGCCCCAAATTCTCGAAACTCCTTAAGACCCTTATAACAGGCCCCAAATTCTCGAAACTGCTTAAGTCTCTTATGACAGGCCCCAAATTCTCGAAACTTCTTAAGTACCTTATAACAGGCCCCAAATTCTCGAAACTTCTTAAGTCCCTTATAACAGGCCCCAATTTCTTGAAACTCCTTAAGTCCCTTATAACAGGCCCCAAATTCTTGAAACTTCTTAAGTACCTTATTCTGGAAACTTCTTAAGTCCCTTATAACAGGCCCCAAATTCTCGAAACTCCTTAAGTCCCTTATAACAGGCTTCAAATTCTCGAAACTCCTTAAGTACCTTATAACAGGCCCCAAATTCTCGAAACTCCTTAAGTCCCTTATAACAGGCCCCACATTCTCGAAACTCCTTAAGTCCCTTATAACAGGCCCCAAATTCTTGAAACTTCTTAAGTACCTTATTCTGGAAACTTCTTAAGTCCCTTATAACAGGCCCCAAATTCTCGAAACTTCTTAAGTCCCTTATAACAGGCCCCAAATTCTTGAAACTCCTTAAGTCCCTTATAACAGGCCCCAAATTCTCGAAACTCCTTAAGTCCCTTATAATAAGCCCCAAATTCTCGAAACTCCTTAAGTCCCTTATAACAGGCCCCAAATTCTCGAAACTCCTTAAGTCCCTTATAACAAGCCCCAAATTCTCGAAACTCCTTAAGTCCCTTATAACAGGCCCCAAATTCTCGAAACTTCTTAAGTACCTTATAACAGGCCACAAATTCTCGAAACTTCTTAAATACCTTATAACAG
Organism: Mya arenaria; assembly: GCF_026914265.1. Lineage (NCBI taxonomy): Eukaryota > Metazoa > Mollusca > Bivalvia > Myida > Myidae > Mya > Mya arenaria. The sequence continues at coordinate 14,097,019 of NC_069136.1, forward strand.
GCCACAATTTCTCGAAACTTCTTAAATACCTTATAACAGGCCACAATTTCTTGAAACGTCTTAAGTATCTTATAAAAGGCCCGAAATTCTCGAAACTTCTTATGTCCCTTATAAAGGCCCCAATTTCTCGAAACTTCTTATGTACCTTATAAAAGGCCCCAATTTCTCGAAACTTCTTCAGTCTCTTATGGATGCTCTTTCTGTCCAATGCAATGAAACAAACATTGTAGGTTTTGCTTAAATATATTATTTTCCAAGAGAGGTTATTTATTAGCCGTGTTCGTGTTTTGTTTCCTACAAAAATATCCCATTATGTATATATAGGAGGTTTAAATGCAAATGCAATCGTTTATCTTCAGGTAAACTAAGGGTTCGCTTTGATTATAAGATGTTATAAAATCTAGAAACTATAAACTCATGCTTAACAATTTTAATGTCTGTGAAACACAATAAATAATTACCATATTTATTTCGTTGCAGCAAAATTTCAAACGCCGAATTAGTAAATATAAGAAAACCGTTTTAAAATGTTATACAGTGAAAAGTAGATGGACATGCTTAGTTACCATAAATTCAAATATAAACCCTGTAGAATGTTACAAGGTCATGGTCAAAACAACATTGAACAAGAGTCATAAACATATGACAAGGTGAGAGTGGTTTAGTGGTATAGGTTCCGCCTCTCACCAAAGAGGTTAAGGCTCCAAACTCGACCGCGGGCACTCTCTCACAGCCCCTCAAAATGGACACCAGTACTGGTTGTTATCCAGGAAACAGACTCGAGAGTGATTCTATTATCTTCAGCTTTTGTCATAATCAGGCTTAAGAATATTAATATGAACTAAACGTATAACCACCGCATACAGACTACATACACACCAACCCGGTGTTATTATTGAATAACGGGATTACCGACTTGGAAAAGTGGAATACACTTCTACTAGAACAGGAGTTTAATGGGTGTTTAAAGGGACTGTGACACAGATTGGCACCAAAAAATGTTTTTTTCTGTAACGAATCTCAGGAAAATTATCTAATAGAATGTGTTACGCTTTGATATCATAATTGTAAAAAATTGTGTCGGAGACCGGGTTCGAACCCGCGTCGCCAAAATTGTAGTCCAGCGTCTTACTCACTGCGCCATAAAGGGTTACACTAATCGGGTGATATAATTAGACTATACACCTACCTCGGTAATATCACGTGATAACACCGACTCGCCAATCACACATAAGGAATGAATTCTACCTGGTAGACATACCAAGTAATCTTTTAAAAGGAAAAATACGAAATAGCTCCTAAACTTAAATAAATTGTAAACTATGTGGTACTTCAGTTAGTAAGTTTCAATGCATTGTACACATCGATGCCAAGTTTTTGTCAGTTTTTGACAATTTTCTTTTCTTTTTTTTCGCTATTTTATCATACGTGAGACAGCCCCTTTAACAATGAAGGAGTTCCCTTTCCTAAGCTAAGGTGATTAGTTTCATGAAAGACTTCGACAAACCTGTTTCCAAAAAAAATGTTTTGACAGTGCTCCGTCAAACGGCCGTATTGTGAAAAGGTTTGTCGAAGTGTTTTAAAGAACTAAACTCTCAATCAAACTCTGGTTAAAGACCGAAGGCGGGGCTCCGTAAGCGGCGTAGACTGCGCTATATTTCATTAAAGTGGTGAAGAAATAGTGAAGCTTTGTTTTAAGTCTTCATCCGAAGCAAAATATTGCTTTCCGACGTTGCATTTATGACGCAATTTATCACGTGGTACAAACACACTGCAAACATTCAACGTGATAACGCACGTTCGAAAGATTTCGGCCCTATTTCGGCGGAATTCTGAATTCGGACGTTAGGTACGCCGAATTCCACGAACGGAGCAAACTGGATTCGTACTCCATATGATCAAAAGCAAAAATAAACTACAATTTTTTAAGTAACTCACAATTACATAAAAAAATATTAATCTAGCACCATTTTCTTAGAAATGAAATTCGATTCATGGCAAGAGGGTTTTCGTACCCTTCTTGAGCCCCATATATGAAAACTAGGAACCACTGCTGGACATTTAATATTGAAGTAAAATATGAGAGGATTGGAATTATTATAGCGAAAATATTTGAAATCTTTTTGTCATTTTGAACTAGGAATTTACATATGATGGGGTATGCGCACATTTCAAAGCTGCACTCTAACAGATTGAACGTTTTGAAAACTTTTTAATATTTTGTCATGGAACGAGCCAATTTTTGCAAAAATCAATGAAAACCAGTAATATAAGTCTGCTGACAAAAATTAGATCGCAGAGTTTTATATATAAGTTCAATAGTTGATATTTTATGTATTTTTCGTAAACCGTAAGTAAACGGTTTCAGCCATAAAACATTGATTATCGAACGGAAATATGAGAATCTACGGTCTGATTTTTTGTTAGCCATCTTATATCATTGGTTTGCAGATATTTACGCTAGAAATTGCTCCAAGACAAAAAATAAAAAAGGTGTATAACTGGTAAATCTGTGAACGTGCAGCTTTAAAGGAGATAAACGTATATGTCAACGCAACATATTGCTTCAATTTGAATGGCCCTTAGATGTATTTATATGTAGCTTTGTATGGTATGAGGGTCATGTGGCGGATCCGTGGTCTAGTGGTAACACACTTGACTATCGATTAAGGGGTCGCAGGTTCGATTCCCCGTCGCATCACTAAAAAAATACTTATCGTCTCCCGGGAGGGACTTTAAAAGGGGGACCCGTGTGACACTGCTATACACTGGTGCACGTTAAAGAACCGGGGTAGCTCTAACCAGGGTTACATTCTGTCTATGCACTATGCTCCAAAGAACCTAAAATGACTAACACTCTTAACGGAACACTCGTCGAATGGGCAAGGCCCGAGTGCGAGTATAAATAAGCTTACACACACACCCGTATGAGGGCCAGCGCAAATCAAAATTGGGTGTTTATAGTTAATCAAAATGCAATTCAACTTTGTTGAAACTTCTGTACCTACCTTCTACGTTTATTACTTTTAATGTTAAACTATCAAGCATTGTTGCCAGCAGAACTCCGAGATGCAAAGAGAAAACATGAAATAACTAAAGGACGTTTAATGCTTATCGGTGAACTATGGCTTCTTATAAATGAAGTAACAACTATGAAAGTATCAATTTACCATATTCATTGCCAACTAAGAAGAGAAAATATCAACTTTAATAATTACTTTCAAAATCAATTGTTTCCTTTGACAAAAATAAAATTGTTATAAAATCCACTTACAGGTTAAATACAACTGTTTAAAAAAATATTGTTCGTTTCAAATTCACAGAATGTTACATTGAAATATTTAAGCTGGCGTTTTGTTGCGTGTGAAGCATCTTAGATGAAGGTTTATATATCGGTTTTCCAGAAATTGATCAGATGACAGGAAGAACTTGTCCAGTAGGCAAGAAAACATTATTTAGAAGTCTGTGAATCTCAATTATATTCATTTTCTGGTATGAAAGCATTGGTTGGAATCGCTATGAAAAATGTGCTTTGTTTAGGACTCTTATGTGATAGATTGACACAAATAACACTATTCCACAATACCGACGTCATGGACCCACCACACGGACTTCAATATGTCTAACAAATGGTTGCATATTAACACTGGAATTAAAACTGGGGAAGTAATAATGTAGGAATTGTTTGCCACAATAAGCAAGTATTAACTCCCGTAAATGTCATCAATTTTGCTGTCGGGTTATTGACGGACCCCTTGTTCATCGCTTGTCTATATACTCAGCCTTATTTTCCGTGCAAAATCTTATGTTCATAATTTAGTTTCTTCGAATGATAAAATCTCTAGAAAATAGTTTGTATCAAAGAAAGATGCATGCATGCATATATTGGTGTCTTTTATAAGTCGTCGATAACAATGTTAAACTACAAGCATGCCTACCATTCAAAAACAAATAGGCCACATATTGATCGGGCAAAACAATGCACTCAATATTTGGAAGTTAAGCGAAATGGCCCTTCAAAATTTTTGATGTGGCTTAGCTTTTTACAAAATTGCCGCATCACCAAGTCTCATGTCCTAATGCATGATAGGGTCAGGTGCTCGTAATGCATGATAGGCTCAGGTGCTCGTAATGCATGATAGGGTCAGGTGCTCGTAATGCATGATAGGGTCAGGTGCTCGTAATGCATGATAGGGTCAGGTGCTCGAAATAGGTGTAATTATGTTCTTGCACATGGTGGATTACCGTACACCGGATATAGCGTTAGCGAGACGTAAACAACTCAATATTGCACTATTTATGTAAAGATTTACATGATATATTTGCTAAGTGTTGACTTTAGATGATTGTAATCGTCAGATGTTTTATCCAACCAGTAAACATGCGATGAGTCCCAGATTTTTTGTAACCAGTAAAATTCTTTTTTTTGAAACATAACAGCTCGCTCATAATTTACACACATGTTCAATATATTTCTGATATAAAGTTGAACTGTCCAATAACATAAATTTCTGAACTGTACGAATTATTTCTTCTCAAAAGTTGTCATAAAATTATATGCCATTTTTTGTGAAAATTGCGCCTTATTAAAACACGGCCTTGATTTGTTTCCATTTTATGGACAGGATATAGTATTTTTGTGTTAAAGCCGTATATTAGCAAAAAGTGTACTTTCAGTCCATGCTTAGTTAGCGGGGAAATTTTGGCATAGTTTTAAATCCACTAATTTAAAATAATGTTTTCATGGAACGTATATCATCCAATCAGGCCAAATGGTGGCGAGAACTTCAGAAATAGACAGGAAAGTGAAGACGTACTCCTATTTCAGATGTAGAGCATATACAGGACTATCAATTCCACATCACCAGTGTGATGATTGTGTCAAATATCTGCGTATAACCTAATTACTGAACAAAGTAACCACAAAGCTATTTTAATAGGAAAAGTAGAAAAGTAAAATCGAAACATTTGTTCGTATACTTTCTGGAACTTGTAATCTTTGACGCCAAATGTCAAATATCAACACTGCGATATCCCAAGTTCATTGAAAGGCTATACTCCTTAAGGGTCTATATACATTACCACGCGTTTACTAATATTTAAAGCAAAGCACAACTGTTGTGTAATGTATGTAGAACGAGACATATCTATACTCATTAAACTGATACCTAAGTGTGTCAAACCTAGGTTATGTATAACAAAAAGTAGGTCAAACCCTTATCGTACCTGTGAAACTAACATTGTTTACGTCTCCCTTATGCTACTATATCCGGTGTACGGTGATCCATCGTAGTTTAACTTAACAAGCGCGACACCATTTGAACATCGGTTAGAGACGTTTCGAAGATCCGCAGCTGATCCTTTTAACAAACGTTAAAAAACCACTAGAAATATCCACCGTAGGGGGCATCGGACGTTTTTATGTAAAAATGTAATGTTTTTGTGCTTTAAGCAGCTAATAAAATACACGGTTTCAATCTTGTTATCAGTAATTAATATTTTCCATAAATGCATTATTTAGTAATTAATTAATGGTTTATTCGTCAAAGTTGATGTTTGTTATACATATTTATGTACTGATTTGGAATAAGTGTGTCACTTTCACGAAACATGTAGTAAGTTTTATTGGCCGTTCGCCCATAAACATGCCTTAGATGGCGTCGTGTGGGCACAGTCATGCCATTACAGAATTTGTATTGATGCCATACCAGAATGGGTCATATACTAAAGACACTTGGATGATTTCCAAGCACTTTTTTAACTTGAAAGCACTTAAAATAGAATGGTGTCCATAGAAATGCTATGCTGATAGCTATATACGGGTAGAGATGGGTTTTGTTAAAAGAATAGTTAATGTTTTCATCAGTTTCATACAAACAGAACAAAGCTAAGGACAGCGAAAGGCTGAATGTGAACATTACACGGTGTTTTAGCTTTCATATTCTATAAAAAAAATGGTGCAATATTGTTGGTACTGAATAATTATTTTTTACCATACTTTCGAGTATGTCAAATTATTTTCTCACATACTTATCACATGGTTTGAGCATCGAAAGGCTATTATCCCAAATACTAATTACATGGTTCGAGAATGAAAAAGCTATTATCCCACATACTAATCACATGGTTCGAGAATGAAAAAGATATTTTCCAACATACATTATCACATGGTTCGAGCATGAAAAAAATTGTTTTCCAACATACATTATCACATGGTTCGAGCATGAAAAAGCTATTATCCTACATACTAATCACATGGTTCGAGCATGAAAAAAGTATTTTCCCACATTCTAATCACATGGTTAGCGCATGAAAAAGCTATAATCCCACATATTTATCACATGGTTAGCGCATGAAAAAGCTATTATCCCACATACTTATCACATGATTCGAGCAGGAAAAAGTTTATCCCACAAACTTATCACATGGTTAGCGAATGAAAAAACTATTATCCCACATACTAATCACATGGTTCGAGAATGAAAAAGCTATTATCACACATACTTATCACATGGTTAGAGCATGAAAAAACTATTATCCCGGATATAATCACATGGTTTGCGCATAAAAGGCTATTTTCCCACATACTTATCACATGGTTAGCGAATGAAAAGGCTATTATCGCACATGAAAAAAGTATTTTCCCACATTCTAATCACATGGTTCGAGCATGAAAAAGCTAATATCCCACATACGTATCAAATGTTTTGAGCATGGAAAAGTTATTATCCCACATACTTATCACATGGTTCGATCATAAAAAAGCTTTAATCCCACATACTTATCAATGGTTCGACAATGAAAAAGTTATTATTCCACATACTTATCACATGGTTCGAGCATGAAAAAACTAATATCCCGAAAATAATCACATTCTGAGCGCATAAAAAACCATTATCCCACATACTTTTCACATGGTTCGAGAATGAAAAAGTTATTATACCACATCCTTATCACATTGTTAGCGCATGAAAAAAGCTATTATCCCACATACTTATCACATGGTTAGCGCATGAAAATATTATTATCCCACATACTTATCACATCGTTTTTTTTATGACGTTATTTGATAAAAAGTTTCCAGTTACAGTCGAGTCGTTCTTTTTACAGAATGGGTAAGAAAGGATAACTGAAAGGTTTTCTTAAATATAATGAAGTATTGTTATGCAATAATAGAATGAAATAATGAACTATTTGTGTAAATATAAGTAATGAATTGCGGGATTGATGTCATTATCGGGGATATGAACTCAAATGGGCTGGCTATAATCGCGCAATTCATTCATAAAATATTTGATAACTATACTTGTATTTTAAATGATCATATAACAATTTCTCAGCAATCCATCCGTTAAAATCCATGTAACAATTCAAGTGTATAACATAATACTATATTTTACAGTTTAGATATATAAATAAGATTCAAAGAATGCTAATGACAATACATGTACAATATCACTGAAAATGTAAAATTAAACCAGCACACTTACGGATGCAAAGAGTAATGAAGTAAATGGTTATGGAAACCATGGAACATAAATTAACATATAAAACAAAAAAACATGTCAAAGACTTTACATTAGGTTTAAATAAAGCAACACAATCGTATTTATAATTGCATGATATGAAAATATAGGATAATCATCAGGATAAATCAACATCCGATATTTAATGACTTTATCAAGTCAATTCATTTTCAATACGAGTATATAATCATTTACATGGCGGCTAATAGTGCAGATTATCAGAACGTGGGAAGTAATTGTGTGAGATTAGTTTGTCCCAATCAGAATTTGTTAACTCCCATTGAGCATATTCAGTGTATTTCGTCTGTTACAAGGGCAGTAATGTCAGGTGCGTCCATGCTTCCCGGTTCATTGTTTTGAGTGGAAAACATCCTCGATTCGGTGAGTATTACCACGGTTTTCTATATGTTTCAACGATATTTTTAGAAACGACCTTGTGCATCGAATGAAGAGCAATTGCTCGTTTACGAATACGCTTGTTTTAAATCAAAATCATGTCTGTATTAAAATATCTCGTGAAAACAATGCACGTTCTTACTAGGCTTCCCGACTCACTCAATGCATAATTTGCTTCAAAACAACTATTTAATACCGTTCTCTTGCGTACAAACCCCACCCGATGCTTTGTTTTGGTCAATAACAGTATTGCTATTGTTTTCCGAATGCAAACAGCCAATTTTGAAGTTAAATCGGCTCATTTACGAAAATGCTTGCTGGTTCATTCTGAACATTTTTAGAACCTAGGTTCATCCCAAATCTTGAAGATTTATGGCACACTGTATTTACCCGAATTACCAGTCGTTTTGTTTTAGTTTTCACAAAAAATAATTTTGTTAATTATTTAATTAAATAAGAGGGTGTACAAATATATTATTTATATTTTCAGGGAATAAAAAAGATGAAACAAAAGAAAAAGATAAACCTGAATTATAATAGACAAAAAACAAGACGCTTAAAGGTAGTCAATATAAATATATTTACGATAATTACCATATATGGGGTGGGGGTATTTCCGACTATTGCCATATATGGTAATGGTCAGTGGGTTTATAAAACCAAACGGCTGGTATAAAAGCCGTTTGTCCACGTGTTTTCGTCATTCGAGGTTGTATCGGGCCAGTTAAACCATCAGAAAATTGGTCGCCCTCCCGCCCATCCTCGATGTTTTTTATGTTTATGGGTTTCATTAGAAATACCATGTTTATCAAGAATATGTTAATAACTTGTGTATCTTTTCAGATAAACGATTTTGTTTCGTTTCGGATGAAAGTTGGGTGTGCATGACATACTTGTTAAGTCGGAGAGAAGAGGTTTCATGGACATTTACAAAGTTACATGTGAAATGTGTTTTTGCTTTTCTTTTCATTTTACTATGTATAAGTGCATGGATACAATAGGTCATTTTTTCCCTCATGAAACCATTGCGTGTATGGTCATTGAATAAATGTATTGGCCCGGTATAGACCACTCCTATACAGTCGTTGTTTTATACTTTATGAGGTTAATAAATAAATAATTTATGTTGGGCTGAAAGTATTGAAAGAAAACATAAACGACATAATAAATGAACTCTGCATACTTGATGATAGAATCAAAATAGAGGTTCTTTATATATTAAAGGGACTATACACCAGATTGGCACCAGAAAGTTATTTTTCTGTAAAGAATTCAAGACAATAGTTTAAAGGAATGTTTTACTCTTTCATATCATAGTTGTAGAAAAAAAATCGTGTCGGAGACCGGGTTAGAACCGGTGTCGCCAAAATTGCAGTCAATTGCGGTATCCACTGTGCTACGCAGGCTTACCCTAAACGGTGGTGGTGTTAGTAGTTAATACTCCGAGCACATTATACGGTCCCAGAGTGACAGTTCAACTACCTCACGCCCATCCTGGGCAGAACCAGTACTAGGTGCCGTTACCTCTGCAAGAAGCTGACAACTTCTGTACATGCAAGTGGTACAGTGCGAATGGTCGTTGAAAGGATTTCATAACCAATCACAACAGAAGTGACCTGGTCCGCCCTGGAATCGAACCCGGGCTCTTCGATTCAGAGTCCAACGCTCTACCGATTGAGCTAACCGGACGGACCAACCCTAAACGGTTGGAATATTTAAGTTATATACCTAACTTGGTTATATCACTTGATGACATCGACTAGCCAATCACGCATTATGGGAATGAATTCCGGTAGGTGGACATACCTAGTTATCATTTTAATTGAAAAAAAGAACAACTGCGAAAATCAAATTAATTTTGAACTATGTGGTACTTAAGTTAGTAAGTTTCAATGCATTGTACAAATCGATACAAAGTTTATGTCAGGTTTCGACAATTGTCTCTCTTTTTTGCGCTATTTCATCATACGGAGTACAGCCCCGTTAATTGCTTATGTAATAATGTAAGGTAAAATTGTGGATTATTTAAAACTACCTTTTTAGGAAATAGCAATGAAAAGGAACTAAGAGTTTACCTTAAAGAGTGTGCAATATGTTTACTTTGACAATCGAAATAAAAAGGGAGACAACCTGCAGGAAACAGTGAACAATTTAAGGTCTTAAATGTTGTCAGTTACACCTAAGTTGATAAAACTGTTTTATGTAAAGACATTTACGTGTAACCGTGTCTCGACTTACTATATAACCTCCAAAAATAATGACCGTTCTACTTTAAGTAGAGAGCCCTGTCAGTGTGTGTATACCACGTGATAAATAACGTAATAATCGCTTCGTTCGAAAACAAAATTTTGTTTCGAATGAAGACTTTAAACAAAGATAGCTTTCCTATTTCTTCACCATTTTAAATGAAATATAGCGCAGTCTACGCCGCTAACGGAGCCCCGCCTTCGGTCGTTTACCAGTGTTTGATTGAGAGTTTAGTTTTTTTAAACCTTTCACAATACGGCCGTCTGACGGAGCACTGTCAAAACATTATTTTGGAAACAGTTTTGTCGAAGTGTTTGGTGAAACTAATCACCTAAGCAAACTCCGGTAATACAAGGAAGGCGGTGCTCCTAAGGTGGCATAGATTGCCCTTTGTTTCATTTAAAATGGTGTAGTGATTGAAAAGTTATCTCTGATTTACGTCTTCATTTTAAGCAAAATGTTGCCTTCCGACGTAGCATATATAACGTAATTTATCACGTGGTATACATACACTGCCTGTACAAAATTACCCTTCTTAGACGTTCTATAGTACATATACATGAATTTTAAAAATAATCGATGCCTTTTATTCGTTATTTTAAGTTGCCATAGATCTTCAAGATTTGGGGTGAACATAGGTTCTAAAAATGCACAGAATGAACCAGCAAGCATTTTCGTAAATGAGCCGATTTAACTCCAAAATCGGCTGTCTGCATTCGGAAAACAATAGCAATACTGTTATTGCCCAAAACAAAGCATCGGGTGGGGTTTGAACGCAAGAAATCGGTATTAAATAGTTGTTTTGAAGCAAAAAATGCATTGAGTGAGTCCGGAAGCCTAGTAAGAACGTGCATTGTTTTCACGAGATATTTTAATACAGACATTATTTTGATTTAAAACAAGCGTCTTCCTAAACGAGCAATTGCTCTTCATTCGATGCACAAGGTCGTTTCTAAAAATTATCTTTGAAACATATAGAAAACAGTGGTAATACTCACTGAATCGAGGATGTTTCCACTCAAAACAATGAATCGGGAAGCATAGACGCACCTGACATTACTGCCCTTGTGTTATGTTGTCTGGTTTTTGACAAAACACATATTCATTGCGATTTTAATTACTCAGTCTTATCCTCAGTGCATTGTTTTTATATTCATAATTTACAAACATATTGTCTAATAACAAACATATTGTCTAATGAAAAAAATCTTTCGAATGATACCAAAATTATTTACACGGAAAATAAATGTCACTTGGCCAATAACTTTTTTTATTTAAATATAATTTCCCCCCCCCCCCCCCCTGAAAAGTGAGCATTATCTATTAAAGTTCACACATTACATGATTGAATTGTTTCCTTTATATTAGATGTAACAAAAGCCAATGTTCGTTCAGATGGTAATTATAACATTTCAATGAATACTTAACATGAACGCAGCTATTATTTCCCATTCATATTCCCCATTTTATTAGTGGTGAACCAGAAGACCGAAAATACTTGCTTATGTTGCAATGAGAAGTTTAAATTAAATAATAAAGTACGGGTCATAAAAGAAAGCCCATTATTAAATGAACATTAGTAATTTTCAATCATGGTTAAAGAGTGAAAGGATAAACAGTCGAACCCCGTTGGCTCGAACTCCCAGGGACCGGCTAAAATACTTCGAGCGTCGGAAAATTCGAGCCAAGCGGGATCGTTAACTTTCAGTATAAAAAAAATAGGTCCTCTAAATCAAGTTCGAACCAACGAGGAATTCGAGCCAAGCGAGTTCGAACCAACGGTTTTCGACTGTTCAAAAATAAATGGTTTGATGCGACACAGTGGCATTGTCATTGTTTGTGTAAGTACTGTAATCACATCTTAAAGGTTATTTGTAGGTATTTGCCTAAATAAATGGGGCCTTGATGTCGCATCATAATGTGTCTACTTACCCGGCTTCTACTAAAATCTACCGACTCACCTGTTTAAATTCAATAACGGCTTACTCCTGATTTTTCCCAAACTTATCTTCGAAAGATTTGAAAAATACTGTCATCCCATTTGACAAATCTATTATGAACATTTCTTATTACTTACGTTGAACGTTAATCAGGACTATTTTTAAGTATGGATCCATTTTGACGGATTGTGTGTATTACTAAAATCTATAACTCATTGGCAATGACAATGCTTAATTGCATTATTATCTTCACATATAACAGATACATAATAAGCAAACAAATTGTCCAACGATATGCTTCTAGTTATTTGCCACTTTTGCCATTGTGGAGTGTATAACCGAGAGAACATTAGATATTATAATTTACTAGTACATCAAATTGTTAGCTTTTTGTTTCTTGATTGACATTTGAAACGCCCAAAATTGCATGTAGAAATTAATTGATTTCTAAGGGCCTGAAGTACTGTGGGTAAAGCAGTAGTTTTCCAACATGCATACTACTCCAGTTTTGTCGACCGATAACATAACTGAGTATAAAGTATTACCATTAGCAACCTGTTCCCTGTTTAAAATTAAAGAAATGCTGTTGACTCGGCAAATATGGTTTACGTTACTGTAAACAAAGCAACAGCTTTAATTGCCACATATATAATAATAACCAATTTCTCCCTCGAGCTTCGCAATGCTAGGCGATCAATATTTCAGAGAACAAGCGGAGTAATATTTTAAAAAAGAGAACAAAACGCGAATTGGCCTATGAGCATATCTTCTTCAATAGTTTAATTATATATCACGTGGAAATTGCGTTTCCACAGGTTCAGTCGACTTTACTGGGGATAATCATTAACGCAGTTTGATGCTTTATTTGAAATACATACAATTATTCACATTAAACAGGTGATTCTTTATGAGAATGTATTCCAATAAGGTGAAGCGGGAACCGTTAATTAAGACGTTTTTTACTCATATTGTTGAATTAAATTGATCAATTTAGACTGTTAACTATACCATAAGTGTACTGCATAAAAATATATACGATTTTCATACCATATAAACATACACTGTATAATGGTTGAAGAAAATACACAAATAAAGTTTTCTGGAGCAATTAGACATCTATGGTATAACGTCCTATAATTGTAAGAATGTAGTAATACGCAATATGAAATTGTGAGTAACTTATTGAAGTTCTGACAGCTGTTGACAACACCAAATGGTCGGTGAACCATAAGTTTAGTATTATAACAAACGAATTTGCTAAAAGAGTATAAACAATGTGTAAAATAAATGATAAAGCATTCGTGAATAAGCATTATACCAACACTATTCTAACATAATTCGGCAAAGATAACCTATTATGCAATAGTTCAATTTGTAGTCGTTTGCAATCAAACTAAACCAATATGGGCTCACCAGGAACATAAATATACCATAATTGAACATCTGGGGCGGTATTCATAAAATGTCTTAAGTCATTTCCTTACTTAAGTTACTATTATTATTTTAGTATCTCTTCAATCAAATGAAATAAAATATAAAGATTTTCAAAAATACATTTATTGTATTGACCTTTTTGAAATAAACATACTTAAATGTTTAAAACACTACATTTCTTTAAATTTGATCTCGAACAATTTCAGTGTGTTTATTATTTCATAAAACGATAATGGCATTTTCGAGTATAAAGTACATCTCAAAGACTCCAGCGTTATACCAATTTGTTTACCTAAGCAATATCAATATTAGCAGAACCACGAGGACGGTTTGTATTAATTGGATTAAATTTGTAGGAAACACAATAATAATATCTCAGAGCCACTGGTATACAACACGGTTAAACACGATAAAAAGGATTGACATTTGTGACCGTGCGCTCTGACAAGTAAGACGGGGCTACGATAACATGACAATTTGCTTATATTTTATCAAACAAGCTGTTTTCATCGACTTAACTGGAAATAACTCATATTGACGGAAATGTTCATGGTACAGCATGTTCTAATGCACCACACAATTGTAACCACGCCCCCCCCCCCCCCAAGTCCGGGGAATAGCGGAGACTTTTACGAACAGATGGTAAAATTCCCGCCAAATGCCCCCGCACCCCAAGGAGCCTAGGTAAGACTCGCTCCCCGCTATATTTAAAGCGAAGACAAGACCACCGCATTCACCCGGCACTGCGGGGCCACCTGAAAGGTAAAAACACGGCCCATTTCCCCGGTATACCCCCGGACCTGGGAGGGGGGGGGGGCGTGGTTACAATTGACTGGTGCATAAAATGAACATTTTCTAGTTCAGTGCCTGTCTAAGTTACTGCTTGCATAGAATAGAAAAATGTCTCAATGAAAAAGAATTAATGAAAATAAAAAAAAACTTTAAGTCTAAAAGTGACAATGAGATTGATTCATTTCTATAAATTAGCGTTTAAAACGAACACAAACCGAGCGAACAGTGTTTGAAAATACCGGATTAGTGTACAATGTTAACGACACGTCAGTGCTTTATCGAATTGGACTGACGCGAAAATGAAGAAAACCATTAACTTATATTTCCTACACCTTTTTATTATAAAAAATAGAAAAAAAAAATTGTTAGTGCAAAAAATCGCTACTTCTTTACATATGAACACCTCCGTTTTAAGCACCCTTTTGGATGTCTTATATAAGCATGCTATTGTCCCAGCATGTTTTTGCTCCTGAACGATTTTTTTTTATTTTACTTTCTTTGAATTTTTTACCAAAAAGTACGATCCAATGGAAAACAAATATGAAAACCTCATTAATTCTTCCATATTCATGAAATTTGCTTTACCGAACTTGAAATTTAAGCCGAGAAGTTAAAGACTTATGATTCCGTTTAAAGTCACGTTGACCAATGCCAGACAAACACTTTCCAGGATGCACAACACCACATGAAACTCACATCATCAACGTAGATACAATTGTCAACATAAGTCAGTTTTGGGGTGATCGCTGTTTTAAGGTCTGTGAAAACTCTATTATAACTTCGGGGTACAAATTGACAAATGCGAATGGTTTAACAAAACTAGGGTAATTGGTTTTAAGACGGGAAAAGAGCAATCAAACAAAGCGCTTTGTACAAAAATGCGGTCTTCTAAGCTCATATGTGAGACAATTATGGCGAAACAAATAGAACTAATTTCGGTTTTAGTTGCATAGTTAAGCACGCTGTTTCTATATAGAGAGCAAATGTTCTTTAAATTGGAACTGTTTTGAGGAGCAATAAATACAACTGGTTATTGTATAACTAAAGAAATACTTTATTTGTCGAATTTCTTTTCACAGCGGTAACCATATTAATATCAGCAAAATGCTGTCATATATCAAAATAAAACTTTGTTTAAAAATCGTCAAGTCACTGCCGAGTGAGGAAGTGTTCTATATATTAAGAGATTGTTGACAGACCAACTGCAGTTTGTTTCATCAGGATCAAACATGGTGTCAATCATTTTGTACCATTATAGCTCGACCAATGTCGATAAACAGACATATCGCAGTTTGTATAACACAGTTATGTCTTGAAATTTGAAATTCGACCACATTCAATCCGTATGCTTTCTTACTAGATAATTTAACTAAGTTTCAGGTCATAGTTTTTAATCCTGAACATATGGCCATGTCTTTCTGTGGTGCATGTGTGTTTAAAAACAATTCATCGATTTTTCTACCTTTTTACATACTTACAAGCTATATTACCAAGATAATTAACGTCATTAATATTTCTATCCAAGTATCAGTCCTATACATACTAAATACGTGTATCAGGTTATTTTTCTCATTTAGCCGTTAGGCTTACTTTAACGTTAAATTAGCAAATTTCAACCTTTCATTAAGTTGCTATGAGTGTTTATCTTTAAAGTCTATCGTTTTATCTGTATTAGATAATGTTTCAGATAAATATGGTTATATTTTGCCTTCATATATAAATTTAAACATGCAAACAATGAAGTATCGGTAAAAATTGAATAGATCAGACAACTAAGGTTATCCATATTGTTGAAAATGTATTATAAACATAATATAGTGCATTTACTCACTTATGATTACCAACTAGTTTGGTAATACCCCTAAAGCTGTAATTGTCATATTTACCCAATTTGTCCTTTTAGCTTTGCAATGCTAAGCGATTGATATTTCAGAAAGAAAGTGGAGTTAAATGTGAAGTTATACAGAACCTGATATATAAATCGACTACTTATCAGGGTTAAAACTCCTTTGAATGAAACAACAGCCTTAATTGCCATACTAACCTAGTTTGTCTTTAAAGCTTTGCAATTCTTAGCGATCGATCGAGGGAAAGTGAGGTAATATTTGAAGATATAGAGAACATGATAAACGATAACTCGACCTATGGATATGAGCATTTTTTATTTTATATTACATGTCGAAATTGCGTTTCAACAGAATCGGTAGACTAAACCTACGATAATAACTAACGCAACCTGATGCTTTATCGAAATAAAATGACATATTTTGCAATCGTTCTTTTTGTAGTATTGCAGTTCGGTATGATTTGTAAATATTCTTGATATTTTCATAAAATCGTTTCAAATGATGCCTAAGTAATATTGGCTCCCCAGGCAGCCGAAAGTATTACACTTGTACATCGAATACATGTTGTTGTTGTTTTTTGTTGTTTTTGTTTTTTGTTTTTGTTTTACCAAAATCATAAATGATCTATTGCTATATTATTTACCTCTAAAACGAGAGGACAATGATTTCGATTAAACGTATCATATCGTTTTCCATGTAGTGTGCTCCATTCAGGGATGCGTGGGAGCTTTTGCTAACAAATAACAACCAATGATCGCGTCCCGTCATTAATTGTATTATTTCCACACACAGCTCGAACTCATCCTGAAAACACACTGAATACATTACTCATTATAACGAGGCTGAATGTTTGCGTTCATTTTTATACTCATAGAATCAGTGATTGGATCTAGTCAGCCAATTGCAATGTTTTACATCAAAACTAGTTTCGACAAAGTATTTAATGGCAAATATAGTTCCTTTAACCATGGACAGCTGCTTGTTGTATATTTTCTGCGTGCATTGTATTATTATCTAGTTTTGGCAAAGTTAAAAGAACATGGTGGGATCTGAGAACGTATTACGCGATGCGGAATAATAGCACGAATAAAATGAAATGAAAATCTGTCCGTAGAAACCATAGCCCTGATCCCAAACTTAGGTTGGCCAATCAGTTAAGGTAATCCGCATAGCATATGGAACAGCTTTGTGGAAACATACAAGAACCGTTTTCATCTTATTGGCACCATTGATGACCTGGTTCATTTTTTTAGTTCAATACGAATTCTTAATTCATTAATTTTCGGTATTGCGAACATGTATGTACTTTATGTTCGGAGTAATAAAATCATAAATGACAAATGTGACAAAAATGTAAATGTTGGTGAAACTTGTGATACAACGTATACTAGGACATTCTTATCCTACGGTCACGTTTTGATAAAGAGATATCTATGTGACAATCATAATAGTAGAAATAATCAAAATATTACTAAAAATTTTAGTTCGAAATTAACTTTATTAATGCTCAATTAAAGCACAGCTACTTGGAACGATCTTGCAAAAAACACTCTTCTCATTCTGCAAGCAATCTGAAAGCAATCTTATACTAAAAGTCGTCTGGGTTAAAATAAAAGTTGTTAAAGTACTGCATGTTCAATTCCTTGTACCTAGTGTTTAACATTTGCACATATTGTATTAGCATGGTGTAGCAGTGATTTATTATGTATGTTGTTGTCACTGATTTCGTAAATGCGTTACATTCAGTTCATTTACTAATAATGATACAGTGATATCTTTGTGAAGTATTTGTTTAGAAAATTTGCATTTTACAGACCTTTCCAAGAAGGTACCTAACAAATCTTAATAAACAACCCTAGTGTTATATATTATATTATTCATGTAGTACGCTATTTGTAGGGTTTAAAATTGATGTTCCGTGTTTCAGGTTTCTGAACATATGTATTTCTGCTCTATGCCATTTGCATTTAATCTGTACTATTGAACGGGGTCTATGGTAAAACGTTCGATTACTTGACTAGTTTCATTTTGTTTTATGGAAATTAAGTTACCTTGTTTGTCTCTCGTTGAGCACCAGTGTGTCATTTTGCCTGTTTTCTTGATGTGTTGTTGTTTCATAAAACAAACATGACACTTCCGAGTACAGAATACATCTAAACTGGACGCTAGCAAGCAGACCAATTTGTTTACGGTTTGCATTATTTAACCGTATTACATTTTGTAGGAAAAACAACAGTATTATCTCAGATTCATGAGTATACGTTTAAAGAACATAAGAAAGCATAGGCCATTATTTTACGTACGCTCTGATAGCTTTGAAGTGGCGAGAATGACAATTTGCATTAATATTATCGAACAATATGATTTCACTGACTTAACAGGAATTAACTCATACGTAAGGAAATGGCTTTGCTCATCGACCAACATCTTCCGTAATAAACATTTTCTAGTCCAATACATAACTTAGTTATTGCTTACGTAGAGTAAACATGGTCTCATTTTTTATTTTCCCTCAACGGTTAAGATGATTTGAAAAAAAAAAACAGATTTGTGGTAATGCAATTATTCCATAGTGGTATTGATGAGAAAGGTTTTGATGCGTTATTTGGCCAAGCAATGACAATCATACACAGGACATACACTACAATACTTAAAGACATAATGCGTCTCTCGTTATCTGATTATTGTCCATATATGTTTTGATATATACATATATATATAATTATGAAGTTGTTTTGTGATAAATGAAATACTGATAGTGTACATTTTGAAAGTAAGACACATCTAAATATATTTCTTTTAAATAATCGCGTCTAAGACAACAAACTTGTCCAAAGACAAATCTAACAAATAAAGAAAATATATATTATTTCTTTTCGGCAAAACGTTTAACGATCAAAAAACAGATTGTCTTTAAACGTTTGCTTGATACTCGTCGAAAATACATTTGATAAAAAAAATTCAAACTCAACCTAAGGTATTGTTTTTAACTACCTAGATATAACTTGAAAGCGCTTAACGCAGAATATTTTCAAGAAGTCTTGTTTATTAGACATAGCGCAATAAATATTTAAGCAGTCTTTGTCAATATATTGAGCAATTCTTTCTACAGTAAGTAATGTTAAGCTAAACACAATATAAAGATTGTTATTTTGAAAAAAAGGAACAATTATATATTGTCTGTGGTTTCCAAGTGTTAGCCCTTTTTATGTTTTTCATTCAAACCGTACAAAATCTTCAGTCAGATATAGGCAGACCACTTACATTAAACCGTGTTATAGCTTTTCATATTCTATAATACCATCATAATAAATGGTGAAATATTGCATATTATGAGTACTTAATTTTTTACTATACTTTCTAGTATGAACAACTTTAAAGCTATTATCTCACATACTAAAAACAAACGAACTTTATCGCATTACACTCTGCATATCCAATATTGCTATTCACCAGATATTGCGCCTGACCCCCCGTGTAAATTACAGAATATTTATGCAAAAAGCTACAGAAAGAAGCACAGTAGCAAAATGTTTAAACATAAACCCGGTTTAGTGGCACTTGGTAAACGCCAAAGACATAGAACATAAAATCACAAACAAGAAACACAGAAGAACAGCACAAAACTCCACAAACAGCACAGTGCATAAATACTATATATAAAAAACTAGGTATGTTTATCAAGAACTGTTAGGTACCTCCTTGGAACGGTCAGTAAAATGTAAATTTATTGGGGGTTTAAACCAGTTTATGTGGACAAACATCACTCTTATCCCAACAATCCTTAATAAAGATAAAACGCAAAAGGTAAATCTTTTCAAAGTAAACATTAACTTGAGGAAACTTATCAGTAAAACAAATAATATCAAACGTATAGGTAAACCTCAGGTACTTCTATGATTAGAGATCCCAATTCTATCTGCAGACGGAGGGATACAATTCGGAGCAACTAATGCAAAAGAAGGAACACGTACATAATTTTCATTTTATTTTATTACTATAATTGTATCTGAAATGATCATATAACAATTTATCAGCTATCCATCAGTTATATACATTTATGTAACAATTCAATTTCATAACATAATACTATATTTCACAGTTTAATATATAAATAAGAAGCGAAGAATGCTATTGAAACTATATGTACAGTATCACTGAACATGTAAAATAAGACCCGAAAAATCACGGTTGCAAAGATTAATGAAGTAAATGGAAACCATGAAACATGAATTAACATGTAACAAACATGTCACAGACTTTACAAGAGGTTTTAATAAAGCAACACAATCATATTAACAATGGTTAAACGAATGAAACGAATGGAAAACTCGAAACACCTGCAAATAATGGCACGATTCCATAAATGCAGCTCTTTGTTTCTTTTCATTACAATGTATTGAATTAAAACAACAACATGTAATTATGATTATTCTAATATGAAAATAAAATCAATAAAAAAAATGATTGAATTATTGCTGACTGGTTTATTGCCTTCATTGTTCCTCGGTATATAACTTTAATATAAACAGCTGCAGATTGTCATGACTTATAATAACAGCTGAAAACAATTGGATAAAACCAGATACATTATCCACAGGTTATCTTATGGCTGCTTTGCACTTACGCAATCCGATTTATCTACAGCCAATATGAAACTAGAATTTACCAATCTTGGATATCTTTAACCAAACCAAGGTGCAAAATTAGTTCATATACATTCCTTCTTAAGTACTGTCGTAAGAGATAATGTTCATTAAAGTTCTGAGACTGACTTTCATACTCAAGACTAAAGAGTGCAGTTCTTTTCAGACGTCTACTGTAAAGCATCGGTCGTGAAAGTTATTGCAAACGTTTAAAGTAACCGGATATACCCGAAGTGTCACACGTTTTATATCTAAATTCCTAATTTGAGGGTCATTGGAAATACGTAAAGACAGATAATAACTCTAGAACAAATGTCACATACTCTGCATCAATGAAATAATTACAAACGTTCCATGATAAGGGCGTCAACCAACTAATCGGGCGCAAATACCTCTGTACCCCATTGTCGTCAGTGATTCATCATCCGATATACAATGTATTTATAAAATCAAGTCGTTTCTTAATACGAATTATATAAATTTATCTGTCTAAAAGAGCAAATTATCAGAAGCTGGGAAGTAATCTGGTTGGGTCAGTTTGTTTCAATCGGCATTTGTTACCTCCCTTTAAACATATTTTAAGCATATATCATCTGCTCTGTTGACTTCTGACAAAACTCATATTCATCGCGATTTCAATATCTCAGTCGTATCCGTGTATTTTTTTATATTCAAAATACACAAACATATTACGAATGAAACAACTCCTGAATATACATTTGTATGGTGGAAAGGTGTATAATTTCTCACAATTTTGTCTTCAATGGGGACGATAAAAATATATTTATTACTTGCATGTTTTATCATACGATAACAAGCTCAAATAGGCCGATGCGACTTGAATGCACATTCAAAGATACCAAAATGGTTTCAAGTCGATTACTTCAATTATAATCGATATTTGTCTCTGTGTTGACACTTAATGTTCCAAAGAACTTGTTTTTCCTACAATTATGTCACGAATTGCAATCACCTTGTACGTACTAAAATTCAGCAAATCGGATGTTTGGCTGTCCGTACCGTCTATATCGTTTCCTATTAAAGGTCATAATCTATTTTACCTATTGAAACCGAAAGTAATACAGGCCAAAGACTGACCTTAACAATCAACTTACTGGCGTTTGAGGACACTATAAAAAGTTGTCTAGTTTGTGATCGGAAGCAAAAGTGTGATGCCGACGACCGACGCGAGCAACGACGACGACGGACGCAGTAATCCTTCTACGTTTGCAAGGCTTCACATGAGAAACAAACTGTTAATCGAAAACTAATGAGCTTAGAGACTATTTACACAGAACAACTACCGAAATTTTAATTTAAGAACAGCAGTCACACTACTACATGTTTGTGCATGTATATATTCTGCCAATAACTTCAAATCATCGACTCCCTACTAATATTCTCAAAAGGATTTGAGCGAAGTTCATCAGTACTCCCGGAGCTTGCCAAGTCACTAGTGCATGTCATCTGCATTTCAAGTTCAGACAGTCTATGTTCCAGTTCCCATTGTTGTTGATTAAGCTTAGCCGCCATCATTGTATTTTCAGATTCCAGTGATTTTAACCGCTCCCTGAGTCTCGTTATTTCTTGAACCAAAGTATCATGGGAAACATTATGATAAATTTGATTGGATGCCAAGGGAGGTTGTCCTTCACTTGTTGGTTGCAAAGAACCACGTGGTGTTGCGGAAGCAGAGTTTGATGGGGTAGTTTGAGCGCATGCGCTGACGTTTCGCTCACCTACTATGTTTGAGGGCGACATCGGTGGAGGATATGTTGGCGAGGCACAAAAAGGGGATAGGAACATTTGTGACAACGTTGCGCCAGAGGTGGGCATGGTGAAATGTGTGAACGGATACTGCATTGTTTGATATTGAGCAGGCTGAAGACGCGAACTTGTATCATGCGCTATATCACGAGGAACGTATTCTGAATACGTTGTTGCAGGAGCAACCATATTGTGTGCACTCGGACTCGACTGCACTGGATAAGAGTAGGGATACTGTGTGTTTACCCTCGGAGTAACAGGGGGGCTGAAATGAAACATTGGAGCTTGGCCCTCTACTGCTAAAGGCGACCTTACTAAAGAGGAGCCAGTCAGAACCGATGTTACACTTGAAACTGTTTGTATGTTTGCATCTTGGTCTTTCTGTTCTAAGGTATGACCTGCAGCAGTTGTGATTGTGTTAAGTGAAATGTGTGTGTTAATGGTATCGCCGTATTGTGTTTTTATTTCATCTGTGATGTCATCATCACGGTTGTCTGATGACGCCACAATAGGAAGCTCCATGGAAGCACTGTGTGTTGGAAGCCCGGCAGGGAGGGTATCATGACGTGTCATGGAAGCACCCGTAACTGGCGTCTTGCCCGCAGACTCAACTAAGCCCGGTGTGCTTTTACTTCGCTTGAGGTCAACTGAAATCCAAATGGAAAAATCTAAGTGCAGAAATGAGGACATTCAAAACCATTTTTAGAATTATTCGTATAGACTTGTCTTAGATACTACTTTAAGCATAAAATGGAATTAAAAGGTTGGCCATTTATTGATACTGCATATGATATATTACTATTCATTGTATAAAGGCCAGCAAAAAAGGAGGTATGTTTCAATTGAAGGAGTAGAAGGAAAACGTAACATTTCATAAAGCTAAATGTAAATAAAAAAATGAACTCGATCTCCATCGTTTTTTTATTGTTTCTGTGAGTGATTTCATTTATATTCAGTCTACCATCAGTGAACGATACATATAGGTGGATAGCTTAAGGTTATGCACCAGTCAATTGTAACCACGCCCCCCCCCCCCCCCTAGGTCCTGGGAATAGCGGGGACAGTGACTTTCGGTCCAGCCATGCCCGGGCAAAATCTCCGCACTGCCGGGACGAACTGCTGGTGAAACCCCCGCCAAATGCACCTGCCCCACAGGGACTCTAGGTAAGGCCCATTACCCGCTATATTTGGCGCGAAGACAAAACCACCGCATTCACCCGGCACTGCAGGGCCATCTTGAAAGTAAAAACACGGCCCATTTTCCCGGCTATCCCCGGTATACCCACGGACCTGGGGGGGGGGGGGGGCGTTGTTACATTTGACTGGTGCATTATCGGTTAACATTCGTCTAATCGTAGAACTATGTAATTTGTCTTCCGTTTTTGAGGTTAAAATGGAAAATTAAACTCTTGTATTCCAAATAATTAGCCCTCAGCATTTTAGTGGTAAACAAAGAGTGATACGAACCAAATGTCCAACCAAACATACCTATTTCTATTGGCTTCTTTTCGGTTTTGTTCAAACGCATCACAGCAATAGATTCCAATTTGATTCGAGCTGCAGGATATTCCTTTAAAACATCCCAGAGATCTTGTTTTGATAGTCGGAAAAGATCGGAGTATCCTACGGAACGAACCGAAGCTGTACGGCGATTTCCGGAGGTACCCATGTTAAGAATACTGATTTCCCCGAAATAGCTTCCCGGTTTGAGCGTTGCCAGCACTGTTTTTCCATTGTCGCCGACGACGTGTAGCTTGCCTCGATTGACTATGTACATCTCTTTTCCGACCTCACCTGAAGTAATAAGCGTCAAGTTATCAAAAGGTCAATTCAGGCTATTCATCTATACGAAAGAAGGACGGGGGAGGCGAATTGTTAAACTTTTAAATAAATCTTAATCATTTAGTTTTCTTCGTGGAAAAACATTTGACAGGAACGCAGCTTTTATTTCCCATACATATTCCCCATTTTTTAAGTCGTGGACGAGAAGACCGAAAATGCTTGCTAATGTTGAAATGAGAAGTTGTAATTAAACAAATAATTACGGGACATAAAAGAAAGACCATTTTGAAATAAAAATTAAGTAATGTACAGTAATGTTTAAAGATTGTTAGTATTTATAGAAATAAATGGTTTGAAACGACACAGTTGCATTACAACTGTTTGCGTAAGTACTGTAAACATAACCTTACAGTTATACAGTCACCTTAGTGCAAGAACTCAATATATGTTCCTATTTCTATATGCAGAAATAGAGTTATTGCACTAAGGTGACGGTACGTATGAATTTATCAAAATGAATGGGGCTTGAATGTCGCATTAAACACCATACCTTATTACTTATGTATGTTTTATCACTGACCATGCAATGGCGGCACATTTACAAATATTGTTATTTTGATGTTTGTACAGAGTGTGTTTTTTTACGCTAAACATAGCTTATGTTTAAATGTTACATGAAATCCGACGATAAACACATATTAACTTCTGCGTTCTATTTCTCTCGATGGGCATCAGTGTGGTCCTGACCATTTTGCCTTTAAACACGAGTGTTTTTAAGGTTCAGTAATTAGGTTTGTCCCTTTTGTTTTTATCATTTCATGAATTGATAATGTCATTTTCGCATATAGAGTACATTTAATAGACGCTAGCGAGTATATCAATTTGTTTCCTTACGCTTTGACAATCTTGACAAAAGTCCAAAAAAGGACAGCTTGCATTAACTTGGTTACATTTTATAAAAATCTCAACACTAATATCTCAAAGCTACGTGAGTAAAACAGGTTTTAAACTAGTTAAAAACGAAATACATTTGTTCACGTACGCTCTGACAACTAAGACGGGGCTACGATGACAATGTACATTACTCGTATCGAACAAGCTGTTTTCACTAACAGAGATTTACTCATACGGAAGGAAATTGCTTTGTTCATGGTACAGCATCTTCTGAAATGAGCATTTTCTAGCTCAGTGCCTGTCATAGTTACTGTGTACATAGAATCAACACGGTCACATTGGAAAAAAGGACTGCTGGTAATGCATACAGTCTAAAATATTATTGCAGGGAAAACGATTTGATACGTTATTTGGCTAAGCATCAATTGGCAAACATACAGGCAATACTTTAATTCTTAATTTGACCATGAGAATTATTCATTTCTGTCCAATGTCATTTGAAAACGAACACAGCGAGCGAATAGTCTATAAAAAATACCGGAGTATTGTACAGAATTGCCGATTGAATAATTCAAGAGCGACAATTTAGACCAGTCCAAACCTTTTTACCCGAATTGGCCTGGCTATTGATGTAAAATGCAGAAAGTAATAAACTTATATTTCCAACAAAGGTTTTAATTTTCAAAACATGGTAAAACTTAGACATTGTATGTGCAACACATCGCAACTACTTTTTATATGAACACCCCTGGTTCAATCATCCAGTATAGGAGTGTAATTGTCACTGTTGGTTTTCGTTCCAGAACGTGAAATTGATATTTTACCTTCTTTGTGCATTTTAACCCGAAATACGGTCCCATGGAAAACAACACTAGAAAACTTTTAATTCCTCTATATGCATGGAAAACTCTTTAGCGAACTAGAAATTGAACCCGACAGAAACAGACAAATGATTCCTTTTAAGGTCACACACATTTAAAACATATATATACAATTATCGACATAAGTAAATATTTGTGTGACAGCCTTTTCAAGGTCAGTGAAAACTCGTATACAACTCTGAGGATAGAGAGTCAAATCTGAACAGTTAAACATAACTGGAATAGTTTTTTTCAAGACGGAAAGAGAGCAATCATACAAAGTGCTTTGTACAATAATGCGGTCGTCTAAGCAGTGCGACAATTATGGCGAAACAAGCAAAACTAATTTCGGTTCTAGTTGCATAGTTAAGCACGCTGTTTCTATATAGAGAGGAAATGTTCACTTCATGAGCACTACATACAGGTGGTTATTGTGGAAAAAAAACCTAATTCTTTTTCTCGGGTTTCTTTGGCAGCGGAAATCATACTAATATCAGCAAAATGCCGTCATATCTCAAGATAAAGTTTTGTAAATTGTCGAATGGAGAAGTGTTCTATATATAAGGGGTGGTTGTCAAGAAAACTGCATTTTGTTTCTTAAAAACTAGTATTAAACCTGGAGACAATACCTTTTCTTTTACCATAATGAACAGACTGGTCGTAATATCTTTTCTAGAGGTATATCTTGAAATGTATTATTTGAGCAAACTCACTCCGTATTCTATCTTACTTGATAATTTAACTAAGTGTCAAATCATAGCATTTAATCCTAGACATGTGTCAATTTCTTTCAGTCGTGTATGTATATGTTTTGATTCAATGTTCGTGCTTTAAAATGTAAATGTATAGTATAGCGTTTTAAGACATTTTACTATATTGATGTACAATAGAAATGTCAAAATCCACATATGTTTTCCTTTTATTATTTAACTACATGTAGTTCCCGTGTTGGTTTGGTTTTTCCGTAGTCATGTTTAGTAGAGTTCAATCCCTGAACGAGGCTTCTCATCATACGGAAAGACCCTTCATTGACGCATAACGCTATTAGACTAGGAATCCATCTCATTTCACATTGTTTACAAATATGAAGGCAGCAAATTGAAATTATTCGATTTTTTTGTTTGTTCATGATGTATTGCCTTTTCTTTATTCGGGGAATTTAATAGGCTCATTTGGGGAAATTCAGGGTCCGCCGCGCGTACTGAACTACGAGAAATGAGGGTTAAAATTCCCCGACTATAACTTATATAATGATAATTATAGTTAACTACAACTTTTAAAATATGGTAATCGAATATTCGAATATTCGATCGAAAGAATAACCGAACATTCGAATACCAATTTTGCCATTCAATTGAATCCCTAAAAACACATCAATATGAAGGAGCATTCTCAATCTAAATAAAACAAAAACAAATATGATTTAAACTTAAATACTAACCCAAATTGTCGTAAGAAATCATCACTTTATTCAAAGTATTATGCTAACCAACTTTTTCTAAATTCATAATAAACACATGTTGTTGCTCCAACAAGTATGGTTAAACCCTTAAATAAAACAGCAGCTTTAATTGTCCTACTAACCCAATTTGTTCTCCTAGCTTTGCAATATAAATCGATCGATATTTTAGAGAGCAAGTGGAGTAATATTTGAAATTATAGAGAACATGACCCGCAAATGGACGACTTGGTCTGTGACTTTAAGCATTTTGTTTAAAGAAAAAATGTTGAATTATATTTCACATGAAAATTGCGTTTCCACATGTTCAGAAGACTTAACCTACGATAAAAATACGAAATATTATAAACATTTAACACATGATTCTTTCTGGTCAGTTATGATGGAAATTCTTACAGCTGTTGACAGCACCATGTTAATGCCAGGTGACACATATTTTTAGTATTATTACCAACAATTTAGCTTACAGGCCCAAATTTCTCCAAACTTCTTAAGCTTAACAGACTTAAGTCACTTATTTCAATTAGCCAAGATACATACTGAAAATGGATTTTGATAAATGAAAAATGGTTTATTCTGATAATCATGGAGATTATTCCTACATAATTTCTAAAAATTATTGAAGAAGAAAATATAACACATTTTATAGATTAGCTTAATCCTATTATAAGGGATTTGAGAATTTCGAGAAATTGGGGCCAGATTGCTAACAAATATGAAAAAAAAATTGATTGAAAAACCTTGAAGTAGCATAAGTCTGCAGTTAATTCTTTAGATATTTATTTCAACTGAACTGCGTTATAAAATGAACATTTTGTAATCATTCCATTTGAATCTCATCTTACATCTCGGTATAATTATTACATCTCGGTAAAATTTGTAAATATTCATTGTTTTCTCATAAAATCGTTCCAAAAGAGATCAAACTAACATTAGATTCAATAACAAGGTTTTTATATATATCTAATTTAATAAAAACCAAATGATATGAATTACCGTATTATTTTCCTCTAGAACGAGATCAAAACGAGGTTAGAGAAAGCCAGCGGAATACACACTATCATTTAACGTCGATTTTAAGGATTTAATGGCAAATATATGTCAATTTACCATTGACAGCTGCTTGCTGCATTTTTAATGCGTATATGGTATTGTGATCTTGCTTTGACAAGATCAAACATTAATATATTTTGTTTATTAATATTAAATATGGTGTGATGTGATACGCTCATATGTAGGACGAAATACAGACTAATTACACTAATAGATTAACATGAAAGTCTGTCCGTAGAAACCACATCCCTAATCTCAAAGATGAGTTGGCCAATTACTTGAGGTAATATTCCGAATAGCAGATGAAATATATTTTGGAAACATACAAGAGTCATTTCTCATTACCGGCACCATTTTGGACATGTACCATTTTTAGACTATCTGCGCATGCACGCAGGTAGTCTTAAGACCACAAACTCCAAAGACACTTCTATTCATGTCGTTTTAACCCATTTGTTTGTCTCAATGCTCAATGTTTAGCAGAATGATGTCGAAACCATACAAATGGATTGGTCGTGTTGCAGTCCGAGTATGAGTTTTTGCTTGTTCGGCTATTTCCGCGCTGTAATGATGTATCCCGGCGTTTTATTTTTAGCAGAATATAACTATTTTTAGATCGTTATATTTATCAGATTAATGAGGATCAAGATAATGGTGGCTCTGGTAGGAAGATAACATACAGTATTGATATTCACTCTAGTTCAGCCCATGATGTTTCTGAAATTATTACCGACAGCACGTGTCCCATCGCCTGCAGGATTTGTTATTTATTTCTTTTCTGCGTCAGTAGCGTCGCACATGTGCCATTGAACGGGGGTTAATGTTTAAATTTTCGACTACTTGACCTAGTTGTATATGTCTCGTTGATCATCAGTGTGCCAATGATCATTTTGCCGTTTAATTTGATTTGTGGTAAAGTTAAGTTTTGTTTTTTCCCTGTTGTGTTCGTAAAACAATAATGGCATTTCCAAGTACATGGTACATCTCATATAGACGCTAGCGTGTGGACCCATTTGTTTACTTACGGTTTGACAATCTTGACATAATTCAAGTTCAGTTTGCATTAACTGGATTACAATTTGAGGGGAACACACCAATATTATATCATACACACGCGTATATAACCAGTCTAAAACACATAAGAGAGCACATAAGAGAGCAATGCCATTTGTTTACATATTCTCTCACAACTAAGATTGGGTTACGATGATAATTTGCATTAATATT
This sequence comes from Mya arenaria, assembly GCF_026914265.1. Lineage (NCBI taxonomy): Eukaryota > Metazoa > Mollusca > Bivalvia > Myida > Myidae > Mya > Mya arenaria. The sequence goes on from NC_069136.1 coordinate 14,126,889, forward strand.
ATCGAACAAGCTGTTTTCACCGACATAACAGAAATGATCTCATACGGAAGGAAATGGCTTTGTTCATGGTACAGCATCTTCTGTAATAAACATTTTCTAGTTCAATGCTCGTCTTAGTTATTGCTATTTACATAGAATAAACTTGCTCTCATTATTCCATTTTATCATAACAATTAAGATGCTTTGAACAGAAATAATTGGTGAATGATAACAGTCTAAAATGCTTTTGATAGGAAAAACCTTTTGATGAGATGTTTGCCTAAGCAGTTGCATCATACAAATGATTTACATTTTTACGTGACGGTGCGTTATCCAATCAATTGTAAGACAAACTCATTCTTGTCGATGTTTTTTAAAACGAACACAAATCGAGCTCATAAGACATATCAAAATATTTATAAACAATGTAAGATAGATAAATAACTTCTCACAAAAGCAAGTTAAAGCACACTTTTTCGTCAAAATCATATAAGGAACAAAAACGTTCCTTTAGAATAAAATAACTTTTTCCGCTGTGCAATTTTTATGAACGTCGTTTCAATCATTTTCAAGATAAAAAAGGGATAACCCTTCGTGTTTTAGTGAATGAATCAGCTTATAATAAAAGATGTAAAAAGTTATCATACTTCGTATTTATTTGGTATGTTTCTCTGCATTTGTTACCAAGGTTCAAATAAGGTCAGACAAGAGAAATGAGTTACAGATTCAAAACTTGTTCACATTACATTAAATGCAACTCTCTTGTATTGAATTGATAGTACTTCACCAAAGAATAATTGAAAATTAATAAAAACAACTGTTGCCGATAGTAATTAACGGGATCACCACCTTGGTGTGGTCGGTGAAATATAAATAATATCATTTACGATACTGATACAATGCTTAGACGAGAAATAATGCAATCGCACAATAGTCTTGTTTTTTCAATCATGTGGTCTTCAAAGCACACGTGTGAGACAGTTGTGATAAAAATAGCCAACCAATATTGGTTCTATGTGCATAATTAACCAAGCTGTTTCCATATAGACAGCAAATGGTAAAGGTATTACGAGCAATGTATACAGGTGGTAACTGTAAAACTAAAGCAATTCATCATTGTCTTGGGTCTCCTTTCATAGCGAAATCCAAAGCTAAATATCAGCTAAAACCCGTTTTAAGACCAAATTTTGTAAGAGCAACAATGTCAAATGGAAAAGTGTTCTTTAATTTTAAGAGGTTGTTTTGAGGAAAATTGCATTTTGTTTCTTCAGGATCACAATGTCCGCTATCTAGCTTATTCAATCAGAATTAAACCTGATCACAATCTATTAGCCATTTTATCTCGACCAATGTCAATAAACAGACATATTTCAGTATTTATTCCAAAGTTTTTGGTCTTGGAAGTTCAAACTTTGACCATATTCACCACATATACTTTATAACATGATCATTTCCTATCCAATCTCTAACAAAGTTCTAGATCTTAAGTTCTGAACATGTGCCAATGTCTTTCTTGAGTGTATGTTATCTAAAAATAAGAATATCAGCGTAATTTGAAAGGTTTAGTAGAATTTTACATATATTTATATGGGTTTCGATCTAGTAACACTAGCTATACATAATAATTGTTTCAATATTGATCTTCATTCAACCATAGGCGACATTTAATTCGCGAAAATCAAGTTAAGCCACCGTGTGAAATGAAATGTCATAAGGAACTCATGTCCCCTGAATATAAATCTGAATTGAGATATTCGGTAGTTTAACATGAAATAATATTTCAATCTAGCCAATGAACTTGTCAATTATTGTAATTGTACTGTAAATACTGTAAAACGCAATAATTGCCTTTATACAAACAATGATTAGTTGGTTTAAATGAGTGTTCCTGAAGAATTTTGAATTGTTCGTCAGTACACTTCAGTGATCAGTCGATATGTAAAGGTGTTTATATGGCTTGGAACTTTGGGGTAGCATTATATATGCCAACATTCAGCAAATGAGATGTATCGGTTCATAAGCTGTATACAGTACATGCACTCCTTACCTTTTTAAGTTATTATTAACAGTAGTCATTGCAAGGGAAAACTTGACTTGAACGCCAAGGCGTACTGGCGTATGCCTAGTTTCGTCCCTGTGCTTAAAATAGGGGTAGGAGGAAAGCAAACAAGCTGACCGAACTGCTACTTCTCTCTTAAGAAATAATGTGAAATTGTGAATGCCTCATTACCCTATATCATTTTGGTATCATTTAAAATAATTAAATGTGTAGAGGAAGACAATGTGAATATATAATCGATGAATATTTTGCAAACATGCTACTTCGATCTTGAAAGATTGAACAATCTGTTATTTTACTGTCGATTTCAGATGAAATTAGGCTGCATTAATTTTCGATTATTTAATTATATATATATTATTAGTCAATAAGTAAATACTTTTCAAATTATACAAAATTGTAAGAGGTCACCATGTATAACAATTTAACATTAAAGCAAATGACATGATATAGTGGCTAACTTCTCATGACAAATTAAGGTATAAGTAGAGTCAACATAGTTTCTGAACTATTGGTAAGAATGGCAATCAAAGTAGTCTAGAAAACTTGTAGGGGATACTTAATATAAAGATGAACAAGTTACAAACTTTATGGCAAGGTAAACAGACTTCTAGTCAATAATAGGGCAAGCGACATAGCATGGAAGAAAAAAAAAGTTGACGAACGGTTGGCTCAAGGCAAGTGAGACACATATCAATTTATTTCCTTTTATAGCATCTAACTTCTTTACCTTAACCTCAATTGAAGTTCGACGATTGCCATCATAGGTATAATAATAAGTTAACTTATGGAAACATAATACAAGTATGAAGGAAACTACAGAGTAACATAACCATGTTACCTTTTCTGCAAATGTAGTCCCCTGGAGAGAAAAGAACTGGGTTTAGCTTGAGCACCAGTTCGCACAAAAATCCCGCCTCAGTCTGTTGAAAGATCTCTACGCGCTTTAGCGTATCCAGGTGCACGTGAATTGCGATTTCCGCCTTGAGCTTGTCAGGAAGTAGACTTAACGTCCTCTCTTCGTCTGTTGATTTGTTACACATCCACAAGTAATCGAACCACTTTATAACGCGGTCTTGTAGACGTAAGGGCACTCGTCGTAACGACATGTACGTCTTCACGTTGTCTAGTTTTGCTGAAAAGAGACAATGATGGTGTTCATAAACATTTAAGGAAGGGAGTTGTCACGAGATAAAAACGCATGCATCATGTTGGCGACGGAAAGTCAACACAATCAGATTTTTCGTCACTTTGGTCAAACCCAGGAAGAATCGGTGAATACAGGAGACTGGGAAAGTGAACATAGGTTTGAACCTACTATGTAAATTTTATGATATTACAGAATTCTCGAACTGACTAATACAAAGTGTTATTTGTATGCAGTGAACCAAATGAAGACCTCATATCCGTCTAACCGTCAGTTGCGAATTCTTGACGATAAAGCGTGGTACCTATTGGAAGATGAAAGACGACACCTTTGCTGGAAATATTGTAGTTATATATGTATATTTGTTCAGCAAAGATATAAATGCATTTAGGCATACATGTACGTTAAAACACGTTCAATTTTCATTCATTATTCACAAAACCAGATTATAGAAGTTTACTCTGGCAATTCAACTTGCACTTGTTTTTAAAACCATATTACCCAGTATTGCATTGGATTTTGGAACCTGTATGGCCCACATGGGTTGCTACCAGAGTGTTGACAAGTTTTTCATTTCATAATTAACTTGATATAGTTTTTGACACCACACTTATCGTCTAGAATTTTTGAAGGCAAATATTAAATGTTTCGCTTTTGTTTTTCAAACATACAGTCCCTAGAGGTTCTTCGATTGGATATTGTGACATTCGCTTTTACCCTACAAGAACCAGAATCAAAATGGACCTCAATATTATAGAGATACACATTCCTACAAACTTGTATTGATTTTTGTACAAATCTTTGGCCTCTAGAGTGTTAGCGAACATTTTGTCGACGACGTACGATAGACATTAAAAGCTCACTCTAAACACAAAGTGCTCAGCTTGGCTAAAGAGTGACCGCAAGTTCACTGTTAATTTTGACCTTGTTCTGAAAAAAAATATGATATACTAGCTCAATCGAACTTGAACAAATAGTAGCTGACTGGTCTCATTTGTTTTATTTTATTACAGATTTGTCGAGATCCATGCCCTCGGAAAGCACTTAATGTTAAAATCTTCATGCTGATACTCAGAAATCGAACAAGTGTTATTGCTTTCATGAGGCCCTGGGGAAATGTCACTGAGTTGGAAACACTTGAAATTAGGCCTGGATTTAAAACTTAATTGTGTTTTATCGAGATTTCGTGACAATTTTCTCGCAATTATTATTTCCAAGAGAGCGGAAACAATGACACTAAACAGATGCAGATACCCAGTGGATTTTAGTTTTGTTGAATTGGCCTCTAAAATTTCTCGAACTGACTATAAACGATACTATTAGTTAAATTATATCCTATACTTCCTCTACTTCCACGTATGAAACTATTTCCATCGAATGCCTTTTGCATGTCAAATAAAACCCCTTTCTATTATAAGTTATAGTTAGGTATGGTTAACAGGTACCTTAAAACTAAAACCGGTTCAAGAACATCAATTTCAGACGATTTGCTAATGATGTCTTTTCTGTATAAAATATGTGTTATTCAATAGCAATTATACGTTGTTTAATATTTAAAAATATTCTAGGATTGTCTATTTGGCAATACATTCCGTCTTCAGTCGGATGATTCAAACACTTTGTTACAAAGCTCATGCAGTCCTAAGTATCAATGGTTTAATCTCGTGTTGATTGTGACTGATTTTTTTCTGTGTCGGATTTTTTATTTGGAATTTTTCAAACTTATCTGATGTTTATGTTTTTATCGCCAAATGTTCGGTTGTTGTACATTTATAAAAACAATATATATACTGGTAATTTGCTAGATATTAGGAACGTCCGCCAGGCTCTGTGGTATAATAAATTATTAATTTACACGGGTCATATAAAACATAAACCTTGACCATGTGATCGCTTTTAACTAATCAGATATATATCAAACCCAAGAATTTGCTTTTGTTGTTTGAGTGTATGTTTGTGTAAGTGTGTGTGTACGTGCGTGCGTGCGTGTGTGAGTGCGTGCGTGCGTATGTGCGTTTAAGTGTTTGTTCAGAGTTGCATTAAAGTGAACTTGTTGTCGATAACTTCTCTGCTCTGGAAGTTGCACTGATGCATATGTGACACAGGATTCTCAATAAGATTTGAGACAACTGTTTCATTAATGCTTGTATTACTTCTATATATGAGTAGATCATACGAAAGTTCTACCTTACAAGTAAAGAATGATGTGGGAAACAGTGTTGTTAACTTTACGAAAGTTCTGAACAATCGACCCTGAATACAGAGTGCTTAGACGAGCATAAGACATGTAAATGCTATGTCAAAGTTACTGGTATTATGAAAATGGAGGTTTAAAAATGCTAGACATATTAAAATTCGAATGTGCAATAAAATCAAGCTGGGTTAAACGAATGCTGTTTCAAAAAGATTCAAAATGGGTAAAAATATATGAAAATATGATGGTTAGATTTGGAAAAGATTTTATTTTCAAATGTAATCTAGACCCGAATAAAATTGATAGGCTTGAAATAAAATCGAAATTTCTTCGTGATATAATTAAATCATGGGCAAGTGTAACATTTAGAAAAGAAGTAAACATTATAGCAAAAGAAATTATTTGGAACAATAGTTACATTAGACAACAAAACGATGACACATTTTTCTATAAGAATTGGTACAGCAAAGGTGTACTATACATTGAGCATCTGTATAACTTTCAACAAAAACAGTTTTACAATTTTGAGGATCTACACAGACTATACGATATTAACCAACATGATTACATGAAATATTACACGCTTTTGAAGTGTATTCCTCAAAATTGGAAATCAAAAGTAAAATTAGAGGAAATGAATTATAATGTACCTACGTTTTTTTTAAATAAGGTGACTGAAAATACTAAAATATGCAAGCTGGTATACCAGAAACTTATTTTAAACCAAAAACCAGTGCAAAATGCGAAAGAAGGAATATGGGAGGCAGAACTAAGCGTAAATGATCTAAATTGGAAAAATATTTATACCCAATCATTCAAACTTTGCATTGATACCAAATTAAGAGCATTTCAGTACAAATTTCTTCTTAGAATACTGCCTGATAATAGTAAACTTTATCGATACAATATTAGTTCTTGCAGTCTATGTGATTTTTGCTCAATGTATATAGATTCGAATAAACATATGTTTTGGGAATGCCATTCCACCCAAATATTCTGGAACAAAATAACACGCTTTCTTATAAGCATATTTGAGGTTGATATTTCGACAATAAACTACAGTGAGGTCACTTTCTGTAACTTTAAGTCTTTAAATGGAAATTATGAATATGCAATTAACTTCGTTATACTTTATCTTTAAATCAAAGTGTGAAGGAAGTACGCCTATCTTCGAGGCTTTTGTTCCATATTTTTCAAAGAGACTGCAATCTGAAAAGATAATAGCTATGGCCAAAAATAAATTGCATGCTTTTCTTGGTAGATGGATCCTAGTACTTAACAAGCTTAATTCTTGAATACCACAAGTTTACACCAATGTAAGAATGTAAATTTCATCCACATTGCTTTCTTGCCTTCTTCTATCTAACATTTCTTACTTTCTTAACTAACACCCAAAAAACAGAAAAAAAACACAATATTTTCTTCATGATTGAATTTGGAACACGACTTTTGTATACTTTATGAATATATGTATGATGTACATGTATATTTGAGAAAATAAAATTGAAAAAACAAAAAGTTACTGGTATGTTTAGTAGCAAAACCTTTTAGCAAACTATGTGAAGTTCAAGGGAAATTGCAAGTCGTAGAGATAAGTTCCAATTAACAACAACAACACATACATAAACCTAAACAGAATGCATTTAGAAAAACACTGATCAATCCAAAATTCGACTCAAAGGAATCGATGAAAGCATCGCCTTGGCTATTTCGAACTAGATCACAGAGTAACACAGACCCTAAGCTAGCCAACACTATTTCATTATTCTTATGATCAACATGAAACTTCACTTAGAGTAATATTACATGGTATTGTAATTTATTGGTCCCTACAAAAAGGTGTGGTAATATTTACAGTGTACATCGTTATTTTCATTCATTCATTCATTTATATTATCTATGTGTCATCCATGAAAAAAAACGAAACATCAGGAATGATCACTATTCAGTACATTGACCTATTTCGAGAAGAGCTTTGCGTGACAAGGCATCGTTAAATAGAAGTTTTTACGACATACGGTAGAAAAGTCTCAATTAAACGCATCCAGCAGCCGATATAATTACAAACGTTCGTTTATGATGAATGATGTACAACATGTTTGATAAAAACAGCATGTAATAATAAATAGTATTCAGTTTCAATAATTTAAAATAAAAAAGTATAAACATAACCTAATTGTTTATTTCTCCGTACATATAGTTTCCAGAATAAAGGGTAGTTGATTTAAATGTTTGATCCTCGGTATATTTATGAGCCGAACTTTTGGTTCCAAACATTTCACTTCAATCTCTTGGGATAAGCCAAGTATCCTACTTTCAAAGTAGTATGTGGTTCTGGTGATTTAGAAGGTGAGTATCATTTTGTCTGTATTTGTAAAACATATGAAAATATTCAGAAAAAGAATCTTTCGAAAACCTACTATGTAAAACCAAGTGTTGTCAAATTCATTGAACTTTTACAAACAGTTAATACTAATGTTCTCATACGGTTGTGTAAATTTATTCATGAAGCATTTGTTATACGTTCTAATATTGTTAACAATGTAGTGCAATTATAGAAATGGATTTAAATTGTTCTCTGTTGGATAAATAACGTAGCAGTCCAACCTCTTTTGATATTGTTATTTATCCATGCATATGTTTATTAATATTTTCTCTTTCATTTATATATATGTTCATATACAATTAATTGATTAGAAATGATTTTGTCACGTGGTATATAATGTAAATTAAACTTATCATGTAACAAGAAACAATATGTTTACGTTACTTAATAAATATGTTTGAATCTTGAATCTTTCAAATCGAAATTGTCCTAATTGTAAAGACAGTAACACTGCCCAATTAAAACCAAAAAACGACGTGTCTAGCAAAAGGACTATTTGACGTCACAATTAATACGTAAAATTAAAAAATCAATTACATTGCAATTAATTATAAATTGGTGATCGCTATAGGTTTTGTACAACAGTAATAATAAAACAAACTTTTCTCGAACCTAACTTTTGATCATACGGAAATCATTTTAGCTTTTTTAACAGACTCGTCTCATGCGGCGTAATCTGATGTGACTAGCTGTCAGTCACAGACGCCGGATTGAATGGAATCATGGTACTTACTCTTCATCCACGACAAAATGTTTCCAAATATATGCTCGCGCTTTGAATTGACGTCATCTCCAAAAGGAGAGTGGACAAGTCTGATTACTATTTCCATAAATATATATAGGGCAGTTAGAAAAGTGCTGGACCTCAACGGTTAAACAGTTGTATCATAAAAACTGTTATACATTTATGTTAAAGGTTTAAACAGCAATGAGTTTAAACGCTCACGTTAGGTAACTGTTTTGTTTTGTATCACTATAACATCACACCCTCATGCACCGCAAGAGGGGAGTTTAATCGTAGCTCAGGGTTGTTTGGAGTGTTCACATCGAAACGCGCTGTTACGAATAAGATGTTGCGGATCGAGTTTGTTACGAGGAGAAGCCTATAAACGCAGGTTATCCATCATTAGAATATAACGATATTGATTAAAAATTACTATTTTGTGCATTTATCTAATTTTTGAAAATGCTACTATTATGATATGATATATAAAAAGGGATCTACTATTTCTCATAAGGGAGAAATACAGTGTTTTCTGTATTTTTCTTTAAAATTAAACTCGGTATCTTTAATAAGAACCGTTGTTTTCGACATTTATTCATCCTTTTTAGTAGAACAATTGTTCTAATTGTGGAACATCTTATTTGGGAGTAAGAGAGCATCTTAAAATGAAACTTAGCGTGTTGAATTGTGTCTGTATAAATGATAGCTGGATATACATAATATTGGCAATATGGCTGCATCAGAGCGGTTTTCTCGGGTTCCTCATGCATATATATATAATATAACTTGACAGGATACCGACTTTCTTCTATAAGCCTATTCAAATACACATTTACAAAGTGATCAGGTAGTTTAATACATTTTAAAGCAATATAGCATATACGACCAACTAGTAGTTATTATTAAAATATGGCTGAATCTTTCAAATATAATGGGACAGAGAACAGATCTTATTCTAAGGTACCGGTACAAACGCAGTAGAAATGAAAACAAATACAGACAAAAAAGTGTAATGGCGAAAGTGCCCCTCCGTACCGTACCGTTGCAAGATGGCATCCTTGTTAAAAGAAGGCAGAACAAGTACTAAAGATTAGTCCCGCCCGGTAAATCGATATCGGAGGGCTCTGACAAATATGTCTATACTTCAAAATCTTTAGTAGAGAATGATCCCCGCCGACTTACAGTGAAATAGATGGAAAGTATCAGGGATAAATGCGCAAAGTTTACACAAGTTGGTTAACGCAGTTGTTGACCCAGAACATAAAGGCATCGGCATCGCCATTGACATCGCACTTAAGATTCATCGTCAAGGACCCTAGCTTGAACCAGAAGAAGTTTTAGATGGGTCATGTAAGCTCTAGTTTATAACAGCGACAGTATTTTAGCCCGAGTCCTAACCAGAACATGAACACAGTTGTGTCACAAGCATATTTGATAGGGATGATAATATCTCTGCTGTTATTGGCCATTGTAATACCAAGAGGGATAGCTGTTCTCATGTTTTAACACGACAATGCACTCCCGCATCGCTATGCAATGGTAACAAATTATTTGCAGCAGCACTATCTCAGTTTTGAAACGTGAACCTCACAGCCGAAACCTCTTACCGTATGACTTTTGATTGAATCTCCGCATGATGTCATGTCAATGCGAATATCAGTTTGCAGCTAAAAAGGTGTTTGGATGACTAAAAATATACATTTTTTGGCCGAGACACAAGCTTAAACGGAAACACGCCGCTGTTGCCACTTCGAAACCCATCATCGTTATATATATATATATATCAATTTCTAGCAGAAGTCATATTTGAGCTAAATTATCCAAAAGTGTCCATACCCAACAGTGAAATCCTCTTTTAGCTATACCAGAACTTGTTTAAGTTATAATTTTAGATTAATATTCAGACGTGAAGTCAATAAAACGTGGTATCATATAGCATGGAATGGTTTAGGAATAATTTCGTGATTTCTTACGGAGTCTGAATCTCCTGGGAGCAGGCTAAATGTTCTTGGCTTTAATCAATATTTAGTTCCTCATACATCTAACACAACAAGCTTTGAAAAAGTTTAAATCTCAAATCTCCTAGCGCTGTATTAAACGGGGAAAGTTCTTGACTATTATCAATCCACATTTCTCTCATATTCCCATGGGCATACAGAGGCGTGTGAAAGTGTTGGCCCCGTCTTCCAAGGATATATTCAACGTCCTCATTCCAAGGTACAAAACCGAGATAAATGCATAGAAGAAACGTAAAATATATCATGCATTATTAAGTTCACCTCATTTGATTTGATTTGATCAAAACAGAACAAGCATATAATTACAGGTAAAAGAATATAAACTTTGAAAATGAGGTTTTCATTTAATAGCTACGTAGCCTTAAAATCTCCTGTTAAAAAACGCAAAATATTCGCTTAAATGTTTTATCTGTAAAAAAAATATGTGTTCTTTATAAATCAAATAATTAAACATAATCATATAATAAAATTAGTATGTTGTTGTGAATCGGCCGATATTTGGTCTCTCTTTTAAGTAAAATGTACTATTTGACCCCAAAACCATTAAGATGGAACTACTAAGTCAACGTTTGTATTAAGAATGATTTTTTTTTCAATCGGGAATGGCGGTCATTTTGAAAATGGCTGCTATTTTAAAAAAAGATGGCTAACATGATTATCCAAACAAGTAACCTAAGATGAGTATCTACGCAAATTTTGATGCTTATGTCACAAACTGAAAGACTTTTCTAAATATTGACTTCATCCGCCGGGCTAAGAGGCAAGATAGTGGTACGAATTATATTAGTTATTCATATCAGTTGACCTTATGGTAGTCAAGGCAACGCTATTGGCTATCTTGATGTCGATAGTCATTGATGGGTAAATTGACCTTATGGTGTTAAATCTATACTGAAAGCTGTATCAGCTGTAGTATGATGACAGTCATTATTGGGTTTAATTTAGGTCCAGTTTATGACATAAATCTGGAAGTTGAGTTGCAGAAATGCAGTCCGAGTATTCAATATATCAAATCAACTACACAATAGACTTTTAATACGTCATGACAACTATCCCAATTCATCAACGCGCATATTGCAAGATTCCGTACATTCTTAAGTTTTGTTCTTTAAATGTGTAATATATATGTTTAAAAATGATCCTTTCAGACAGCATGTATATAAATTATATACTTTGACCCTAACGTTCTGTTTAATGCAACTTATCAGTGTCTTGTTAATTAGCAATAACGACAGATGCGATATTTAGGCGTACCTTCGCGTATGCATTAAAACTTTTTTTATCTTATAACAATGTTTAACTGGCGTGCGACCTTGTAATGTTGGGGAAGCTGCAGTAAACATAGGAAACCGACTTGCCCGGCGGTAATAAAAGAACTCACAAGCGTCTAGGCCGAGCATTGAACCAGGAAAATACTGCACTTATCGGACAATTATTGAAGGAGCGCAATGTAAAAACTATTTGTCCCTACACAATAATTCCCTAGACAGTTACGACTATTCATATATCAGACAATGTTTAACAAAGATTGATTGAATTTCGATATGTTGACTCACCGGTAACAGCGGATTCAGTACATTTACTGGTTCCGATTAATGTGCACAGACTTGTGTAAATTAACTGTAAACGAGCGGTTGACAAGTCATTCACACGTCCATTTATCACATTGACTCAATTAGCTGACGGTCAGAAAATCCGAGAGTCGATCAGATAGTGAGGCTTCATTTTATGAGAAGTATTCTTCATAACATGTTGGGCCATTTTTTTGCGTGTGCCAAATTGTATTTGATGTATAAATTTAGGAGAAAATAATACAGCTTTTTGGATTTTTTTAAACGTTGAGTGTTTTCCCAAACATGCTAAACTATCTTGTTTTTAAAAAGTGAATTTCGATTTTAAAATTATCAATATATTGAAAACAACAAGGATATGTCCAAAATTCAAAATTGTATAAAAAAGAGTATAGTAATACAATAAAACACAGGGACAAGCCCAGAAGTCGAACATTCAAAAATAAACCCTGATAAGGGGCACAAGGCAGGGGTCAAATCGACAATGAACAACATATTAACATCTTATACACAAATACAAACACCATAAACACACTTAAACCACATACACAAATACAAACACCATAAACACACTTAAACCACATACACAAATACAAACACCATAAACACACTTAAACCACATACACAAATACAAACACCATAAACACACTTAAACCACATACACAAATACAAACACCATAAACACACTTAAACCACATACACAAATACAAACACCATAAACACACTTAAACCACATACACAAATACAAACACCATAAACACACTTAAACCACATACACAAATACAAACACCAAAAATACACTTAAACCACAAACACAAATACAAACACCATAAACACACTTAAACCACAAACACAAATACAAACACCATAAACACACTTAAACCACATACACAAATACAAACACCATAAACACACTTAAACCACAAACACAAATACAAACACCATAAACACACTTAAACCACAAACACATATACAAACAATTTAAACCCTCATACAAATTGTTTTACCGCTTTATGATGGGATAACTGCATTGGAGCGGTCAGTGAAGCAAGAGCTCACTGGAACTCGAGTCTGCTCAACCGTGTTAGCGCCCATATTACACTGAACGAGAGTAACAAGCGTTAAAGCACCATACACAGACAATACAGTATCAAAATACCTTCAAATACATGGTCATCGATCCGTCAGTGAAAACATTACAAAAGTATAGAAGTTGAATAGCGATGCACAACCGAGACACTCAAAAACCCTCATAAGCATGTTACATAAGCTAAACTATAACAAATTTTGCCCCTCAAATAGATGTTACATATCTAATTTATACGGAATTGTACACCTCAAATGAATGTATCATATCGAAATAATAACGATTTGTACCCTTCACATGCATGTTACATATCTATTACGAATAGAACGTCAATATAATTCCATTCGTTTAATGTGTACCCTCCTCAAATGAGAATGGCTAAAGATTCCTCAAATTGTAGTATAGCTTAAACAAAATTGTGGGTTTAGTTAATAACACATAGAAGACCAATGCCAAATGCACAAAAACAAATCTGCTTTCTTTCTCCAAATTGTTAATACAAGTCTTAACAGCTAGCAATGGCTCTTCCGGGCATATTCTGTATTGGAATGCTGCGAACCAGTATGCTAATGATCTGAAACATCGATATTGCTACATAAGGTCTCAATTATTCTGATCAGTCGGCTTCTCTTCGACAATTCAACGCTTTCTTGTTGTTTCCAGTGAACATGACGTTGACATGTGAGTGTATTTTCTAGCTGATTAAATTAATAAGCACACGCATGTAGCAAGCGTACTTAGAACCGGTACATTATGGCAGAAGCTTGGTTTGAAATAAACAAGTAAAAAATAAATGGCTGTTCAATCGCGCCTTTATTCCTTCTTCATATTTCTACCACTTTCTTAAATACCCGTCTTCATCTATGAAGCGGACATCTATACAGCTAGAGAAATATTACCATATTATTCGTTCTTAGGAGGAAATTTCTAAAAAAGTCGGAATGTAAACAGCTTTTCAAGATTCCCCTTTATGGAATCCGTTAAAAAGTGGGTGTAAAAACATGAAATGTATGTGTCTATGCTTTTCAATTTGTTTTGTATCCCAATTGTTTTGTATAAACATGGAATTAACCGTCATCTGTCCTAGTACCTCCCTGCTCTAAATATTCTCCTTCGAACATTGTAAATAGCAATACTCCCTTTCATTGATTCTTAAGCAACTTGAAGGACGGACAGAAGGGAGACATCGCATACACTTTTAGCTTTCTTCTCCAACTTGTCCATACACTTTTAGCTTTCTTCTCCAACTTGTCCATACACTTTTAGCTTTCTTCTCCAACTTGCCCAAATTTTAATCATTTACCTAATATGTAATAAATTGCATCATTGTAATGTATCTATATTGTATTCCCTGTGAAAATGCTTAACGTGTGAACGTTTTTTTTTTCAATATTGAGATAAATATTGTTCGGTCAAAACGAACATTCGTTTGCAAAGATGGATCTGGAATAACAATGATCAAAATGTTACTTACTAAATATATCTAAAATATATAGTACTTATAAATACACTGCAATTATTGAAATGGGTACCCATATCACCGATGGATAACCCTATAGTCGTATGTGTCGAAAGATAAGCAGACTTTTGTTTTGGTTAAAGTTTATTAGTATGTAAATGTCACATTTTCACATAAAAAGCCCCTAACATAAAGACACAGAGACGGCTAAGCATTTTAAACAACAATGCTTGTTCGGCTATGCAGACGCAAAACAAATTAATTTATGTAGATGCATGCTAAAAAATGTTGTTTTTGTATCTACTGTGTTAACTACTATCTCAGTTGGCAAGCCAGTGTGTTTATCTACCGGTTCACCTGATTAAAATTCATAATGTCTGACGGCTGATTTACTGAAACACATGGTGTGGCAAATTTGGTGTATACTGCTTTATCATTTGACAAAATAAAAACAAAATGTGACCACTTGCATAGGTATAAATCCAATGGTTTTTTTTCTTTTATTGGAGCCTATGGTTTAAGTATGCTTTCTTTACACTGTTTGAAGAGCTCTGTAAAAGGAAAGTTTTCTTCGCAATGTAATGTTAATTGGTTCCAGTGTACGTGTTTAGACACATGTTAAAGAAATTAACAATTTAACTTATTGGTAACACTATAAGATAACATCTGAGCTAAAAATGATTCAGCTGATACTGTTAATAATGATTGTTAAGATTGTTCGATAACTGTTGAAATAATTAAAACATGTTTTCAATGTCAATACATAAGAGCTCTGCTTGAACATGAAATGCTGCTGCTTTTCATTCACTGATTTTATTTCGCCAGAATGTTCACATATTTTTAACAATATTTTGTACAGAAGGATATACCGCGATTCATGGTGGTAAACCAAACTTAGGTGTAATTGTGCCAATTTATAAAAAAGGGATACACATATTCCCTCTAACTACCAAGACATAACACTTGAATAGTATGGCTAAAATATTCTCGTTAAAATCTCGTTAACGAAAAAAAAATTGGTTGAAGTAAAAATAGCTTTATTAACCATGCTCAGTTTGGATTTTGAGAAATTTGTAGTACAATTGATTATATTTTTATACTACATTCTGTTAAACAAAATGTGGTTCCACACCAAATGAACCTAGCTTTATTTTGCTTTTACGAGGTGTGTTCGGAAAGTTCCCGGACTGTACTAATAACTTTGTTATTTTTCAACGTAGAGCTTTGAAACTTCGGCCAAGTTGAGACACATATATATTCATTTTGATAATAAGCGGACATTCGCCTAAGTCAATACATTCTTAAAATATTGTATCCATAGCAACATAATATTTGCTGTTGTGGAGCAAGCCATATATTTTCCTATAATGTTCACATTAAACGCATTTTGTAACGTTAAAAAACGCGGGAAACGTCATCTTGACGTCGAACCACAACATGACGTCATTTGTAAAATACGCATGACGTCATTTGAACAGACACCGCCTCGCAAAACAAACTCCAAACAGGTGCTCAAAGCAAACATGCAACGCGAAATTATTGAAAAACAGCGTGTCGTGATACAGTTTCTCCAGAGTTTAGATGTTTCACCGTCGAAAACATTGATACAGTTGAAGAATTATTCGTATTAGTCATGAAAAGGCGTTCAAAACGGTCATTGGCGATGCACTATCGATTAAATTAGTACAATCTGGCATTAGAAGTAAAATGTTAAGTATTTTGAAATCTTAATACCGGAATGTTTAATCATTTGAGAAAAATATAAACAACATAGACACCACATCATATTCGACTTACATTGATATATCACTATAGTTGATACAAGGAGAACCACTTCTCCCCCACTCTTGTTTATTGACATAAGCTATTGTTTAGATTTTAACGATCTCATTAGTAAGGATCAATGTATGATACTTTTTGCTGATGACATAGCACTACTTACTACAGATCACCAAAATCTTACAATCTTATTAGAATTGTATAAACAATTATTCAAGAAGTGGAGTTTGAAATTCAATGTTGATAAAACAAAAAAAATGTATTTTTCAGAGGAGGAGGACAGGAGTAGACTTTGAATGGATATTGAATGATTAAAACATTGAATTAATTGACCGATTAACGTACTTGGGAATTGAATGAACCTACAATGGTACTCTCAATGATGCTGTTAAACCCCTCGATGAAAAAGCCTTAAAAGCTTTTAACAATCTCTTATCTATATTTAGCGGAGGTAAACGTGACTATCGTGATAAAAAGGCTAAACTGCTATCATTTTACTTTTTAGTACTATATAACATAAGTGTCTTAAGTGTGGGGAATTTATAA
The DNA here is from genome assembly GCF_026914265.1 of Mya arenaria. Taxonomy (NCBI): domain Eukaryota; kingdom Metazoa; phylum Mollusca; class Bivalvia; order Myida; family Myidae; genus Mya; species Mya arenaria. Next base: position 14,143,838 of record NC_069136.1, read on the forward strand.
TTGTATTGAAGTGACATTACAAATTTTGTTAATATTATTTTTGTGTCCGTCAGAAGACATCGAATGCGGCTGTTATGCTCTTTGTAAACTTTGGGCTAAAGTGTTGGTGAAAATTTATGAGTTTCAAGAACTCTTTAATTGTACCTATTTATAATAGTATTGTTAGAGACAATTCCTTTGTAAAACTTAAATGCTAATCATAACTGGGCAAAATCTATTTATGGTCTACTTGATAGAGTAAGATTTAGTAAAATTTGGTTGACTTATAACAATAAGACAGACTGTTTCTCCATGTTAAAACAAAGACTTCGTGATCAATTTGTTGATATTATTAATTCACAGAGTGTATTAGAATGCTACGTTTAGTTTAAAATGGAGTTTATATTTGAAAACATAATTATTGAAACCATTGATAAAGAGTATCACCGAATTGCTTTGACAAGCTTAAGATTGCTTGCACATTCATTGGAAATAGAAATTGGAAGATATAACAGCATTGTTAGACAGGACAGAAAATGTTAAATATGTAAAACCAACACGGTTGAACTAGAGTTCAACTTGTTGTGCATTTGTCTAAGAAATCTTTACATTTTTTCATTAAATGCTATGACAAAACGAACTTATTATCTTGCTGTCGTTGCTTCTTGCTATATTAAGTAAATATGTTTGTCCTTTTATATAATTGTCGGTTACTTATCTGTTATTTTGTATTTTGTTTGACCTGTGTATATATTATGATGTTTGTTTTTGGCCAAATGCATGTATTTGCTGATAAAACCAATAAATAGTAACCAAAACTAGTAACTGTTTGTGAACGATTTATTAAGCACAACAGAAGTTCAATTTTAAATTATCTACGTCTTGATGCCAACTAGTATGTTCAAGCTTCCACCATATTTCATTCACAATAGCAACCACAATGGAGTATATCATAAAGCTTGCTTCTAATTATCTAAGACTTTTAAATGTGAGTTGGCTCAGCCATCGGCAATCGACAATCGGCATTCGATATTATATAGCAAATCTTCAATGTCGAGGTGCAATGTCGAGCTGGACGGAATGCTAGCTGGACATTCGATATTGTATAGGAAATCTTCAATGTCGAGCTGGACGGAATTCTAGCTCGACATTGCAGCTCGACATTGAATATTGGCTATATATAATATCGAATGTCGAGCTAGAATTCCGTCCAGCTCGACATTGCACCTCGACATTGAAGATTTGCTATATAATATCGAATGTCGAGCTAGAATTCCGTCCAGCTCGACATTGCAGCTCGACATTGAAGATTTGCTATATAATATCGAATGTCAATTGTCGATTGCCGATGGCTGAGCCAGCTTCACACACATGACTTTTAATTGTATCATTCTGCTGTTATTAACTAAATGAGGTTCAAGAACCTGAAACTAATGAGGTATATTGTCCTATCAGTGGCCTAATGTCATTATTCGATGGACAAAGTGGTTCGACCCTCAATTATTGTATTAGAATACCATCATTACAATTGATTTATTCGCACAAATAGTCTTCCTTAACGTTCACGCAGAGCTCCTCGGCAATTTTTATCGAAAACAGCCTCGGATGAGGCCGGTACATTTGTGGAAGTAGGTTTGAATTAAATCATGTATTAAATGTAGTGTTTGAGAGTTGTTTTTATTGATCTAAGTTTAAATTGATTACCAGTGAAGTGTATTGTTGCGAACATGATTAACAGTCCCTAGAATAAAGTCATGAAGTTGAACTGCAAAATAAAATTACTACGCGATCTACTTTCAGCGGGCTTAAACGTTCCACTTTTTGAGTATGTAAACCGTCCAAATACATCCCAGGTATTGTTCGATAAGATGGCCGAGGAGCTCCGAATGCCTGAACGTTATTCCTTCTACGAGTTTGCTATGACAAATTGTGTATGAACATCCTCAGTACCAGCGGTATGTGTCTGAATATTATAAAACCCATCCTTATGATTCATTGTTCTAGTCGTTTGTTATACTTTTATATCATATATAAATGACATGAATTCGCAATGCAATTTCAATTCCGTAAATATATAGCGTACTGCGCAATATTTATCCGTCTAGACAAAATAAAAAACAGAAATTGCGTTGTGTTTAGTTTATAATCATTTATTTTAGCCTCTCAATGTGGTTTCCTGATTGAAAACCAGTACATATTGTCCTTCTTTAGAAGCCAAGGGAAGTTTCTGGTTTAGTTCACGACCTCTTGGATCTGGAGCGGACTACTAGAGAATAATCACTCTATTATACGTTTTAAGACTAATTTTTCTGTTAAAAAGTCAAATTTTAAACAGCTAAGGTAACAACATGGATCTGTGGGTTTGGCTTAAACTGTGAGGGTAAAAAAGGGGTTCAATTATTTTGGCTTGAATTGTGAGGGTAACAAAGGGGTTCAATGAGTTTGGCTTGAATAGTGAGGGTAACAAACGTGTTTAATAGTTTGGCTTGAATTGTGAGGGTAACAAAGGGGTTCGATGGGTTTGGCTTAAATTGTGAGGGTAACAAAGGGGTTCAATGGGTTTGGCTTGAATAGTGAGGGTAACAAACGTGTTTAATAGTTTGGCTTGAATTGTGAGGGTAACAAAGGGGTTCGATGGGTTTGGCTTAAATTGTGAGGGTAACAAAGGGGTTCAATGGGTTTGGCTTGAATTGTGAGGGTAACAAAGGGGTTCGATGGGTTTGGCTTAAATTGTGAGGGTAACAAAGGGGTTCAATGGGTTTATCTTGAATAGTGAGGGTAACAAAGGGGTTCAATGGGTTTGGCTTGAATTGAGACGTTTACAAAGGGGTTCAATGGGTTTGGCTTTAATTGTGAGGGTAACAAAGGGGTTCAATAGGTTTGGCTTAAATTGAGAGGTTTACAAAGGGGTTCAATGGGTTTGGCTTAAATTGAGAGGTTTACAAAGGGGTTCAATGGTTTTGGCTTAAATTGAGAGGTTTACAAAGGGGTTCAATGGGTTTGGCTTAAATTGAGAGGTTTACAAAGGGGTTCAATGGGTTTGGCTTAAATTGAGAGGTTTACAAAGGGGTTCAATGGTTTTGGCTTAAATTGAGAGGTTTACAAAGGGGTTCAATGGGTTTGGCTTAAATTGTGAGGGTAACAAAAGGGTTCAATGGTTTTGGCTTGAATTGAGACGTTTACAAAGGGGTTCAATGGGTTTGGCTTAAATTGTGAGGGTAACAAAGGGGTTCAATGGGTTTGGCTTGAATTGAGACGTTTACAAAGGGGTTCAATGGGTTTGGCTTAAATTGTGAGGGTAACAAAGGGGTTCAATGGGTTTGGCTTGAATTGAGACGTTTACAAAGGGGTTCAATGGGTTTGGCTTAAATTGTGAGGGTAACAAAGGGGTTCAATGGTTTTGGCTTAAATTGAGAGGTTTACAAAGGAGTTCAATGGGTTTGGCTTAAATTGTGAGGGTAACAAAGGGGTTCAATGGTTTTGGCTTGAATTGAGACGTTTACAAAGGGGTTCAATGGGTTTGGCTTAAATTGTGAGGGTAACAAAGGGGTTCAATAGGTTTGGCTTGAATTGTGAGGGTAACAAAGGGGTTCAATGGTTTTGGCTTGAATTGTGAGGGTAACAAAGGGGTTCAATAGGTTTGGCTTGAATTGTGAGGGTAACAAAGGGGTTCAATGGTTTTGGCTTGAATTGTGAGGGTAACAAAGGGGTTCAATAGGTTTGGCTTGAATTGTGAGGGTAACAAAGGGGTTCAATAGGTTTGGCTTGAATTGTGAGGGTAACAAAGGGGTTCAATTGTTTTGGCTTGAATTGTGAGGGTAACAAAGGGGTTCAATAGGTTTGGCTTGAATTGTGAGGGTAACAAAGGGGTTCAATAGGTTTGGCTTGAATTGTGATGGTAACAAAGGGGTTCAATGGTTTTGGCTTGAATTGAGAAGTTTACAATGGGATTCAATGGGTTTGGCTTGAATTATGAGGGTAGCAAAGGGGTTCGTTTGGGTTGGTTTGAATTGTGAAGGTAACAAAGGGGTTCAATTGAGGAGACTTGAACCGCAAGAAAAACAAAGGGGTTCAGTGGATGAGGCTTAATTTGTAACTGATTCAAATTGGTAAAGGAAATGAGGCTTGAATTTTAAGGTATATTAGGTATCAAATGAGTTTGTTGGATAACAGTCTTACATGGTTGTACACAAATCGTCTGAAATGGTACCCCAAACATGTGTTAATAAAGATATTTTGATGCAAGAGTGATCCGTCTGTGTTTTTCTGTACGATATGTTTCTCTCGTTAAATTAAAAGGCTGTTATGCCTTAACCTTGTTTCTTAAAAGACGCACAATACAGATTGATGTAAAATAGTTTTTAATACATTATTATGTTTAATTCATTTGACTTTAATGATCAAAACAAAAAAAATATGATTTTCGTACAGATAATAAATAATACTTATATATAAGCCCTTATAAATGAGTTTTATGAATTAATAACTACGTGGCCACAAATTACCCAGTAAAAAGAGCAGAAGTATCGCTGATGTTTTTTCATATGTCCACAAGTGATATCGTTTCATTATTTTGACCATTAAAATCAAATGAGTTAAACACGATAATGCATTAAAATAGAAAAAATATATATTTGCATCCTTTTTTATTGTGCGCCGTTTTATACTTCTAATTGCAAAAGAAAACAAATTGTATTTTTTTAAAGCTGCACTCTCACAGATTGAACGTTTTGACAACCTTTTTATTTGTTGTCTTGAAACGAGCCAATTTGTGTGAAAATCCATAGAAACCATTGATATAAGATTGCTGACAAAAAATAGAACGCAGATTTTTATATTCAAGTTTAAAAATTAATGTGTTATGCATAAAACATTAATTTTCGAACGCAAATATGAAAATCTGCGATCTGATCTTTTGTCAGCAATCTTTTATCATTGGTTTGCAGATATAAATGCAAAAAAATGCTCTTTCCAAGACAAACAATAAAAAAGTTAAAATGTAAAAACGGTAAATCGGTGAGAGTGCTTTAAATAGCACGATTATCATATGGTCATAATTTAAGATTTTATATTTTACTTTTAAATAACACTTTTATTTAAATTCAAAGTTAGCAAAAGGAATCGAAAAGTTCACAGACACTCGTATTAATTATTTTTGTCCAGTAATTAATCATTTTAATGAACACATTTTTTTTTCAAATATAACATGGACTATAAAAACATTTTTATACTTTTATCATGGAAAATATGTGTTTGATTAAACGCAATAACCGAGGGCAATTCATTGATTAATTACTATTGTCAAACACAACTACAGTTAATGGTAAAAGTTATTTCACCCCATAGATTTCTTGTCAATTCGTTCGAATCCCAAATGGACGAGGTGATTATTAAGTCTTCATTTGCTGTCATCCAAATTACACCTCTGCAAATAGAGAAGATTTTATGTTCTCGCTCATCTCTTCATGTTGTTTAAATGGTTGAGGCTAAACTTCTTCATATCGAGATATGGCACGAAAGAGTTCAGTAGGGGTAACAAAGGGCTTTAAGAGATTTTGCTTGAATGACAATGGTCACAAAGGGGCCCAAAGAGTTTGGATTAAATATCAAGCGTCACAAAGGGGCCCAAGGAATTTGGCTTGAATGCCAAGGGTCACAAAGGGAATCAAAGAGTTTGGCTTGAATGCTAAGGGTTACAAAGGGGCTCAACGAGTTTGGATTAAATGATAGGGGTCAATAAGGGGCTTAATTTATGAAACTCGAATCGCAAGGTAACAAAAGGGTTTCATGGGATGAGGCTTAAATTGTAACGGTTTCAAATGGTTTAAAGGGATGACGCTTGAATTGTAAAAATATATCAAAGATGTTTCTAGCCAATTTAGGATTGGGCAATACACTTCGTTAGCATTAATGTATGGTAATCCCCTTTGTTACATGTGCATGGAAATGACAAAGAGCAATTAAATTGTAATTAATTTAGAGAACTTAATTAGAAGCCATCTAATTAATTATTTCTGTTTAAGTAACATGATGTTGTACATCGGACAGTACGACATCCTAGCAGTGAATATCAAAACATCTTCAATGGCTTACTGTAAATAGTTGTATGATGGCTGACATTATCGTGAAAACATAATTAGCTAAGGCTGCATGTTATATATTGAAGAAAGAATGTCAAGACAAGTGCCATAGTGCGTTTACTTTGTACCGGAATCGATCGTTTCAACCCATATAACTACAAACAAGACATTTGCTACGTTTTTATGGTCTGAACCAGGAAACTTTTTACTAGCTCTGATTTCAAAAATGTACATCTAAAATAACTGTTTCTGAGATTGTGTTCTGTTTATGTATTTCATTCATCATATCTCGATACAGTTATCTTGAGGAAATTGCCTTGGTACAGGTGTCTTAAGAAATTTATCTTTGTACAGTTGTCCTAATGGTCTAACATCGGTTCAGTTGTTTTCGGGGCTTATCTCTGTACATTTGTCTTAGAATTTTATCTTGGTACAGTTGTCTTTAGAATTTTATCTCGATACAGTTGTCTTTAGGATCTGAGAGTGGATATGGACAGCTCGGTAGAGTTGTCTTTATGGTCCTATTTCAGATCAGTTGTTTCAAGGATCTTATCTCGGTAGAGTTGTCTTCATGGTCCTATTTCAGATCAGGATCTTATCTAGGTAGAGTTGTCTTCATGATCTTATCTAGGTAGAGTTGGCTTCAGGATCGTATCTAGGTAGAGTTGTCTTCAGGATCTTATCTAGGCAGAGTTGTCTTCAGGATCTTATCCAGGTAGAGTTGTCTTCAGGTTCTTATCCAGGTAGAGTTGTCTCCAGGATCTTATCTAGGTAGAGTTGTCTTCAGGATTTTATCTAGGTAGAGTGGTCTTCGAGATATTATCTAGGTAGAGTTATCTCAAGGATCTTATCTAGGTAGAGTTGTCTTCAGGATCTTATTTAGGTAGAGTTGTTTTCAGGATCTTACCTAGGTAGAGTTGTCTTCAGGATCTTATTTAGGTAGAGTTGTTTTCAGGATCTTACCTAGGTAGAGTTATCTCAAGGATCTTATCTAGGTACAGTTGTCTTCAGGATCTTATTTAGGTAGAGTTGTTTTCAGGATCTTACCTAGGTAGAGTTGTCTTCAGGATCTTATCTTGGTACAGTTGTCTTCAGGATCTCATCTAGGTAGAGTTGTCTTCAGGATCTTATCTAGATACAGTTGTCTTCAGGATCTTATCCAGGTAGAGTTGTCTTCAGGATCTTATCTAGGCAGAGTTGTCTTCAGGATCTAATCCAGGTAGAGTTGTCTTCAGGTTCTTATCCAGGTAGAGTTGTCTTCAGGATCTTATATAGGTAGAGTTGTCCTCAGGATCTTATCTAGGTAAAGTTGTCCTCAGGATCTTATCTAGGTAGAGTTGTCTTCAGGTTCTTATCCAGGTAGAGTTGTCTTCAGGATCTTATATAGGTAGAGTTGTCCTCAGGATCTTATCTAGGTAAAGTTGTCCTCAGGATCTTATCTAGGTAGAGTTATCTTCATGATCTTATCTAGGTAGAGTTGGCTTCAGGATCGTATCTAGGTAGAGTTGTCCTCAGGATCTTATCTAGGTAGAGTTGTCTTCAGGTTCTTATCCAGGTAGAGTTGTCTTCAGGATCTTATATAGGTAGAGTTGTCCTCAGGATCTTATCTAGGTAGAGTTGTCCTCAGGATCTTATCTAGGTAGAGTTGTCCTCAGGATCTTATCTAGGTAAAGTTGTCCTCAGGATCTTATCTAGGTAAAGTTGTCCTCAGGATCTTATCTAGGTTAGGTTGTCCTCAGGATCTTATCTAGGTAAAGTTGTCCTCGGGATCTTATCTAGATAGAGTTGTCTTCAGGATCTTATCTAGGTAGAGTTGTCTTCAGGATCTTATCCAGGTAGAGTTGGCTTCAGGATCTTATCTAGGTAGAGTTGTCCTCAGGATCTTTTCTAGGTAGAGTTGTCTTCAGGATCTTATCCAGGTACAGTTGTCTTCAGGATCTTATCTAGGTACAGTTGTCTTCAGGATCTTATCTAGGTAGAGTCGTCTTCAGGATATAAACCAGGTAGAGTTGTCTTCATGATCTTATCTAGGTACGGTTGTCTTCAGGATCTTATCTAGGTAGAGTTGTCTTCAGGATCTTATCTAGGTAGAGTTGTCTTCAGGATCTTATCTAGGTAGAGTTGTCTTCAGGATCTTATCCAGGTAGAGTTGTTTTCAGGTCTTACCTCAGTTCAGTTGTCTTACTGATCTTATTTCGTTACAGTTGTCTTGGCGATCCTATAGCAGTTGATAGACAGCAGGCATTATTCACATAATTATGATGTTGCCAGCAACAACAAAGAGGCTATGATAATACATCAAGATTTTTTTAAACACTGGAGAGCAATAACACACGAAGCGCACATTATGTGTGGGCTTTTACATGAATTGTCAGTGTTTGTACTGTAACACATGAAATAAGACAAGATACATTTTCAATAATTTGCCATGTTTATATGACAATTGAAATCATCTCGGTAGAATGGTCTAAATGATCTTATTTCGGTACAGTTGTTGATAGTTTCTTGGTTCAACTGTCTAAATATTATTATCTTGTTACGGTCGTCTTAAGGACTTTATCTTGTTACAGTTGTCTTCAGTATCTTATCTTGGTCAAGATGTCTTTATGATCTTATCTCGGTACAGTTGTCTTAAGGATATTATCTCGGTACAGTTAGGGATCTTATCTCGTTACAGTTGTATTGAAAATCTTATCTCGGTTAATAAACAGCTGACACCATTCCCATAATTACGACGTTGCCAGCGACAAAAAATAGGCTATGCTCATACATCGAGTTTTTGTAATACCAGAGAGCTAGAACACCCGAAGCGCACGGAATGGGTCGATAGTAGGTTTGTTTCAAGAACTGTCATTGTTTGTACTGAAACAGATTAATGAAGATAAGATACATTTCAAATCATTGGTCATGTGATATATGACATTTGAAATTATCATATACTAGTATACGTCATATAGGAATACATTAAAACCACAGTAACGTTGTAAGGCAAGTAAAGCTTAATTCTGATTGATCAAACACAAATAACAAAATCACAGTGGGTCTATATCATTAAGATGTTTCCTATTATTATTCCTGGGTTTTCATATATCACTGTGATAAATTGTTATTAACAGTCACTATATCATTTATTAAAACCACACTAGTTAGAATGATCAAGTTACTTGCAAAGGACAGTGGCTCGTTCCTTGCCATTCTAAACTGGTGAGAATCCGATAAAGAATAGTGCCAACTTCCAGTAATTGGTAAAACAAATCAGGAACATTAAGGCCCCTATATCACAAAAATACTAAGATCGAATCTTAAGTTTAGTCTCAACTCATTTTATTATATAACATCAAAAGTTATTCAATATCATATAGGTATTTACTCTTTTCAACAACACATTCTCTAATAAAAGAAAGGACAAAGTGTATTTTTAGCAAAAGCAGGTAGAACAACTCATCGTTAGCAATATCACGAGTATATTTTTTTTTGCTCTTGAAATACATTTCTCTGAAATATTGACAAACAATTTGCATGAACACATTTTACGATAAATTAAGCTTTAAGGGTAAAAACATGCATAATTTAGAGTCGTGCTGTGCTTTTATGAGGTAGAATATGTTGAAATTGAGATTTTATTTGACTAGAGTATTTTTGTGATGCTTGTGCCTGTTCTAGGAAAATAATTCTGAATAAATTCTGTGTACTAATAAGGATTCATTCGTTTCTAATCGGATGATTGATTCCGGAAAAAAAGTAAACGTAATGTGGCATTAGTCTCAGTATTCCCTATGGCGACATAAAACATTACACATTAATGGCTTCACTATAATGGCAATCATTTCTATGCATACAAGGACAATACACTGGTTACATTTCCCTTTCTAGTTATTCTTTGTCATATATAAATCAAGATAATTTAGCATTAGAACCGGATCAGATAACGGAAGCATTTGAGAGTGGCACTCGTATTAAAAACCAATTTATTCACATGTATATCAAATGTAAATGGTGTGTGATAAACCTTTTACTTCCCGCTAAATATAGCATTTCCGGAAATAATTACTGATATCAAGGTTGTAACCGTGCATTTAATAGCTGATATCGCACAAATATTAAATGACTGATGGGTCCTAAAAGATTGACAGTGATTAAATATCGTCTCATAAGGTATAAATACCGTGTTGTCTGCACTTTTCTTTCAAATTTAACAGTGTGTCCTTCATAAGAACCTTTGTTTTCGATATTTATTCATATATTTATTCATACTTTACGGTAAATTAAAACAATTGGAGTAAGTGTGGTACATCATATTTGAGAGTAAAAGTGCATCATTTAATTAAAGTACAAACTGTTGCGAGACTGGTAACTCACAATGCAAAGTTTAATGTTTCTGTTGACAGTCAATCGTAATAACTTGAAAGTTTCCTATGTATTGACTTTCCCTATTCCGGTACGAATAGAGGTCTTATCCCAGTACGCAAGTTAACGTGGCACAGTGTAGAATGCTTCTTCCGCTTTTATGATATCTCGTCCATGTATAATATGTATTTCAATAAAATAGAAACCTTATACATCACATTTTTTCCCGATATATAACCCATGTATAATCGATATCTTCATACGAAAGACACTTTTTCCACGATACATGGCCCATGTATAATCGATATCTTCATACGAAAGACACTTTTTCCACGATACATCGCCCATGTATAATCGATCTTTTAATACGAAACAAACTTTATACATCAAATTTTGTCCCGATTTATCGCCTATGTATGATCGATATTTTAATACGAATGAAACATTATATATCACATTTTCCCGTAGGTCATATTTTGATTCCTGTGCAATATTCAAGGATTTTGACGGTGTGACAGCTTGCACGACGTTATACTACTACAGAGACTGAAAACCATGTATGATATCAAATAAATGTCAAACGTGTCCCGAAGCAAAAAAAGTATGGAGTAAGCTCCAGTGTCTTGAAGACCATATCGACCTCGCCATTTAAGTCATTTGCAATTGCAGAAACAATATATTTTATCTTTAAACATCTCGACTAATTAAATAAAGCTATTCTTCAATCCATTTTGCTGTATTTAAAAGGCCAAGGAGCTATCAAAAGCGATCTGCTAAAGAGGTATATTGTTCAGAAATTGGCCTATTGTCATTATTCGCTAGACATAACGACCCTGCTCTCAATTGTTGTGTTAGTGAACTATATAATTACAATTGATCCGTTCCTTGAAATAATCTCCCGTAAGTAGTGTTTGAGAAGACGAAGTTCTTAAACATCCCCCGGAGCCAGAGACATTTAAAGTTGAACTCATCCAGATCAATGACATTTGATATAAGTTCTTAAAGGGGCTGTACTCCGTATGATAAAATAGCGGAAAAAAAGAAAATTGTCGAAAACTGACATAGACTTGGCATCGGTGTGTACAATGCATTGAAACTTACTAACCGAAGTACCACATCTTTTACAACTTATTTAAGTTTAGCAGTTATTTCGTATTTTTCCATTAAAAAAGATTACTGGTTATGTCTACCAGTTAGAATTCATTCCTAATGCGTGATTGGCTAGTCGGTGTTATCACGTGATACTACCGAGGTAGGTCTATAACTTAATTATGTCACCCGATTAAAATAAGCCTTTGTAGCTCAGTTAGTAAGACGCTGGACTTCAATTTTGGCGACGCAGTTTCCAACCCGTTATCCGACACATTTTTTTTTTACATTTTGGTACTTTTTTTTACAATTATGATATCACTACTATGTCAAAACGTAACATATTTTATGGTATTGAACGTTTGCGTAACACAAGCATAAGCTATAATTCTTATTTATTTTGCCATAGTTACTTTCACAAAAAAATGATATTATGATCTATTCCGTGTATTACGTAGTTTAGTAGTTTCGTACCAAAGGGACCAGGCAATTGAAGCAATATTAATTATAGGTAGCGTGGAGGTTATACGATGTTTTGAGACTAACATCAAACGAATAAACATACATTGTTAAAAATGAGATATTGAATTAAAATATTTTGTACCAGAGTTCACCTTTATGTTGAATCGACTCGACCTGCAAAGGTTTTTAGAGTTTACGTCGGGAATCGGAGAATCGAAGAAAATAGACAACGCCCCTTATCATGAGCCAGCACTTAAGGTATTTATACACTTTCTAAAGCATTGTGCCAAATAAGCAAATTATTTAAAAAATGGAAAACATTTATATTAATTACTAGCATTGATATTTTTACTTATGGACAACTAATCCAGTTTGACTTTCTGAGGAATCAGATGCTCCAGTACCTAATCTCGTCATTTGAAACACCGCTAAAGATAGGTTGGAAACCGGATCACCTTATCACGGCATCCGGAATACGGTCAAAGATTTAGATTGGATCCAGCCCACCTAGACTCGGGATCTAGAAAACCGCCAAAGAGTGGCCGGGATTCGGCGTACCAATAATTGGAGCTGACACTTTAAATGTGAAAAGTTCAATTCAAGCATCTAGGGATTGAAGCTAAAGATTTTGCTTTGAATTTTAATGTCCCTCATTAGCATTGTTCGCACGCATTTGTCGAAGTTCAAGCACTTAAGTTTTAATCCAAACAAGTTGAATCTCGAGAGAGGAATAGCGTAGTATTAGCGAGAGTATTAGGTCTTATCTGACTACAGAGGTGCATTTCGAACGACAACAAATTAAGATTCAATGATCACGTTGACTGTTTGGGATTCGAAAGAATTGACAAGAATTCTCTGATGTGAAATACATTTTACCATTAACTGCAGTTGTGTATGAGTAAAGTACAAAATAAATGCATCTTGTCGTAACTTTGCTCCATGAAATGTATTACGACTACTTACAAGGATAAAACATACTTATTTTTGTTCATGTAATGTAATACTTCAGAACATAAAATAGTTTTTAACCGGACAAAATTATAAACGTACTTTTGTTGAATTTAAACTAGTGATGAAACGATGATCGAGTACAAGCGAAAAATCGTCACAGACAATGTTACATAGGCGACAATCGATCGATAGAGGTTGTCAAAAATCGTTGTCGTTAATGTTACTTACGTAAATAACGCATTTGTGCAATGCGATCGCTTTCAAGAACTTGGTGCGATGTGCATGACTTTGCAACTGATGTTCAAATGCTATGTATGTGTTTTTGTTATGTTCTTTAAATGATCATGGTGATATATATATAAAGAATGTTTTCCCAAAAATAATGTGAACTTTTGATTATTGCCCAAGAGTAAATTGAAATGCTTAATCCGATTCGATTCGATTATCGATAGCAAATATGGTCCGGTTTTTTCAAACACTTATTCAAACCGATTTATCCCGATAGTATTGCATTTAAAAAAGTATGCCTGCAAATATATGATAATATCCTTATATTAAAATTACTCCTTTGACACTGGGCTAATTCAGTAAATGAAAACGAAGTCCTTTTGACACCGTGTTAAACTTGCAAGTCAGGAAGTAAACCTTTGACATTCATAATTAACTAAGATTTCAAGACATATACCGTGTGCCTCTGAGATGATCTGGCGGGTGAAGACGTAACCCTTATAAAAAAACTTCTAAGACGGATACTATGGCAGTAGAATACATATAATCTCTTTTAAAGTATTTCATGTTCTTGAAAGCCAATCACGTTTAACATTTTTATCAGGTATGTATTTGTTTAAAATTGTTTGGATTGAACTTCAATAAGGAGAACAAATAAAACAATGGGACGAGCGACCCAGATTCATTTCACGGCCTGGGCGCATGTAAGGTTAGTTGGTGGTCCCCAAGCCGGACAAGGTTTTTGTTTCTTTCATTATGTTGTCAAATTCCCCCTTCTACACTCTCGCGCAACATCGTGTCATCGAGAGTGACATGTCATAAGTTAATACAACTTTTTTCAACGTCCTTGCAGAACAAATGAGGTTTAAACTAAATGTTGGAGGCATTATAAACGGCATTTTGTCCTGGACTTCTATGTGTCAAATGTATACTAGTGAAGAAGCCGTCTGCTGATGGCTTCAACCCCAAGATAAGAGCCTGAAGAACAAATATTTGCACAAGACAGGGACAAATGTGTCTAGAACAAAATGTGGATGGCGCTAATCTAGAAACCAATTTCCTTCTTGATTATTGCCAGGACCCACGGTGTGTGAAATATGGACACAGGAGACGTGAGAAAAAGGCTGACCACTGTCTATTACCAAGTGACGGCGGGAGGTATGAGGGCCAGGGAAATTTAAAGATTGTGTCTGCAGGATGCCAATCCGTATATATCTCAGGGGGTGTTATTTGTAACAGAAAAAAAGACATACAACTGAGGACAAATCTTAATTTAAAAAGGAAAATGGCAATGTGAAGCTTTTTAAGCCTCTACAGTCCAAAGATCTTAATTTTAAACGTAAAATGGCAATGTGAAGCTTTTTCAGCCTCAACAATCCAAAGATCTTAATTTTAAACGTAAAATGGCAATGTGAAGCTTTTTCAGCCTCTACAATCCAAAGATCTTAATTTTAAACGGTAAATGGCAATGTGAAGCTTTTTCAGCCTCTACAATCCAAAGATCTTAATTTTAAACGGTAAATGGCAATGTGAAGCTTTTTCAGCCTCTACAGTCCAAAGATCTTAATTTTAAACGGTAAATGGCAATGTGAAGCTTTTTCAGCCTCTACAATCCAAAGATCTTAATTTTAAACGGTAAATGGCAATGTGAAGCCTTTTCAGCATCTACAATCCAAAGATCTTAATTTAAAACGGTAAATGGCAATGTGAAGCTTTTTCAGCCTCTACAATCCAAAGATCTTAATTTTAAACGGTAAATGGCAATGTGAAGCTTTTTCAGCCTCTACAATCCAAAGTTCTTAATTTTAAACGGTAAATGGCAATGTGATGCATTTAAAGCCTTTACAATCCAAAGATCTTAATTTTAAACGGTAAATGGCAATGTGATGCATTTAAAGCCTTTACAATCCAATGATCTTAATTTTAAACGGTAAATGGCAATGTGATGCATTTAAAGCCTTTACAATCCAAAGATCTTAATTTTAAACGGTAAATGGCAATGTGAAGCTTTTTCAGCCTCTACAATCCAAAGATCTTAATTTTAAACGGTAAATGGCAATGTGATGCATTTAAAGCCTTTACAATCCAAAGATCTTAATTTTAAACGGTAAATGGCAATGTGATGCATTTAAAGCCTCTACAATCCAAAGATCTTAATTTTAAACGGTAAATGGCAATGTGAAGCTTTTTCAGCCTCTACAATCCAAAGATCTTAATTTTAAACGGTAAATGGCAATGTGAAGCTTTTTCAGCCTCTACAATCCAAAGATCTTAATTTTAAACGGTAAATGGCAATGTGATGCATTTAAAGCTTTTACAATCCAAAGATCTTAATTTAAAAAGGTAAAATGCATTAACGCATTAATGTTTAATGTTTGCTTTCTCTTATATACCACGTCTTTACTTAGAATAGCAATAATTGATTGGTCTTTATCAATACAAGTATTGCTCTTTAACACCACAGTAACATTACAATAATAGTACGAAACGTTTGGGATAGTTTGCTAAATATCCTGTACGTTAAGACTCTATCTATTTGTGAAAAAAACTGATGCAATTATTCAATATGGATTGACTTACAAGCAGTTGATTTCTTATCTTCACTTTTTTTCTTCATCTGAGTTGCTTATTGAATACCACCCCAGAACTATCTACATGTGTATCACCGCCCCCCCCCCCCCCCCCCCCCCCAATTTTTCGCAATTTTGGATATCGGTTAGGGCAAATTGAATGTTTGAATACATTCTCTGTTTCCAATGCACACATAACCTTCATTGCCAATGATTCTTTATATGTATAATCATTATCTGAATAACTCCGATTCAATCTGATAATAAGCATATCCTTAATATACACTCTGTTTAATAGATTTGATTAAAACCATATCCTTAATATACACTCCGAGTCAAAGATCTGATGAAAACCATATTCTATATATACACTCCATATCCTATATATACACTCCGTGTTTTAGATTTGATGAAAACTTTATCTTTAATAGGAAACAAGATCAAATACTTAAGTCGAATTGAACTACAATTTACAATGTAATTTCAACTCCCAAGATTGAAGACAAAGTGACTAAAATGTATCTGTCTAGACAGTATTTAATACAATTGCGCTAAAAGGAGACAGGAGCTACTGTAAATTCTAATAATGTTAAAACAATTTTACAAGATTCCAATTTTGTGCAGTCCATTTGCGTAAATGATAGGGTACAAAATTATTGCATTTTTTGTTTCCATTTGTTATTATGCTTTCAACGTAAATTTGTACCTATAAAGTACAGGGAAGAAACACGTTTCGTATTCATTTTGGTTGAATCATCACGTATTATTTTATGCTATTCGGTGGATGAAAGAGTTTTTTCGGTGAAATAAAATTTATATTTAACTATTTCAAACAGTGACAATATCAGTTTCAATGACTTTATTTCCGAAAAGATCGCATACAATTTAGCGCGCTTCAATCTTCAAGCAACATTAATCTTGTAGAGGCCTGTCTAATATCCCCGACAGCAGCGCACCTGCGGCGTATGAATATGAGTTAAATGTGGTTGTGGGCTATGACTATTTTAACATTCATATAAAAACGTTCCTTTCCACATATGATATGAATGAGTTCCCTCTTTATTCATATTGTATTGAATGTATAAAAAACGTATAAAATCAATTCATCAATAATTGCCAATCGACTTTTAACAGAGCTAGAATTGTGACGTCAAATCGTGACGGAAGAAAATAAATGGCTGTCTCAAGCTGCATAAATCTGGAACGTATTTGGAAGTGATTTTCTTCTTAAAAGAGGATGTATAAGTTAACAATGTATATACTATTATTTTTAAATCTTCTTTTTAGTATTCTGTGAGCTGTATTAAAAACTGCCACAGTAGGAACTCGCTATGTCGCACTCTGCTATCTCGACGTTTCGGTTATGTCAAATTGTTTCGCATGTCTCTGATTTAGTTAGATATGTTTTGATTTTCGGTTGTATCGAATGTTCGTTATTTCGAAGAGGTTCCAACTACTTCGAGATATCGAGTTTTTACTGTAAGAATAGTGAACTTCTTGTAAATCAAGCTGGGTGATAGTGAAGATTCTTTTGATGTTTAACTGTCCTTGCGAAACAGAGTTCTTCTTGGTAAAGAGTTGATAAATATATTGTTTATTTTAATGTAAAAAAAAGTTATGCATTACTAAAAGGTTGCTACTTAAAGTAGCGGTTAAACACAATTAAAGTTAAATGAATAAGGTTCATTATTCTTATCTATGTGTTGTTTATATATATCGATTTAAGATCTTTTATAAGTAATGTATAGTATTATTTTTTTGTGATATAGTCTCTTATAACTCATACACTGAGTGGCAATGCATGTTTTAAGGAATATTTAGTATGTGATATATATGTATGTTGTATTGATGAGACTTAAATAAACTATCAAATAAACCTAAGGATGAAAGAAAGATCGCGCTTGTTGATTGATTGTTTTGATTTGAAATGTAAGTCAACAACTAATGCACCAGTCAATTGTAACCACGCCCCCCCCCCCCCAGGTCCGGGGAATAGCTGGGTCTTTGACTTTCGGTCCAGCCAACCCCGGGTAAAATATCCGCCCTGCGGGGACGAACTGATGGTAAAATCCCCGCCAAATGCCCCCGCACCCCAGGGAGCCTAGGTAAGGCAAATTCCCCGGTATATTTTGCGCGAAGACAAAACGACCGCATTCACCCGGCACTTCGGGGCCACCTGAAAGATAAAAACACGGCCCATTTCCCCGGCTATCCCCAGTATACCCCCGGACCTGGGGGGGGGGGGCGTGGTTACAATTGACTGGTGCATAATTGCATGCTTTCTCCGCTCCATTATGTGGGTAATAAACAAGTTACATCACAAAATAACAAGAGCGTGAATATAAAAATAATGATCTGGCTATAGAGATGTAATTCGGATGACAACAGATGAAGATTTAATGATCACGTGAACTGTATTTGGAATTAGGACGAATTCACATGAATTCTTTGAGGTAAATTCTTGGGATTTAACTGTAATTTTGTTCGACATTATTAATTTATAAATTCAATTTCTCCTCGTTTTCTCCGTTTAATCAAACACTGAACAGCTAGTTTTGTAGTTCACCTGATTAGAAGATATTGACGTTTTCTTTCTTGCCTAAGTAATACTTCCCAACCTGTTACGCATTAAAATGAGTTACAACCAGACAGAAATAGCCAATGCCAGTTATTATGCCATATTATGCGGTAAAGTCTCATCGCCTTTGATGATTGCTTTATTGAACCGAAACTGTTATTTCAGAATGTCTTGCATGGAAAAGCCTTCAGACGCGTTTGTGATATTCAAGTAAATTTTGAATGTATATAATACATAATATAGATTTTAATTTGGGCGATCTACAGAAAAAAGAGGAGACCGATTTAGCTATTTGATGTTAGTTGATGCATTCTTCCGATCCAATCTAAGTAACTTAATGAACAGAAATTTGAAAAAAAAAACACATCCTTTTTTTTCTTTTTGGAATTGTCAATCTATAACAATCCGTTTATTTTATCATAAAACATACAAAGGGTACAAATTACATCAACAAGGAATGTGGTAAATGGTATAGTATTTGAGGTGAATAGTCAATATATTTGATAAATTCATTTAAAAAGCGCAGGGAAATGCCTTTATTTGTAAAATGAGTTTGAAGCATTATTTAATCATTATATAAATGGTGCATAATATTAATCGGTTTCGTTCTTCTTTCACACATATAGTAAGTCTTGTAAATACAAAAAACATCCTAGCTCGCTCTTTTTGTCTGTAGATCGTCGAAATAGGACCCTTAATTATGTGTTGCTTGTCAACGTTTTCAATAGAACCGATTTAAGTAAACTTAATGAGCAGAAATTAAAAAAAAAAACATCCCCGATTTTCATTGTACCGCACACAAATACAAACACCGGGTATATGTTTCCTTTTACTTGGCTACTTACACTTGTTTATCAAGTAAGTTTTGGTGAAAAAATAGGCTGACTCTATAAACATGTTTTCTGATGCAATCGGCAGAATCGATTTACATAAAATCAATGGGCAGACAATTTGAAAAAAAAATCCTCGATTGTCATTGGTCCACCCAAAAATGCAAACATAAAAGGCAATAATTGGTTAAGTGTGGGGATGAGCGCTTGTTACCCCCATGATTTTGAATTTGCTTTTCGGTGATCTTTTCCAGGCACTTACCCTGACATTTTACTAAACCCGCTATTCTGATATGTGTGTGTTATACGTTGTTATGTGACGTTGTATGTATATCATTGTTTGTTTCTTTGATCTGGAACCTTGGCCTCTAAACAGGATATTAGTTAATCTACTTTGAAGCTTCTGTAGTTGAAATTTCCCATGTTTTATGAAACAAAAATTCTCAACCAAATTGTCAATCACTATGGCCGCTCTTATTTTCACAATTTACAGTTACATTTAATCGAATTTATTATTTATGAGCAGACTGCTGCTGATAGTTTGACAATCATGATTAAACCCTTCAGAAATATGTTGGCACAAGACAGGAATAAAAGTGTCTAAGGACAGATGTGGATGGCGTTAATCTAGAATGCAATTTCCTTCCTGATTATCGCCAATGTCCACAGTGTGTGAAATATGGACACAGGAGACGTGAGAGAGAACAGATAGACTGACCACTGGTCATTACCCAATGACACCTAGAGAGTGTGGGGGTCAGGGACACGAGGAAATTGCGTCTGCGTGTTGCCAGTCAGTATACATCTGTAGGGCACTTTATTTGTTAATCTGGTAGGTATGGCTGTTAGTTATACACACATGTGACACAAACACTGCTTACGTAAATGGCCTATATGCCCTGCTTTAAGTTCCGCTCAAGGCAATGACTTTCAGCTTATTATACGTTGCCAAATCTTTTTCAGACGTATCAAGTGTCTTCTTCCAAATATTTAACTGTAAAAACTGGGGAGTGGGCGTTGCATAATTTGGAATTCAATGCTAGTTTACCAGAGTTAGTCGTCGATAAGTTATTGTGTTTTATGAGTTGATATCAAACTGTTGTATGGTTGGGAGCTTTGGGAAAGCAATCTGAACCCCAACATTTATTTAATGTGCATTGTTCTGTAACTAGTTCATAGGCTGTAACCAGTTAAACATTGCTGTATATACACATCTCCGTTGACTTTAGACTAAGAGCATAAATCAATAATCATTGAGTAACCAACATTGGTTTGTACTCCCTGGCGTACTGACACTTGCCTAGGTACGTCACTAATGTATAGATACGCAGTGTAACGATCGATAAATAAAATGTGAGACTGATAGTGTCATCATGTTTTTGGTAAAATAAAACAGTCACTATAGTGTTAATAGTGTCTATACAAACTATGACAATAAACAGTCTTTCAGTTTGTAGTTTAGTTCTTATTTACCATTATACGTGACACTCTCTATTTTTAATTTGGTATTATGCTAACTCATATCATTGTACGTGTTTATGAAGGTAAAGCAGATATTTTCCAGTGTAAAGTTTCATATCTGAACAACTATGAGATCCCAACATCTAAGAAAACGCCGCAACTAAGCTAGCTAGTACAAAACGTAATTATATAAAATAAACGCCATGAACATTTTATTTTAAAGGAAGGAAAATTCCTGATCACGATTCGTCGATAAACAGAGAGGACAGAATATTTATTTTGACTTAAAGGGACACTAGATGATAAAACTGCAAGAAAAAAAGAAAATGGTAACAAACATACACAAAATTGATATCGTTATGTACAACGCATTTAATATTACTGATGTATCACATCGCTTACGACACATGCACATTTCGCAGTTATTGCGTATTTTTTTACATTTCGATATTTTCTAGGTGTCTACCACATGAATCAAAGTTAATTAAAAAAAGTGTCGGTATATTTATCGGCACTTATCACGTGACTTTCACATGCTATCTATACACACTATAAACATCGGAAACCATTATGTACTTTTTAAAACGGGTAAACTCAGCTAAATATTATTTAATCATGTAAAATGATGTATTATCGGCATCATACTAGCTGATATTGACAATTCTGGGCTTGCTTTTAGGGAAGTCTGTATTTATCGATTTTGGAAACATCTGGTATCTAGTCCCTTTAATTACAGCAAGCTCAATATCATACACACAAATATACAACAAATACCTGCTGTCAATTAATGACCATTTACGTATCTGTATCAATTAAATTATATAGAAGTGTAAAATAATATGTATTACTATATACACCTTTAGTTTCTTTCATTATTTCCAACAACATAAAAAATACCTGTTCCATTCAAAGGACACAAAACACTATATTCATGTTAATAATTTGCTGTCGATGCATAATACAAAAGGCAGTGCAATAACTACTGCTAAATTGGTAAGCGCGTTCGAATATTGAAGAAATAAGAAACTGTTATCATTTCCTTCCAGACAAGTTGATTTAGGGTTATTGTTTCCCCAGAAGTAAGCACAGACCAATTCAGAAAGCAGACTATTGATTTTATTAAGCACACATACATGGCTTATCTAAAACTAGCAAGCAATGAACATGTCTTATTTTTTCAGGACTGAAAGAATTAATGTTTCATTCAACGACTCTTGTCTCTTTTGATTGGTTTTAGCTGGCTCGTTTTCCCGAATATTCAATTTTCCCTGACGTTTTTTTTCCAATAATGTGCCTTGGGTGATGCAATTGTGTTTTTAATAACCACGAACACATGCCACAGTCTTGTTTCATTAACTATTGTTATTGATACCCTGAGAAGGCTTATTGTTTGCGGTATATTTAGTTTACCATGGATGGCTTGTGGCTTTCAGCAAAATATTAATTGGATACGTTAAATGATGGTCCCGTGTGACAGTACTATGTATACACTGGTGCACGTTAAAGAACCAGGGTACATGTATCTCTAACACGGGTTTCTTTCTTTCTGTGCAATATGCTCCAAAATATCTTAAAACCTTATCTGAGCTGTCGCCGAATGGGCAAGGCCCGAGTGCGAGTATTAATAAGCTTACACCCCAAAAAGTTCCTTTTTTCACCAAACAGTTTAGTGAGGCCAATGTATCTGTATCTGTTCAAATGCTCTCACAATATATATATATATATATATATATATATATATATATATATATATATACACAGTTTAAGCAATCTGTTCCAATCGCAGATGCCCGGAATTGCCGTGTAAGTTCGGAAAGGGACAGTGAATACAATCGCAGTGCTCGGCAATTTCCGTATTATTTCGGAAAGGGACATCATGTTTAATCGTCGATGCTCGGCATACCGTAAAATGTCGGAAAGGGACATCGAATCCAATCGCAGATGCTAGGCAATTTCGGTATTTGTTCGATAAGGTACATCGAATCCAATCGCAAATGCTCGGCATTTTCCGTATTAGTTCGGAAATGGACTTCGGAGGCTTTACCCAGCCTTGAGCTCAGCTTGGACGATCAGTTGCACATGCCAGCAAACTGTTTTGATTTGTTTTCCTTTTACATTGTACAACAAGGCTGCAAGTCGGAAACGAGTAGCCGCAAACGCCTTAATTGAACCCAGACATGTCTCGGGTACGGACATGCAAGTTTCGGCGCGAGTATGTAGTACTTCCCTATCTTGTATGTAATACCCTTAAAATTTACATTAACCCCTCTGATAAACAATAAAAATTATATTGTCATTAAAAGCCTATATCAATCGGCAAAAACATTAGACAGATTGTGTAGATCTTTGTTTAAGTTACCAGCGTGAATATAGACAAAGTTGTCAACTTTTCAACATCAACTGTTTGAGTATGTGCTAAAGTATTTAAATAAAACAAGAACAGCTGAAACAGGAATCCAGGAATACTGCATATCACAAGTGGATCCATTAAACTCCCGGAGCAGTAAACATTTAAAGTGAACAACAATAATATGAACGCAGTTGTTCGATGTAGCAAGCTTCTGCACAAAAAGCTCACTTTCAATATGTATTCGGTTAGTTAGGAAAACGTTCCTAGCAGACCATTTTCAATATGGCTTCCAATATATAAATTAAAGTTTATATAGTCGATATTGTTCATCAGCAATCATAGACATAATGCCTGTTTTATAACCTTCCCATGTGATCTATTGCAATCATAATGTTTCCATTTGCTTAGCAGTATTTTAAGGGTATTGGCATCTACAATTCTATTGCGAATCTGGTTTTATTCTTAATAACTCGTTCTGACGATTAATCGCATTTCTATTTTTCATTTTTAATTCCTATAACGAACGATGTTATACTATAATACAGTGACACTCGTATTTAAAATAAAAAAATCAACATGCAGAACATACATAAATTTTGAGTAAAAATCCTTTAACTACTTACTAAATAACGCATTTATGGAAAATATTAATAACTGATAACAAGATTGTAACCGTGTAATAGCTGAAAACGCACAAATATTAAATGACTGGTGAATGCTAAAAGATTAACAGTGGCCAACTTTCGTCTCATAAGGTAGAAATACCGTGTTTTATGCACCTTTCTTTCTAATTAAACACGTTATCCTTCATAAGAACCATTGTTTTCGATATGTATTCCACCTTTTCGGTAAATTAAAACTATTGTATTATTTGTGGTACATCTTATTCATACCAGTGCTGCTTTAATGGTTAAGTTGATGCCTTCACTAAAGATCACGTTGTTTTAAAAGCCCAATCTTTCTAGGAAGGACACGAGACTCTGCCTTATTTATTCTGTTCTTTTATTATCCAAGTACTGGTCTGGTTTATACAAATTTACCAAATTTCAGCCTAAATGCTATAATTACAGGAAATTATTTTTGATGCGCAGTCCCCAATGAAAGCTTATGTGATAATTCAATATTGTTATTGTCCAGTTCAATTTCGACAAGTCCTGACGTAAATTATTTGACTTATAATAAACCCATGCCTCTCTTTTTATAGTTTGTTAGTGTGTGTGTGTGTGTGTGCGTGCGTGCGTGCGTGCGTGGGTGCGTGTGTGTGTGTGTGTTGATTTGCACTTATATTTGTTACTATATACCTTGTTTTTATAATATATTACTCATGACTGTGTAATGCTTTACTTGTATAATAATGAGATTACTGGAGTCGCGTTCATTTTCGGCAAAATGTGTCGGTTTCCTGTGCAGAAATCAGTATTGTGCCCTTTTTGTGAACCACGGAAAATGTTCCCCTGATAGTGTTGGAGCCCACGACCTCTTGGAAAGGGGTATTTCGCCATAAGGAGCATGTACGCCAAACTGTTAATATTGACCAATTTGCTTTGAAAGAAGCATATATTGTCTATCGCGGTTGCCTTCCGATCGTTTTGATGAACACAATGGTTTATAAGTGTTCTCTAAATAAAAAAAATATTGTCAATTGGCATCAGCTTTAAAACGCAATTGAGAATTGCCAATGTGTTCTTTTACAAACAGAAAGCCTAAGACCTAACACGATTTCAAATCTGTATCATAGACAAAGATGATATACCCAATATCTGAAAGTACGAAAGAACGCTGAGAAATAAATACTGATGTATTAGTCTATGGACTGGTGAATAATGATGTTAGCACCTTTTGGACACACGTTTCATGATCACAAGATAGGCATTTCCCATAAATATGGCTGTGCTGGAAAATTCTTTCTTGCATATTGGTTAGCCATTTCAACTGATTATGGCCTTGCTGGAAAAATCGTCTGGCACCCCTCTTCCAAACGTGTCACACGCACTAACGCGTTACGTCTTATTTCTTTTATTGTACAATTTATGAACATTAAATGATGAAATTTCAATAGAACGTAACTGAATACAGTCACATTTCTTTGTAAGTACAAAACGAAATAAATCATTTAAGAAAAGCGTCGTTTTTGACCCTAATATTTCTTTCCGACCTCACACCTTTTTGCCGTATTATGGATTTTCTTTTCTTTTTTTCCTAAAGTGTGTGCATTTTTGAGTACAAATGTTAAAATTTGACCATTTTATATAAAAAAGAAATTCTACAATGGTGATATACCCTAATATAAGTCGGTTTGGTATAGAATCCCGATTCTTAAAAAAGATATGCCTTTCTCCCAACTCAGATAAGTAGATCCAATAATTTAACCATGCTAGATATTCTTATCTTGCCCAGGGGCGAAGATAAAATGCCCGTATGGAACTCCTTTTTAATGGTTACCACATGGTAATTACCTCCCTTGTTGAAGACTATAGCATCAAGGAAATCTTGTCTTATGGTGTAAGATTATAAGTATCTTCCATGGCCGAGAGTGTAAGATAGGTTCATTCTGACCCGAGCGTAAGGTGTTTTGCGGAAACGAGGTTTACCGAGTTTCCGCAAAACACCCTGCGCGAGGATCTGGATGAACCTATCTTACACGAGCGGCTATGGTAGATGCTTTTTCTCCCACCTCAGTTAAACAAAATTAAGTAAAAATGTATTTTTTGTTGGAACTCTTTTGTGCTTAGTGAAAATAATTGTGTACGGATATGCGATAATTCGTGGTTGTCATGGATATTCGCGCAGTGATTCAGAGTATGTAAATGGTCTGATCGGTCTTTAAATAGTTCTAAGGAGAGTGAAGCATTATTTCTTGAAAGGTGCGTGAAAACTGTTTTCTGGTGACATTTGAAGCGAGAAATAATTAACTAGCGTTCTAAATATTGCCACAAGACAAAGTTTCAATGATGCGCTACAGACGACAGTCTTCAATAAGGGAGGTAATTACAATGTGGTGACCATTAAAAGAAGTTCCATACGGGCATTTTATCTTCGCCCGAGGGCAAGATAAGAATTTCTAGCATGGTTAAATTAATGGATCTACTTATCTGACGTGGGAGAAAGGTTCATCCCGACCCTCGCGCAGGGTGTTTTGCGGAAACTCGGTAAACCTCGTTTCCGCAAAACACCCTACGCTCGGGTCGGAATGACTTATCACAATACGGCACTGATTTAATTAGTGCAAGTAAAAATTAACTGTAAATATATACTTATAAATATAAGCAGTCTGTAGACAAATGCAATATTAGTATATAAAGATAATATATCTTTGCATGGATTACACAATTAAATGAGAATTATAAAAAGAGATATAGACAATACAAAACTTGTCAATATTTAAAGTATTTGACAGCGAGAAATCAGCGTGCATTAAAATTTTATATTTATATATATATTAGTCATAATAGCAATGGTGCATATCTCTTAAATCAATGCATAATTAACACGCATGTCTAATTTTCTATCTACTTTAACAGTTTCCGATTCAACAAACTCTGGTACATTCGGTATTTTCCAGCAATATTTATCTATGTATGTGTTTCTTTTGTCATTATACAAAGGGCATTCGAGTATAAAATGAAATTCATCTTCCAATACACAGCACACGAGGCATTTTCCTGCTTATAGTTCTAATCTATGAGATGATACTCTTTATTTACATAGTTTTTTTTCTAAATTTTACTATGAAAAAAGGTAAATTATCTTCTATCACACTTTAAAGTAATGGATACAACTAGGTGAGAACCAATGATAGTCTAATACTATTCAAATATCTTTATCACAGCGCATTACATTTATTAAAAACGGAAGTTTGTTAATCAATACGTGCTACAAACGTGGAGAAAGCGATTTGGTTAGTTTTTTGTTAATGAAACATAAACAGGCAAAATTGGAATCATACCTTGTTCACATTGGCCAGCTGATAACAGACAGCATTTCAGATTGAGAAAAAAATCATTTCTAGTCTTGCTTGTATATGACAACCATACATTTTCTTGAAATTCTGTTCAAACCCAACTGATTTAAACAAACAAGGGTATGTCGTATTTCTCGTAAGATTCTCTCATTTTGAAGTTTTATACCGTTTATTGATAAATGAGTCTACGTTGCATCAGATCTGAAGACAGCAAGTTCTAGTTCCACTAAAAACTATTTATATATATTCTCTGATATATTTATGAGGATTTTCTCTCTGAGTGCAGGTATTGGACTGCATTTAAAGTATACAAACTAATCATTATGTGCATCACTCAGACATAAA
The DNA here is from genome assembly GCF_026914265.1 of Mya arenaria. NCBI lineage: Eukaryota > Metazoa > Mollusca > Bivalvia > Myida > Myidae > Mya > Mya arenaria. The sequence continues at coordinate 14,171,069 of NC_069136.1, forward strand.
CAAAATATCAATCTGAAGAAACATTCTTCATCTTAAATACAACATGTATAGAGAGGGCATCCTTGACCATATCCTATTATTTTAGATTTAGTTAATACGTACGCATACAAGAATGCAAAGTTGCGAAATTGCTCTTAACCGAATTTATAGTATTCAAAAGGATTGTATTACTCATTGAGGCTTCAGCGGCCCGCTATATTTAATACGTGGTGAGTAAAAGGTTTAAGGAGAATTAAGAACTTGGTTGAAAATATGCGTCTCTTTTTCCTAAAAAAATCAAGTACTTTTGAGCTGAAAATGTAGACACAGTCAATTTTTCTCTTGAATACATGAGTTTTCGTTCTTACCATAATGATTGTCTCGTCATTAAATAAACGGTGTTACTTTTGACATTAATAATGTAGATACAGTCTATTTTTTACTGAGTTGTCTTTCGTACCTTTGACAAAAGCGCGCGAGTTTCTAATATTTGCCACGTTTCTGGCGGGTGGTGCTAAAAGCCGGTACCCGGCATCCGGTATCGCCCGGTACCAGGTACCACTTTTCGATATCGGATTATATGCTACCATGATGTTATCAGATGACTAATCTCATTATGACATGACCGCTTTGTATTGCCTTTTAAAGGTATCATTATTGGATAAAGATCTATGTTGTTTGCGGTATGCTTTAGGTTAAGAGAATAGTTTGACTTATGTATGTCTTTTCCCGAGTAAGCAAGAGACATATTGATTTAGTGCTGTCTGTCTGTCACAAAACTTTGTCCCCTGTAAAACTTATAGTTGTACTGAAACCTGGAAGAAGCGTTTAATATAAACTGTAGTTGTGCATAGACTAATGTTTTACCAAAATAGGTCTCTTTGAATTCCTTCATAGCCTTGACTCGACATCAGCCATCACCAACTTCAAAATATTTACATGGTAAATATGTTAGTGGGCCCGCTGTGATACTTTGTATCACAGTTTTTCTTGTTTTAATTTTACTATTAGCTGATGGAATATAAACCTAGATTTGGTAAGAAGCAGCTGAGCAACTTGCCATTTAAGGATTGATTAAAAAATGTGCGTTTAAATAGGTATTCTTATAAAAAAAAATGTGTGTAGCTTTTAATGCAGCTTATATTGATTGCTTATATTATCAACTTTTTCTCTCTCAATATTATGTTTTGTTTCTTTATTTTTTTAACTGAAAAGTTCGCATTGTAAATAATTGCTTCCGTTTAAAACGTTTATGTCCATTGTATGGATTTTTTTTGTAAAAAGGAACCTGAACGCATTGTTGTAATAAATGGTAAATGAACTCAGCGGCACTCAATCATTGCTTATGTGGTATGGCGGTGATTTTTATGGATTTTGATGGCAAAAGTACCTGAACGCGTTGCTGTAATAAATGGTAAATGTAGTCGGCGGCACTCAATCATAGCTTATGTGGTATGGCGGTGATGATTTTTATGGATTTTGTTTGTAAAAGTACCTGAACACATATTATATAATGTTAATGTTCTCTGCTGTACTCAATCATTGCTCATGTGGTTTGGCGGTGATTTAATGTTAACAAACACATGGCTGCTTTATGCAGATAAATTGTTATATAAAACAATGTCTATACCATTTTTCCTCTATAAATAAACTATCATATTACAGATGTTGGAACTGTTACCTGCTAATTGTGCATATATTAGACAGCAATCCGTTTCGAATTCCACAAACAGTATCTTAAAAGATAAAACAACATAATAGGTCGAACAGCTGTTACACATTTGTAAAAAGAGATGATTTAACGAATTGATCCAGTTTGTACAGTGTGTTTAATGCGTATTTGTTTGTTTACTGCCATAACGATGTTTAACATTGTAATTGGTATGATGCTGAGCACGTTTGATTGTGTATCTAAACATAAGGTTAATGGAACGGTTTCAAAACCGAAACTCAAACCGAATTAAAACCCACTGCTACCGCTACTGATGCTAGTGTTGGTATTGCCACTACTTTTTCTTCTGCTACTGCTGCCACTGCTGTTATGATAACTGCTGATATTGCTACTTATGGCTTTGTTGCTGAGGCTAGTTGTGCTGCTGCCACTACTTCTACCAAAACTGCTACTGCTACTGCTACTACCACCACTATCCGTGACTACCACTACTGCTACTACTACTACTACTACTACTACTACTACTACTACTACTACTACCTACTACTACTCCAATTCTACTACTACTACTACTACTACTACTACTACTACTACTACTACTACTACTACTACTACTACTACTACTACTACTACTACTACTACTACTACTACTACTACTACTACTACTACTACTACTACTACTACTACTACTACTACTACTACTACTACTACTAGTACTACTACTACTACTACTACTACTACTACTACTACTACTACTACTACTACTACTTCTACTACTACTACTACTACTTCTACTTCAACTACTACTACTACTACTACTACTACTACTACTACTACTACTACTACTACTACTACTACTACTACTACTACTACTACTACTACTACTACTACTACTACTACTACTACTACTACTACTACTATTACTGCTGCTGCTGCTGCTACTACTACTACTACTACTACTACTACTACTACTACTACTACTATTACTGCTGCAGCTGCCACTTCTACTACTATTTATGCTTGTCCTAGTCCAACTACTGCTACTTATGCTGATATTACTACTGCAACTGCTACTGCCACTTCTACTGCTACAGCTGTTATCATTTCTGCTAATTATTCTCTTGTTGCTGCTGCTAGTTGTGTTGCTACTACCGTAACTACCTTTTCAACTACTCCTTATATTAATAGATAATTATTGAAGGGCTTAACATACAAATCATTACATTGCAAACTGTGTATTAAATCCATTCATGCTAGATTACAGTTATAAGGCCGTATTAATTGAAGGGACACTTAAATCGATGTTTTAGTTTTTCCTCAAATTTACAATTTCCTGAAGAAATGTTTGCTATTGATAGTATACTTTCCAATTAAAATAAAGAAAATGAAGTATTTAGAGATAATAAAACAATTTAAGACAATAAGCGTTCTCACGAAATACAATATTTCAAAATGTACCACTGAAGACAAAATATAAGATTATTTCTTAAGTTGTGTCTGCTCATCAATAGCACAGCTTGTTTACATAGCCCACACAAATGTTCCCTCCTCCGCAAGCACTCCTTAGGCATACAGGTTGACGTGTAGAACATCATGATTTATCGGTGGAATGAAAATGCTATTTCACCGTAGCAGACGGTAAACACATCAAATTGATATGATTTATTGTTTTGAAATTTAAGCCCGCACTGCTTTTCAAATTAAACTTTAGGGCGCAGTGGGCTGAGACATAATATAAACGACGTCATTTCCGAAACGTCATTACGTGCGCATACAGTTAATAGGCGCGTTTTTCTAAATAAAATGCAATTTTATACAACTTCTAGGCATATGATAAATAGATCAAATGTTTTTTTCAGTGCAATATCGCAATATATTTCAGTATCCTCTAAATGATAAACGCGTTTTGACATGTAGGATACAAAAATAGAGATACATTTTTGAAACTTACAAAATAATCAAACTGGTTTTAAACTACTCAGCGATCAAAATTATCTAAAATTGTGAAGTATTAAATACAATAGTTTTCTATACTTATTTTATCAAGGTATTAAACTAACTTGTTAAGATAAAACTCAAATTAGCAAGACAATTGTAAATACATGTATTCAGTAGCATGCATGTGTATTGTCTATGCCCGAAATGCCCTATACTATAGGCCAATCAATCACGCATTCATGTTGGAGTCGTAGGTAAGTCATTTGACAGGGCGATTAAGAACTGTTATAAATATTTTCCTTAATTTTGTAGCTTTATCTTATAGTTAACAACATATATGCTTTGTAAACACTAACGAATTACAAGTTTAATCAATGTACATGCCGTACTTTGATGCAGCTGAAAGTATATATCGTTTGGAACAAGTTCCCTTTTTTCTGATTACTGTATTTATTACTTACAATTTAGATACAAATGAAAGTTATGTTACAAACAACAAATATGCTTTAAACCTCACATTAAAGAATTGCAAGTAGAATCATTCTTTGTTTGAGCTGAAAGTAGGTATCGTTTGGAACAAGTTGTCACATTCATTATGCATATTAGTGATGCAGGATACTGCTCCTGAATATGACAGTATTGATTTCAAGAACTATTTGCATATGGTGCCTTTCATAGGGTTGGGAAATAACTCAATTTGGACAAGCTGGTTGTGACGTTGCAATGTGGCGTTTAAATGTGATTGCTAATGTCCTCTCCAACAAACGTTAAAGGTCATTGCTGAGACTCGAGACAGTGTCCAAGAAACGTAATTCATCACTTGAACTACAGAGGTTTAGTCTTAATCGGCGCCCGGAGTGATATTTACCGTCGTGTATCTTTGATATTTATTTCATTGCAGGACAGCCGTTTGGCCAAAATGAATAAAACATCGGAACAAGACATTCCTTTTGTATGGAATGTCTTTTGTCGACATAACAGATAGGGGGAAGAAGATAAATAGCGGCCTGTTGGTCGATTCAATCATTAATTTCCTAATGAAATAAATAGCTTTTTGCGTATGAGATACAGATTTGCTTAAACATTCGCGGATTTAAAATTGGTTTTGTTGAAATACTTTTATCATTATATGCATGCGAAATGCTTTGTGTTGAATGTTCTTTTTTTAAAGAAATAATATTACAAGCACTACTTGCATGCTCAACTAACAAACCCGCTGGTTTTACATTCGCTGGAATAATTTTAAAATAATGTCGTTGTTGAATCTAAAAATGAGCCAATAAATTTTCAAAAGAAATACAAAATTAATATTCACCCTCTTTTTCTCAAAAGTTTTTTTTATTTATTTATTCAAGTCTAACATTATTATTTTTTTTGTATGTAACGAAATAACTGCAATGCCCAACTATAATCTTTTCATATTTCTTAATCTAATAAAATAACCTAATGATCTTCTGACTAAATTCATGATTGTTATTTGTCCAAATAAAACATGTCTCAAAACAGACCTATCTTCATATAAAACTATTCCAATTTTTTTGGTCTAAAGACGACTTCTAGCCATGATAAATCGATAGCAAAAAACAGATTTCCTAAATCCCCATTTCGTGGACGCTGTTTTGATCTATGGTGTTTGATATTCACTGTTAACCTTCTCAGCGTCGATCAAGCAAGCCTCTGATGGAACGGTTCGTTTCTATATTTAGAAATGTAATGCGACATGTCGTAAAAGCAAGATGGAGAGTGCATTTGTTTTGCTGTTTTCTGCGAGAGATAAGGCGAATGACTTGACTTTACAGCTTGTTTTGTCTGGAATATATTCTTAATTCTTTTAGAAGTGTAAGGTTGACCGCTCTCATATGCTAGTGATTTACACTTTATCCCTGGAATGTATCATCACCCATCAGTGAGTTTCTGTTAATGCTTGAAGAAGTGTAAGGTTGACCTTGCTTACCCATCAGTGAGATTCTGTTAATGCTTGAAGAAGTGTGAGGTTGACCGTCCCCACCCATCAGTGAGTTTCTGTTAATGCTTAAAGAAGTGTAAGGTTGACCGTCCTCGCCCATCAGTAAGTTTCTGTTAATGCTTGAAGAAGTGTAAGGTTGACCGTCCTTACCCATCAGTGAGTTTCTGTTAATGCTAAAAGAAGTGTAAGGTTGACCGTGCTTACCCATCAGTGAGATTCTGTTAATGCTTGAGGAAGTGTGAGGTCGTCCGTCCTCAACCATCAGTGAGATTCTGTTAATGCTTGAAGAAGTGTAAGGTTGGCCTTCCTCATTCATCAGTGAGTTTCTGTTAATGCTTGAAGAAGTGTAAGGTTGACCGTTTTCATGTATGAGTGAGTTTCTGTTAATGCTTGAAGAAGTGTAAGGTTGACCGTCCTCATTTATCATTGAGTTTCTGTTAATGCTTGAAGAAGTGTAAGCTTGACCGTTCTCACTCATCAGTGAGTTTCTGTTAATGCTTGAAGAAGTGTAAGGTTGACCATCCTCATTCATCAGTGAGTTATTCTTTGTAAGGTTGACCATCCTCATTCATCGGTGACTTTCTGTTAATGCTTGAAGAAGTCAGTGAGTTTCTGTTAATGCTTGAAGAAGTGTAAGGTTGACCGTTCTCACTCATCAGTGAGTTATTCTTTGTAAGGTTGGCCGTCCTCTCTCATCATCGATTGTCTGTTAGTGCTTGGGGAAGTGTGAGTTTGACTGCCCTCCCCATGTGGTTTTCACTTCATGCTTGGACACAAGTCAGAGAATGACAGCTCCAACCAACGAGTGATATTCTCGAAATGCTTGGACAAGTGTGACGTTAACTGCTCTCATCAATAAGTTATTTCTTCAAATGCTTTGACAATTGTGATATTGAGACCTGTGATTGTCTCTTAATGCTTGTACAAGTAAAAGATGGACAGTTCTCACCAATCGGAGATTTTGATTTTCTCTAACAGTGTGTGTATGCCACGTGATAAATTACGTAATATATACTACGTCAAAAGGCAAGATTTTGCTTACAATGAAGACTTAAATCGAAGATAACTATTCTTTTACTACACCATTTTAAATGAAAGAAAAGGCATTTCTAAGCCGCGTGAAGAGGCCCGCCTTCGATTTATAACCGGAGTTTGATAAAGTGATTAGTTTCATCAAACACCTCGACAAAAAATGTTTTGACAGTGCTCCGTCAGACGGTCGTACTGTGAAGAGGTTTGTTGAAGTGTTTTGAGAAACTAAACTCTCAATCAAACTCTGGTAAAAGACCGAAGGTGGAGCTTCGTAGGCGGCCTAGACTGTGTTATGTGTCATTTTAAAATGGTAAAGAAATAGGAAAGTTATCTTTGTTTGAATTCTTCATTCGTAGAAAAATATTGCCTTCCGACGTAGCATTTATGACGCAATTTATCACGTGGTATACACACACTGTCAGAGATGGACAGCTCTCATCAACCAGTGATTTCCTTGAAATGCTAGTGTGACGTTGAACGTTCGCATCCATGATTTTCTCCAAAGGCTTGGTTAAATGTAAGGTTCACAGCTCCCACCCACCAGCGATAATTTTTAACTGGTTGGACTAGTGTGAGGTTGACTGCACTCACCGTCCAGTGATGTGCTCTGAATGGTTTATTATGTGTGAGTTTGATCGCCCTTTCCCCCAATGAATCAAATTGCTTTAACACTATTTTTCTACGTTTTCTCATGCCGTTTCAAATTTGTTGTCCCAAATATATATTTCATTACTTTAAACATTTCTGAACCTGTTGTATTTATTGGTAATTTGCCCCTGTGTCATTGGGTCTTTGGTTGGTGTGCCGGTAGAAACATTTTAACTACTGTGCGTGTATCTGTTCATGATCTAATATCTTAAAATTCGTAATTCCAAGTTTCCTGGTTGCTGTGGTCAGTTGCGTTCCATTAAGACATCCACCAGGCCTATCGTTCAGATAAAAACTAACGGAATACAGCCAAAACAACTACACAGTGTTAGTTTGATTCATGTGTCAGAAATTTATAATAATATTTGTACAACGAGTGTATTCGCTATACTTTTTGAACTCGAAATATGCCGTCTTAAATGGCACCCATTAATATATCAAACTTGTATCATTTCATTCAGGGAGAGACCGACATGTCGTTGCTAGAGAAGTTAAGTACGTATGATTTACAATGGTAACACACAGAGATATAGGATATATCAAACTTAAATCAGATTACCACCAACCTCGATAAGTACCTACTTTGTTGATCAAATGAAATTATAACATATATTGTACACCCTCGCCTTTGAGTCAGATCCATTTGGCGGACATTTTTTGATCGATGGAGTACAAACTTAATTCTTAATGTAGGGATGCTGTTCTATAGTGCGTGTACTGTTTGCGGGTGTTCTAGTGATATCTTAAAGTTTCATCAAATCAGATCAACGGTGGTTTTATTTTAAACGACAGCTTGCCATTGTACTCTCATATCATTTGAGTGAGGTTATAAAGGCAGTGTATGAGATTATTGAATAATGTTATTGGCCCCAATAATAATCTGTCAAATTTCTTCCAGAAAGCATAGAGATGTTAGCATGCGATAAAGTTCACACCACAGACTGATGATGAATCTTTTGTTGAAAAGTGCAGGAGAACCTTTGTACTTTCTAATACTGGCTTCACGTAGGCACTATAAGACAAGGCATGTCGATGCATTTAAAAATTGTTTTTAAAAATGCATTTTAAACTATTTTCTTCTTCTTTTTAGTGTGGGTTATTTCATTCATCCTGCATTAATTGAAAATGCTTCGTGAACAAACGGGGCCTGTACATCTTCAAATCTGTTGTAGCTACGCCCTGTCTAAATGTATGAAAATTATAATTCCTTTTAGTTGTATAAATAAACAACATGTTTCATACATCAGCAAAGGTTTTGAAAACATTCCAATATGAGTTTACATGATATTTCAGAGTAACGGTTTTAATATATTATTAATGCCAAAATTCTACAAAGGTCATTTAATTAAAGATGCACCCTTACTCCCAAAGAAGATATACCACATTAATACTATTATTATAATATACCAAACTGGATGTATAAATGTCGAAACAATAGTTATTATGACGGATAACAAGTTTAATTTGAAAGACAGGTGCAGAAAACACGATATTTCCACCTTATGAGACGATAGTAGATGGCAGAAAATCTTTCAGCACTCACCAATCATTTAATAGTATTGCGTTTTCAGCTATTAAATGCACGGTTACAATCTTAATATTTTCCATAAATGCAATATTCAGTAAGTAGTTTAAGGTTTATCACTCAAAATGTATATTTGTTAAATATGTATATAAACATTGATTTTGAATAAGTGTCACTTTAAATTAATATCAAGCACTATCATATTAAGCTAACAATATCAATAGGAAAGAGTTTGTTCTGTACTCAAATTTGATATTTTTGCACATATAAATGCCCTATATCTCCGCATTTTGTCACAAATTATGGACAAAAATCTACAATCATATTTCCGAGGCCGGGCAATGGAGCTCTGTGTAAAATGCAAATGTTTCAGAACAAAAGTCTGATTATGCATGTGTTATTTACTTCTAATATAGCTGCATTGATTTATCGTTGTATTTGCATAAGTCCTCTCGCAAGAAAGGCAATTGCATTTCCCGAAGGACATATTACCTTGAGCCATTGTAATATGTCGTTAAAATGTGATTTAGACTGTCTTTCACCAACTTTCTATAGGGGCATTGTGCATGAAATGTCCGAACAAAGAAGAACGTCCAATATTCCTCAAAAACGAATTCGGTGCCATCAAATTCAATGAGCATAACTGCTTTTACTACTGATGTGGTAATTTGGGTTTTATTTGATTTCAGAAAACACATTGTTTGGATAAAAATACAACCCATTCCAGTCCTGTTTAAATTATTCGCGCATCATCAACTGATCGCTTGACCAAAAGTTGACTTTAATTGTAGGAGAGTTCATCAGAAAATGTGTACTGTTATGACTGACAGACTGACAGACAGAGTGTTTATTTCGACTTGTACAATGTACATCGTCAACAACACATATATTTATAATTATCAATGTCACCGTGAATGCAAAGTAACAAAAAATATAGTATACACGAGTATATATACAAAAAATAACAAAAAGTAACAATAAATTGGTTAAATATTGTAATATTAAAATCTATCTAAATCAGATTTTGAACAATTTTTACCATATTAAGTTCTAACATTTATTAAAGAGGATCTTACTTTAAGAGGGTCTTTAACAAACATACATAGTTTAATAAGCTCAGTTCTATTATTTGATTGCATCAATTGTAAATATTTAAATACAGACGGTCTGATATAATAGCATTTCTAATAAATAGCTTTTTCATATCATTAAAAGACGGACACACACAGGCAAAATGAAATTCATCTTCAATACCGTTGGATTTACAACATAGACAATATCTTTGATTGCGTGCAATATTATTTCTGGCCTATCTACCGGTTTGAATACGAAGTGGGTGCACAGACAGTCGTAGTCTACAAAAGAAATATTGTTAACTTTTGGGCAGAATGTCAAGGTAACTTTCATATTCAAGACTAGTTTTAAAATGTCTATACATAACTAACTCTGTGCTGTTTTCTAGAGTACCATACCAATCTTGTTTTAACGCATCCAAACAAATCCTTTTTTAAATATAAAATGTAATTTGTTGCAAACTTTCTAGAATTATATGTTTTCTAAAGATATAGCTTAATCAAAGTGATTGATGTCGATGCAATTACGAAATCTAATCAAATATTTTGATTTTCTTGTCGATTCCAACACATGGTTTGCGTGGTGATCAAGTATCAATATAAGATCAAAAGACATTTATTTAGTGACGTATACATATGGATATTTCTTTTTACATTGTATGCTTAATTAACTAATTTACAAGATTGATCACGTGACATGACATACATGTCTAATGAGAAATGAATCTAAATAAATTATTAATAGTAACTTTGCAGTTAAGCCCTCCATGATAATGTCATGAATAATACAGTGTACTTTTACCTTTATTTCACATTTTGGAAGACATTAATATTTCATAAAATGTTTTAAAAATTTTTTTATATCCTTTGACTCTCTCAATGAAATCACCATTAGTAATATTTGATCACATTTTCAGGCATTCATGCGAATGCTATATATTAGGTCGCCGTTTGTTTACTACTGTCATCCGACACCGGTATGGGACAACAATTGCGCTGAAATTGGCTTATACATCATTAAAACGCTTCATTTATCAGTAGAAAATCCATTCAATTACATTATAAACTCTTTTATCTTATGCGAGGATCAGGTATTCGGTTTCAATAAATAGAGAAGCATTTGATAAGCGTGCCATTTATACTAAATGGTCCGCTCCAGTCATTAACAAATATGAGATCGTAATTGCTCCAGCAAAACAATAGTTCTGATGTTTGTATGGGGGATTTCTTGCGGCCTCCCAGTATCTGGTTACATTTACGCTTCTTGCGGAAGACTTGCAACACGTTACAAACAGAGAGCAAATATAACGACTGAACTAACAGATTTGCAAGACGTAATAATTTAGGAATCTGACACACAAATGAGCTAGTTATCTGATATATCCATAAACGTATAGCCTGGCCAACTTATTCATCTCGGGTATTATATTTATTTCTGTTATGAATGATATTTGTTTACTTATTCCTAATATATAATGTAAAATGTGTGACCAAAGTACATAATACATCACTGAGTACAGTGTGTACATTTGCCTTTTTACTTTTACAGAAATTGGACATAAACGACATCATTTGCAATGTTTGAAAGCAGAAAGAACACTCATATAATTATGCACACAAAACCACCAAATAATACCAAAATAACATGAGGTCACCAGGAATTTAAAACTTACATATATTTTTAAACGCATTACTGTAAGTACTAGCGTGCAAAAGCGACTTTGAAACACATTTAAATAATTACATTTATTTGGTCAAATACCCGAAGACAACAAATATTTGCCTGACGCATAACACTGGTATTGCGTAAGTCCGTATTACTTGCAAAGACATTTTGCCAGTCTTTGTCATATGTGTTTCGCGCAGACTGAGATAATTACGTAGGATATTTGTGCTAACATTGACAGCATTAATATTCGCTAAGTGTTATTTAGTTGTCATAATAGTCTATAAAAAATCTATGGGAAAACTGAAAGTATGATGTCTTCGTCTCCTATGTCTGCGGTTCCTTCCTGCTGCACCATTACACAATGCAATACCTTATCGAAATAAAATATTATTAAATAAATGTGTCTGTAGACAATGCACTTTTAGTCATCGTATCTGAGGAATAAATCACTTTTACACAGTTTGGGTTCAGTTCATGTTCCGTTATAGCCTTTCTTAAGCACAGGTGTTCATTCGGCCATAAAAGCCACCCACATCCTAGCATGAGAATGAAACAGTGTGAAACATTTTGGATGCAGTTCTCGATATGTAATAGACATTCTTAAGCACAGTGGTTCGATTGGCCATAAATCCACCCACATCTTTCTTTACTTTGTTAACCACGCTATTTCAACACGTAATGCATCCATTATATCTCAAAAGCATACATATATCAGTAAACACACTTTCGCGAATATTATGTAGCATTTTATCCGTTCTTTTCTTTAATTTCATGTTCTTGTTTTAATCGATGGTTTTGAGTCCTCGAAATATTTTTAACACAACATATATTTTGCTTTGAATGTAATGTAATTAAAACCGGTGTTAAAACAGCAGTTATTGTAACGCCTAACATGTAAGTACATTTGATTTGCTGTTTGCTGCGAGAGATAATGCTAATGACTTGACCTTACAGCTTGTCTCATCTGGACGATATCTACATCAATAAACAAATGGCATGGTTAACATACGGTTAAATTTAAATGGGTTGAGCAATGTATAATATAAGCTAATGTATAATCATTTAATTTTATTAATATCGTATACATGTATATAAAAAGGAAATTAGTTAGAGGCATTTGATGGTAAACACACCTTCAGCCAAGTTTGGTCAAAATTAAAGAAAAATCGCATTAAAATTTATGCGAAAAGCTACAGAAACAAGCCTAGTAGCAAACATTTTAAACATAAACGCGGTGTAATGGCACTGGGCTAACGCCATAGAACATAAAAACAAAAAATTGCAAATAAGAAACACGGAAGAAAAGCACAAGACAAACCCTTTCCTCATAGTCTCTTAGATCTTAAAAAAGGCACTGAAAATGCTTTGAAAAGTGAGCAGTTGATGGCACTCATCAAACATGTATTTTCTCTTAATTTCTTCAAAGTTTGACCGCTTTTACCAACCAATTGTTTTTCCCAAATTGCCTAGAAAAGTGTAAGATTAATATATCTCATCGAATTGTAATTTGACGAATGCGAGTAGAACAGGGCTAACCGACTAGAGGTTTTTTCTCTATATGCTTGGACATGTGTGAGTAGGACCGCTCTCAACCACCGGTGATTTTCTCTTAATGCTTGAACAATGTGCAGTTGGTAGTTTTCAGCTACTTCCAATTTTCTTTAAATGGTTGTATAAGTATGAGGTTGACAACTCTGACCCACTAGTGAATTTCTCAAAATGCTGTGACAAAAGTATGACGGTATTTGTTTCCACCAACCGTATACTTTCTATACACTTTTTTATATACATGTTAACAAGAATAAGGTGGATTCCTTTCACTCATCAGTATTTTTTTAAATATGTTAACACAAGGGTTTAGGGTTGGACACACCCACCCACTAGCGATTTTCTCTACATGCATTGACAAGTGTGAGTTTGATTGCTTTAAACCACCAGTAGTTTTCTTTAAATATTTAGACAAGTGTGAAGTGGGCCTTTCTTGATTTTCTCTAAACTCTTGTACAACTGTAAGGTTGGCCGCTCTCATCCAATCGGTGATTTTCTCGAAAAGCTTGGACAAGTTTGAGGAAGACATCTCTCGTCAACGAATGATATTCCCTAAATGCTGAACTAGTGTGAGGTTGATCGCTCTCATCCAATAGGGATTCTCTCTGAATGCGTAGTATTTGCATAAGTCCTCTCACAAGAAAGGCAATTTTGCATTTCCCAAACGACATATTACCTTGATCCATTGAAATATGTCGTTAAATTGTGATTTAGACTGTCTTTCACCAAATTTCTATAGGGGCATTGTACATAAAATGTTCGAACAAAAAAGAACGTCCAATAGTTCTCGAAATCCAAATCGGTGCCATCCCACTCAATGAGCAGAGAAATGATAAATTCTTTTACTACCGATGTGGTAATTTGGGTTTTATTCGATTTCAGAAAACACATTGTGCGGATAAAACAACAACTCATTCCAATGCTGTTTTATTTCTTCTCGCATCAACAACTGGTCGCTTAACTAAAAGTTTGCTTTATGCTTTAACAATTGAAGTGAAAATGTGTCCTGTTTTGCGAAACAAAACCTTCGTTAATATCAAATGTATCATGTTGCAAATCTTCTCGTATTTACACGTTTCCTATAGAAAAAGAGCTAGCTAAATCAAAGTGATTGATGCCGATGGCATTGCTAAATCTAATCATATAGTTTTCTTTATGAGATTTTCCTGTCGATTTCAAAGCATTGTTGGTTTGATAATTAAGTTTGGATTCAAAGATTCAATATTCGAACATGTTTATTTAGCAACGATAACATAAAAGCGTTTCTTGTAATTGTGTGTTTAATTAACTCATTAAAATTTTTGGTCACGTTACACTAGAAACAAAAATGGATTCGGTTAAAATGGTAAAATTAATTTTCGTGTGAAGCCATTCATATTGATTTTAATACGGACTTCTATTCTCGATATTAGTCTTATAGAAACAGATTTATATTTCAAAAGGTTTTATTTTTAAAAAAACCCAGCTTGATTATTGTAAGCCTTGCTCACAGATATCTTCGTTAGTAATATTGGATCATACAATGCTATCTGAGGTCGCCGTTTTATTACTACTGTCAACCGACACTGGTATGGGACAACAAATGTGCTGAAGTCGGTTTATACATATTTAAATCGTTTCATTTATCAGTAAAAAATCCAATCACTTACATTATAAAAATTATATTCTTTTATCGCATGCCAGGATCAAGTATTCGGTTTTATTTTGAAACCAATTGTGTTGCTGGCCATTAAATGCATGGAGAATCATTCGATAAGCGTGCCTTTTATAGTTAATGGTCCGCTCCACTCATTAACTTATACGTGTTCGTTGTTATTTCTGAAACAATGGTTACGATATATTTTTTCTGATCAACTGTTTGTGGTCTTTCCGTACCTAGTTACATTGACACACATTACGGAAGACATACAACACCTTACACTCAGAGAACAAATATAACGATTGTTCAAACAGATTCGCCAGAAGTAAGGAAGCTAAGTCCACTACTTTTATATAAATTGGTTTTCAAAACAGGCGGATCTAATTTTCCGAACAGTACAAAATATTAAACTTTCTAAGTTGACACCGGTGACCTAGTTTCACAATTTAATCTCAAGTTCGGTCGGTTTTTAAGATTATGTTTATTCTAGATTGCATGTTTATTCATGTTTGGGTTAATAGTAGAGTAAAAACAATGAAAGAGTTGAACACATGTGTCAATGACATTTACTGCTGCCGGGAGTAACTGTGCAAAACATTTAGATAAAACAACACGGACAACTTTTTGAATAAGTCCATTTCAATTTGTAGTGAACTTGATGTTTCACTATAAATGAGATTGGTTGTTGTAACCAAGGAATACTCTTTAAAATGAAAAAAAATAAACAAACATGAAGTAAAGATGCCCTGTGAACGCATACACAAAATGGCGGAGTTGGGAGAAAATGGAAATCACCGATACATAAATTTGGATTTCTCTGTCAGTTTACTATTATTGGTAAATAAAGTTTAGTCAGATGCTAGATTTATTATTTTGCTATGTGATTTTAATGAACTGATGTGGTAATAGGCTGCAAGATTTGAATTTTAATATAAATATATATTCGGACCCCGCATGGTAAGGGTAAAAAAACTCAAATCTAGGTCTAGTTTGTTTTTCAGGAATTGTTTTCACAATATTAAAGTTCAAATGTCTTCATAAAATGTTACTTCCTTGTTTACAAAATTGGTGATTATTTCATTTTATTGACATTTTCCAAACTTGAAATAACTGCGACAATGTTTCGAAAATGTAATGTATTGTTTTAATACAGTGATTTTTTTGTGTGTATAAATGCGTAAAATGCGCCATCTCTTTGTTTTTGTTTTTTAATTTAATATTGGGCATGTTTTAAGTGTTCTGCATTCCGTTTTGCTTTAGCATACCCTTAAAGCTAAACAAATGTCTTGCTGAGTGATATTCAATGTATCTTTGATAAAAAGTGTTTATTCATATATACATGTTTTATAATCAATTCTACTGATGTTTTATATGCACAGTATGTAAGATTTAAACTGTGTGTTTAATTAGAACTTTAAAACATGCATCAATAGCAGTTTAAGAATTTAAAATGTCAAGTAAATGAAATAAATTTTCAATGTTGTTATGTTGTTCTCTGATTTTCACCCTTTAAGAGTATGTTTTGTGACTTTTTTTCCTTTTTTTTTAATACACCCGGTAGACATTTTTTTTTAAAAATACTTGTAAACCAAAAAAAAGGAGTGGCGTAAGCCACAAATAAGCTAGTTTTCTGATAGTTCCATAACCTTAGTGCCTAATGTTGAAGCCTTGTGAAACTATAAACGTTTGGTATCATATAAAAATATTTGTTTACTTATTCCTTATATGTGTAATAAATAACCAAAGAACATCATACCACAAGTTAACATAGTTTTTACATTAGCTATATTTCTTAACAGAAATTGGACATATATTTATAATTATCAATGTCACCGTGAATGCAAAGTAACAAAAAATATAGTATACACGAGTATATATACAAAAAATAACAAAAAGTAACAATAAATTGGTTAAATATTGTAATATTAAAATCTATCTAAATCAGATTTTGAACAATTTTTACCATATTAAGTTCTAACATTTATTAAAGAGGATCTTACTTTAAGAGGGTCTTTAACAAACATACATAGTTTAATAAGCTCAGTTCTATTATTTGATTGCATCAATTGTAAATATTTAAATACAGACGGTCTGATATAATAGCATTTCTAATAAATAGCTTTTTCATATCATTAAAAGACGGACACACACAGGCAAAATGAAATTCATCTTCAATACCGTTGGATTTACAACATAGACAATATCTTTGATTGCGTGCAATATTATTTCTGGCCTATCTACCGGTTTGAATACGAAGTGGGTGCACAGACAGTCGTAGTCTACAAAAGAAATATTGTTAACTTTTGGGCAGAATGTCAAGGTAACTTTCATATTCAAGACTAGTTTTAAAATGTCTATACATAACTAACTCTGTGCTGTTTTCTAGAGTACCATACCAATCTTGTTTTAACGCATCCAAACAAATCCTTTTTTAAATATGAAATGTAATTTGTTGCAAACTTTCTAGAATTATATGTTTTCTAAAGATATAGCTTAATCAAAGTGATTGATGTCGATGCAATTACGAAATCTAATCAAATATTTTGATTTTCTTGTCGATTCCAACACATGGTTTGCGTGGTGATCAAGTATCAATATAAGATCAAAAGACATTTATTTAGTGACGTATACATATGGATATTTCTTTTTACATTGTATGCTTAATTAACTAATTTACAAGATTGATCACGTGACATGACATACATGTCTAATGAGAAATGAATCTAAATAAATTATTAATAGTAACTTTGCAGTTAAGCCCTCCATGATAATGTCATGAATAATACAGTGTACTTTTACCTTTATTTCACATTTTGGAAGACATTAATATTTCATAAAATGTTTTAAATTTTTTTTTATATCCTTTGACTCTCTCAATGAAATCACCATTAGTAATATTTGATCACATTTTCAGGCATTCATGCGAATGCTATATATTAGGTCGCCGTTTGTTTACTACTGTCATCCGACACCGGTATGGGACAACAATTGCGCTGAAATTGGCTTATACATCATTAAAACGCTTCATTTATCAGTAGAAAATCCATTCAATTACATTATAAACTCTTTTATCTTATGCGAGGATCAGGTATTCGGTTTCAATAAATAGAGAAGCATTTGATAAGCGTGCCATTTATACTAAATGGTCCGCTCCAGTCATTAACAAATATGAGATCGTAATTGCTCCAGCAAAACAATAGTTCTGATGTTTGTATGGGGGATTTCTTGCGGCCTCCCAGTATCTGGTTACATTTACGCTTCTTGCGGAAGACTTGCAACACGTTACAAACAGAGAGCAAATATAACGACTGAACTAACAGATTTGCAAGACGTAATAATTTAGGAATCTGACACACAAATGAGCTAGTTATCTGATATATCCATAAACGTATAGCCTGGCCAACTTATTCATCTCGGGTATTATATTTATTTCTGTTATGAATGATATTTGTTTACTTATTCCTAATATATAATGTAAAATGTGTGACCAAAGTACATAATACATCACTGAGTACAGTGTGTACATTTGCCTTTTTACTTTTACAGAAATTGGACATAAACGACATCATTTGCAATGTTTGAAAGCAGAAAGAACACTCATATAATTATGCACACAAAACCACCAAATAATACCAAAATAACATGAGGTCACCAGGAATTTAAAACTTACATATATTTTTAAACGCATTACTGTAAGTACTAGCGTGCAAAAGCGACTTTGAAACACATTTAAATAATTACATTTATTTGGTCAAATACCCGAAGACAACAAATATTTGCCTGACGCATAACACTGGTATTGCGTAAGTCCGTATTACTTGCAAAGACATTTTGCCAGTCTTTGTCATATGTGTTTCGCGCAGACTGAGATAATTACGTAGGATATTTGTGCTAACATTGACAGCATTAATATTCGCTAAGTGTTATTTAGTTGTCATAATAGTCTATAAAAAATCTATGGGAAAACTGAAAGTATGATGTCTTCGTCTCCTATGTCTGCGGTTCCTTCCTGCTGCACCATTACACAATGCAATACCTTATCGAAATAAAATATTATTAAATAAATGTGTCTGTAGACAATGCACTTTTAGTCATCGTATCTGAGGAATAAATCACTTTTACACAGTTTGGGTTCAGTTCATGTTCCGTTATAGCCTTTCTTAAGCACAGGTGTTCATTCGGCCATAAAAGCCACCCACATCCTAGCATGAGAATGAAACAGTGTGAAACATTTTGGATGCAGTTCTCGATATGTAATAGACATTCTTAAGCACAGTGGTTCGATTGGCCATAAATCCACCCACATCTTTCTTTACTTTGTTAACACGCTATTTCAACACGTAATGCATCCATTATATCTCAAAAGCATACATATATCAGTAAACACACTTTCGCGAATATTATGTAGCATTTTATCCGTTCTTTTCTTTAATTTCATGTTCTTGTTTTAATCGATGGTTTTGAGTCCTCGAAATATTTTTAACACAACATATATTTTGCTTTGAATGTAATGTAATTAAAACCGGTGTTAAAACAGCAGTTATTGTAACGCCTAACATGTAAGTACATTTGATTTGCTGTTTGCTGCGAGAGATAATGCTAATGACTTGACCTTACAGCTTGTCTCATCTGGACGATATCTACATCAATAAACAAATGGCATGGTTAACATACGGTTAAATTTAAATGGGTTGAGCAATGTATAATATAAGCTAATGTATAATCATTTAATTTTATTAATATCGTATACATGTATATAAAAAGGAAATTAGTTAGAGGCATTTGATGGTAAACACACCTTCAGCCAAGTTTGGTCAAAATTAAAGAAAAATCGCATTAAAATTTATGCGAAAAGCTACAGAAACAAGCCTAGTAGCAAACATTTTAAACATAAACGCGGTGTAATGGCACTGGGCTAACGCCATAGAACATAAAAACAAAAAATTGCAAATAAGAAACACGGAAGAAAAGCACAAGACAAACCCTTTCCTCATAGTCTCTTAGATCTTAAAAAAGGCACTGAAAATGCTTTGAAAAGTGAGCAGTTGATGGCACTCATCAAACATGTATTTTCTCTTAATTTCTTCAAAGTTTGACCGCTTTTACCAACCAATTGTTTTTCCCAAATTGCCTAGAAAAGTGTAAGATTAATATATCTCATCGAATTGTAATTTGACGAATGCGAGTAGAACAGGGCTAACCGACTAGAGGTTTTTTCTCTATATGCTTGGACATGTGTGAGTAGGACCGCTCTCAACCACCGGTGATTTTCTCTTAATGCTTGAACAATGTGCAGTTGGTAGTTTTCAGCTACTTCCAATTTTCTTTAAATGGTTGTATAAGTATGAGGTTGACAACTCTGACCCACTAGTGAATTTCTCAAAATGCTGTGACAAAAGTATGACGGTATTTGTTTCCACCAACCGTATACTTTCTATACACTTTTTTATATACATGTTAACAAGAATAAGGTGGATTCCTTTCACTCATCAGTATTTTTTTAAATATGTTAACACAAGGGTTTAGGGTTGGACACACCCACCCACTAGCGGAAAATCTCATAAAGAAAACTATATGATTAGATTTAGCAATGCCATCGGCATCAATCACTTTGATTTAGCTAGCTCTTTTTCTATAGGAAACGTTTAAATATGTTAACACAAGGGTTTAGGGTTGGACACACCCACCCACTAGCGATTTTCTCTACATGCATTGACAAGTGTGAGTTTGATTGCTTTAAACCACCAGTAGTTTTCTTTAAATATTTAGACAAGTGTGAAGTGGGCCTTTCTTGATTTTCTCTAAACTCTTGTACAACTGTAAGGTTGGCCGCTCTCATCCAATCGGTGATTTTCTCGAAAAGCTTGGACAAGTTTGAGGAAGACATCTCTCGTCAACGAATGATATTCCCTAAATGCTGAACTAGTGTGAGGTTGATCGCTCTCATCCAATAGGGATTCTCTCTGAATGCGTAGTATTTGCATAAGTCCTCTCACAAGAAAGGCAATTTTGCATTTCCCAAACGACATATTACCTTGATCCATTGAAATATGTCGTTAAATTGTGATTTAGACTGTCTTTCACCAAATTTCTATAGGGGCATTGTACATAAAATGTTCGAACAAAAAAGAACGTCCAATAGTTCTCGAAATCCAAATCGGTGCCATCCCACTCAATGAGCAGAGAAATGATAAATTCTTTTACTACCGATGTGGTAATTTGGGTTTTATTCGATTTCAGAAAACACATTGTGCGGATAAAACAACAACTCATTCCAATGCTGTTTTATTTCTTCTCGCATCAACAACTGGTCGCTTAACTAAAAGTTTGCTTTATGCTTTAACAATTGAAGTGAAAATGTGTCCTGTTTTGCGAAACAAAACCTTCGTTAATATCAAATGTATCATGTTGCAAATCTTCTCGTATTTACACGTTTCCTATAGAAAAAGAGCTAGCTAAATCAAAGTGATTGATGCCGATGGCATTGCTAAATCTAATCATATAGTTTTCTTTATGAGATTTTCCTGTCGATTTCAAAGCATTGTTGGTTTGATAATTAAGTTTGGATTCAAAGATTCAATATTCGAACATGTTTATTTAGCAACGATAACATAAAAGCGTTTCTTGTAATTGTGTGTTTAATTAACTCATTAAAATTTTTGGTCACGTTACACTTGAAACAAAAATGGATTCGGTTAAAATGGTAAAATTAATTTTCGTGTGAAGCCATTCATATTGATTTTAATACGGACTTCTATTCTCGATATTAGTCTTATAGAAACAGATTTATATTTCAAAAGGTTTTATTTTTAAAAAACCCCAGCTTGATTATTGTAAGCCTTGCTCACAGATATCTTCGTTAGTAATATTGGATCATACAATGCTATCTGAGGTCGCCGTTTTATTACTACTGTCAACCGACACTGGTATGGGACAACAAATGTGCTGAAGTCGGTTTATACATCATTAAATCGTTTCATTTATCAGTAAAAAATCCAATCACTTACATTATAAAAATTATATTCTTTTATCGCATGCCAGGATCAAGTATTCGGTTTTATTTTGAAACCAATTGTGTTGCTGGCCATTAAATGCATGGAGAATCATTCGATAAGCGTGCCTTTTATAGTTAATGGTCCGCTCCACTCATTAACTTATACGTGTTCGTTGTTATTTCTGAAACAATGGTTACGATATATTTTTTCTGATCAACTGTTTGTGGTCTTTCCGTACCTAGTTACATTTACACACATTACGGAAGACATACAACACCTTACACTCAGAGAACAAATATAACGATTGTTCAAACAGATTCGCCAGAAGTAAGGAAGCTAAGTCCACTACTTTTATATAAATTGGTTTTCAAAACAGGCGGATCTAATTTTCCGAACAGTACAAAATATTAAACTTTCTAAGTTGACACCGGTGACCTAGTTTCACAATTTAATCTCAAGTTCGGTCGGTTTTTAAGATTATGTTTATTCTAGATTGCATGTTTATTCATGTTTGGGTTAATAGTAGAGTAAAAACAATGAAAGAGTTGAACACATGTGTCAATGACATTTACTGCTGCCGGGAGTAACTGTGCAAAACATTTAGATAAAACAACACGGACAACTTTTTGAATAAGTCCATTTCAATTTGTAGTGAACTTGATGTTTCACTATAAATGAGATTGGTTGTTGTAACCAAGGAATACTCTTTAAAATGAAAAAAAATAAACAAACATGAAGTAAAGATGCCCTGTGAACGCATACACAAAATGGCGGAGTTGGGAGAAAATGGAAATCACCGATACATAAATTTGGATTTCTCTGTCAGTTTACTATTATTGGTAAATAAAGTTTAGTCAGATGCTAGATTTATTATTTTGCTATGTGATTTTAATGAACTGATGTGGTAATAGGCTGCAAGATTTGAATTTTAATATAAATATATATTCGGACCCCGCATGGTAAGGGTAAAAAAACTCAAATCTAGGTCTAGTTTGTTTTTCAGGAATTGTTTTCACAATATTAAAGTTCAAATGTCTTCATAAAATGTTACTTCCTTGTTTACAAAATTGGTGATTATTTCATTTTATTGACATTTTCCAAACTTGAAATAACTGCGACAATGTTTCGAAAATGTAATGTATTGTTTTAATACAGTGATTTTTTTGTGTGTATAAATGCGTAAAATGCGCCATCTCTTTGTTTTTGTTTTTTAATTTAATATTGGGCATGTTTTAAGTGTTCTGCATTCCGTTTTGCTTTAGCATACCCTTAAAGCTAAACAAATGTCTTGCTGAGTGATATTCAATGTATCTTTGATAAAAAGTGTTTATTCATATATACATGTTTTATAATCAATTCTACTGATGTTTTATATGCACAGTATGTAAGATTTAAACTGTGTGTTTAATTAGAACTTTAAAACATGCATCAATAGCAGTTTAAGAATTTAAAATGTCAAGTAAATGAAATAAATTTTCAATGTTGTTATGTTGTTCTCTGATTTTCACCCTTTAAGAGTATGTTTTGTGACTTGTTTTCCTTTTTTTTAATACACCCGGTAGACATTTTTTTTAAAAAATACTTGTAAACCAAAAAAAAGGAGTGGCGTAAGCCACAAATAAGCTAGTTTTCTGATAGTTCCATAACCTTAGTGCCTAATGTTGAAGCCTTGTGAAACTATAAACGTTTGGTATCATATAAAAATATTTGTTTACTTATTCCTTATATGTGTAATTAATAACCAAAGAACATCATACCACAAGTTAACATAGTTTTTACATTAGCTATATTTCTTAACAGAAATTGGACGTTAACGATATAATTTGAAATCTTAAAAGCAAAAATAAAAACTCATATAATTATGCACACAAAACTTACCAAATTATATCAATATAGCATGAGGTCACCAAGAATTAAAATTTTACACATATTTTATTTGGATACCTTTAAGATCGAGCGTGCCAATATCAAACTTTGAAACACATTTTAATTATTAGATTCATTTGGTCAAATATCCGAACTCAACAATTAGTTGCCGGACGTATAGTACTGGTATTGCGTAAGTCGGTTGTTTTATTTGCAAAGAAGTTTTGCCAGTCTTTGGCATCTGTGTTTCGCGCAGACTGATATGATTACGTAACATACGAAGTTCTGCTAACATTGATAACACTTATATAATTTATTTGTTATTTGGATGTCATAATGGTCTATTTGAAATTATGATGTCTTCGTCTCCAATGTCTGCAATTCATCCATGCTGCACCACTAGACAATGCAATACCTTATCCAAATAAAAGATCATTAAATAGATGTGTCTATAGACAATCATTATGCACTTTTATTCATCCTATCTGAGGGATAAACCAGTTTTATACAATTTGGGTTTAGTTCCTGGTCCAATAAAGTCTTTCTTGAGCACAGATGTTCACTTGGCCATGCATTCCACCCACATCCTACTTGGAGGATGAAACAGTGTGAAACAATTCAGATGCAGTTCTCACTAAGTAATAGACATTCATGTGCACAGTGGTTCGCTTGGCCATAAATCCACCCACATCCTTCTTTGTTGTATAAACCTCTCTATAAACACTTAATGCAATCACTATATCTAAAAGCATAAACATATCAGTATACGCACTTACGCGAATATTATATAGCATTTTTTCAATCAATTCTTAAATTTCATTCTCTTGTTTTTATGATTTGTTTGGAGCCCCACTCCCAAAAAACCCAAACACCCCCCCCCCCTTCGCCCCGCAAAAAAATAGGTATTTTTTAACAAACAATACATTTGTTTGGCTGTTTGCTGGGAGAGATCAGGCGATTGTCTTTACTTTACAGCTTGTTTGGTATGGACGATAATTACTTATTATAAACTCACTTAACTGACATTGGAACATTCAACAAAAGGTGAAATGCTTGAGAATTGTGCGGCCGATGGCGTTCATCAGGTATGGATTTCCTCTTAATTTCTTTAAAAGGCTGAGGTAGGCCGCTATTACCTACCAGTGGTTTCTCAAAAATGCTTGGAGAAGTGTAAGGTTTATTTCTCTCAGCAACTTATGATATACTCTTTATTTCATGAAAGGGATGAGGTTGACCATTCTGAACCACCATTGATTTTCATCAATGTTTTGACGAATGCAAGGTGAACTGGACTCACCGAAAAGTAATATTTCTCCAAATGCTTAGATGGGTGTGAGCCAGAGAGCTCTCATCCTCCGGTGATTTTCTCTTAATGCTTGAACAATTTGCAGTTGACATTTCTCAGCCACTTAGGATTGTTATTATTGTTGAATAGGTGTGAGGTTGACAACTCTGATACACTACTGATTTTTTTCTAAATGCTTGGAAAAGTGTAACGGTAATTGCTCTCAATCTTTATGTATACAAGAAAAGAGTGGAACGTTGTCACTCATCAGTGAAATTCACTTAATGTTTAGACAATTTTTAGGGTAAGGGATGTTAGGAGTGTTGGCCGGACTCACCCACTAGTGCTTTTCCATACATACATGGACAAGTGTGAGTTTTCCCGCTCTCAACCACCAGTAGGGTCTCTAAATACTTAGAAAAGTGTGAAATGGACCACTCTCATCCACTTCTGGCCGATCTTAACCATCAAAGATTCTCTCTAAATGATTGTACACGTGTGATTCGGATAGTTCCTACCAACCAGTGATATTCTATAAATGTTTGGACAAGTGGGTGGTTGATAGCTCTCACCAACCAGTGATTCTCTCTAAATGCTTGGACAAGTGGGAGGTTGATAGCTCTCACCAACCAGTGATATTCTATAAATGTTTGGACAAGTGGGTGGTTGATAGCTCTCACCAACCAGTGATTCTCTTTAAATGCTTGGACAAGTGGGAGGTTGATAGCTCTCACCAACCAGTGATATTCTATAAATGTTTGGACAAATGGGTGGTTGATAGCTCTCACCAACCAGTGATTCTTTCTAAATTGTTTGGACAAGTGGGAGGTTGATAGCTCTCACCAACCAGTGTTATTCTATAAATGTTTGGACAAGTAGGTGGTTGATAGCTCTCACCAACCAGTGATTCTCTCTAAATTCTTGGATAAGTGGGAGGTTGATAGCTCTCACCAACCAGTGATATTCTATAAATGTTAGGACAAGTGGGTGGTTGATAGCTCTCACCAACCAGTGATTCTCTCTAAATACTTGGACAAGTGGGAGGTTGATAGCTCTCACCAACCAGTGCTATTTTATAAATGTTTGGACAAGTGGGTGGTTGATAGCTCTCACCAACCAGTGATTCTCTCTAAATGCTTGAACAAGTGGGTGGTTGATAGCTCTCACCAACCAGTGATTCTCTCAAAAAGCTTGGACAAGTGGGTAGTTGATAGCTCTCACCAACCAGTGATTCTCTCTAAATGATTGGACAAGTGGATGGTTGATAGCTCTCACCAACCAGTGATTCTCTCTAAATGATAGGACAAGTGGGAGGTTGATAGCTCTCACCATCCAGTGATTCTCTCTAAATCCTTGGACAAGTGGGTGGTTGATAGTTCATACCAACCAGTGATATTCAATAAATGTTTGGAGAAGTGGGTGGTTGATAGCTCTCACCAAAAAGTGATTCTCTCTAAATGCTTGGACAAGTGAGAGGTTGATAGCTCTCACCAACCAGTGATTCTCTCTAAATGATATTACAAGTGTGATTTGGATAATTCCTACCAACCAGTGATATTCTATAAATGTTTGGACAAGTGGGTCATTGATAGCTCTCACCAACCAGTGATTCTCTCTAAATGCTTGGACAAGTGGGAGGTTGATAGCTCTCACCAACCAGTGATATTCTATAAATGTTTGGACAAGTGGGTGGTTGATAGCTCTCACCAACCAGTGATTCTCTCTAAATGCTTGGACAAGTGGGAGGTTGATAGCTCTCACCAACCAGTGATTCTCTCTAAATGCTTGAACAAGTGGGTGGTTGATAGCTCTCACCAACCAGTGATTCTCTCTAAATGCTTGGACAAGTAGGTGGTTGATAGCTCTCACCAACCAGTGATATTCTATAAATGCTTGGACAAGTGGGAGGTTGATAGCTCTCACCAACCAGTGATTCTCTCTAAATGCTTGGACAATTGGGTGGTTGATAGCTCTCACCAACCAGTGATTCTCTCTAAATGATTGGACAAGTGGGTGATTGATAGCTCTCACCAACCAGTGATTCTCTCTAAATGATTGGACAAGTGGGTGGTTGATAGCTCTCACCAACCAGTGATTCTCTCTAAATGATTGGACAAGTGGAAGGTTGACAGCTCTCACCAACAAGTGATATTCTATAAATGTTTGGACAAGTGGAAGGTTGACAACACTCGTAAACCAGTGATTTTCTCGATATATCTGGACAAGTTCGACGTCGACCACTCTCAGCGACCAGTGTTTTTCTTCAAAATGGAAAATTGTGACGTTCACAGAACACACCAACGAGCAATTTCCTTTAAATAAGAGACTGACTCTTTTCATCAACCAGTGTTTTTTTCTTAGTCTAATATGAGTTTGATTGCCCTAACCAACTAGTGAATTTCTCGCAATGCTAATATTTCATTTTTTCTACTTTTTCTGACGCCGATTTAAAGTGTTTTATTCAAATATATATTTCATATGTTTAAACATGAATGAAACTGTTTCAGTTTTAATTATTAATTTATTATTATATTATTACCCTGTGTTTTTTAGTCTTTGGTCACGGTGCACAGGGTTAATCTATCGGGCCTGTTCATGGTCTTTGAGCTTACTATTTGAATTAATTTTGCTTTGGTCAGTTGCGAGTTTTAAAACATCTGCCAGCTAATCGTTCAAATGAAAATTAAAGGGCAACAACACAGAGTTCATTTCTATACGTGTGTCATAGGTGTCCATTATTATAATTGTAACGCCAAGCCTTCTCTCCCTGTATGTATTCGAACGAAAAATGTGCCGTCATAAATTTAATTTCTAAATGTAACATGTATCAGTCAGGCAGCAACCGACATGTCGTTGTAAGAGAAGTTCAGTTTGAACTGCAATGGCAACACACAAAGATAACATATGACAAGTGACCGATTTCAATATCATTCCTATCCTTGTCATAAGACACACATCAGGGATTCCATTCTGCCCATGGGACAGTTATTTTTCACTGTCCAAAATATTTGAGTTATAATAATAGATAGAACTAAAATGTTAGGTGTTTTTTAATAAATATTTAAATGAAAAACTACAGAACCAAGTCCAGTAGTCGAAAGTTGTTTATAAACCCCGTTTAATGTCACAGGGTCACCGCCAATGATTTTCGTCAAGCACCATCGTTTTCTTGTAACTTGTAAATATATTCATTGGTTTCACAGCTGCGAATTATGAAGTCGTTCGGAGTCAAATCAACGTTCATCAATAGTTACCATCAGTAGCGGATCGGAACCAATCGGAACACCTCGTCTATCTCCGCAATACGATGACCTTTGAGTGTATGCAGTTTCATAGATAAATGTAGTTCATAAAAGTTAATTGGTGGCGATGCCTACAAAGATGTTGTCTGCCTTTATCTTGTGACACGTTTTTTTTTTCAATTATTAAATGACAAATTAGCTAAACATAATATTGCATTGAAATTGATATTTTTTTGTGAATCAAGTGTAAAAATATATTTTCTCCTAGTAAATCATTTTCAATCTCTTAAATGTTAAATAACAATGTCATTAGAAAATCAATTCCTATGTACTCAGTTTTTATCGGTGTACATGAATACAGCTTTTTTACATGTACATGACATTTTATCTCTTCAATTCGTCATAATTTATTGACAAAAACATACAATCATACATCAAAGACGGGCAATGGAGTTCTGTGGAAAATGCAAATGTTTCAGAACAAAAGTCTGATTATGCATGTGTTATTTACTTCTAATATAGCTGCATTGATTTATCGTAGTATTTGCATAAGTCCTCTCGCAAGAAAGGCAATTGCATTTCCCGAAGGACATATTACCTTGAGCCATTGTAATATGTAGTTAAAATGTGATTTAGACTGCCTTTCACCAAATTTCTATAGGGGCATTGTGCATGAAATGTCCGAACAAAGAAGAACGTCAAATGTTTCTCAAAAACCAATTTGGTGCCATCCCAATCAATGAGCAGAGAAATGATAACTGGTTTTACTACCGATGTGGTAATTTGGGTTTTATTTGATTTCAGAAAACACATTGTGTGGACAAAAACACAACCAATTTCAATGGTGTTTAAATTCTTCTCGCATCACCAACTGATCGCTTAACTAAAAGTTTGCTTTAAACATTAAAGTGTATGTCTAAAAATGTGTCCTGTTTGTGCGAAAAAATCCTTCGTTAATATCAAATATAATATGCTGCAAACCTTCTCGTATTTCCACATTTTCTATAGTAATAGATCAAGCTTATTTAAAGTGAGTGATGCCGATGCCGTTACAAAAATATATCATATAGTTCTTTGTATGAGATTTTTCTGTCGATTTCAAAGCATTGTTGGTTTGATAATTAAGTCTGGATTCAAAGATTCAAGTATCGAACATATTTAATTAGCAGCGTTAACATAATTTATGAGGGTTTCTCAAGTGTAACATGGTACGTTTATGTAACTGATTTACGAGAACATATCTAATCAAGTGACACACACACACACACACACACACAAACACACACACAAACACACACACACACACACACACACACACACACACACACATACATACATACATACATACATACATACATACATATCTCGTACATATCTAATCATATGACAAAGAAACAAAAAAGGATCTGGTGAAAATGGGAAAACAAAATCGTCCAAAGCCATTTATAATCATTTCATATTGATTTTTATACGGACTAGTATTATCTTTATTAGTCTTTTGAACGAGAAAACTAGCTCTCTTTAAAAAAAACCAGCTTAATTTTTGTTCGGCTCGCTCACTGGTATCACCATTTGTAATATTAAATCAAAATGTCAGGCATTCATGCGAATTCTATATGAGGACGCCGTTTGATTACTACTGTCACCCGACACCGGTATGGGACAACAATTGTGCTGAAGTCGGTTTATACATCATTAAAACGTTTCATTTATCACCAGAAAATCCAATCAATTACATTATATACTCTTTTATCTTATGCCAGGATCAAGTATTCGGTTTCATTCTGAAATCACATTTGTTGCTATGCGTCCAATTCATAGGATAGCATGTGATAAGCGTGCCATTTATAGTTAATGGTCCGCTCCAGTCATTAACTAATACGAGTTCGTTATTATTTCAGCAAAACAATGGTTCTGATATTTCTTTTAACAACTGTTGCCTCTCCGTACCTGGTTACATTTACGCTCATTATGGAAGACATACAACACCTGAAAATCACAGAGCAAATATGACGATTAATCTTGTGGATTCGCCAGAAGTAATATTAAGAAATATGACCCACCAATAAGCTAGTTTTCTGAAAGCGGCATAGCTGTAGTGTTAATTGTTGAAGCCTTGTGAACTTATACCCGTTTGGTGTCATTTGTTTTCTTCTTCCTAATATGTAAAATTACATCATGCATAAAGTTACTAGGCCAGACGTGTAGCATTTTAATGCTTCAGTCCGATATACATTTTCGATATTTTTCCAGTCTTTGGCACCTGTATATCGCACAGACTGAAATATGTACGATGGATAATTTTGTATTTTTTGTTATCTGGATGTCATTATGGTCTATATTAATCTATAGAAAGACTGATTTGTGTGGTCTTCTCACCCAAAATCCATGTTTCCTCCCAGTTGCAACATCACCACAAAATTCGATATCCAATCCAAATAAAAAAATATGAAACTAATGTGTCTGAAGTCAATGCACATTTATTCATCCTACTTGGAGGATGGAACAGTGTTAAACAATTTGGGTGCAGTTCTCGGTTAATAACAGCCATTACTGAGCATAGTGAGTCGCTTGGCCATAAATCCACCCACATCTTTCTTTATTGCATTTACCACTATATAAACACTTAATGCATTCATTATATCTTGAAAGCATAGACAGATCAGTGTAAACAAAAACACAAATAAGAGAATGCATTTCTTACGTTTTTTCCTTTAATTTCACTAATTGTTTCGAGCGCAAAGAAAACATTTTAAACCCAAAAATCTATATTTATGTTGAATGTAATGTAACAATAAGAGGTGTAAACTAATCCAAATTATTAGTAGACAATAAGTCTAAGGAGTGAAAACAAGTAAAACATGTTCAAGTTGATGTCATATTGATTCTAGTTTTATTGTCATTTGACTTTAAGGTCATCGACATTAGAAACCGGGAAAAGTCACGTTTCGATTATCTAAAATACACAGGAGAAACGTTATTAAATCTTAATAGATTTTAAAACAAATTTAGAAGTATAATTAAATATGAATAATTGCCAATAACATGATAAGCCCAGTAATCAGTTATTTGCCCTGTTTAAAGACACGAAGTCAGGTACTTTTTTGCACAGCGTTATCAATGTATGTGTATTTTGAGAAATTTAAAATAGCATGTACGTACACAATCGTAGCAACTCGGCCATCTCCGTCAAGCTGCGGGATAAACCTCGTATAAAGGCTTCAAGATTAAAGAAAATGTGATGAGGCCGCTGGTGATTATCTCATTTATCATTACGCTAAGAAATCCCGTTTGATAACGAAAACAATATTCGGAAATGTATGCTTTTTTATTTGAATCTCAATTACGCTTTAGAGAAACTTGAAATTAACTTAAAACTTGAAAATAACGTAAGGATTGGTATAATATCGCTTTTTCTCCCCCCTAAAACATTTAATATGTCCCTTGACGGTTGAAGACACTTAAAACACGTTTTCAATATGGGCGCCGCCATTATGGACTATTTAAAAGACTCGTATTATTTTCCGAGGTCATATTTGCTGGATAATGGCCGACGTGTTCCGATAGGTACGGAAGTACGAGGAAATGGATTAATGCGAGTGTCAGCAATCCACACGCACAGTGTTTAAGTGAAATTTCGCCAGCAACCTTGAAATTATCAACTGCAACATGTATCTGTACAAAATTTGGTTCACATTGTCTTTCGAAATCTCTCGTGTGACGCCATAACATCAACCAATTTGATTTTGTCTGCCTCGAGTTACGTCTGTAAACATACTCGTAGATTATCATAAGCAACAGGACAATGCAATGTCTTGCCAGTATTGATCGCCATGGCTCTGGCTGCTTGAGACGAAATGACAGCTTCGTCTCACAATTGAAGATTCAAGCATAATCTGATGATATCTAAAGAGACAGCCGTAGAAAAAGGGAAAGTCTGAAATCACATTTAATTTATAGCTTTAGCCCTCGTCGTTATTTATGTTGTTATTTTGAGTGAAGCTTTAATACACTTAGTCTAGCTAGAACTTAAAGGGGCACAATATAGCTGAACACTTGATAGATATTGGCAACATCTTATGATTTGTGTACATATAAAACAATATTAGCGATATCTTGGCGCTTTTTAACTGGGGATGTTATAGCCATGTAGCTATCTTTTGAAAACGCCATTATAAAGGCTGGTGTCTTAACTGTACACAAATCATATGGTTGTATTTGTTTTGATCATTAAAGTTAAAATACTCCTGCATAATAATACATTGAATTAAAAAAATCAACTTTCAACAGTGAACATATAATTTCATTTAGCTCCTCAAGGGACTACAAACATTGGTGGGATTTGTTGAGAAATGTTTAGAGAAATCTGAGGCTGGGTGACAAAGAATAAGTTTAATACCCAAGTAAATTTCTGTTTGGATGACCGTTTGATGGCGGTTACCCAAACATTCATTAATAATAAAAGATAATGCATTTAACAATGAACCTCTAAATAGGTTTCAATATTTTATGGACCAATTCAAAGCAAACATGGGTTGGCTTTTGTTGAGGAATGTGGGGAGAAATCTAAGGAAATCTGAGGATGGGAAACATTAAACAAGTTTAATTACAAAGGACAATCCTGTTTATTTCAATGCATTTAGAAGTGTGCCTCTAAATATGTTTTTATAGGTGTGGATACTTGGCATGTCCCTTTAGTTTCCTTTGTATTTTTTGTTTATTTTATTTCAATTTCGAGATAGAATCGTTTGCTTGCGTCACACATGTATTCATCTCAACAGGATCTACTTAAGAGCATATTTCATTTGCCTTATTTCTTGCTTAATCTAAAATTTACTTCAAAAAACGTTTGTCGTGATTATCATGAAAATAATTCTTAAATAATTCTTAAAAAATGGAAGCATCACACAAATTAATTGTTTTAAGAAAATGGGACTGAGATAAGAGAAAGGTCTTCGACCTTCTGGTAAATGTATGTTCTTTTCTGTTCTATCCAAAGGCAGAAGTGCTTCAAGTACAGGACTACTTACTTAAACGTACCCAAATGATTGAACAACCAGCCGTAAATCAGCAAGTTTGCACTCGAGTGTTTCTGAATTTTGGGCAAATCACATTCATTAGTGGGGTCCACTGTTGCAACACTTCAACAAAACTTAACATCGCAGTGTATTTTTCCTTAATGGTTGTTTCTATTTTAAGAAGTTTTGCGTTTTGTACTTTTGAAGTCCCATTTGGCACTATCGATCCTGTTTCAAAATCAAAAGTCTCTAAATAATTTGGATATACTAGTGCATTATTGTCACACGCCTTCGAGATGTATGTTCGCGGCCTATTTATATGAGAGGTATTTCATAAAATATAACTTCCTGAAATACGCCCATTAAAAACCAACTTTATGAAAATATGACTGCAAAAGAGAACACAATACGCTTTCCTTAACTTTATTTTCTGTTTATAAAGCCTGTAGAACGAATGTCAAACTGTTTCTGGTTGGTGGTAGAAGGCATCACGTGCCTAATGTTTTAGACAAAGTCAAAAGATGGTAAGATGTTTTCTGCAGCAAGAATCCTTTGAAAGATGAAAATTAGAAAGCACTTACTCCTAGCGAGGTAGTATATTGTACGACGCTTTCTTCATTGCCAAGGTCAACGAGTTAGAAAACTCCTCTTTGAACCTTAAACTGAAAGGTATTATACTGGATCAGGTTTTATAACGCTGATATATCGATGAACGAAATCCATTGATATGAAATAAGCTTAACTAAAAATCAGGCTTAAATGCCTATATCTTTGGAAGGTATAATTTTAAATGACCATTTAAAATTATTTAGTAAATATTCAATAAAGTTGATTAAACATATTAACAGACAGAACAAATCTAAATGATTAACCTCGTTACATATTCACGAATGCGAAACAATGGCTCCAGCTTTTTTAAGGAGCTGGATATAAAAAGGCCGATGACACTTTCGACCTAGAGCAAAAGGGCGAAACTTGTTATAAAATTATGGTATGACTCGTTACTTTACCGTTATCACGATTATGAAGGCTTATTTGAGAAATCAGTGAATGCAGTGCCATATAAATATGATTATCATCCTACGTATTTCGGTTATTTTGTAAACGAACTGTTAATGGGGTAATAAGAACAATATTCCCATCAAACACATGCATGTTAACAAACAAAAGTAGACAATCCTCATCAATATTCAGCTGAATTGAGACAAAAGTTGATAATGTAAATCTTTTAGGACCCACCAGTCATTTTTGCGTTTTTAGGTTTTAAATACAAGGTTACAATCTTGTTTTCAGTACTTAATTAATATTTTCCATAAATATATTATTTGTAAGAAGTTATAGGTTTATCACTTATTATTTTTTTTGTTATACAAAAATGCATTATTATTATTATTCATTGTGAATACAC
The DNA here is from genome assembly GCF_026914265.1 of Mya arenaria. Lineage (NCBI taxonomy): Eukaryota > Metazoa > Mollusca > Bivalvia > Myida > Myidae > Mya > Mya arenaria. The sequence goes on from NC_069136.1 coordinate 14,205,572, forward strand.
TAATTTTAAATACGAGTGCCACTTCAAAAAAATCGAAGCGTGCATCAATAGTACGTTTAAGAAAACAAAACCAAATCGTCCTCATTTCCCAACTGCTGCAGCGACATATTTAACGAGATGCCAATAGCAAACAGTCTTGTAGAGTTCATGCCATAATGGTCAAGTTGTTGTCTTAGTGCCAAAGGAATGTAGCAATAGTAATTTCTGTCAGGATATTTTGTCTCGATCGATTTATGAATTCTAAGAAATGTCTGTTTTATGGGAACAGAACGCTCTGGGGAGACTTTTAAACACTCGTGTCGTTTTTTTTATAATTTCATTCTATAAGTACATGCGTTGTGTGAGAACGATATTATATTTTCAATATGAAAGTAGGTTATATTTAATATCTTTGACTTGTGAGCTAATCACCTTAGTTCAATGCCCTGTGATGCTAGATAGAACAGGAAATACATAATTGAGGTTATTCTTTTTGCTCATTAAAAAGAGATTTAGTGTTATGATATATTGTGGTTTTTAATAAATCATGGACATATACAACACTGTTCCGGTCTTGCTGTGTCATTAAGTATGACTTTGTGAGTCTTAGTAATGAATTACCGCTTAAATAAGTGGTTGGGGGCATTGACAGTATGGCACTAACATTTGTTTCTCATTACTTGTTTGTTGGTTGTCTGTGTTGTTTTGTACGTTAAGTGTCATGTATGTTTGGATTCGATCTTGTGCCCTTAAATACAATGGTTAATGGTTAACTGTTCAGCTACTCGGCTCCTCCCTTTAGTTTTCATTATAGTATTCATCAATCCCATGTTTAACATATCAGCAAGTTTAAACCCCCAGTGAACACATTGCAGTAAACCGTTCCAAGAAAATGACACGAACATTCATTGATTAAGATCTGTTTACGATGAGTGGTCTGTCTGTGCTGTTGGAACATTGTGTGTGACTCTCGTTCTGTGTACGTTCGGCCATACCGAATAGTTTTAGCGTAACCCTTAACGCGAAAACTGATCTAGCTATCCTATAAAACCGAACACCCGGAAAAAAACGAATACTAAATGCGTGACATCCTGTGTATTACATGGACACCAAAGGCCCCATAGTCCATTCTGACATCCTGCGTATAACATGGACACCAGAGCCCCCTTAGTCCATTCTGACATCCTGCGTATAACATGGACACCAGAGCCCCCTTAGTCCATTCTGACATCCTGCGTATAACATGGACACCAGAGCCCCCTTAGTCCATTCTGACATCCTGCGTATAACATGGACACCAGAGCCCCCTTAGTCCATTCTGATATCCTGTGTATAACATGGACACCAAAGGCCCCTAAGTCCATTCTAAATTGTCAGATGGAGTTCCACTGGTTAATGTGTTCTAATAAAACTTGAAGTTAAGTGTACTGATCAAGGAAATTACAAAAAATGCATCATATTCTGAAATCAAATGCCAATTATACCTGTAAAAAGTAGGCTGTTACGTTCTGTTGTCGGAATAAAAGTAAAAGTTAATTAAAAACATTCGGTCGTTGATCTTATAAAGTGTGTTGGGTTGTTATATGTTCAAATACTAAAAATAGAAATTATTTGGTATGGCCGTATGGCTTTCGCCTTGTTCCTGTATACAAAAGCTTTCTTACTGGGATTGATCCTCTTGTTACCATTCTATCATTAATTGACCTTCAAATAAAACAGAAGTATATGCATATAACTTAAATCATGCTCGCAATTTGAGAATGACGCCATAAAATATATCCTTTAATAAGAACTGATAAGGTGAAAATTATATATTGCGATGACAGAAGACATGTTAACTATATTTGCAAAAACAAAAACCAGTACATACCTTGGAAATCCTTCCTGGCTGCGCTGATGCAGGACACGATGTTAGATATATGACCAAGAACACTGGCAAATAGCAGTAATCCGAACACCATTTCAACTATTATGAACACATAATCCGCTTTTGAGCGGGGTCTTGGCAGGTTGCCAACCGTCGTCAGCGTCAACGTGCTCCAGTATAGAGCGTGCAGGTACTGTCTCATTACGTCACCATTGTCTTTTGGGAATTCAAAGGTTGTTGAGTTGAGGCCTAGCCGATTTGCTACGATGTAATATGCACAAGCGTTCCAATGAAATAACGCTAGCAGATAGTGTAGTAGAGTCGTGGTTCGTATGACGTTAGGGTAGTTAGTATGACGTTCTGTCCGGTCGAGAAACATCCAAAATCGGTAGACTTTAACTAGTCGAAAACAACGAAGAATTGAGCAAAATCCTATGGACAAATACAAGAAATCTAGAGGCAACAGACATAAACAATCTATATAAAAGTTTGTGGTGTTCATATAATGTAAACGAAGCTTTGTGGCGTCCGTTTGTAACACACCATCTTCGAGGTAACCGGTGCGAAAATGAAAAGCAATGTCTAAGATGTAGATAAAATCAGCCAAGTAATCTAAAGTGAACCAGATCGATATGTTTTCGGGACTAATCTCTTGAAACGCAAATCGGTACACAATGACCCAAAAGTTATAGATGAATGCTATGCTTACAACGGAAGACCACCAGTAACTGAGCCGACCCGATGGATCAAACACAAACGTCCAATTGCAACCTTCGTGTTCCGAAAGGGTCGTGCTATTTTCAAACCTGTTGTCCGAACGAATACTTTTCTTACCAAAGCGGGTGGCAATGTCCTTCCGTCTCTGTTTCCTGACCTCCTTTGATGCAACAGTCTCATTGGAACGACCCTTTTTCATAAGGTTAAAGTGGTCATCCCTTGAGGGTTTTCTGGAGGTTCGTACCCGAACAAGTTCAAATATACTCGTTCTGGACGTCGTGCGGGATCTACAGGACTTCGGGTCAATTGTCCTACTCGAATTGATCGGTGACGAAAGAGTCGTACGCGAACTTAACCGTTCACCAATCAACTTAGTTTTGTCGTTCGGCGATGACGCTATGCTCAGGACGGAACCTGGAAGCGCTTTAGGACCGTTGACGCCATCTGCGTCGCTTTTCTCACGTTGAAGGTCCGGATTGTCATGGCATCCGTACTCATGGTCAGGGCCATGGTCACTAATATCGTCTTCCGTATGACTGTTACTCACATCCCCATCTTGTCGCTCATCTATAATGGAGATTTCTTCAAGTTCATCATCTGTGTGATCCTCCTTATCAGCACAATGTTTGTATCCATCAATTGAACCAGCCTCTGTGTCGCGAGTTGCACACGGTGTGTATTTGACTGCTAGACCAGGTTCGGCCAGCCGATTGGCTATAAGACTACCTGACATGCTGCATCCTCCCAGCTACCCGGGTTCCTTCACTCCAAAACACATCATTCATTAATACATAAAAGCGATCGCACGTCATGCAAATACAGGGCCATACATCAGCTTTTATGTGTTTTTCGAAATTGAAACTTCAGGCACATTTTATAGGAAAAAATGTCACACGAATACGGAGAAATTAATTAAATCCGCTTTAATTTGTAGTTACAATGAAACTTATCCTGATAATCATAGATTTATATCATTGTCATTACTGAACTCAATCCAATATCAAACACTTGATTCAGAAATGTAATGATAATTAAAAACGTTTCCATGAATACAACAAACAAAATTTCATCACATTAAAACAGTACAATAACATCCAAGCCTGTCTAATTTTATACCGCATCCATTTCTGTAATAATGTAAAATCCCACTGCTACGCGACTTAACACAAACTTGCACTGTCATTCGCCAACTGTTGATATCATTGCCGTTATTTGTTCAATGTCGGACATCATCAATAATATTATTTACAATCGCATCAAGGCAATCTTATAGCCCACACTAGCTTTGCCAATTGCTATGTTTTATCAAGTTAAATGACAGAGCACCGCACACGCGTGCTTTGCTCTCTCGCTCTCACTATTTTTCCCGGTAATTCCGCACCATAGCCAACCTATATCACCGTATATGGCTGCCTTGCTGGAATGGCGCGGGGAGGTTTAGCTTAACACTCGGGATAACCCATAAGCGTTCGTGCGTTCCTCGATCTGCCAATTGGTTTCATCGGAGTTTTGGCAGACGGGCTCCTGTCATTTGAAAAACAATTTGTATTTCCAATTTCGGAGAACAGTTTGTGTTTCCGATTAAGAAGAGAATGGCGGTACGTCAAAATCGTTAGCTATATATTTTCTATTATGGATATTCATACAAGCAGTTCAAGCAAACTAAAATTATTGTGGTTTTGGATCAACAGTGGATGTTGATTTTTTTATTGTTTCTTTTGTGTGTTATTTCTTATTTTCATGTCAGCCTCTAAAGTATGTTACTAAATCAACACGTCATCAGCCCTTCAATTAAAACTTTTAAATGGAAACCATTTGTCTATCAAAACACTTCTATTATCCTGTAACGTCATAAGATTGTAGAACATTCTGTAAAAAACGCGTTCAGTAACCACGTAATTCGCATTTTAACTTGTTTACAGAAATACTGTGCTTCAAATATGAAGAACCAGTACAAATATTGGATTTCTAATTATCTCATATTTGGTATGGGAACAGTTTCAACACACGGTAGTTTGTACATGACAACATCTTGTTAATATCGACAAAACTTCAAATTCTGTTGCGACGTAAGATTGTGAAAGGTGTAAAGAATGTACAATTGTTGCCTGTTAGGGAATTAAGCATTAAAGTATACACGTGCTTTTGTTGTCTGTTAGAGAGTATTTTAAAGTATTCACGTGAAATTGTTGCCTGTTAAATGATCAGACAGATATATAGCTTGTTGCCAGTTAGGGATTCAAACGTGCTAAAGACATGCACGTGAAATAGTTCATAGAAATAACCAAGGGAATAAAGGTGATAATACGTGTAAATATTGCCTGTTCGGAAATAATGCGCGATTAAGAATACACTTACAATAGTTGCCTGTAATTGTTTGGGAATAAATCTTGTTAAAGCATTCATGTGCAATTGTTGACTATTATTAAATGAATCTTGGTAAAGCATGCTCGTGTTATCGCTGTCTGTAAGAGAATAAAGTGTGGTTAAGCATACACGTGTTATCGCTGTCTGTTAGAGGATAAAGTATGGTAAAGCATACACCTGTCATTGCTGTCTGTTAGAGAATAAAGTGTGGTAAGCATACACGTGCCATTGCTGTCTGTTAGAGAATAAAGTGTGGTAAAGCATACACCTGTCATTGTTGTCTGTCAGAGAATAAAGTGTGGTAAAGCATACACGTGCCATTGTTGTGTATGTTATGGAATAAATTGTGATGGAGCAAACACGTGCAATTGTTGCCGGTTAGGGAATCGAGCATCGTAAAGCACACACGTGTCATTGTGGTCTGTAAGGGAATGGAGCTTGGTAAAGCATACACGTGTCATTGTGGGCTGTAAGGGAATGAAGCTTGGTAAAGCATACACGTGTCATTGTGGGCTGTAAGGGAATGAAGCTTGGTAAATCATACACGTATCATTGTGGTCTGTTAGAGAATAAAGTGTTTTAAAGCATACACGTGTCTTTCTGTTTGTAAGAGAACAAAGTGTGGTAAAGCATACACGTTTCATTGCTGTCTGTTAGAGATAAAGCATTGTAAATCATACAAGTGTCATTGTGGGCTGTAAGGGAATGAAGCTTGGTCAAGCATACACGTGTCATTGTGGTCTGTTGGAGAATAAAGTGTGGTAAAGCATACACGTGTCATTGCTGTCTGTACGAGAATAAAGTGTGGTAAAGCATACACGTGTCATTGCTGTTTTCAAGAGAATAAAGTGTGGTAAAGCATACACGTGTCATTGCTGTCTGTAAGAGAATAAAGTGTGTTAAAGCAGACACGTGTCATTGCTGTTTGCAAGAGAATAAAGTGTGGTAAAGCATACACGTGTCATTGCTGTTTGCAATGGAATAAAATGTGATAAAGCATACACGTGTCATTGCTGTTTGCAAGAGAATAAAGTGTGGTAAAGCATACACGTGGCATTGCTGTCTGTTAGAGAATAAGGTGTGTTAAAGCATACACGTGCCATTGTTTTGTTTGTTTGGTAATAATTGTGGTGAAGGAAATACGTTAGGGAAGAGAGCATCGCATAGCATTCATGTTTCATTGTTGACTGTTAATAACAAACGCGTGGTAAAACAAGCACGCGTAACTGTTGCCTGTTAAAGACAAAAGTATGGTAAACAAGCAGGCGAAACTGTTGCCTGTTAGAGACAAAAGCGTGGTAAAACAAGCACGAGTAACTGTTGCCTGTTAGAGACAAAAGCGTGGTAAAAAATGCACGCGTCACTGTTGCCTGTAAGTGAAAAAAGCGTGGTAAATCAAGCACGCGTAACTGTTGCCTGTTAGTGAAAAAAGCGTGGTAAAACAAGCACGCGTTACTGTTGTCTGTTAGTGACAAAAGCGTGGTAAAACAAGCACGCGTTACTGTTGCCTGTTAGTGACAAAAGCGTGGTAAAACAAGCACGCGTAACTGTTGCCTGTTAGTGAAAAAAGCGTGGTAAAACAAGCACGCGTTACTGTTGTCTGTTAGTGACAAAAACGTGGTAAAACAAGCACGCGTTACTGTTGCCTGTTAGTGAAAAAAGCGTGGTAAAACAAGCACGCGTTACTGTTGTCTGTTAGTGACAAAAACGTGGTAAAACAAGCACGCGTTACTGTTGCCTGTTAGTGAAAAAAGCGTGGTAAAGCAAACTCAGGCAATTGTTCCTTGTTATGGAAGAAAGTGTGGCATCAAAATGTTCTTTTCAAACAGTTCCTATAAAACATCGTATTTTGACAGAGTTGATTTTTTGTAATGACAATTGTTTTAGATAATTCCTGAACTAGTGGAACTGTTTTGAAATGCCATTATTTAAAACGCTTCAAATTATACACTGAATCAAATCAGTTGCGTGTGACTCACCGTCCATGGGGGATTGAACGATTTTTCCGGCACCAGTCACATTAATGTGGCAGCGGACCTAGTCTTCTGTTTAATGTGCAGAAAGACTATGAAATCTGGCAGGACACGCAGCACAAAGGCGAACGGTTTCTTTATCACGGTGGAATTTAGCAAATGGTGAGACGGGTAAGGACTTCAAGATCTACCAGCATTCCGAATGCCACAAGAAAGCAGTGGGACAGTACGTTATACTTGCGAGGCGGAGAGTTTTTATTTTGTTCACGAAATCATTAAAAAATAGTATTTTTATTGTTGTATGTATAATTATATATTATTCATATCAAAATGTATTCATGATTTAGTTTTATGTGTGTAATATGCTATTCGTATTAAGCCTTATTTTTGGCATCATGTTATACTTAGAATACTTATTAAATCATTTATTTTGAATTATAATTGATTATTTAGCTCATAAATGTCACCAATTAATGCACTCAAGTTAGATTAAAATCCTTTAAACCTCCGTTAACAAACGCTCCAAATTGAGTTTATAAGAGACGATTTTATAAAATATCTCGACGGGAGAGGTTTCCCCCTCCAGCACCCATCCCATCCGCAGTCTCAATGATCAATACCTTCCGACGCGCCTGCAGTGACACCTGTCCGGTAAGTAAGATATATTTATTATTAATATACTGCAGCAGACATTTGGAAAAAAAATGATAAGTATTTAATTTGTTGTACTATCTTGTTGGTAAGTTTGCATATAAAAGCAATTTGATTGGCCAACAGCAAGTATTGAATAAATACTTCAGTGCCTCCAGTAAAGTTATACAAAATAAGTCATGGCCTTCAGTGCATAAGATGTTAGAAAAATATCTCTCCTCCCTCACTGCATGACAAGTTATAAAATCAGGTGTGAGATGTTTTATAAGAAAAAAATATATACTTAGCTATTACCCTTCAATGCATAAGGGTAAATAAAACTAGGCTTCGATGTTTTTGTAAGAACTATACTTACCTATCACCTTTCAATACATGAGAGGTAATAAAATCAGGCGTGCGATGTTTTATAAGTACATAATGTACTGACCTCTCACACTTCAAAACATGAGAGGCAATCAAACCAGGCGTGCAATGTTTTATCAGAACATAATGTACTGACCTCTCACACTCCAAAACATGTGAGGCAGTCAAACCAGACTTGCGATGTTTTATCAGAACATAATGACTTTGTACTGACCTCTCGCACTTCAAACATGAGAGGTAATCAAACCAGACTTGCGATGTTTTATCAGAACATGATGTACTGACCTCTCACACTCCAAAACATGAGAGGTAATCAAACCAGGCTTGCAATGTTTTATCAGAACATAATGTACTGACCTCTCGCACTTCAAACATGAGAGGTAATCAAACCAGGCGTGCGATGTTTTATAAGTACATAATGTACTGACCTCTCACACTCCAAAACATGAGAGGCAATCACACCAGGCTTGCGATGTTTTATCAGAACATAATGTACTGACCTCTCACACTCCAAAACATTAGAGGTAATTAAACCAGGGGTGCGATGTTTTATCAGAACATAATATACTGAACTCTCGCACTTCAAACATGAGAGGTAATCAAACCAGGCTTGCGATGTTTTTATCAGAACATAATGTACTGACCTCTCGCACTTCAAAACATGAGAGGTAATCAAACCAGGCTTGCGATGTTTTATCAGAACATAATGTACTGACCTCTCACACTCCAAAACATGAGAGGTAATCAAACCAGGCTTGCAATGTTTTATCAGAACATAATGTACTGACCTCTCGCACTTCAAACATGAGAGGCAATCAAACCAGGCGTGCGATGTTTTTTAGTACATAATGTACTGACCTCTCACACTCCAAAACATGAGAGATAATCAAACCAGGCTTGCGATGTTTTATCAGAACATAATGTACTGACCTCTCACACTCCAAAACATGAGAGGTAATCAAACCAGGCGTGCAATGTTTTATCAGAACATAATGTACTGACCTCTCGCACTTCAAACATGAGAGGTAATCAAACCAGGCGTGCGATGTTTTATAAGTACATAATGTACTGACCTCTCACACCCCAAAACATGAGAGGCAATCACACCAGGCTTGCAATGTTTTATCAGAACATAATGTACTGACCTCTCACACTCCAAAACATGAGAGGTTATCAAACCAGGCGTGCGATGTTTTATCAGAACATAATGTACTGACCTCTCACACCCCAAAACATGAGAGGCAATCACACCAGGCTTGCAATGTTTTATCAGAACATAATGTACGGACCTCTCACACTCCAAAACATGAGAGGTAATCAAACCAGGCGTGCGATGTTTTATCAGAACATAATGTTCTGACCTCTCGCACTTCAAACATGAGAGGCAATCAAACCAGGCTTGCGATGTTTTATCAGAACATAATGTACTGACCTCTCGCACTTCAAAAATGAGAGGCAATCAAACCAGGCGTGCGATGTTTTATCAGTACATAATGTACTGACCTCTCGCACTTCAAACATGAGAGGTAATCAAACCAGGCTTGCAATGTTTTATCAGAACATAATGTACTGACCTCTCGCACTTCAAACATGAGAGGTAATCAAACCAGGCTTGCGATGCTTTATCAGAACATAATGTACTGACCTCTCACACTCCAAAACATGAGAGGCAATCAAACCAGGCGTGCAATGTTTTATCAGAACATAATGCACTGACCTCTCGCACTTCAAACATGAGAGGTAACCAAACCAGGCGTGCGATGTTTTATCAGAACATAATGTAATGACCTCTCGCTCTTCAACATGAGAGGTAATCAAACCAGGCGTGGGTGTTTTATCAGAACATAATGTACTGACCTCTCGCACTTCCAAACATGAGAGGTAATCAAACCAGGCTTGCGGTGTTTTATAAGTACATAATGTACTGACCTCTCACACTCCAAAACATGAGAGGTAATCAAACCAGGCGTGCGATGTTTTATCAGAACATAATGTACTGACCTCTCACACTCCAAAACATATGAGGTAATCAAACCAGGCGTGTGTGTTTTATCAGAACATAATGTACTGACCTCTCGCACTTCAAAACATGAGAGGCAATCAAACCAGGCGTGTAATGCTTTATCAGAACATAATGTACTGACCTCTCACTCTCCAAAACATGAGAGGCAATCAAACCAGGCGTGTAATGTTTTATCAGAACATAATGTACTGATCTCTCACACTCCAAAACATGAGAGGTTATCAAACCAGGCGTGCAATGTTTTATCAGAACATAATGTACTGACCTCTCACACTCCAAAACATGAGAGGTAATCAAACCAGGCGTGCGATGTTTTATCAGAACATAATGTACTGACCTCTCACACTCCAAAACATGAGAGGTAATCAAACCAGGCGTGGGTGTTTTATCAGAACATAATGTACTGACCTCTCGCACTTCAAAACATGAGAGGCAATCAAACCAGGCCTGTAATGCTTTATCAGAACATAATGTACAGACCTCTCACACTCCAAAACATGAGAGGCAATCAAACCAGGCGTGCAATGTTTTATCAGAACATAATGTACTGACCTCTCACACTCCAAAACATGAGAGGTAATCAAACCAGGCGTGCAATGTTTTATCAGAACATAATGTACTGACCTCTCACACCCCAAAACATGAGAGGTAATCAAACCAGGCTTGCAATGTTTTATCAGAACATAATGTACTGACCTCTCGCACTTCAAACATGAGAGGTAATCAAACCAGGCGTGCAATGTTTTATAAGTACATAATGTACTGATCTCTCACACTCCAAAACATGAGAGGAATCAAACCAGGCGTGCGATGTTTTATAAGTACATAATGTACTGACCTCTCACACTCCAAAACATGAGAGGCAATTAAACCAGGCGTGCGATGTTTTATCAAAACATAGTGTACTGACCTCTCGCACTTCAAACATGAGAGGTAATCAAACCAGGCGTGCGATGTTTTATAAGAATATAATGTACTGACCTCTCACACTCCAAAACATGAGAGGTAATCACACCAGGTGTGAGGTGTTTTATCAGAACATAATGTACTGACCTCTCACACTCCAATACATGTGAGGCAGTCAAACCAGGCGTGCGATGTTTTATAAGAACATACTGTACTGACGTCTCACACTCCAAAACATGAGAGGCAATCACACCAGGCTTGCAATGTTTTATAAGAACATAATGTACTGACGTCTCACACTCCAAAACATGAGAGGTAATCAAACCAGGCGTGCGATGTTTTATCAGAACATAATGTACTGACCTCTCGCACTTCAAAAATGAGAGGTTATTAAACCAGGCGAGCGATGTTTTATAAGTACATAATGTACTGACCTCTCACACTCCAAAACATGAGAGGTAATCAAACCAGGCGTGCGATGTTTTATCAGAACATAATGTACTGACCTCTCACACTTCAAAACATGAGAGGTAATCACACCAGGTGTGAGGTGTTTTATAAAAACATAATGTGCTGACCTCTCGCACTTTAAGACATTAGAAGTAATCAAACCGGGCGTGCAATGTTTTATAAGAACATAATGTACTGACCTCTCACACTCCAAAACATGAGAGGCAATCAAACCAGGCTTGCGATGTTTTATCAGAACATAATGTACTGACCTCTCACACTTTAATGTATAAGTGGTTATCAAACCTAGTATGCTATGAACATAATGTACTTATAACTTACTTCACTCCTTAGAGGAAGAACTTTATTACCCATATATAATGTGTATATATATATATCGGATTAAGGCGAAACACGCACGGATAAGCCAATAACTGCAAGCATGGTACAAAAGGCAGTTCACAGACATCGATATATCACCAAACGTGGCTTATTAATGCTCTGTCCACATCACGTTTGCTGACTTCAGTATATCAGTTATTAAAAATAACTGGATTGATGCTTACTATTATATATCACATCATAAAACATATTTCTTATTTCCCTATCCTAATTCATTTTTTTATTGAAATGTATACAAAGACGTTTGTTGTTATTGTTTTCAATAACAGATATACAACAAATATTTGGTGAAAACTTCAAATATAATTTGGTAGCATTGTATTCATCAAGATCCGTTTTGGATTTTTTTGATTTTTTAAAACACATTTTGTGAGACATGTATCATTTATATATATGTATATAACTAGTGTAAGAATTGGGGATATTAGTTATTTTATCACATCTTTCCTTCTTTTACATGCCGATGCAATACAAGAGGGGCTATTAGTACTGCATTTTGATCCGGGAGAAAATACTCGAGTGGATTTTTGCAGATTCTGATTTCACAAAGCGCAAACCGAGTGAAATCAAAATCTGCAAAAATCCACGAAGGTCGAATACGCCATTCCGGATCATAACGCAGTACTAATAACCATTTCATTATATAAATTACTGGTTAGATCACTTAAAAGCCACATGTTTTCATAAGAAATGTCATTTTAACGACGCACTATTTTGTTTCATGACGTCATTTTAACATCGCACAACGATACTTGTTATGACGTGACGTCACAAGAGTGGTATACGGCCGTATTGCACTGGAGTGGAATACGGACTACCGTATTTTGCGATATGTATTGCGTGTGGATTTATGATGAGTATATAATAAATAGTGCTACAGCATCGACGATAATTAATTAAGTTTATTCAAGACAATGTAATTGCTAAAATGATCTCAGATCTCATATAAATAAACAACCAAGACTGGTGATAATACAAACATTTTTCCCCAATTTTTAAACATTATTCTACATTTTAGACCTTTTCGTGTAGAAAAAAAACAACAGTAACACGTCTATAAACGTGTGTATATGCTGTTGTTTTTCCCCCTCATAATTGATTTACATGTGTTCTGCAGTAACGATTATATTTCTTCATTTTTCCTCTACCGTCGACATATACAAACCGCAAATCTCATAGAGGAACGCCCGGTCTCCATATATACAATAAGCATGATTGTATCCGACGAAAAAAGGCAAAATAACTCTTTATTTGAAAATGTTTTATGTTGAGAATTGGTATAATCTAAAGGAACGTCAATATTTCTACCTTATTCCTCTACCTACGACCCCAGTATGTGTATACCACGCGATAAATTACGTCGTACATGCTACGTCGAAAGGCAATATTTTGCTTATAATAAAGACTTAAATCAAAAATAACTAATTCTTTCACTACACCATTTTAAATCAATCAAAAGGCATTTTATGCCGCTTAAAGAGCCCCGCCTTCGTTTTATTACCGTAGTTTGATAAGGTGATTAGTTTCATTAAACACTTCGACAAACCTGTTTTCAAAATAATGTTTTGACAGTGCTCCTTCAGACGGCCGTATCGTGAAAAGGCTTGTCGAAGTGTTCTAAGAAACTAAACTCTCAATCAAACTCCTCTGGTAAAAGACCGAAGGCGGGGCTCCGTAGGCGCCGTAGACTGCGCCGCTATATTTCCTTTAAAATGGTGAATAAATAGTGAAGTTATCTTTGTTTAAAGTATTCATTCGAAGCAAGATATTGGCTCCCGACGTAGCATTTATGACGCAATCACGTGGTATACACCCACTGGACCTGTATAAACCGCACTTTTCAGAGAGAGCCCCCCATCCCCCCGAACTCCGTTTATAGAATAAGCCTGGGTTTATTCGACGAATACTTATTGAAAATGAATATTAACTTGTTTGATTGCGGTTTTTTTTCTGAGAACGAGTATACTCTACAGTAACGTTAATATTTCTGCTTCTTACTCTAAAGTCGACTAGTACAAACCGCAAATCTCAGAGAGAAGCCCCGGGGCTCCGTTTATACAATTAGGATGAGTGTATCTGACGAATAATTAGACTAATCAGCTTTGCTGCCCTCTGGCGACCAACGTCTGTGAATGTTGACCAGAATAATTCATCGGGAAAATATAATCTTGTTTGGCAAGATGGATCCGTTCCTCTCAAACGGACATGAAGGCTTCCCTTGTGAAATTAACGTTGGTGATTTTGTACGAATTGTGACATCTATTAATACATACATGTTTTTATTTAAGGATTGATGCGGGTTTGGTGTCATTATTGAGGTATGAACGCAAGTTGGCTGGTCAAAGGACTCAATGCGTACTTTGACCAGCCCAATTGCGTATATATTTATTATATTTACACCAATTGTTCATCATTTCATCCAAGAATTGTTAAAAAAAAAATACTTGATTTCGTTTAAATCCTTTCAGTAATCCTTTCTTACGCCATTCTGTAAATAGAACGACCCGACTGTAACAGGATTTTTTTTATTAAATGACGTCACAATAACGCGGGAAAATGTCAACTACTTGAAATCACTTTTAAACGTCAAATTGAAACACTTATGGCAACAATACATTTAAGATATCATGCATTAGCACTTCATATAGTGTTGATATATATTTTTCGGGACCTGTTGACACAAAACAAGCAATAACAAGATCAACAGTCTCCGTGGCATAGTGGATAAGCGTCCGCCTACGGAGCGGGAGGTCGTGGGTTCGATCCCCGGCCGCGTCATACCAAAAGACGTTAAAAGTTGGTACAAGTAGCTCCCTTGCCTGGCGCTCGGCATTTAAAGGGTAGTGCTTGGAAAAGTAGTGTACGCAGTGCTGGTTTAACCCAGGAAAGTTATACCCCGTGTATCGGTGCTTTACACCGAGCACGTAAAAGAACCAAGGGGTCTCTTCTGAAAAGAGCTAGGGTATCGCACCCGGACTTCCTTGTATCCCACCACTGCTTCTTCAACCTGCTGTCCCTTCAGCAAAAAAAAAAAAATGGAAATAAGTGCTTGCACTTTCACGGGTTATCCTTAACCGCAAGGTCTAAAGAAATACATACATACACAACAATTTCATGTATATTATTATTATGCGATGAATTGCGATCCGAACATATCCGAAGATGTTGCGTTCATCGGATGCTAACGGCAATTGTCGAAAGGCAATTCGTTTAAGGAATGGAAGTTGAGGTGTAAATATTATGTTATGTAGCCAAATATTGCTTTGTTCTGACCATTACGTCGTAGCTCCAGGGTGATACAGACATTGAATAAATATTTTGATTGAATTCCTGTTTACGAAAGTGCAAATATGTTTCTGTAAATTAGACACGAACCATGTTTGTCTCAATTGATTCAGCCTTGATGGCCAATAAACGAACGCCTAAAACGATCGAAATGATTACATTAATTCTATTCTGGTAGGATGACGCTTCTTCACGATGAAACATACAATGTTTAATGTAAGTCAATGGCCACGTAGCTATTAATTGAAAAATACATTTATAGACTTTTAAGGGTAAAACACTGTGCACAATAATCTGTTATTGTTGTCTTTTTATCATTGAATTCAAATGAGTTAAACATGATAAAAGTCAAAAATATATTTCAAAGTCACAGTCATAAGTTCTAGTGGGTTCACTACGTACAAACATACCAGGCCCCAATATCACAAAAATACTCAAGTTAAATCTCACCCTCAATCACAACTCATATTTACCACATTAAAGCATAGTATAATTCAAAATCTTGCATTTTATATGCTTTTTGAAAACGTATTATCTCATAGAATGTGTAATTGAGGATTTTGACAATATTTCAAAGAAAACTAGTTCTAGAGCAAAACATTAACTTGAGTAATTGTTAAAAGGCAATGAATTATAATCGAAGACATTTTTGGCTGAAAAATTGTTTTCGCTTGGAAAATAGACTAAAGGTTTTAATCAACATATGAAACGGTATTATACGGCTTAAAAATATGTAAAAACTTAAAAAAATAAATAAAAAAAATTGATGTTACATGGTGAAATGATTGGGATTCAGATTGAGATTTTGCTTAAGTATATTTGTGATACGGGGCCATATCTATATTTGTGATACGGGGCCATATCTATATTTGTGATACGGGGCCATATCTATATTTGTGATACGGGGCCATATCTATATTTGTGATACGGGGCCATATCTATATGTGTGATACGGGGCCATATCTATATTTGTGATACGGGGCCATATCTATATTTGTGATACGGGGCCATATCTATATCAGTTGTTATTGTGGAAACCATCAACAAAACTATGGTAATATTCATAAAGCATATAACATAAGTCCAAATTTCATAGTCAATTTAAATATTCAACCTTTTATTATTGATTAGTATCCAACCCTTTGTATTCTTTAGAATGTATCTTATGAAATAAATATTGTTTTAACCAAATTAATAAAGTGTTTTTTAACATAAAAGTATGTTTTTAAAATCGAATAAATGAAAATAAGGTATTTTAGATATTATGAAGCATTATATCCTATGTTAAGCAAGATAGGAAAATGACTTAAATTAGAAAATGAGTTAAGTTATGAAATGGATTAAGATAGGCTCTTGCTTGGGGATTAAAAAAATTGAGGTGTTCCCTGCCTCACGAGATTTCAAACAATTGAAATGTTAGTGGAATGTGAAACATAACGACTATCGTATTATTTAAGAACTGCTGGTTTAATTGACTGTATTTATTAAATTTACACACGGCCAAACAAAAGTTCTTCGTTTCTACTAGCAATTCAAAATTATAGAAAGTTTTAGTTATAAAATGGTCACTCAAAAATTGAGCATTCTTTAGGAAAATTACGAAAAATAAATCACACTAATAACTAGGGTTTTTTACGCCTAAATATCTAAAGATCTCTTTTCATTTCAGTCTTGTTTTTGGTACAAAAACTAGTACTATAGCATTAAACATCTACGTGTGTATTATATAGATAAAACTATAAACATAAAGTTTCAAAATAAAACTCGTTTAGTTCATGACCGTTACCATTGGTGACAGAGACCTACCAGCCACATTATTCCGAGGGATAATTACGCGCCAAATGAATGTAAACACTGTGGCATTTGTTTGGCCACTCTTATTGATTTGCTCGAAGCCATAAACAGTTCCAGTTTTACCATTCTCAACAATGCGATAGGGTTCCATAGGACGACGGCATTTCGTAAGATATTAAAAAGTCTTCCAACAAGATGTGTTATCTGTGTCGATTTAAGAATCTGTGATTGTGAGCCACTAAGTTCCTCAAGGATGTAAAATCGAGAAAAGAGAATGTTCAGGGGGCATCCTTTTTATCCTCTCTCTGTTATTTAAAGCCTCATCTTAAAAGAAGAAAACAGTGTGCTTTGCTAACAGAATAAGTCGTCAAATAAATGTGGATTGAATCAAAATCTTAACATCTCTAATTTTCTTATGACTTCTTTGTTTCCACAACAATAAGCAGTTTTTTTATGTGTTTATTTTCTCTAAACAAGTTATGTCCTTGTCACCTACCTAGGGCACTGGATTTTCAAACTCTATTTATTTCATATTAAAATCATATTATTCCCAGCTCAAATGCCAAATATGTGATAAATAATTGAAAAAATATCATTTTCATAAATATTCATTTTAAATGGTTTAAATGTGAAGACAGTAACAGGTGCATATTTATGAAAAAATAATCAATATTTATTTTTTTACATGTTTCTGCATTGTGATTTTTACTTTGGAATTTTTGTTTTTATTATGTTAAAAAATGAGTTTGAAGAATCTGGTGCCAGTATTAAGTATCTCAAATGAATCACAACGCGCATAACGAAGTTAACTTTATCGCGTGGACATTTGATGGGCAGAGAAATCGATTGCTCGTAGCCATAAATAGATTTAGTAACATTAAGGAAGACTTTCATTGGACGCTGGCATTTCGTAAGTCATTAAAAAGTCTTGCAACAAGACATGTAGTTTGTGTCAATTTTAGAAGCCTTTATTGGGAGCCACTGAGCTTCTCTAAGATGTTTACTCAAGAAAAGGAGAATATTCAGATGGAATCATTTTTTTTTTCATCTGAGTTCCTGATATTTAACGCTTTATCTCTAAGTAAGGAAACAGCTTCCGTCAGTCATAATATTAATGTGGGTTAAATCAAAACATCAACATCTCTAATTGGCCTGTTGTTTCTTTGTGTTCCATAACAGTTAGAAGGCGTTTGATGTGATTTGTTCCCTAAATGCGTCATTTGTTTTTATCACATAAGCATACTGTTTTACGTCGTAAGACACCAGATTTGCGAATTCCGTCTTCTGTTCGGCTTTTCTCCCAAGATATTTTTTGTTCAGGGTTTTTAATACAAACCACAGGGGTCATCACAGTGGCCAATCTCCTACTTACTTCGTTTTGGGTTAGGAACAACGATAAAGGTCATATGACATTTTGTTTTCACCCTTTTCGTACGTGGTTATATGGTGACTGCGCTTTGCCAAGCTGTTTCTGTGCCAGATAAATAAAAAAATCCGAAATCAAAACGATACTAACATTGGTGTCATGGACGTTCTACAGCAACTTACTTCAGAAATATCACTTCGAGAAATTTTTCTTAAAATACAACATACATTCTCAGCCAATGAAATTGCAGAAAGGCAATCATGAAGTACAAGGCCTAATAATAAAGAATTTCTTTCGCGGGTGTTAAAAGGTCCGCCTTTTGCCACTCATTCGGTACACAATCCCTGCGTCAGATTTTGCGAGGTCAGTGTACGTATCAGCCAATGGGGTTGTATTCTAAGTCTGTTGGAAGGCCTAAGGTAATATGTTATTAAATAAGAAGGACTCGTTCGCTACGCTCACTCCTCCCATTCTTATTCATTAAGAATTTACTTCATGTCATCTGACTATTACACAGCGGACCAAACGTCAACACCATGACGTTTGCTGGCCAGACTAAGACTTGGCAGTCTAATGGATTACTCGTACTCAAATATAGTTCAAGACTACCTGAAACGGTTCCATTGAACCGCCGGCATTTCGTTAGTCATTAATCATTTGTCCGATATAAGACGATGTTATTGTTAACCATGTTATGTCATATATCTCATGAAATGAGCATCTTCAGAGGGATTTATTCATATCCTTTTCTTGTTATTTATTGCCCAATATGTCAAGGTAATCTACTTTGAATAATAGGATATGGTAGCTTTCATATTTCTTCTATATTTCATACCTACTAAGATATTCTAAACATTCTTCTCAATGTCCCTCCAATATACCAATCAACATCGAAACCGAGTGAATTACTCTTTCTAATGTATTTTGTTAGTAATATAAGTTGAACGATTTACAATAGTAATGAAATGTAACGTAATTCACACTATCTGCTTTGACATGTTTTTGTTCATACTGAAAACTCTATTTATTACATCATATACGATAAGGATAGAGGTATTTGCATTAAATTTAAGCTTTCCCCAATACTTACGATGATGCATGTATAAGATGTTTAAAATTGTTCCGATGAATTTCATGAAATAAATATGTTTTAAACTTAATAATAGCATACACTGTCGTCGAACTGTGGTTTGAATCAAAACATAACATGTGTCGTTTTTGCCTTCGCTGATATGTGTTTTAATAGAAATATATCTACTGATAAAGACCTAACGCCGAAACGTTCAGATAAAAAAGTAAAACAAATTGGATATTAAAATATTTTAAAAATAAACATGGGTGTTTTATATAGATTACTTATGTGTTACAATTAAATTAGTACGTCACTTTTTTTTTATTTCCTATGAATGTACCATTTTAATGAAAGTGTCATTTTCATGAATGTGTCATTTTCATGGATGTGTCATTTTAATGAACGTGTCATTTTCATGAATGAGTCATTTTCATGAATGTGTCATCTTCATGAATGTGGTATTTTCCCTGTGCATATCCTGGTTACGTGCTAACATTGTGTACATCTGTTTCAAAGCTAAATTTTCAAATTTGCATTCAAAAATCAAGTTACAGCCCACCAAGAATATTAGTATTCAAGGAATGAACAACATTTGTTTATGTAAGTCATAGACATTCACTTGTAACTCATTGTAACTAATGGAGTCCCGCAAATACATGAGAAATAAATGTGTAAGTGAAATGTTTTAGCTTTGTATCCGATATAACCAATGTTAGCGCGTTACCTGGATTTCTACTGAGGAAGAACCCTTTTTCAGAGTCTCTGTAATATACTCGTAAGTTTACTGTTTTCAGAAAATATCATATACCAGAAACATAAGTTGTTTTAAACTGTTAACATGTGCACATTATATGTTCGTCATTGCTTTTAAAAATGCCATTATGTGCCAACATTGGCACCAAGGTTATGTGTGTGCATGACGTGCATTTAACAAAAGTTTAAATTGAAAACGTTGCCGCTTTGAAACTTTCCATTTCGGCCTTTATTATCGTCTATTTCTCGGAATTATGCTAGAGCCTTTGTAAATTAATACATAATAATTTATTTGAAACCCTTTTTGGGATTTGTTGTCAAGTTGTTTTACTTCAGTTTACTTAAAAAATATCAATGACACCCGAAGTACCTACATAATCGTTGATTGCAATCAATATACTGTAGTGTAGGTTTATATAGCACTAATTTTAAAGCATAAATATAGTTGTCGCAGGTGGAAGAGTGATTAAAGACTTAGCCTGTTAATCCGTCGACCCTGGTCCGATTCCCCAAAATGGCTAGATATCTTTGTTATTTTTTGAAAGGTCTATCTCAGTAAATGATATCTTTTTAATTCAATTTATCTGCCAAACATTATTGACAGTGAAGACAAATGTTAATTCCATGTCATTATATGATTAAGATAATGCATTCAAAAAAGTTTGATATGTTTATAATTAGTTGTGCCCCCCCCCCCCCCCCATTTAGAAATTCCTGGGTCCGCCGCTGGCTTATAAATGCAGTTAAGTAATTGAAAATCGGAAGGACAGTTAGATGTTGATGAGGAACTTTGATATCATAGCTTTCCTACCGATTAAGCAAATGTATTTGCGTAACCAGGACTTGAACAGTAAATTATAACACTTTTTCTTAAATTCTTTAAAATACACATGCGACGCATTGTTATCCATGTACCGGTTATGAATGTCGGCCTAAAAACACTTTAAATTCGAATCTTTCAAGAGAAAGAACACTTACTGTTTCTAATTCTATGAATGCGCTTAAAGTGACACTCTTATTTAAATCAATATATACATGTATAACAGACATAACTTTTGACTGATAAACCATTAACTACTTACTAAATAATGCATTTATGGAAAATATTAATTACTGGTAACAAGATTGTAACCGTGTATTTAATGGTAGAAAGCGCAAAATTATTAAATGATTGGTGAGTGCGAAAAGATTTACTGTGGTCTACTATAGTTTTATAAGGAAGAAATACCGTGTTATATGCTCATTTCTTTCAAATTCAACTCGTTATCCTTCATAAGAACCATTGTTTTCTACACTTTTATTCTTCTTTTTTTGAATATATAAACAATATTATTAATTGTTGTAAACCTTATTTGGGAGTAAGAGTGCATCTTTAATCTATATGATCAGTGTAACCTTTCGTTTATCATAAACCCAGTATCCACGACATCTTATCTAGCGTTCTCCTGGTTCCCTGTCACCCTTTCACCAGCTCACCATGAAGCCCTAAGGGCCAGCTGCTTGTGACAGCATCAATTTTATTATTTCGTTATGGAAATGAAGGAGGCCAAATTGAATTTGCATTAAGAAGTCAGACCGTTTCCTAGGAAAAGCTATTTTCAGTTTCGTCTGTTACATGCACATTATTCCTCCCAAGAAATCGCAAAATACGGTGAATATTAGATTTTTTATCGCCAAGGGAGAAGTGAACGTTTATGGAAATGTTATATGCGATAACACATATGTGTCGACACCCGAAATGATCAGTCATTAAACAACTCTTGGGTTCTGTGATGGCATTAAATATCGATGACCTCACTTCCAAATGTAGATGCTACAAAATCCCATGTTTTCTATAGCTTTTCAACGTTATTAGTATTTAATCTTGGTAATTTAATAACACCTTTTTTCACAAAATGCCGACGTTACAATTTTTGTATTTACAATTTCTGAAGGTTCGTCATTTTTGCTTCTCTGTGAAATGTCCATTCATTGTTCGAGATTTTGATCACATGATACAACACCATTTTCTCATTGGACTATTTACTCGGCACTTGGCAGTTAAATACAGCTCTTCTTTATGATTTAAGTAATGTAAAAAAAATCGAAACAAAACCATGCAGCTTAGGTATTTCAAAGTGAGGCCATCGATATGTAACTTCAGTCAATCTTATGGTCAAACATCATCGTCTGTATTCACTGTATAGGTCCGTTATTAGCACATCAATTTCCGAACGTAATCATGAAAACCTGCGTTCTTATTTTTTGTCAGCAGTCTAATATCACATTTTTTCAAACATTTACGCAAGTATTAGCTCATTCCAAGAAAAAAAAAATAATCTGTGAGAGTGCAGCTTTAGACGTAACAATGTATGACTCCAGGTGGTCTTCCTCCCATCCAAGCTCATGAGACTTAAATGCAGCGGGTAAGCTATTCCTCTAAATTGTTGCAAGGTTTTTGATGTTTGTATTTTTACGTTTTGCATTTTCACTGTGTATCGCCACACCAACAGACGTACACTTGAATCTGGTGGGCTTCGAATAAATTCAATCTCATAATAAGATTGAATCATAAGCTTGTTGTTTTTTTTCATTTTTGAGGAATTACACACCTACCCTTCAAGCCGCATAAGTGTGATGGAGCCACTGGCATCGGATTTTCAAACTCAATCATTTAAAAAAAAGTTCTTATTATTCCAATCTAAAAATTACAAAACCAAAAATGTGAAAAAATACTGATTTTTTTAAATATGCACTTTGTTTTGTTTATATAGTAGAGTATAGCCGTTATTAAATTTCAATTGTGTTACTAACGCGATTGAAAATTGTGGTCTTCTAAGACGATATTTTGGCAAATATCAACATTTGTTGAAGGGTTCCAGCCTTTGATATTTTTGTTTTAACACTCCTTATGATTTGCCACGCTTTATTTCGTAATTAAAAATGTGCATTTTACAAACCATGAGCGAGTTACTTTAAAGCTGCACTCTCACAGATATACCAGTTTAACCTTTTTTTATTTTTTGGTCTTGGAAAGAGCAAATGTTTGCATAAATATCTGCCCGCCAATGATATAAGATTGCTGACAAAAAATCAGATCGTAGATTTCCATATTTCCGTTCGAAAATTAATGTTTTATGGCTTTTTCAGCAGTCTAATATCATTGGTTTCCTAATCTTTCGAAAACATTATATCATGCCAAGAAAAAAAAATAGTTGTCAAAACGGTCAAATTGTGAGAGTGTAGCTTTAAAGGTTTGTTTCAAATGTAGAACCTTGAATAAGTACAAACCGTATCATTGCCCTTTTGTGAGTTTCCCAATGACGTACTATGAAATACAGATGCGTACTTTATGTGCACATTATAAGAGTAAAAAGCAAATGAAATAAGAATATGAAATAAAAAGTTTCCCGAAAAAGGTTTAATACATTTAAACACAATTGTCGCGGAAGCATCTGTGCATCCAATCTTTTTAAGGCAATCAATTTAATGTTCGTGCTCCATTATTTTGTTTTATTTCTTGCAAAGTTCAGTTTGATATGGTAAAGGTAGAAAACGCTACTGGATATCTTTTTAATATCGTTTTATTCCTATGACTATTTCAAGAATATCCCCGACTGATAACGCAAAAAATGACACAGAGTAGCAGTCATTGTTTTAAATCAGAAGCCAGAAAACGCAACTCTTCGTTTTAACATATTTATTTGGGTAAGTTCACATATGAACAACAAACACAAACATGTATAAAGATTAGGAAAACAAGTTTGACAAACCTGCCAGTAAGACAAAGTATATTTTGAAAGAGAAAAAAAAATGAGCAGTACGAAAAAAATATACGAACATGTTATGGTAAGAATTCAGGTTTCACAACAGAAGTGGTGTAAAAATGGATAGTTGAGTCAAATAAATCTAGCTGATAAATGATAGGTGTAAAAGTTAGGGGACTATAGACAAAATGCAACCCTTCAATCATTAAAGGATGCAGTTGCTTATAAGCCATGTTCTATAGTATTGGCTGATATTAAAAATTCATCTTGAGTTAATCTTATGGTCATACATTATTCATTTCATTCACTCCATTGGTCAGTTATTAATAGCAAATAATCCGATTAGCTACATCGTTCTTAGATCCAATTAAGGTCAATATTGAATACCAGCCCTTTGTAGGAAAGATATGATAAATTGTGCGTTACAATAGTATGAAAATGCTTCTGTATGATAAAACCATGAGAACTACAGGGACAAATTTAACCAAGTCCCTGTTTAAAGGTATTCATATCAAGACAATACACTATAAGAGAAACAATGTATCGCAAACTAATATTATACAGCTCTTAAAGGGACATGCTCATGGTTTGTTAAATGCACTTTTTATTACGAAATAAAGTGTGACAAATCATTACTAAATTAGGAGTGTTAAAACTACGATACTGACAGCTGGAACCCATCAGCAAATGTTGATATATGATCACATATCGTCTTTGAAGATCACACTTTTCAAGAGCGTTACAGACGGCTTTCAGCGATTTAGTTGTTGCGTGCACTGCGGAAAATGGGTAAATATACGGGAATGTATTGAAACCCGTATATCCATCGTGTACGGTAAGTGTACGGGATGTTGAATATACGGGAGTGTTCGGACCCGTATATTCATAAAACTCCTACATCTTGAGTATACGGGATTTGATGTACGGGCGTGTACTAACCCGTACATCAATGTTATAATAAAAACATGAATTCTGTAATCAAATTAGGTCTCTTCGTGTTTACTTTGACAACATGTATAATATGAACAACATTTATACCATTGACTTAAAAAAAATCACTGTATTTAGGAAAATTGGAAGGTGTTAGTAAAAATCACATTTGTAGAAAATGTAATGCTTTAATCGGTGTTGACTGCTTTTTGTGGAATTAGAACGAGGTCTGAATACTAAAAAATAATTAAATACGACAATGCTGAGTGATTTGACTAACGACTGGTACTTTTATTTTTTGATGGATGTACGGAACCGTACATCTCCGTATACCTTGAGTGTACGGGCATGTACGGTCTCCTTACACTTTAAAAATACGGGATTATACCATTCCCGTACACGATGAATATACGGGCGTGTACAATTCCCGTATATTATGGATGTACGGAAATATATAAGTTCCCGTACACGGTGAGTGTACGGAATAGTAACAATTCCCGTACACTATGGATATACGGAAATGTACTTTTTCCCTTACACCCATGTTGCAAAAATTTTTGGAAATTTGTTATCATTTGACAGCATATTTTATACGAACAACATTTATACCATTGACGTGTATACATTTTTCCGTGTTACTTTGAGAAACAAGAAAGTGTAAATAAGAGTCGCGTTGAGTGGTTGATTGACATTAGGCCTTATAAAAAAATACATTTGGTTCGGGTAACCCGACCCTACCTAAGGAATAGGCGCCGACCCTACCGTTTTTATAGTCAGTTTGAAAAAAAAAAAAAAAATGAAAAACTAAAAAAAATAAATCATTTTCAATATGTAGTTTAAAACCTTTAATGCTTGTACAGAAAATAACTTTAACACCATTCCGCTAGGATAACAATGGCATTCTTAAATAAACCTAATAAATTAAATAAAAAAATAAAAAAAGCCTACCTACCCTACCTATTTTTGAAAACGATGTTACCCTAACCAAACAGTTTTTTTTCTAGGCCTTATCATGGGATGATATCAATGTATTGTTGTAAGGTCAAAGATCTTTGTGGCCTAATGGTTAGGGCGTCGGTTTTGTACATTGTTCTTGACTTTACCAGCGTGGGTTCGCACCACAATAAAATCAAAATATTGTTGTATACTTTAATTGTATGTTTCCTTTCATTTTTCGACATCATAGAATTAAATACTGATAAAATAAACTTGAAACTTTTTTATTTGCTTAAACGCATATTTCAACATGTAAATTCATATTCAATGGCGTTGTACAACAATGAATTAGAACATAATAAAAGCAATACAGCAATACAGACACAAGCATTAAATAACCAGTAATCAATGAAACAATCATGAGTATTAGCACACAGTTCATTACATAATAATGATAATGATAATAATAATATCTTTATTTAGAGAACACATTATGACATAATTACAGGTTCAAACATAACAACATCATATTTACAATGTGGCCTTCTATGAAGAAAAACAAACAAACAAAAACAAAATGCATCTGGTAAATCATAAAACATCTGCATCGCACTTATACATTCCTATACAAGAACTTTTGATGTTTTGAATATAATTATTCTATACAAATCATGTTTAATTAACATAACAATTATTTCAATATACATCATGTACACGCCGACAGACACTCAATAAAACACAACAGTTTATAAAACAACAGTTATTTCAATCTTTAGGATAATGAAAAGATAATATACCTTTTTGAAACTAATGATATGCACATTTCAAGAGGTGCACTTTGTAATTATGCTTAAATGTGTTTAACTTTTTTGCATTTCGTATTTCATCCGGAATAGTATTCCAAACCTTCATACTGTAGTACGAAAAGGAATCCATGAAATAGTTAGTTCGCGGTGTTTGTATCAAAACTAAATCTTGTTTTGAAGTTGATCTTAGAGAATAGTGTTCATTATACATATACATAGTTCAATACATAGTATATAATTATGTTATTTTTGTACAATATGTTTATACATAATGGGTGTTCACCAACGTATAAACAGACAACAGCACATCAGTATATTGGTAAATGGTTCATGGGTATACGTTTCAGAACAATGCATAATAATCTCTGAAAAGGTGAGTTTTCGAATGTTATCAGATGCATTACCGGGAAAACTAATTCCTGGTCCAAAATACATTAAGGATGCCCTTGAAATCTGCACAATTCAGGTTGACGCAAAAAGTGTGTGTGTTTTTTTAAATTTTAATCCGTTATTATATTTAACTCTTTTTTGACTTATAAGATCTTAAAAAACGAAAAATACATTTGATTTGTGTACAGCTAATAACGTACCAGCGATAATTTTGCGCTTTTTTAAACGACAAATTTGTGGCTACGTAGCTTTAATTGAAAACCCCATTTATAAAGGCTTATGATTTATGTGTACACAAATGTTTTAGCCGGGTTAGTGGTCACCAAGCGGGACAAGAGGGTTTTCCCCACAACACAAGTCCCTACTCTCGCGCAAAATCGTGCCAACGAGAGTGACTTAGTATCAGTTAGCATAACTTTCTTCACAATCGTTATAAATTATATAATGATTAAACTTAATGAGTTTTGTTAAAGTCAAATTAGTTTAACATGATAACGTTTTAAAATAAACAAAAACAACAACATATTTTCGTCAATCTACAGAGCCTTTAAACGCTTGGCAAGTGTTAACTAAGTAATAGCCCTCTGGAGGTTTAAATGAATTTGTAAACACTCAGTCTCACACATAAACTGTATTTCTGTTGCATAACGTTTCACACAGGTTCGTAGTTTTTTTGTACTTTTTCACGCAAGTTTAAAGAATTAATAGTTTGCTTGTTAAAAGCATCAATCGTGTAAGTTTCAACACCAAAAAGCAGTTTGGTACCTTTTTCAATACTTCTTTCCAGCCCCCCAATAAAAACAGGAGAAGAAATATGATTATAGAGCTTGAGCTAAAAGCATTTCTTACTGTTCGATCAAAGATATTTCACAGGCGCTGACCACACTGGATTGGAAATGTTTTCATTGTCTGAAGTTAGCACGTTTAATTTCCCCAGGGCGTAAAAGACATTTCGTGCTTCGGTATGCTATAACCTTAACTCATAGTTGCAAGATAGAGCTGTCCAATATGTATTCACCTCTTATTGTGCATTCTTTTGAAAGACAAAATATTTGCTGTTTTGTCCAGATAATACAATTTTCAGGCTAGGGCCGCTAAGTCTGCAGACTTTTATAACCGTAAATCGGAATCTTTTTTCGGCAGATCGTCATAACATTATTATAATTTGATTAATTGCGCGCACGGGCGTATAAACCCCAGCGCTGTTAGAACTGTGATGGTCAACGACATTATTTACATTACTAATTTGCTCCATTAGCTACGAAGGTACGTTCTGCATACCAAGGAGCTTGCTAAAAGTAACGCTGTAATGAGTATTCATTATATGTTGTACGTAATTACGCAATTTACATCATAGAAAACGCAATTATTTGAAAATCGACTAGTAACAAAAACGCATACTGAATGAAAATAAATATATGTAAACAGCTATAATTCGGACAAGCACTCTTACTCCTTAACAAGGTTTGCCATAATTACGATACCGTGTTTAATTCGAAAGAAAGTTGCAGAAAACACGGTTTTTCTACCTTATGAGTCGATAGTCAATCAGAGCAAATATGTTAGCACTCACCAATCATTTAACACACGGTTACAATCCTTTTATCAGTAATTAATATTTTCCATAAATGCTTCATTTAGTTAGTAGTAAAAGGTTTATCACTCAAAATTTAGGTTTGTTATACATGTGTTTTTTTTGTTTTGATTTTGAGTAAGAGTGTCACTTTAAATCCCCTGACGTTAACCCGGAGAACTCGTTAAAACCAAGAAAAAGCATTGGTCCTACTGAAGATGCAGTATTTACCTTCACAAAATAAATGGTTATTATTATTTTTTTAACAAATAAAATCAAAACGTTGACATACTTCCGGGCTTCTACAATTTGAGAGTTCAGTCTTGTAATGCCGAGTAGAAAGGGATGTGTGTGAAGATTTCTCAGTTCGTCTCAGTAATTTCAGCCCAGAGTCAATATGCATGTTCCATATGCATATTTATAAACTACTGATCTGATTATTTAGTCCACGAGTTACATAGGTTGGGAGCGATATTAAGATACAGCACTACATACCGGGAATAAAAAGTATGTCGGGTGATTCGAGATTCGTGATTCCAGAGAAATTTCGCGAAAGGATCTGTCATTGTAGAAAGAAACCTTTAACATAAACTTAATAATATGTCCAATTTTGTTGGATGCATTTGGTTTAGCGGTCAAACCCTGGTAGTAAATTAAAGACGATTTATTATTGTTTGAAGTGTAGAGTAGATTTAAATTTAAAAAAAAATGCCTAATGCTTAATCTGTGGCAGTACATTGTTTATTCAAACCAATGTTTCAAATAAGGTTTCATATGCAATTTAGTATGACTCCATACTTGAGTATTTCAAGACAGTGGCTTTTACTGCATCGTTTTGATTTATTCATTTTATTGAGTATCAGTAACATGCATTTCTTATAAGTAATATGATTTGCTATTCAAAAAACCCCTAACATTGATAACCTCAGTATCGATGACCCAAACATTGGTGACCAGAACATCGGTTACCCCAAGATCAGTAACCCTAGCATCAGTAATCGAACATCGGTGACCCCATCATTGGATACCCAAACATCGGTAATCCAACATCTATAACACCAGTATTGATGACCCAAACATCGGTTACCCAACATTAGTGACCTGTACATCGGTTACCCCAAGATCAGTAACCCAAGCATCAGTAATCGAACATCGGTGACCCCATCATTGGATACCCAAACATCGGTAATCCAACATCTATAACACCAGTATTGATGACCCAAACATCAGTTACCCAACATTAGTGACCTGTACA
The DNA here is from genome assembly GCF_026914265.1 of Mya arenaria. Lineage (NCBI taxonomy): Eukaryota > Metazoa > Mollusca > Bivalvia > Myida > Myidae > Mya > Mya arenaria. The sequence goes on from NC_069136.1 coordinate 14,235,176, forward strand.
TCGGTTACCCCAAGATCAGTAACCCTAGCATCAGTAATATGTCAACTGTGACTTTATCATTGGGAAACCCAACATCTGTAGCCCAACATCAATGATCAAATATCAGAAAACACAATAGGTGATCCTAACATCGGTGACCACTACAAAATCAATCCAAGGATCAATAACCCCAACATCACAAAAATCGGCGACCCTAATATCGGTTTCTCCAACATCGGTGACCCTTACATCGGTGACCCCACCATCGGTGACCCTTATATCGGTCACTCCAATATCGGTGACCCTTATATCGGTGACTCTAACATCGGTGACCCTTATATCGGTGACCCAAACATCGGTGACCCTTATATCGGTAACTCCAACATCGGTGACCCTTATATCGGTAACTCCAACATCGGTGACCCTTATATCGGTAACTCCAACATCGGTGACCCTTATATCGGTAACTCCAACATAGATGACCCTTGTATCGGTAACCCAAACATCGTCGACCATTATATCGGTAACCCAAACATCGGTGACCTTTATATCGGTAACCCAAACATCGGTGACCTTTATATCGGTAACCCAAACATCGGTGACCCTTATATCGGTCACTCCAAAATCGGTGACCCTTATATCGGTAACTCAAACATCGGTGACCTTTATATCGATAACCCAAACATCGGTGACCCTTATATCGGTCACTCCAAAATCGGTGACCATTTTATCGGTAACCCCAACATCGGTGACCTTTATATCGATAACCCAAACATCGGTGACCCTTATATCAGTAACTCCAACATCGCTTACCCTAATGTCGGTGACTACAACATCGGTGACCCTTATATCGGTGACTCTAACATCGCTTACCCTAATATCGGTAAATCCAACATCGGTGACCCTTATGTCGGTGACTCTAACATCGGTGACCCTTATATCGGTGACTCCAACATCGGTGACCCTTATATCGGTGACCCCAACATCGGTGACCCTTATATCGGTGACTACAACATCGGGGACCCTTATATCAGTGACCCCATCATCGGTGATCCTAAAATCGCTGAATCCATCATCGGTGACCCTTTTGTCGGTGTCTCCACCATCGGTGACCCTAATATCGGTTTCCCCAACATCGGTGACCCTTATATCGGTGACCCCAACATCGGGGACCCTTATATCGGTGACTACAACATCGGGGACCCTTATATCAGTGACCCCAACATCGGTAATCCTAAAATCGCTGAATCCATCATCGGTGACCCTTTTGTCGGTGTCTCCACCATCGGTGACCCTAATATCGGTTTCCCCAACATCGGTGACTCCAACATGGGTGACCCTTATATCGGTGACCTCAACATCGGTGACCCTAATATCGATAAACTTTGTACATACTCTAACTTCTGTATTTCTTATCCATTTTAACTATCTATCTTGGTTATAATGTGAATGGAGATAATACATCGACTGAGTTTCATTTAGAGCCAGACAACACTCCTTGAGTGCAGGCCCTTGAATCTTTAGCAAATGGGGGAACAATAGTAATGACTATAGTAATGAGGATACTATCTTAACCAGCAAATCGTAATATTTATTTCTGAGCTACGGCCAATGAGATTGTCAACAAACAGACAATCGGCACCGTGATTCGATTACTTCCCTTGACCAAGCCAGCTTTAGTCCATACGAATGACTTATCGAAGGCTGTGGTTTGTCGCAATTCTGCTACAATTATCCATACATGCTTGTTAGATAATGTTTTGATTTTGTTTTGCACTGAAAGCGGGATATCCGTTTGATTCGCATTTATATCGAGTTTGTTCATATTTGAACTGGCCGTGGAAACGTTAGAATATTTAAATTTGCTAGTATATGGAATCGTGTATTCATGATAACTCGTTATATTATGTCTCATGTCGTGATAAACAGCCCAGAAATGTGGCCCTGTATCATATATTTTTGTCTGTGAGTTGGATGCATATTTATACACCAAACGAGACGTGATACAGGTCGCCAGGAAAGCGTCCTATCGTAAATATGTTTCAACGCAATGTTTGTAGTTTTTTTACCAACGAAAGTAGGACACGGAAATTACCGAAATGCTCATTTCGGAAATGACGCCATTAATCAATCGCATTGATTTTTAACTGCAATGATGCTTTGCTGTTTATATAGTGCAAATTAAAAGACCACTTAATTTAAATACGTCCATAAGATTTAAACGTTTATGTAAATTTAAAAGCAAGCCAAAGATTCTTAAATAAATTTTAGAGAGGAACCGAGCGGAAGAGATAATTATAGATAATTGCGCAGAAAATGGAAATGTGTTCACTAAAAGACCCTCAATTTACATTACAAATTCTTACAGTTTGGGGTCACTCATTTTTGTTTCGATTCGATTGTTATTACCGTTGAACTGAAATGTTAAAAGACGTAAAATCCCGCTTGTCCCGCCTACAGCTTTGCAACGCTTTCATTAAAAACAGCATATTGTATTTTCACTATTAGATATGAAAAAAATGGCAAGCATTACAGTTCATCATTGTCATATGACATCAAAACAGAAATGAATGACTCGCTGATTCTATAAATATGAGACGATCTTAGGCTGATTTGTAACAAAAATCCCCTTCATATGTTGTGGCTTTAAACACAATTCCGCGGCTTAATTCCCAAGTACATTGACATATTTGCAGAAAGGCGGACTACGTTGTCTTCTTGTCGTTTTTGAAGCTGTAACAAGTTCTGGAAAGCATGATCGATATATCTGTGGGAATCTTAAAAAAGACAAAAAATGCAGTCTAAATTCAGAGGATGAGATATTTCAAAGAGACTTGATATTTCCCAAATGAGCGTCTGCTTCATATAAAATGGACAAAACTGTATCTGTAAGAATCAATAGAGACGGCAAAGTTTGCATTTATTCTTTGTTTCGTGACTTTTGACAATTTATTCCCCTAAAGATTCAAGCATGGTGCGACAGTTCTAAACATAAATATCTCGTTTTGCGCCGACCGAATTATCAGAAATTGTGTAAAGAAACCCCCGGTGATTTAAACGAAATCGCAATACTGTTTAGTTCGCGATATCTTAAACACATTGAAATCAAAGCATGTCGATCTCGACATTGTAGATATTGAACGTTTATTTTTAATATTTGAATGAAAAAACGAAAACAAATAAACAATAACATTAATATACTATTTTTGAAATAGCTGACAACCTATGCAAGGGGAAATACTCCGTACCTAAAACTGATCAACCGTTTTGTTTACTTTAAACATATATTTTACAACGATTGTGAAGGAAGCTATGATAGCTTATACTAAGTCACTCTCGTTGGCACGATGTTGCGCGAGAGTGTGGTCTTGTGTTGTGGGGGAAACCGGAGTACCCGGAGAAAACCCACTTGTCCGGCTTGGTGACCACTAACCAAACTCACATGCGCCCAGGCCGGGAATCGAACCCGGGTCGCCTTGGTGAGAAGCGAGTGCGCTAACCACTGCGCTAACCGGACAACCGTTTTGTTTCAATGACACTATAAAGTTATCGAACTTCATCAGAAACTGGATGTTTGTAACAAAATGTTCCCAAAAATCCAAATTATCTTTATAAAACACACTTTTCAGCAGTTGTACAAATCATCAGATGTTGCTATCTAGGATAGCCATCAATGTGCACTTATTTCCTATGGGGTCCTTGTTGTTGTTGAAAAGAATGTAGAGGAGGCGTGACAAACTTCGATACTAGATTTAATTAATCAATTTTATTGCTAGAAAACAAGTTTCAATTTAACAGATTTCTTGAACAAAACAAATCTCAGCATATTAAATTATTTTGCGGTGCAATGCATCATTAAGCGGGAACAACAATCCTGGGTTACGGCAGTACAGAGCACTTCAATTTTCGCAATACATCCCTTTAAAGTCGAGCGTGAGACGAAGTCGTCACTGTTTGCAAGTTCATATTCCTTAAATAGCAAGCAAAACCAAAACAGATCCGTAATGTTTTTCCCTCGTCTGACTGAAGTTTCAAATTACGGAGCACAACATTGCTTTTATGCTCCAGGGAAATAATACTTGGACTTGGCACAATTAATGCATTCCAAGTCCATTTCGCTTGACCAGCTTACGCGATATCTCAGACAGGCACAACTACTCAAACAAATAGCAGCCTTCTATGTGGGTATAATTTGAAACTTATTTTTTCTTTTTAAAAAAATGTGTTTCGAAATAAAACATTTGGGGTTTCATTCCTACATGAACAAGCATTTGGCTTTTGAAATAAATATCTTTTTTTTCGAAAGTTACCATATATGGTTGCAAAAAGATGAGATGGAATGTCATGCACATTTTCCGGTAATGATCAATTGTTTTTACACTTGAATGTGTATTTCATACAGCTGATAAACAGGGAGTATTATCCGGTTAATCTGTTGGGTTGTATCACTTTGACCTGTTTGCGCAAGGTCCATATCGCATCAGTTGGTCAAAAACACACTAGTGCAAGTTGAGTGGGATGCATCAAAATGCACGAATCGAAACAAAAATTAAATTATCACGATTCGAAAAGTAGGCTAATGTAAATATCTCTTCGCATACACGTTTTTAATCCGAAATTATATTCAATTGAGAATTGCTGATTGTAATTGATTAGAGGGTATGAGTGTTGTTGCTTTACCGTCGCACCCGGATTATCCACATGATCGACAACCTAATGAATCAATCCAGGTAACACCATTTTCTGCGACCGTGATAAAGAGGGTGTGTCTACAATAACCAAAAAGAGGACTGAAAAGAAGTTGAAGAACACTTAAGAAGAATCAAATAAGAAGATAGGAAAATTGGACGGTGAAAAAGAAGAAAGAAACAAAAAGGTACGTACAAAGCAAAGAGATCATATTTGGAGACAAATCAACACAAGAGTATATAACCGTAATTAAAGCTTTATTCAAATGTTCAACTAAATTTAATCAACATCACTGATTAATAAACAATACAATAAAATGAGCACAATATTCAACAACGGATACATATTTGTAGAATTGATTTTCCTTATTTTTCATAATTTAAACCAGTATTTGTGTCTTTTGCTTAAGTTATTTTTGTTTAAAAAAAATATTGCCATAATTTAATAGTCTCTATCAAGAAAAAAAAACTCTTCAAAGATACAGGGCAAAGAGTTGTTTACAAATTGGCATAACATATGAACATATTCTATTCACCTATCTAATTTCTGCCTAATTGAGCAAACGAGCTATGAACAATTGATATGTCAAAGAAAAAAGTACAACCATGCTCTAAAGAGATGTTATGATTTCAAAAATGATTTTTCTTTGTTACAAGATATCAGGGTCGATTCAGCCCACTAACCAATTCGATATGATCCATTTAAGCCTGGTCAAATTTGGCATACTATGCATTTATACGTTTTATCAAGTACATTTATTGTTAAGGTCATTATAATAAACCGCGCTTCATATCACAAATAAGCAATTAATTTTGGTCCTGACTTATCATGTTTAGAATGCAATATGCCATTTTAGACCACAAAGAAGCAAGTTCATTTCAGACATAACATGTTTTGTACAGCCTGACTTTATCCAATAAATATCCTAAATAGGCAAGGTTTTTTTTGTATATAGCCTGAATATATCCATTATATATTCCAAATAAGCAAATTTGGTTTTTGGTACATCGTAATGTACGTAATGGACTATATCCAGTATATATTACAAACAAGCATTTTGGTCCAGACTTAGAATTTTTTGTATACATCCTGACAATATGCCATGATATATATTGATATTATTTTAATATATCATAAATGGACAGAAAAATGGTTAAATTAAAAGTTAGTATATATCAAGGCATACAAATAAGACTGATCATTTGTGGGTTTACAACCTGACTTTATCCCATTTACAAACAAAAAGATTTAGTCAAGCTATGACATTTTTAAGACATCATGACAATATGCAATTATATGTAAAAACAAGAGGCCCAAAAGGGCCTATGCTCTACTGGCATGGCTTTTGTGGTCATATCAATCAAGAGCATGTCGTATGTATGGGTAAAAGGCAACAGACATATAGTTTATGTTTTGTGTTTGGTTTACAAGAAAACGTTGCACGTTCAGCATCTGAGTCGAGAAAGTATTGTAAGCAGATTAGTTACATGAACTATTTTAATATGTGCCAAGTAAAAGTCATCTGACAAAAAAATGCTTTCAAAACTGTACTCATAGTAATACAGTAATTTCTGTAGTTTTAAAAATTAAATAAAGTTGGTCAAAAGGTCAAAGTCAAGGGCATCCTAAGACAACATTGATCAATTTGAACAAACATTCACAATCAATTGTGCTGAGATGGATGCACGAACACACAAAACGATTTTCAAACCTTTCCCGATTTAAGTTTACCAAACCTGTGAACCCTGGGCGTGGCCAGGAATGACACCAGGTGCATAACTTAAACAAACATTCAAAGCCTTTGGGCCTTCAACAAGAACAAGGCAGAGTTTTTTCACAAAATCAACTGCAGAAGCAAAAAGCAAATTGTCTCCCTTAATCCTAGACTTGCAAATTGTCTCCCTTAATTTACATGTACATGTAAACTTAGTAAAAAATAGAATTCGCTCATGCAGACCTGCCTAAAAATAGAAAGCATTTCTTTAAAACTTTCAAGGCCCATAATCTAGGCATTCATTGGCGGATATGGCTGCGTTTCGAAAGGAACCAAGCTCTAATTGATATATAAATACTGTACAAGTTTCATCGAGATACAATAAAAACTGAAGACTGTATCGCGTTAACAAGAAATTGTTTACAGACGCACGGACGCACATACTACGTACACATTACCATCGCATAAGCTCTTCTGGCCTTTGGCCAGTAGAGCTAAAAAAACAGGCAGATAGGGTCCTGACGTAATGTGTACAAAAAGCGAATATTACAGATGATACGGAAATAAGGTGTACACCTCGTCGTTTATTCCGTTAATTTCATTTAATACGAAATAAAAGTGGGCAATAAAGGACCGGACAGAGATAATACACTAGACCGGAATGGTAATTGGGTTGAATTGACCTTTATTATGAAACAAATACCACCGTCAAAAGTTCATTTTTTCTGCATATTTTCTTAACAAATACTGTCCACAAAATCTACCTTTGGAAAGGATTTTGTGAGTTATCTTTGGTCAATGGAATGTGTATAATAAAACATTACGAAGCAAATGTCAAGTATGAGTTTCATAGCATACATGTAAATAATGTATACAGAATAATAACTAAAAACGTAAAATATATCCGAAACTGCTAAACATGCAGTCTGTCAAAAAACAGCCTTAAGTCGGTACAACTTGTCAGTTGAACAGCGTAACCCCATCTAGATATGTGTAAAAATACAACTGATTCAAAAGGATGTAAAACTAGTTCAATTTTAAAGATAAGCAAGAGGGGAATTACAATTAATAATTTAGCCTTTTTTACTTTTGCAAGTAGTGAACATAATGTAAAATACAAGAGCGTCACGGAGCGCCTCGGAACGAACACCCATGCTTGTTTATTTATTAGTTAAACAAGGGATACTGCTTTAGTCAGAGTCACAAACCTTGCTTCAAATGTACATTTTATCTTTGGCAACAAGTGTAACATGTTTCATTCAAGCATCTTGTGTATGAGTAATTGTCGAGGTAAATGTTTTAGTCTTTCGCCGACGTCATTGACGATGATGTTGCCAAGGCCATGACTCTATCTCAAGCTTTTTAAATCGAATTACAGACTGAGGATATAATAGAAACGATGTTCAACCGGAAAACAATTTTGTTTTAAGTGAATTATACTAAATCATTCATGTTTAAATTGAAGCGAAGATTTATCTCTGAATGTTCTATGATTGTGTTATCTTCATGAAAAATGTCAAGCACAACTTCCTATGCCACGGTAAAGCATTTTCAAAGTCTCCAACGTTAGATGATTACAAATATAAACAAACAATGATAATGAATCATAACATCTTGAAAAGTAATATTGGCAGTAGTTCCCAACAATAATAAACAACGAAAACTATTACACACAAAAAGGTAACACATATCTTTTGACCATAAAGGTGTTTCAATGAAGGAATTGCAAAACAACTAAAATAAACAAACTATATAAATTCACATTTTTTTTCACGGACACCGTCATATTTTTTATAATGCACCAGTGAGCAACACGCAGGCAAATAAAATCTAAATAGAAAACAAAACAATTGACAACATCAGATAATGCATGACTTACAAAATCACCAGGTGAGAACAATAGTACCAACATTATTACTTAATATATTATTAACCTTTCCACAAACAACCAGACAACTTCACAATAATACAATTTATATAAATGATAACAACAAACACTGCCGCAGCCAATTCTATAATACTTGTTAATATTTATGTCAAAGTTAGCAAAAATGTTTATCGATTGGTAAATATTTATCCAAAATATAATGTCAACCAATCAAATCATTTAAAATGTGCAAATTTAAAGGGGGACAATATAGGCCGATGCAAAATGATTTTTTTAAAATATAATGCATTCATATGTTTAACTCGGTTGACTTTAATGATCAAAACAAAGCACAGGATTAGTGTAAAGATAAAAAAATATAAGCCCATGTTAATGTGTTGTTGTTTTTTTCAATTAAAAGCTACATGGCCGCAAATTCCCCAGTTAAAACAGCGCCAAAATAGCGCTTATATTTTTTATCTGAGCTCAAATCATGTTTTTGTTTTCAAGATAACCTGTCGACAAGGTATCCAAGTACTTTACAGTTGGCTGCTGATTTTTTGACTTGGTCAAAGTGTCTATTACTAAACCAATCATATCGTTTAAATGAGAAAACAATACTAAATATAACCAGTAAACAACTTATCCAAGTGATATACAACTGGCTGCAGAAGTACAACAAGTGGATGAAAATGCAAGTCTGGTTTTAATTTCTTAAAAATAAGACCAATGAAATATTTGAGCAAGAGTGAGTGATAATCATCCACATCAATATATGCTAATTATCATCGGGGATAAAAAGTTTCATTTTAATATCTCTTAAGATTCAAATGTTATCGAAAACAATTAAACACTTGAACCAGATGGCTTATGTTAACAACAATATAATACTTCATTAATTCTCTTCAAAACACAACAACAGAGCAGCAAATATAAACATGAGTACAGAGCTTATTAGCCACTCCACATGACCGATACATAGGGAAATACAATGTTATTCAGTTGACAGTTTGGGTTTGCTTGTCTAGGTCTTAGTTCGTTGTACGCAGGCATACAATTCAACATCTCTATAGACTAACAGAGTAATTATTTTTATTTTATACCTTAAAATTTGTTACATCGGAATAACTATACTTTTTTTTACAAAAGCATTTAAACTCGACGAAAAACATACTATTCCGTTCGCGTTGTTTTGCGAAAATGCTTAGTGTATGCGCATTAGGCTATTGTGTCACAATGAATCAGGAAACACATTGTATAATTTTTACGGTTTCAATATTTTATGATCAAAACTGAGTCCTGAATTACAGAAACATTTCATATGTGCAAATACTTATGTCTGTTCAAGCCAAAACCATAAAAACATATTCCTATAAATAGTAGCTTTTTTTATTTCCAGCAGTCAATAAATCTAATTAATTTCAGCTTGCTTGACTTTTGCGATTTTGTAGAATACAAGAGCAGCTGTCCATGTATATATCATTGTTTAAATAATTAATTGTAGAATACAAGACTAGCGAAATTTACAAATATTCCTGGTAAATTCCAGACAGACTTTACAACACAAACTAGCCCTTGGGTGCTTTTCAAAATTGATCAGAATGATACGGATTGTTTTAGATGATAAAGCATCTCTTTATGACAAAGTAATGTAGAACACATCAGTGTTTTACACCCATTGAGCAAAATGTACTTTATCCATCACTATATTGCCTATGAACAATTATTGACAACCATTCCCAGTCACATTAGTTCATCAAAAGAAATTGAGACACCTAACACCACAGAAATATGTAAAACATCATTAGAATACAACTTATTACGATACGTTGCATGACTTAAAATACTCTTTTATGTATGATACACATGTTTAGATTTTCTTTCAGCTCATTTAAATCCAACTCTTTTCCAACAGATTTTCCGAAAACAAGCGTATGCTGATCAAGAGTCATTGCCATTGGCAATATTCAAATCTTCCAGGGGAGGTAAATCATCGCTGATATCCAGATCAGGCAATTGATCACTGAGAGTGGTTTTCCCTGATAAGAGGCATTGTGGGAAAAGGTGGATTTTTGAATAGTCATCCAGAATCTGCAACAAAAGAAACTAAATTTCAAACAAATGGTACTGTAATTGATACGAAAGAAGGACTTAAAATGCAGGTAAATTTAACATAATAATATATGCTATGTTTACTACAACTGGAACCTTGCAGCATTACAATATTATAGCACAGAACTTTCTATTCTTTACAGCGATGTACTAGCTAACGATTGCACAGAGATAGCTCTGCCAAGATTGATGCACTGGGGATGCTATAAGTGAGAAATTCTAAAGTCCATAACACAATGAGAATAATCTGAAAAGAACACGCAGATGGTAGACAAAATCATCATATCAACAGTAGGTATAGGTGTGTGGTCCAGGCTGGCAGTTTTCGGATAAGTTTAGTACATTACGCCACCACCGGAGTATCCACGGATGCCAGCTTGAGTGAGATAGCAGTTATGTATGGTTGTGGATAATTGTGCATAGACAGGATGGAACCATGGTCAGAAATGCCCCTTGTTCTTAACTATGCACCCGTGTATATCACTGTCACACAAATCACCTGGGTAAAAAGGAGGGAGTATTAATGAAGCAAAAAGCCAGCTTGGCTTACCTGTTGTAGATGGGCCACTTGTAAGCTGGGAGTATCGTACCTAAAGCCTTAAGCTAGCATGACTTACCTACTGTATGTGGGTCATTTGAAACCGGGGAGAGTCGAACATAAAACATGATGCTAGCAGTGCTAACCTGTTGTAGATGGGTCTCTTTCAAGCTAGGAGAGCCGTACATGAGGTTCAAAGCAAGCATGGCTTACCTGATGAGGATGGCTCACTTGTAGGTTTGGAGAGCCGTACACAAGGCATGAAGCAAGCAAGGCATACCTGATGTAGATGGCTCACTTGTAGGTTTGGAGAGCCGTACGATGGCTCACTTGTAAGTTTGGAGAGCCGTACATAAGGCATGAAGCAAGCATGGCTTACCTAATGTAGATGGCTCACTTGTAGGTTTGGAGAGCCGTACACAAGGCATGAAGCAAGCATGGCATACCTGATGTAGATGGCTCACTTGTAGGTTTGGAGAGCCGTACGATGGCTCACTTGTAAGTTTGGAGAGCCGTACATAAGGCATGAAGCAAGCATGGCTTACCTAATGTAGATGGCTCACTTGTAGGTTTGGAGAGCCGTACATAAGGCATGAAGCAAGCATGGTTTACCTGATGTAGATGGCTCACTTGTAGGTTTGGAGAGCCGTACATAAGGCATGAAGCAAGCATGGCTTACCTGATGAGGATGGCTCACTTCTAGGTTTGGAGAGCCGTACACAAGGCATGAAGCAAGCAAGGCATACCTGATGTAGATGGCTCACTTGTAGGTTTGGAGAGCCGTACGATGGCTCACTTGTAAGTTTGGAGAGCCGTACATAAGGCATGAAGCAAGCATGGCTTACCTAATGTAGATGGCTCACTTGTAGGTTTGGAGAGCCGTACACAAGGCATGAAGCAAGCATGGCATACCTGATGTAGATGGCTCACTTGTAGGTTTGGAGAGCCGTACGATGGCTCACTTGTAAGTTTGGAGAGCCGTACATAAGGCATGAAGCAAGCATGGCTTACCTAATGTAGATGGCTCACTTGTAGGTTTGGAGAGCCGTACATAAGGCATGAAGCAAGCATGGTTTACCTGATGTAGATGGCTCACTTGTAGGTTTGGAGAGCCGTACATAAGGCATGAAGCAAGCATGGCTTACCTGATGAGGATGGCTCACTTCTAGGTTTGGAGAGCCGTACACAAGGCATGGAGCAAGCATGGCTTACCTGATGTAGATGGCTCACTTTTAGGTTTGGAGAGCCATACATAAGGCATGAAGAAAGCATGGCTTACCTGATGTAGATGGGTTACTTGTAAGCCTGGTATCTCGTGCATGACGCATGCAGCCATCATGGCTAAATGTTTGTAGATTGTAAGCTTGAATTGTCGAAAAATGAACCTTGATGCCAGCATGACTTACCTGTTGTAGATGGGTCACTTGTAAGCTTGGAGTATCATATGTAAAGCCAGTCTCTTCCAGCTTACTGCCATCTAAATACACTGGCTTGTTGTACAGTAACTCCTGTAAAACACACAATGAGAAAGAAGTTGATACTGACCAGATGTTATTTTAGTGGCATTTCAACATCACACATTTGCTAAGAAAACTTGCACAAACCTACATGGACATGCCTAGCAGCTTGATCATTTAAAACTAGAATTCGATAACATAACATATGTCACATATTTGAAAGCGTCCTTGATTATCAAACCAAACATAATATTAATTTGAGTGTAAAAGGGGCATACAAGTGTTGTAAATTGAAAATATTGTCTATTTAAATTACCCCAAAAAGGAAAAATAACTTAATTATGTACTATAATGTATATAAGGGCAAACTCAGGTGATACTTAGGCCATTAATCTAACAACTTAACTTGACCTAGACATTTTGGCTATAAATACTGTAATCAGGTTTCATTATAATTTCTTTATTATTTCTTAAAAGATATTGTCTAATTGTACAATGTAGTTGTCCTCTGCAAAATACAGAAACCATGTATTTAAATGTAAAAGGGGAATTACTGCAGTGAAATCTGTGTTCATTGTCATATCAAATTATTGAACATTTGCACTAAAATAACGTTTATCAGTATTGATACTATTGTGGTAACAGCGCTGGAACTGCCAGTGATCCTACCTGATCAATGAAGGGATTTAGAGGCGTGTTTGTGATACCATCCTTGGTGCACGCCTCTGCCCAGGGGGCCATGTGTTTATCGTTGATATCCTCAACCACACCGGACATGTTCACACGCACAAGGTTTGACTTGACAGACCCAAGGAACTCGTATGGTATCCCAAACACCTGGGCAACTAGATCACTGATCATCCCCTGTGCTACAAACACATAGAGTATGCATTCAGTCAATTAATTAAGGGTAGTATTTTTAGATCAAATACATACCCCTAAAACCTAAACATGATGATTTTTTGTCATAACTTCTGCATGGTGGGTAATATTTATGTTCTATTAAAGCAATATTTACATATCCCTTTAAACACAACACCTAAACATGATGAGTACTTAATATCTAAGCTATAGTATGGAGAGTAATATATGTGTTTAAACGTATCTATATACCCCTAAAACCTAAACGTGATAATTTTCTTACATAACTCTGGCATGGCAGGTGATATTTATGTTCTAAGGTGTAATTAAATATCTTGTGTATATAAAACTGATTCATGATGCTGGCCTCGACCCAATGGTCTCCATTATGGGGCAAATAAAGGGGGTCGTCCATGGCTATAAAAAAGAAAAGATAAAAGTTCATACTTGTCTCCCCCTTGTCCACCACATTGTACACATGTCCAGACTGTCCTAGCAACAACACGTGCCACATGGCCCGACACACGTCCTCAACATGCACGGTGTTCATACGTAGCTGCTTCGTCCACAGCATCTTTAAGGGAAAATGTAGATTCTACTATCATACTTGTCATATGCACTGGAAACACAGCCCCTTATAAACGCAATATTTTGGTTTGCTGTTATTTGTGTTCATTTACATTGTGAAAATTTTTTAAACTTTAAAAGGAAATTATCCTTATATGACAATCACAATAAATAATTTTGTTAAAGTGAAATTAAGATTTAGTTAGAATTTTTGGCTATAATGAAATAAGATACTTAATCTTTTTATGCTTAGGAACTTTGAAGAAAATGGGGCCAAATCATTATCTTGGCAAGAGTTTAGAAATATGAAATATATTTTTATAAAACATTATCATTTAAACTATTAAATATTATATTTCTTGGCTGTAGTCGTCAGTTCATGAGCGATTGAAACTCAGTTTACAAGGGATTACATTTATAAATATTTATTATAAAATTATAATGTGTCTTGCAAGCACATATCAATATACTGTATTATCATTTAAAGACAATTTCTCTTTGTTTAGAAGTAAAAAGATGTTTAGAAGTAAAAAGATTAACAATTCGTTAACTACAAAGTTATAAAATTCTTCCCCTGAGCAATTGCTTTGTAACCGAAAATAGAAACATTCTTTTGAAATAAATCTGTAATCAACGGTTCAGTTCAAAGTTGTGGTATACATATCTTTTAATCTTATATTTGTTTAAAGGTGGCAATTAATCCAAACAATATCTTCTAATACATTACAGAGTGGGCAATTACTTCGCTCAAAATCTTTATTTGTCAACCCACCAACTTCTATTATTAAAATGTTTTAAATCCTTGAAAATTTAAACTAACCTTCATTTTCTGTTGGATGTATTTGTATATTGCACCAATGATGAGTCTTGGGGCTGAAACATACCACAAAACAACAATGAAATTAACAAAAATGGTTCAGAGTTTTTAATGTACTGCTTAATGACAAGATTATTACTTGAAAAAAAAAACAGAATTTATTTCCATCGACATTTTATATAGATTTTGTAAATCTGTCACATCTTGATTGTCATCAATCATTAAGGTTTAAGAAAAAGGAGATTCTGATGGCACACCACCTCTTTTTCAAATAGACTTCTTGGTTCTTCTATGAGCCATGGCCCGTTTCAATAATATATCTAAGTGGTAAACTTTACACTGCTTCTGAGTGCAAAGGTAAACCATAAAATACGGGCAGAATCTTTGCGATAAATGTCCTTAGGATATTTTCATTGGAACGCAGTGTACGCCACAAAACAAGGTAACGCCAGGAAATATATGATCTTAAGCCTAGAAATCTTAATTGAAACGGGGCCCTGGTGTATAGCATGGAAGGACACTGGCAAATTTGGATAACTCAGTTCTTTTTAAACCTAACGAAGATGTTTCCTGTAATAGCAAACATCTTTCCTTGGTTTACAAGTACTGACCACTCCAAATTTCCAAGTATGTCCCTCTTTTGCTGGGCACCAGGCAAGGAAGCTACTGGGACAAAGTCTTTCTTTCTTCTGCAACGCAAGTGGATGCTCAACCACTGAGTATGAAGGCTTTTTTTATAACATAAATATTATGAAGGGCTTTTAAGGCAAAACTTGTATCGCTTAGCACCAATTTTCAATTAGATATATTGTCATTTCATCATAACATAACATCCACATGCCTAATGGTGTCTCCCAAACCTTATACAATGGATGGCCTCATAATGGAGTACTTAACAGCATGAATGTCTTCTTAATGCCCCTGGTTTATATACAATGGCTGGCCTTATTATGGCATACTTTAGACCAAAAATTTTATAATGCCCTCCCTCCACCCCTAACAAAACATTTCATCCACATACCTAGGCCATGCCTGTCTCCCAAACCATACACAATAGCTGGCCTTATTATGGAGTACTTTAAACCAGGAATGTTCTGCAGCTCTTTCTCTACCTCGAGTTTGTGGTTAGCCAGGTTTGTCCATGGCTCTGCCTTCATGTCCTCTCGCATTGCCTTCTATTTGTAAAGTGAAAAACATGCAGTCAATATATGATTGGTATGAAGCATATACCTGGTAGTACCTAGAACTTTCAAGTTAAATCTGTATGTAGAGGATTAAATTAATGAATGACAACTAGATTAATAAATGACAAAAATTGGGTTAAAAATATTGATTTTTTACATTTTTCCAAGTGAATATAGCTGTTTCTCAATGTATTCTAACTTTTTATTACTTTTATCGAACTGAAAATTGAGTCCAAAATAGGAGTACTGACAAATTTTGCAATCTATTCCTTAGTTACTTGACAGGCATATTTCAAAACAGAAAATTGAACACTGTTGTATGATAATTTAAGTCAGTAAAAATTGGCAGTTCTATGATAATCAGACATGTGTAACACTCTTGTGCTAAAACTGTAATGCACCATAAAACAAAAACACTCTTTAACAGTGTATGTATACCATGTGGTAAATTATGTCGTAAATGCTAGTTGGAAGGCAATATTGTGCTTCAAATAAAAGTTTTAAACAGAGATAACTTGACTATTTATTCACCATTTTAAATGAAACATGGAGCACTGTCAAAACATTATTTTGGAAACAGGTTCATCAAATTGTTTGACGAAACTTACCACCTAATCAAACTCATGTAATGAAACGAAAGCGAGGCTTTACTGCCCTTTGTTTCATTTATAAAGTGAAGAACAAGAAGTATAATGTTTGTTTTAAGTCAACATTCAAAACAAAATCATGCCTTCCGATGTACCATTTATGACGAGATTTATCATGTGGTATACACACACTGTTTAAGTAACACAAAAACACTGAAAAAAACATTTCAACAAAGCAACTCAAAAACTCAAAATAAAATAAAAATACGTTTTAACATGTTAATTCAAAAGACGAATACAGCCATAGCATTAATATGGCTGTCAAAAAATACACAAAGTGCTCTTAAACACACACACATTTTGAACACCTCTTAACCAGTGAAGTAAAGGACCTGGTCATTGTCTATAAAAAATTGCCAAAAAAAGAAAAGAAAATGAATGGTTTATCTATGAAGCAATGACATCCCAGATCATTTTGACACTCAAAGTCTATTAACAGTTAGGTAACAAGCATTTACATTTAGAAATGATTTTATTATTTGTAAAAAAACAAACTTTTGTTGTGGTAACTAATAAATGTGTGTCCAAACTGACAAACATTTATGGGATCTTATGTCCATGATGGGATGTTTTGTTTACCATGTCAAAATGATCTGGGATGTTTTGTCCACCCTGTGCAAATGATGTGGGAGGTTTAGTCCATCTAGTCAAAAATGGCATGGGATGATTTGTCTGGCTTCAACCATTTCCTACCATCATTTACAAATAATTTTTACCTGTTGGGTAACATGCAAAAAATCTGCTAAGAAGGTATACAAGTGTAGAACAAAACCAGAAACATAAGAAACCAATCGACAATCTAACATCCATTCTACCTCTTCCCCTGTATAACCTGAACTGAAAATGCAATAAATATGATAAAAAGAAAGTTTCCACATCCAATATTTGAGAAGGGGCTTAGGATCAAATAAATGCATTAAGCAATTATAAAGAAATAGTTCACAGGGTCATATGACATTTAAAGGACCGGACATTCAGCCCCTTAAGGTATATATATATAAGGTGTTAGCTGACTGGCTGGTCCTTAAAATGCCATATGGCCATTAGAGTGTGTTTTATTTTTATATAATACCAAACGTTTTATATTACCATTGTTTTAAAACAATCTACCATCCAGCTGTTGTCAGGCCATGTTTACTGGGACAACTTTTAGTCTATGTGAGAATGTAAAGGCTGCATTGAAGTTTTATGAAGTCAGTGTTCCATGAAGTATTTTTGGATATTTCCAGACCGACCAAAGGTATTCTATGAACTGCTGATATCATAAAAACTTATGTTTAACAAGAGATGTTTGTCAAACATTATGCCCCCCCCCTGAGCGCCATGTTGTCAGGATTATATGGACAATTGAATGAGGTCCAAGAATTGTCGAGTTTGCTTTCAAGGTCACTGTGCCCTTGACCTTTGACCCCTAAAATCAATAGGGGTCATCTACTGGTCAGGCCCAACCTCCATGTCAAGTTTGATGACCATAGGTCCAAGAATTGTCGAGTTTAATTTCAAGGTCACTGTGACCTTGACCTTTGACCCCTAAAATCAATAGGGGTCATCTACTGGTCAGGCCCAACCTCCATGTCAAGTTTGAGGGCCATGGGTGCAGGCATTGTTGAGTTATCACTTGGACAACCTTTTATCATTCAAGGTCACTGTGACCTTGACCTTTGGCCCAATGACCCCTAAAATTAATAGGGACAATCTCCTGGCCAGGCTCAACCTCCATATCAAGTTTGAGGGCCATGGGTGCAGCCATTGTCAAGTTATCACTCGGATAACCTTTTACCATTCCAGGTCACTGTGACCTTGACCTTTGGCCCAATGACCCCTTAAATCAATAGGGACCATCTTCTGGCCAGGCCCAACCTCCAAGTCAAGTTTGAGGGCCATGGGTGCAGGCATTGTCAAGTTATCACTCGGACAACCTTTTATCATTCCAGGTCACTGTGACCTTGACCTTTGGCCAGATGACCCCCAAAAACCATAGGGGTCATCTCCTGGTCAGGCCAATTCTCCAAGTCAAGTTTGAGGGCCATGGGTGCAGGCATTGTTGAGTTATCAATCGGACAACCTTTTACCATTCAAGGTCACTGTGACCTTGACCTTTGGCCCAATGACCCCCAAAAACAATAGGGGTCATCTACTGGTCAGGCCCAACCTCCAAGTCAAGTTTGAGGGCCATGGGTGCAGGCATTGTTGAGTTATCACTCGAACAACCTTTTACCATTCAAGGTCACTGTGACCTTGACCTTTGACCCATTGAGCCCAAAAAACAATAGGGGTCAGCTACTGGTCAGGCCCAACCTCAAAGTCAAGTTTGAGGGCTATGAGTGCTTGCATTGTCACGTTATCACTCGGACAACCTTTTACCATTCAAGGTCACTGTGACCTTGACCTTTAGCCTGATGACCCCCAAAAACAGTAGGGGTCATCTACTGGTCAGGCCCAACCTCCATGTCAAGTTTGAGGGCCATGTGTGCAGGCATTGTTGAGTTATCACTCGGACAAGCTTTAAAATTATTTTACCATTAAAGGTCACTGTGACCTTGACCTTTGACCCGATGACCCCCAAAATCAATAGGGGTCATCTACTGGTCAGGCCCAACCTTCATGTGAAGTTTGATGACCATACGTCCAGGAATTGTTCAGTTATCACTCGGACAAGCTTTGGTCTACCGACGGACCGACTGACCGACCGACCGACCGACCGACATACCGACATGCCTGTGCAAAGCAATATACCCCTCTTCTTCGAAGGGGGGCATAATAATATATTGCTGTGTAAAATATTAAAAATAAATCCTTATTTGCCATATCAAAGGATTTGTCTTAATCTTTCCTTCATAGGAATATTATACTAATATTTTATTTTTTAATAAAACATTATGTTAGATGTTAATAATTGATGCAGATTCAAACAATTTTGTAATTTCCTTTTCAATCTTTTTCAAATTGCAGTATTTAAGTTTTATGTTAATTAATGCTGCAGTTGCCAAGCAGTAAAAACCTCATCCAGCAATACAGAAGTATGGGTTCAAATCCTCCTGCCTATCAAATCTCTTTTATTTTAAAGCTTTTTTACTTATTTTTGTTGATTTTAGAATTTTAGAAATAATTATGATTTAAGATTACATGCTTGTTAAAAAAAATAAACACAATTTAGTTGTGGTTATTTCAAAACTGCATCTTTAAAGGGGCTGTACTCCATATGATAAAATAGCTAAAAAAAAAGAAAGAATACTGTCAAAAACTGACATAAACTTGGTATCGATGTGTACAATGCATTGAAACTTACTAACTGAAGTACCACATAGTTTACAATTAAATTATTTTTCACAGTTTTTTCGTATTTTTCCATTAAAAAAGATTACTAGGTATGTCTACCTAGTAGAATACATTCCTTATGCGTGATTGGCTAGTCGATGTTATCACGTGATATTTCCAAGTTAGGTATATAGTTTAAATATTCCAACCTTTTAGGGTAAGCCTGTAGCACAGTGGATACAACACTGGCCTGCAATTTTGGCGACACCCATTCGAACCCTATCTCTGACTCTATTTCGTTTTACATTTTGTTATTTTTTTTAATTATGATATCAAAGAGTCAAACATTTTATTAAATAATTGTCCTGAGATTTGTTACAAAAAAAAATAAATTTGGTGCCAATCTGGTGTATAGTCCCTTTAAATTCACAACTGATACATTTACAAGGTATATTGTTCTGCGGCATGTTGAATAAGAAAGATTAAAACAATTAATATTATTTAGCAAACAATTTTCAGCTTTATGATTTTTAAGGCTTAGTCTATAGGTTTTGGGTCACAATTAATCGTGGATGAGGGACGGGAGTTTCATACCTTATCACTGGTGGACATCTGTCCAGAAGACATCTCAATATAGAAACCAACGTCACGCTTGGCTGCCTCCCGGGCACAATTTAGGCTAAGTTTCACAATTCCTTCACTGTACACCTGTGTAAAATCATTATTTATTAAAAATGTTTCATAGTCAAACATATATCTGTATCATAAACATCTTAATTAAGAAAGACAACTCCATAGCACAATTTGAAACTAAGATTCATAATTCCTTCATGGTACACCTGTGTAAAATTCGGCGAAAATACCTCATAAAAATCGAGCCAAACAGGAATGTTTATCTTCATTATAAAGAAATCAGTCCTTTATATCTAGTTCAAGACAAAGAGGAATTCGAACCAAGCGAGTTTGAGTCAAAGGGGCTTGACTGTATGTTTTATAATCAAACATATTAACATCTAAATTTAGAAGGAAAAATCTGAGGCTTGGCCCCATCTATTGCATAGTTTGATCAGACTTATTTCATTATAAGTTCCTTGCTAATACCTTAAATGTGAAAGTAAATGCAATTTGCAATTTTGTTCTTAACTTTAACTGAAATTAAGAAATATCAAGGTAGAGGTTGAAGCTTGCTTGTAGTATAATAGTTGGTATAAATTTGTATATTCTTCAAAATTATACCAAAACAAGACAGGAACCCAAAATTCACATAAATATAATTTGCATTTTGGGTCACCTTATGCTCTTGTTTTAAAAAGTTTCGCCATTATTCTAGCAGAACTAATCAAAAGATAAGTGATATTTCCCAACCAAATGAGTTGTTTTGAGTTTATTTAAGATGTCCCATTTTTCCCAGATATTGATAATAATACTATACAGAGTAAATACAACCACAGACCTATAAACCAAAACTTTGTTCATGTGAACAATGTGATTAATGAAATCGTTGTTAACTTTTAAAAGAAAAATATTTGATGATATGCTCACATGATGCAATGACACCAGCTTTCTTAGGTTTTGGGAACCAGGCAGGTTTTCTAAATTTGCATTCATTGGGGGCCTTTCAAAAGATTTATTCTGAATAGTTAAGCAGACTCAAACAACACTCAGAAGAAAAATTAGACAAAAGACACCTTAACCAATACGCCACAAGGCGTATACAACAGTGATTGATATTTTGACCTTCAAACGATACATTGATAACATCATGTGATAACGTCAATAAAACAATCACGCAACAAGGCTGAAATGAGTTAGTAACGCTATTGAAAATTGTGGTCTTCATAGACAATATATGAGCATATATCAACATTTGTTGAAGGGTTCCAGCTGTCAGTATCTTAGTTTTAACACTGACATTTGCCTCACTTTATTTTGTAATAAAAAAGAAGTGTATTTTTGAACCAAGAGAGAGTCCCTTTAAAGAATATTCAGGAGTTAGATGCTGGTATTTGCATGAGTCCAGTGACTATTTTTCAAATTTTTTGCTCTTTCAAATTTCAAATTCACTGCTCGGTGGAAAATGTTTTATTATCAAATTTATCAACATGCTTCATACAATTAACTCTTAGATTTACCTTATCTGACTGACCATACTTGGTCTCTGCAGCCAGATTTATGACCAGATCGAATTCTCCACCTGCTGTAGTAAACACGCCAGCCATGGAGCTTGCACTGATCAGGTTTGCATGCTTGAATTCAACTAGTGGATTTGCAAAACACTCCTGAAAAACATATAACATGGTCAAATTCACCTACAGAAAAACGTATTCAGTATAGTGAATAAGTGTGTTAGTTGGAACAATACTAATAGAGCCACATGCAGATTTTTACCATTGCCCTATTGCTTGCTTTTTTCCTGAGGGATGAAAGTGCAAGACTGAAGAAAACATGCGGGCAGATGTTTTGACATAATAGGCAGATTGTTCAGAACTTTGTTTAAATTAACCACGATGTTAAATTCATCGTTGTTAACTTTCATATCTTTACTCCTCGAGAACTAGAATGGACAGATTTTTTATTTACTGTATTTCTAACCAGGTTCGATTTTTGATTTACACTGTATTTCTACCAGGTTCGATTTGTGACTTACAGTATTTCTAACCAGGTTTGATTTGTGATTTACAGTATTCCTACCAGGTTCGATTTGTGACTTACAGTATTTCTAACCAGGTTTGAGAGGTAATTTACAGTATTTCTAACCAGGTTTGATTTGTGATTTACAGTTTTTTTTAACCAGGTTTTAGACATAATTTACAGTATTTCTAACCAGGTTCAATTTGTGATTTACAGTATTTCTAACCAGGTTTGATTTGTGATTTACAGTATTTCTAACCAGGTTTGATTTGTGATTTACAGTATTTCTAACCAGGTTTGATTTGTGATTTACAGTTTTTTTAACCAGGTTTGAAAGGTAATTTACAGTATTTCTAACCAGGTTTGATTTGTGATTTACAGTTTTTTTAACCAGGTTTTAGACATAATTTACAGTATTTCTAACCAGGTTCAATTTGTGATTTACAGTATTTCTAACCAGGTTTGATTTGTGATTTACAGTATTTATAACCAGGTTCGATTTGTGATTTACAGTATTTCTAACCAGGTTCGATTTGTGATTTACAGTATTTCTAACCAGGTTCGATTTGTGATTTACAGTATTTCTAACCAGGTTCGATTTGTGATTTACAGTATTTCTAACCAGGTTCGATTTGTGATTTACAGTATTTCTAACCAGGTTCGATTTGTGATTTACAGTATTTCTAACCAGGTTCGATTTGTGATTTACAGTATTTCTAACCAGGTTCGATTTGTGATTTACAGTATTTCTAACCAGGTTTGATTTGTGATTAACAGTATTTCTAACCCGGTTTGATTTGTGATTTACAGTATTTCTAACCAGGTTCGATTTGTGATTTACAGTATTTCTAACCAGGTTTTATTTGTGATTTACAGTATTTTTAACATGGTTTGAGACATTGGTTTCAGATGTACATGTTTTATCTAAATAAATGAGCATATATTGTAACAAAATTGTTCACCTTTTAAGATTAAGAACAATGATTTTAACATGATTGTTAACTTTAACAAAGTTCTGAACAATCGGCCCATATAGTACTGTCACACACTGTAATACAACATAGATTTTGGTTTTAACATTTTCATTGCCATGATATTGCTAGAGATTACATATTGTTTAACATATCTGATAAATTATATACCATAAAGCATTAATTTTATATTGTCATTGTTGAAAATATGCAGAAAGTTTTATTTTTCTTCAACAGTTTGTGTATTAACACAGACATTGGCTAGGACAATCCCTCAACTTTTTCCTTCTTACCAACAATTTTATTTTACCTTGTGTGAGGCATTCATCCAGGCCATTTGTGGAGGCACCTTATCACAAACCCGGATCTAAAATGTATACCACAAATGTTGCATATTATCCAATGTATATGTGCTCTTCATCTACTGAGAAGGGCGATACATGTCAAACAATGAATATTTGATGTAGGTGTTTGAAAATTTGAAAAAGATTGATAATCTCACGAGAAAAATAATTAACAAATGCAACTTATTTGAATATTTATTTATTTTTAAAATGGATCCTTTGCATACTTTACTTAAAATTGCACTCTTATTCCCAAAAAAGATTTACCACAATAAATAATATTGTTAATAAAGAACCATTGTTTTCGACATTTTTTGTCCTTTTTTGGTTTATTAAAACAAATGTATTAAATGTGTTAAATCTTATTTGTGAGTAAGAGTGCATCTTACAGCTTAACAGGCCTACAAGTAAGAAGCTTATTTCAATTTAAACGTAAAAACACATGCTTAAATTTGATTTTGATAAAAAAACAATGGTATATAATTTTAATTAAGATTATTCCTATTTTTAAAATGTATAAACTGTTAAATAAGTTTATCTTATTTATATTAGAGAAAAACAAAAATAGTGAGGCTAGCTTAAACCTGGGATGCTCCAAAAGTTTCAAGATATTTGGTCCAGGGGAGGTGCTTGAATCAACCTTTAAAGCTGCACTCTCACATATTGAATGTTTTAACAACAATTTTAGTGTTGGAAAGAGCCATTTTTGCGAAAATGCATGGAAACCAGATATAAATATAAGACTGCTGACAAAAAATTACATTGCAGATTTTGATATTTAAGCTAAAAAATTGATGTTTTATGCATATTTCTTAAACCGTTAATAGCGGTTAAAGCCATAAAACATGAATTTTCGAACGGAAATATGAAAATCTGCGATCGGATCTTTTGTCAGCAATCTTTCATAATTGGTTTGCAGATATTTACACAAATATTTGCACGACAAAAAATAATAAGTTGTAAAAACAGTAAATCTGTGGGAGTGCAGCTTAAAGCAGTTTCATCATAATTATGCACAGAGATCCATTAATGTTTGTTACAATGTTCACTTTATTACCTTGCTTGCCAGGTCATTCTTTATCAGAAACTGGACAAAATTTCTGCCAATAAAGCCAGTACCTAAAAAACAAACATCATGAACACTTAAATGTTTCCATTGTACATTTTTTAAACAAAATACTAATATATTATACTTGAATGCTATTCAATTTGCCATTTCAGTTTTCACCAAGTCAAGGGCTGTAACTCTTGGCTCACTGCATGATGTGTCAGATATGGAAAATATGAGACTTAAGTCTAAAATAAATACAAAAATAAGATTTTTTTTTCAAGCTTGGGCAGAAGAAAAAAGCAAACTGCAGCCAGTGCAGGGTTCAAATCTACAACTGCTTGAACACTTTGGGTTTTGGCTAAAGCGTTATGGAAAGGTGCTGCACCCTGTCCTTTTATGGGTAGCAACTTTCTGCCCTCATTGAGACCAGCTTGCTACTCTTATGCCTTCAAAGAATTAAATGCTTAATATAATAAAATACTTCTTTAGTTTTGATAACAAGAGGCCCAAGAGGGCCTATGCTCTACTGGCATGGCTCTTGTGGTAATTTTCAATCCAGAGCATGTACGTATGATTAATAGGCAACAAATATATAGCTCAATTTTTGTGTTTGAGTTAGCTGAAAATGCTGCACGTTCAACATCTGAAGACAGAAGGTGTTGTAAGTAGATTAGTTGCATGAACTATTTTAATATGTGCCAAGTAAAGGTAATCTGGAGGTAAAAAATATTTGCTTTCAAAACTGTACTCGTGGTCAAAATTTCATTTCTGTAGCTTTAAAAATAAAAAGTTGGTCAAAAGGTCAAAGTCAAGGACATCGGAGGACAACATTGATGCTCGTTTGCAATACTGTACACATGGTCAAAATTTCATAGCTGTAGCTTTAAAAATTAAAAAGTAAGTCAAAAGGGGTGGGGCCAGCTTTTGCCCAAGGGGCATAATTTTAAAGGTTTTGCTAGACAGTCATCTTAAAATGCTCCACAACAAATAATCAAAGGTATGAGCCTTGTGGTTTGAAACAAGAAGATTTTGAAAATATTTCTCAAATAAGTCATTAGGAAACTTGTGACCCCCAGGGCAGTGCCAGTTTGACCCAATGGGCATAATTTGAACAATCATGGTAGTAGACCACTAAATTAAGCCTTGTTCAAAATAGCAAGGATCGCCATAGCTGTTTCAGACAAAAAGGTTTTTAACATTTCCCAATCAAAGTATACCAAACCTGTGAACTCAGGGGCGTGGCCAGTAATGACCCCAGGGGCATAAATTGAACAAACATTCACAAGCATTTGTGACTTTACATGTAAACTTGGCTAAAAATAGACTTCGCTCATGTAGACTTGGCTAAAAATAGACTTAGCTAAAAATAGCATGTGTTTATACTTTCAAGACCCATAATCTAGGAATGCATGGGCGGATCTGGCTGGTTTTTAAAAGGAACCGAGCTTTAATGGATATCGAAATACTGTACAAGTTTCATCGAGATACAATCAAAACTGAAGACTGTATCATGTTCACAAGCAATTGTTTACAGACGCATGGATTTTTTATACTTTCAAGGCATGGAATCTAGGCATGCATAGGCTGATCTGGCTGGTTTTCAAACGAAACAGAGCTCTAATGGATATCTAGATACTGTACAAGTTTCATTGAGATACAATCAAAACTGAAGACTGTATCATGTTCACAAGCAATTGTTTACAGACGCATGGATTTTTATACTTTCAAGGCCCATAATCTAGGCATGCATGGGCGGATCTGGGTTTTCAAATGGAACAGAGCTCTAATGGATATCTAAATACTGTACAAGTTTCATCGAGATACAATCAAAACTGAAGATTGTATCGTGTTCACAAGCAATTGTTTACAGAAGCACAGACGCACGAATGCTCAGACGCACATACTACGTACACATTACCATTGCATCAGCTCTTCTGGCCTTTGCCCAGTAGAGCTAAAAAAAAATTCATTATTCTACAATTAAGCACAATACCTGTAACCACACATTTTCTGTGAAATTAAAAATGTTTTCTGCAGCACCCTGTCCTTTTCGAACCCTGGCTAAAACCCTAACACTAGAATACTGGAACAGATTTCTACGGTTAAAGTTAGTACCTATAAAGGCTGAATCTTTCATGTACGTAAATCCTGACCATCCCCTGAAGTCAATGAATGCGCTCATGGTACCCAAGCCTTATGGAATGAGCTTACATTAGGCCACTGATTTTTCATACTGCAGACTACATGTCTAAGTTTTTGCGATAGGTATGTTGCAAGAGAACTTATATAACAGAGATATATCTAATGCTAGATAAACACATAAGCCAGATTGTTTTTTTTATATACTGGTTTAAACATTGATCGAAAAGGCTCTACGAGAAGTACAGTTCTGGAACTGCTCTGCCATCTTCGGCAAGCTTTAAAATGAGTAGATTTTAACGTAATAAAAATTTTATGCTCAATTAACTGATGTGATATTTACTTTTTCTAGTAGTCCAACGGACTATTGACTAGTATCAATTTCTTGTAGTCCGATCAAAATTCTGGTAGTGTCCGACTACCTGACTAACGTTAGTGTCGAACCCTGGGCTACCTTAAAACATACATGTATGTCTTACAGTGGCGTACCTAGCTTAACAAAATACTCCAGAGCGTAGTACTGAAAAAATAACAAATGTTTTAATTGCGAAATTTGATGTAAAAACCCAACCCTTATCAGGGTAAGGCACAATAGTACCCATAATTATAACATACTAAGCAAATGTTACAGTTCAGTACAAGACATAATGGTTGAAAAAAGGCCGGAATGTTTAATCTTTGTTTGAATTTTACATGTGATTTGTGTAAAATTGTAGCGTTTAAAAGCACAAAAAAGGCATGAAATATACGCCAAATTGCACCAATAAAATACAGGGGAGGATGCTTCTGGACCCCCCTACAAGCTGGTTGCGAGTACAAGATATATATCTCTAGGCTGTCTTATGTGTCATCAGGGATGATAACAGGGCCAAGTTGCCAATCCTGAAAATGTCTGCGTGGGGTTCAGGGGGCCGCTAAAGGCCCCCGATGGGTCCAGGGCAAAGCCCTGGTGGGGGGACAAGGGGGTTGAAGCCCCCCGAAGCTTTCAGTATTTCAGGGTTTCTAATACCCTTTTTTGCCTTAGAATAGTGTTCAAGGATTACAACTTTCGGTTTGGTAGATATAATTATGTCCAACAGGAGACTTCCGCAATCAGAACAATTATCAGGAATCTTCACACACTTCGCATAAGACATGTACCTTACATTTTGGTTCAGTTGTCCACTTCCCATTAAAACTCAACTGGCTATGACCAAATGCCTGTGCATTAATAGTCTATACTGTGGGATGTTTGATAATTAATAATGAATAACATATCAAATATCAAGCTTGCAAATGTTTATTATAAAGCGTTATTTATTCAAATTTTATATATCAGACATAAGAGTATTTATTCCATTATCTGCACATTTGATGAGAATATAATATTATTATATATATTATTCCAAGTAATATCCAAATGGGACTGTAAATGCTTTGGCAGGGTAACCGTTGTGGACATGGCGGGCTGTGTCACCATCAATGTCTATGAGGTGAGGGACAAGTTGACGTATTCTGGTCTCTAAGCCAGATTTGTTCTCCTCATGATGTTACAGGTGTCCAGTAGGCAACAGGGGTTACACATGAGGATCCAACTGATCTTGTTGAAGCGGAGGTCTCCAGATACTTAGGCACCAAAGTGGACCCCGGACAAACAGTCCTGGGGTGGTGGAGGGATCATGAAGAATCATTCCCAAGATTGTCTAAGTTGGCCAAAAAGTACCTATGTTGCCAGGCTTCATCTGTATCTAGTGAGCGAGTTTTCAGCCTAGCTGGGCAGGTGGTTAGCAAGAAGAGATGTAGGATGAATCCAGATCTCATTGACCAGACAATATTTCTAAACAAAAACTTAGAGTCATACTGGTAGATTCATACATGTGACTTTCTGATGTGAACATTTCAGTTTGTTGTTTATGCTTTTTATTTAGAAAATAGTTTTGTTTCTGTTTTATGATTTTAAGTGCTATATCATGAAAAATAAATATGTTATTTCTATTCTTTGAATTATACATAAAATTCAGCGTACATAGACAAAGAGATACCCATTTACTTCAAGTATATTACTAAAAACCACTGCTCTATAATATCCGATTATAGCCGATGTCTAATCAGTTGATGGTTTCGGATTGTAACCGATAATCGATTGTAAAATTCAGCCGATTGCCCATCACTACCAGTAGCACACACTCTAGATTGTCCCACGGCAGTTTAAGTCTCTCAAACAGGCTTTCATATTCCTTGAAAATTGATTCAGAATCAGCCCTTGTAATTTTTAAGGAGGACAAATGTCTCAACAAATAGCTGCAACAGTTTTCTCATTTTATGTGTTTGTTGACTCATCTAAGTTCAAACAAAACCGAGTATCACTTAACTCCTCCACAAGTTCATCATTGAAATGGCTTGCCTCTCCGTAAGTCATCTTATATGATGCTGTACACCTTTGAAGTTTTAATTCGCTGAGAGCTTTTGTATTATTGGCAAATGTCTTAAGTAAGACTCACTACATGTGGTACCAGGGAGTATAGAAGGTCATGATCAGCCATAAATCCAAGAATCATGGCCTCTGAATTGAATTGTTGGTCATTGACAGGAACAACCAGATGCACTGGCTGAGGTGTCTGTTCATCCCTGACTTTTGGAACCATCAACATACCTGGAAATACAAATTACAACTATAGACATTAAATCTCACTCAAACTGGGTCCTCAAGAAAATTTGTTGAACTGTCTCAAATAGAAAATAAACTGATTGCCTTTACTTAATATATATTACTACTACAAACTATTAATTCATTTTTTCTTTAAATTTTAAACAACCCAATTTTATCTATCTATCTATCTCTGTTTAATGTCAACCCCTCTTCCGAGTGCGCACCGGCTTGTTAGAGAAAAAAATAAAACACTGATGAGGCAAATCACATCAGAAAAGTGAGAACTCGGGTATAAAAATGAACACAATTTAGGTAATATGATAAAAAGTGATTGGTGAACTGGTAAAAGGATAAAAACACTGCTTGCTTATCTAATGCTTAATGGTTGTTACAGCCACCTTGAATGTGTGGGATAGTGATTTTCAATTGAACTGTCCATTATGGTCAACAGCCACTTCTTATTGAAAATAATGCTTCAACCATTATGAGAACAATAAAGAAACGGTTTACATCGTAAACTTCAATCGGCCAAATAAAATTTGTAAAATAAAAATCGTTTATATTACAAAAAAATCCGAATCGGGATGTCCGAAATATTGCTATATGCTAAAAGCCATCCTCAGTTTTAACACATTCTATTAACTTTAAAAGTAAAGTTTCGGGAATTTCTCTGATAACTAAATAGCAAATATACCTTTAAATGGACGAATCGATGTTTTTTAGATGTTGGTGGTGGTCGTGATTTTCCAATACTCTTTTATTAATCTTCGTCGTCTGTCATATCCGGATACGAACCATCCGGATACAAGTTTCTTATTGTCCTATCGGTAATTTCCGTAATCACCCGACACTATCTTAACCAATCATATAGCTCGATTGCCAAGACGTAAATAGGTTCGTTAATTTCCGGCTTTACAGTTTCACTTCCGGAAAACTCACCTTTCGTACCCATATTGTTCGAACATAGCTCGAATCGCTCCCTGTACCCCTCCCTCCCTAGAAAAAACTCAACAGATTTACATATATCTCAAAATCGATCCGTGGGGCCTTAAATCCGGAATTCCGGATTAATCCGGAATTTTATCATCCCTGTGTCATTCTTCGATAACGGTATCATGCAATTCTAGTTAAAAGGAGATTGTCTTAAAACTAGCTACTTTGAAATCTTCTGTTTAATAGGTATATAGGATATCTGCTATTACCAATTTTTTCATGCATAAAGCAGTGATATATTGTTTTTTTTAATTTACTGTAATGATTTTGAGGCTGAAGTCAAACAGACTCAGACACTGAGACTCTCGAGTAAATACGCTACTCTGTCAGATGAAACTCAATTATTACTTATGATCAATAAAACCATTTCTTTTGAATATAACAATATATAGTTATATAATCGTAGCAAAACAAATTACCTCCTAAAACAAGAACTTTTGGCTTTTCTGTGCAAGCCGCCATCTTTGGTGGCAGACAACAGATTAATAGTTAGGGTTCTTGTAGGTGCAACGCAGTGAGCTCCCTTGTCACACACCAACAAACTACTAGATGTGCAAAGGTAAAATATTGGTTTAGTTTACAACTCATATTAAGCCATTCGGTTTTGATATAGATAATTTTACATAGTTTTATTCGTCAATCGTTCTTTTGTTTTGTAAATGCATAACACAATATTTTGAAGCACTAAATATTAACAATAGTACTTGCAATGGAAACTTTAGATGTTAACATCAAAATGCTTAATGTTTAAGCGTTTTGATTAGCATCATATGGATGTGGCTCATAGCGACCAATACAGAAATAAACGCTTAAATGCCCTCGCTCCAATTTGCAACACAGATTAACAAGGTGATAACAAAATCAACTGAAACCTGCACCTATACATTTGTTTCGGTCAGCAATATCGCATTTGTTTCGGTCAGCAATATCGCATTTGTTTCGGTCAGTAATATCGCATGGTAGTGGTGGTGCTGGTGGTGGTGGTGGTGGTGGTGGTGGTGGTAGTCGTAATAGTAGTAGTAGTAGTAGTAGTAGTAGAAGTAGTAGTAGTAGTAGTAGTAGTAGTAGTAGTAGTAGTAGTAGTAGTAGTAGTAGTAGTAGTAGTAGTAGTAGTAGTAGTAGTAGTAGCAGCAGCAGCAGCAGCAGCAGCAGCAGCAGCAGCAGCAGCAGCAGCAGCAGCAGCAGCAGCAGCAGCAACAGTAGTAGTAGTAGTAGTAGTAGTAGTAGTTGTAGTAGTAGTAGTAGTAGAAGTAGTAGTAGTAGTAGTAGTAGTAGTAGTAGTAGTAGTAGTAGTAGTAGTAGTAGTAGTAGTAGTAGTAGTAGTAGTAGTAGTAGTAGTATTTTTCAGTGTGAAAAAACAACAACAGTAACCAATGTAACCGCGTAACCCGCTATTTCAGATAGAAAAAAACGACACTTTTTCAAACTTTTCAAAAACTTTGATGTTACTCATTGTAACTAATGTAACTGCATAACTCTGATCATATGTCGACCTGTAAACTCGATTTTTGATGAAAATTTTCGATGTACCCGATGTAACCGGTTGTAACCAATGTAACCGCGTAACCCGCTATTTCAGATAGAAAAAACAACAACACTTTTTCAAACTTTACAGAAACTTTGCTGTAACTCATTGTAACTAATGTAACTGCATAACACTGATCATATGTCGACCTGAAAACTCGATATTTTTTGGTTGAACTTTGACTTTGTTTTCATTGTATGTAATATGTTCTTTTTATTTGGCTGTAACCCATGTAACTATAGCGTGAGAAGGGTTACAACATTCGAAGCTCTCATTTTATGGGCTGATTTTGGGCGCTAATTGAATATTTAGCACTTTCCATTTATTTATGTTGTTTAAAACTGATAATTGTTTAATGCTATTTGCTCTTCTATTTTGATTATTTGTTTCAGATAATGCAAAAATGCATCGAATTTTCATTTTCATTTTTTTCATTAAGATCATTAAAAAAATACAGATATTACTGTACTTTTTACTATTCCCAATAGGGCTTCGTGTTTGTAAATTGTTATATTCATTGGCGTCAATGCAATAAAGTTGTTTAATTTGTTCCATAGCTGTTGTGTTTTTCTACACTCCCAATATAAATGTTCAATTGATTCTACATTTGAATTGCAAAATGTACAATCACGCGAGTTGAAAAATGCCTAAAAGAAATCATCTCATGGATGAATTCAAGCATGTTAAAATTGAATGCAGACAAAACTGAGTTAATTCTTTTTCAAGTCAAAAACACTCCAAACTTATAGAAAATCTTGAACTGGAAATTGGTGATTCGAGCATAAAACCATCAAAAACTGTTCGAAAACTTGGTTTAACGCTTGATTCGAACATGCACATGGATCAGCACGTTAATTCGGTGACTCGAACATGCTATGGCCAAATACGACAGATTGGTCACATTCGGCCATAATTGACAACTGATGCCATCAAGACCCTTATAAACTCGCTTTTGACATCACGATTAGATAACTGCAATGCTCTCTTGAATGGCGTGCCAAAATCAACAACGAGCAAACTGCAAACTGTTCAAAACACAGCTGCACGTCTCATTACGAAAGCAACCCGTTTTGAACCCATAACACCAATCCTTAAAGATCTTCACTGGCTTCAAAAACAAGATAGAATTAAGTACGAAATTCTCATTCAAACATTCAAGACCTTGCAAGGCCAGTCGCCGGTGTGCATGATAGACTTATAGTAGAGGTCTGCGTGCCAACTAGAAACCTGAGATCAGCAAGTGCAGCAACCACCCTTGTGCCACAAAAATGTCAACTGGTGATAGGAGTTACAAAGTTGCCGCAGCAAAAACATTGAATTCTCTCCCGGGCAATCTCAGAAAAGATTCATCACTTAATTCATTCAAAAGAGCTCTCAAAACACACCTTTTCAAAACTTCCTACTACGTACTGTATAGATAACAACATGGACGGTTTTTACCCCTCCTAACTTTAACGATTGTTGTTGTTTTCTTAATCTTATACTCAAATAATCTGGTGTAATAATAATAATAATAATAATAATAATAATAATAATAATAATAATAATAATATTATTATTATTATTATTATTATTATTATTATTATGATAATAATAATAATAATAATAATAATAATAATAATAATAATAATAATAATAATAATATTATTATTATTATTATTATTATTATTATTATTATTATTATTATTATTATTATTATCATTATTATTATAATTATTATTATTTACCCGAATGTTGACAATATGTACTGTCACACTGGAAGCCATGCAATATTTATATAGTTTATTATACCTCACTTATATTCTCTATGCTAAATTCCCTATACCCGAGCGGTCAATATTTTTATTATTATACCTCACTTATATTCTCTATGTTAAATTCCCTATACCCGAGCGGTCAATATTTTTTTAATATTGCCCGGTAATGTTGACTGGCAAAGTAATATCACATGCGCAGAAAAGATGCGCGTGTGCTTTATAATTTTTAATGGCCGCATTAATAACAAGAGCTGATATTATTATTATTATTATTATTATTATTATTATTATTATTATTATTATTATTATTATTATTAAAACGCTACATTTAATTGATTTTTTTAGTTAAACATTTTCGAACTACTTCTCCGGATGTTCCGGCATACATCCGAGGTTGTTTTTTCGATGGGAAATTGGCGAGGAGTTCCTAATTACAAAAAACTAATTTAATGCATTTTATTTTAAATCATCTGAATGTTTCATTACTTATGGTCTGATAATTCAGTCTGCGTGAAAGGGGATATTTATGTTTCGACCTGTCACACTATGTTGGAATCTTAACAGGAATTAATTGTCCGATGTCACGCTATAAAGGAATAATTGCTAACTGTATCTGATACAGCTGTGCCCAATTTATTGCAAGAAGACGTATTTGTGAGAAATATCAAATGGCTTTGAAATATAATATCCACTGAATTAAGATTATAATTTGTTCGTTTTTTTTCAATAGATGATTGCAAGAAAAAACAAGTGCATAAAAATGATATTGTTGTGTACAACGCGACACATGTATCTTTCGCAGTTTTTCCATAGTTTTTAAATGCGAAATTTACGTGCTTTATCTACAACATAAATCTGAGTTTAAGCAAGCCTTTCAATATACTTTAGTAGCACAAAACCTTACAATGATCTTGTTTTATTGCACAATGTTAAACCTTACAACACAGGAAAAGGCAACACATACATTTCACTTCAATTTCAATCAATCATTTATCATCAAAATCAATATATTGTTGGGGCTACTTATGATGGTTATGTTGGGCTTCAAACTAAAGTTGGGGTTACACATGTCGGGGCTACTCATGTTGGGTTAACTAATGTAAGGGTTACTTATGTTGGGGCTACACATGTCGGGGCTACTCATGTTGGGTTTACTAATGTAAGGGTTACTTATGTTGGGGTTACACATGTCGGGGCTACTCATGTTGGGTTAACTAATGTAAGGGTAACTTATGTTGGGGCTACACATGTCGGGGCTACTCATGTTGGGTTAACTAATGTAAGGGTTACTTATGTTGGGGTTACACATGTCGGGGCTACTCATGTTGGGTTAACTAATGTAAGGGTTACTTATGTTGGGGTTACACATGTCGGGGCTACTCATGTTGGGTTAACTAATGTAAGGGTTACTTATGTTGGGGCTACACATGTCGGGGCTACTCATGTTGGGTTAACTAATGTAAGGGTTACATATGCTGGGGTTACACATGTCGGGGCTACTCATGTTGGGTTAACTAATGTAAGGGTAACTTAGTTTGGGGTTGCACATGTCGGGGCTACTCATGTTGGGTTAACTAATGTAAGGGTTACTTATGTTGGGGCTACACATGTCGGGGCTACTCATGTTGGGTTAACTAATGTAAGGGTTATTTATGCTGGGGTTACATATGTCAGGGCTACTCATGTTGGGTTAACTAAAGTAAGGGTTATTTATGCTGGGGTTACACATGTCGGGGCTACTCATGTTGGGTTAACTAAAGTAAGGGTTACTTATGCTGGGGTTACACATGTCGGGGCTACTCATGTTGGGTTAACTAATGTTAGGTTTACTTATGTTGGGGCTACACATGTCGGGGCTACTCATGTTGCGATAACTAATGTAAGGGTTACTTATGTTGGGGCTACACATGTCGGGGCTACTCATGTTGGGTCAACTAATGTAAGGGTTACTTATGTTGGGGCTACACATGTCGGGGCTACTCATGTTGGGTTAACTAATGTAAGGGTTATTTATGTTGGGGCTACACATGTCGGGGCTACTCATGTTGGGTTAACTTATGTAAGGGTTACTTATGTTGGGGCTACACATGTCGGGGCTACTCATGTTGAGATAACTAATGTTAGGGTTATTTATGCTGGGGCTACACATGTCGGGGTAACTAGTGTTAAAGTTACTATGTTTTGGAAACTATGTTTGGGTAACTCATGTTAGCGTTACTAATGTTGGTGCTACTAATGTTGGGGCTACTAATGGTGTGGTTACTAATGTTGGGGCTACTTATATTGGTGTTAGTCATGTTTGGGCTACTTATATTGGGGTAACTTATGTTGGGGTAACCAAAGTTGGGGTTACTTATGTTGGGGCTACTCATGTTGGGAGTTATCTTAATGGGGCTACTAATGTTGGGGTTACTAATGTTCGGGTTACTCATGTTGGGGAAACTGATGTCGGGGTTACTAATGCTGCGGTAAATAATGTTGGGGTTACAAATGTTGGGGTCACAAATATTGGGTTAACTGATGTTAGGGTATATAATGCTTGGGCTACCTATGTTGGGGCTACTAAGTTGGGGTTACTAATGTTGGGGTTACACATGTTTGGGTCCCTAATGTTAGAGCGACAGATGTTAGGGTTTATAATGTTGGAGTTACTATTGTTCGGCTATTTATGTTGTGTTAACTGATGTTGGGGTTACTAAAGTTGGGTATTCTAATGTTGTGGTAACTTATTTTACAGAAAAAAGTGGTAAACTGCTTTTAAATATTTAGATTTACACGCCGGGTAAACGGAACATAATACCGGCGCAAACAATTTCATATATTACTTATTTACATGAAATATTAATTGTTAAAGGGGCTGTACCCCGTATGATAAAATTGCGAAAAGAAGGAAATTGTCGAAAACTGTCATAAACTTTGTATTAATGTGTACAATGCATTGAAACTTACTAACTGAAGTACCACATAGTTTACAATTTATTTAAGTTTAGCAGTTATTTCGTATTGTTCCATTAAAAAAGATTACTGGGTATGTCTACCTAGTAGAATTCATTCCTTATGCGTGATTGGCTAGTCGGTGTTATCACGGGATATTACCGAGTTAGGTATATAGCTTTATTATGTCACTCGATTAGAGTCAGCCGTCGTAGCTCAGTGTATACTACGCTGGACCCGGTCTCCGACTTAATTTTATTTTTACATTTTGGTACATTTTTTACAATTATGATATCAAAGCCTAACACATTCTATTAAATAATTGTCCTGAGATTCGTTACAGAAACAAATCTGGTGTACAGTCCCTTTATAAAAATGTAATAATCAGGATAAACAATTCTCCTATTAAAATATAACTTTTATGAACATATTTAACAATGCTACTGTCTATGAACACAATATAATACTAAAACTATCACACTATAATTATTATATCAAATTTAATAATACTTCTGTGTCGCATGGAGAGCATGGCAGACATATAGGGAGGCTGGTTTCTAGCCTTTACGCCCGCGTCATCCGCTGAGTCACAGGTTAATGCTTGCGCTAAAACTTGCGTATTTCTAATCAAATCTTTACCAAACAGTTGCACACTGTTGTTTATTGGTATAATATCTCGATTCAGTGAGATATTTGATCAACATGCGATTATATACAATGAAACGCCCGAGTGGTACTCGAACCTGCGACCCTTTCGGCGCATGGCTGAGAAAAAAAATAAAAATGTGTTACACTATTTATGCAAAAAGCTACAGAAACAAGCTCAGTAGCATAAAGTTTAAACACAAACCCGGTTTAATGTCAGTGGGCAAACGCCAAAGACATAGAACACAAAATCACAAACAAGAAACATAGAAGAACAGCACAAAACTCCACAAAGGGCACAGTGCATACATACTATATATATATATATATATATATATATATATATATATATATATATATATATATATATATATATATATATATATATATATAGGTATGTTTATCAAGAATTGTTAGATACCGCCTTGGAACGGTCAGTAAAATGTAAATTTACTGGGGGTCACAAACCTCACTCTTATCCCAACAATCCTTACTAAAGATAAAACGCAAAAGGTAAATCTTATCAAAGTATGCACAAGTTGACATCGGCAAAAGGCTTAACATACTTAGGATAATGCATACATACAATATCACTACATACAACAATTTTTAGCTACACAATGGTCTTTGTATCTTTCGAGCAACAGATTTATGCTAATGACGTTTGAGCCCAACACTTAATTCTTACAATTTTCTTGACCTCATCACGGTATTTAGAACCGGCCAAGCAGTACATAATGAAGTTGCAGGCATGGTTGGCGTACATCATCAGATTAGCGATTGCCAACCAGGGATCCTGTAGTTGAATATGACGTGGAACATCCCTGGGGACCCAATAAGGCTCACCAATCAAGTAGACACAAATCGGCAGCGTGCTGATAATGAATACCAAATTCAGACATACTTGTAGCAGGGCCAACCGAGAAATCTCTCTTTACGAACACTTGCGCTCACTCCTTCATTTTGAGGCAAGATTTGTGTGTTAAGCCTGGATTGAACTAGTGTGTAGACGATACAAATGATTCCTGTCAGAAGAACGGCAAATGGAATTAGTGAATAAGTATTAAGCCCAATCCATGTCCACGTGTTTATCATGAATTCCGCGTAGAATGAATCAGATGTAAAACACATCTTTTCCGACACGTCATTATTTGATATTTCTAGAAGTTCGATTCCATAAAGAATGTGACCATTTAGAATAAATGCTAATCCTCCAATTGCAAGCATTGCCAACTTTGCTGCAAGCCTGGTGCATACACTTTTGTGTTTGTGTATGTTCAGCGTCGCTAGCATCGGCTCAACTGTTATTGCAACCAATATCCAAACAGAGCAATCAATAAGGGAGACAAACAGCCATCCATGTAGCTTGCATTTAACGGTTGACACAAATCGAATATCCCAAAGAAACTTTTGCACCAGCCGATGAAGAGCCCAACATACAGAATTAGATGGTCAAACATTGCAAGTCCTAGGAAATAGGCGGTGGATGAATATTTGCTGTGCGTAGGTCGCGACAATATTATGATGGAAATAGCATTGCCCACAGTCCCAACTAGTATCAAAATGGGAGATACAAACACCCAGAGGCCCTTTCCGACTTGCAAGCCTAATTCAGACCTGAAGTTAGTGTAATTTCCTGCCATAGTTATGATCTTCCGAAGATTTACGAACGTGAATGTCACAGCTAAATACATCTAGTGCTTTGACCACAATGCAAGAGACGCTTTTATAGATAAAGAGATTTTGTAGACATGTTTCCATAGTGATGTATTCGTTGATTATACGAGAACAAAAGAGAAAGTGCAATTTTTCCGTCGGCAGTAGGATGCAAACTCAAGTATTTGGTATATTTAACCGTCAAGAAAACAAACAATTAAAACTAAATTTGTTAGTCCGAAACTTTTTTATATTTAAATGTTTCTGCTTTTTCATTTACAGGTGAGGCAATCATAAAACAATGTACAGAACAACAATGTTATCAGTTCAGTGAACATGTTTCTGTTTCAAAGGATTTTTTGACAATATGAAGCATTCAAAAGCACCTATTAATTCAAAATGCTATTTTGTCTTCGCTATTCGTGAATGTTAACAAAAATACAAATGTAAAACCTTACTTTATAAAAAAAATCTACCAGAGCATCTGCTTTTTTGAAGAAGCATTGTTTCCGTTATTATGTATGGTACTAAGGGTTTAAGCCTTTTGACGTCGCCAACAATAGGCAGACTAAAGCAATGCTCTTCTTATCTATTTGGTTTGGAAGTATTTGTGAATGTAAATGTATAACACATTATTATATAATGTAGTCATTTCCTGTCATAAACACGTACACCTTGCACCAAATGCAATAGATACCGTACAAGCATATAAACAAGAACAGCTTTAAACAGTTACATTGGTTCCGCAAAGTACCATATTCTTTCCCGTTGAAATTATTTTCGCCAAAGCCGGAATTAAACCGGATTTGGCTTTTCAGTACAAAAATATTTAACAGCAGTCAAGACCACTCGGCCATGGTGGCTACTAAGTCTTATAAGTTAATGAAGAATATTTAATTGACATGCGATTTTACTGGGAAAAGAGTTGTCTCCCTTGTCTCATGCATATTCATTAAAACGAGATTTTGACAGTCAATTGTCCCACGGTACTGATTTCGCCGACGATGGTTTGAGTTAAGCTGTACTTAGTTTGTCTAAATTTTGTCCAACGCCAAAGGGATGTGCCTAGCCTATTGATCCTTTTGCAATACAAACTCATGTTATCCTTGTTGAAAATGCGTACAAGCTGCGAAAGGAGACTGGAGGTATAATGTTCGTCGTAGACCATACAGAGCTTTTTAAATATTGTTTCTCAGCTAAAGAAGATTTGCAGTGCAACAATTTGTTTTATTGATTTTTATTAAACAGTAGGGAGTGCTACGAGCAGTGAAATGACAACAATTATAAGTTTAAAATCGTAAGAAATGCAAACACTCAAGGGTTGACGGTTAATACATCAAAGCACGGAATATTTTTTTTTCCTTAAAATAGTAGATTGCATGTGGTAAGAGAACAAGAAAGCCGGGAAAGGCTGTAGATTTAGGAGGAAGAGTGTGCATGAGTGGAAAAATCAACGCAAGAAATAAATTAATCCAAAAATACTCAGCACAAAGAAAAAGATAATTGTTGAAATAACTTAGGTGAGTTATTGCACGTTGCAAGTTGCGATTACATGAATGACGATAAACTAAATAATAAACCATATGACTGGATACTGTAATACTACAAGACACAATCAACACCTGCTCATTTTC
Organism: Mya arenaria; assembly: GCF_026914265.1. Taxonomy (NCBI): domain Eukaryota; kingdom Metazoa; phylum Mollusca; class Bivalvia; order Myida; family Myidae; genus Mya; species Mya arenaria. The sequence goes on from NC_069136.1 coordinate 14,275,775, forward strand.
AACCCTACATGTACTTTAATAAATGTAGTACTCTACAAAAGTTGATAGCCGTACGTTTCAAGGACTGGTAATGGTTATTTAAAATAGTTTGCGGTGGCTTGGGTTATTGATAATCGGACGTAACAATATGCAAATATAATTTGAGACTATTATAAACACAAGTGAATTGCAATGCTGCCAAAGTGTTATTTAGTGAAGATTTGGAGAAAATGCAAGCGTTCTACTATCCTTGGCAGGCGATTGAGAATTGATATCTCAGAGACTTGAGGACAGGTTTTCAAATTTAACAATGACAACTCATAGGTCAATTTACATTACAATAATGCAAGAGTATATTTAAATGTTGACTATTAATCTGGAAATAAGAAAAGAGCTGGAGGAAGTTGAAGTTGAAATATCAGATATCAATTATTTTTTTTGCTGATGATGCAAATTACTTTATCGATGGTCCTGAAAACTCATAAAAATAATAAATGTATAATCCTAAGAGTAGGTACTCTGAAAAATACTATAATCATATTTTGTCATGCTAAATCTTTAACATGGACTTAAGATGTGCGACGGCATTAGGTATCACCGTCTACAATAATAAACGACAAACAATCGACGAAAATATCAACAAGAAGCTGAACGAATAAGGCTCTAAAGCAATGGGAGCATAGAAAACTAACATTGACAGTTGATAAAACGTATGCTCTACGAAAAATAATATATCCATTTAATGTGTTGGCGGATCCAAGCAACTCGGTTATTTAAGCTGCTAAAAAGGCTACTGTAGATATCACATTACGTAGTTCTTACTACAATTTTTTTGAGAATAATACCAACGCACAGACTGCATTTTAAGTTCAAACTTGTCGATTGTAGCTGATGTTTATTTTTGATATTCAGGTTTTGAATCTATTGCACATTTATACTCGGAATGTTATGAAACACAACAAAATTGGAATGAATTAGCTATTTTTATAGCTTTAACAATAATAATGTAATTACATGTCTAGGTAAACGTGATTCCTTTATAGGAATAGTGAAAAAACAAATACAATAACATTTGCAATTATCTTATCATCGTAATGAATTTTTACATCAATCAACCAAATATAATACTACAAAACTATCCTTTGAAGCTGTTTATTCCTCTATGTCCTAAATGGTGCACACAACAGTTTGGATGTTTATCGATATATGTCCGAAATGGTGCACACAACATTTTGGCTGTTAATGGCACATGGGATACAATCCTTTGAAGCATATTTGATGCATTTGAAATTAAGGATTAACATAGAAGAACAAATAGCCTTAAACAACGATAAATTTTAAACCCACAATTAGAAAATGGAAATACTTAAACTTACAACATAACTTATTTACATAAGACACAATTAGCCATATCAAAAGAACAATCGAAGAATGACTTAAAAAAAACATTACTATTAATATATTTTAAGTCCTCTTCTCGAAAACATTAGCTAGTTTAATGGAAATTGATCGTATAAACATCACACGTACATATGTGTATGCATGTGTATTAATGCGTGTGTGTATACATAAGTATAAGTGCTTGTGTTTGTGTTTTTTCGTTTGTGTTTTTATGCGTTCGCTTGAGTGTGCGAATGTATGAGTATGTATGTGTGTCTGAGCATTATTGTTTTTTGTATACATGTTTATCCTAACGAAATGCATATTGTTGTACAGGTTGAGCATTTAAAGATGTGTAATGATATAGATTTTATGTGAAAAACATGAGAAAGAAAGAAAAGATTTAACGTGCAGCAAGGAAATTTGCACAGAAGATGAAAAAACATCTCTTTAGCGATAGAGTTTCCCTTTACTTAACACATTCACAGGGCGCGTGCTGAATCGGCGATAATCTACACGCAACGGCTATTTTCCAGCGATATCTTGTATCGCAGCAAATAATTAGACATTTTGTATTACATATGGATTACTAGTTGTAGTACATAACTCTACCTTTAAAAAGCATAACCATATATGAGCATTCAAGAGCTGGAGATTTCTCTTGAAAAGATCGGTACTGATTTGAGAAGCTGGCAGTATTAGGAATTCTATGTCAATAATTGTGTCATGAATGTTTACAAAGTTATTATCCTTTGTACACTTGAATAGTATATTCTTTATATATCTTTTAAAGCTTAATGAATAACATTCGATACGTATATATGTATATGTATGTTATTAATATCAGCAATAATAATAGCATTATATTTGTATACATGATGATAATAACAGCAATGATGGTTACCTTTGTTGAATGCACCAAGTCAGGAGGACAAGGCATTTGTATCTTTATCTGTTGTTTTGATAATACGAACTCATTACGGTCACTCATACCTTTGAACATATTTCCAATAAAGTTGAATCATTAAGCTTGAAGCTTTCAAGACATGCAACTCATTGTGTTTGGTTATTTCGCCCCACTTATAAACTCGCGTTTGAAAAGTCGAGATTGCTGTCATTAGGCAGCTGCTGTTAATTGAACGTTTCCTCTTAATGAGTAGTATCAGTCACTAACGAATTATGCATTTATAATATTAAGCGAAGTATTTATACCAAACTTAAATCGGTAGTATTTATACATTATTTGCTTATGTTTATATTTATGTTCAAATATATCATGGTTTATCCATTTGTAAAATCAAAACCTGAATTATTTATATGGCGGATTGAGTGTTGTTTTGTTAGCCATCTTTGGGTACCTGAGTCAAAAATAAACTTAATCTACGGAAACTAATACTAAAATTGCAATAACAGCTTCATTCCACTGGAAGCACAGGAAAAACACCGTCAAAGAGCACCTTCCGTTCTTTGGGAACCCAGGAAAAACTTTTTCATTGTTGCAAATAGTATACTGACAATGGTAAACAACATCATGTTAAGCAACACTCATTTTTGGTCAATAAAAAGACAGGAAGTTCAGATTATGAACCATTTGTGAACAAGTTTCAGAAAACTGCTCGGATGGAATACTCAAACAGTTACAGAAGAATAATTCATTATTGCTGTGAACTGGATTTTGTTTTTCGTTTTGAACACTGCCTTTATTCAATGCAGTGTGGTTCCAAATGGTAGACGCAAAGTAAAGACCTATGTACTAGCTTAAGCACAATTGATTGCAAAATACACTATTTCCTATTCAAATATATTCGAAAAACATCTAAAGACTGTTCATTGGAAACAATATTTTAGAAAAATACTCGTAAATCTCTTGTGTAAAAGTCCAAAAAAAATGTACAAGATATGGGGCCTGACAGACGTACAACAACAAATAGAACTGGGACCCGTCCAGGAGATAAGATAATTTCTGCACTGCTTATAGACGAACTTTCAACGCTACTAGGACATAGCTGTGGATCTTGGATATTTATTACAAACAAAATTCATTATATTATATGTCTAATGTTCGCCGACGATGTAGCTAGCTTAGATACACTAGAACGTTTTTATAACCAATGAACACCAGATTGGTAGTTCATTCAAATACGGATATGGACGATAACTTGGTCAGAGCAGTAGTTCTTGATTTTGGAAATGCTGACTCCAAAGAAATTACGAAAAACTGAATTTTCTTGGCACATAAATCCATATTTCGTCTGTATATAAATATATGGGCGTGTTACAGATCAAATATTAGGGGGTTTAAGTATAGTGATACCATAGAAAGAGTTCAAAACATATAGTGCTAGAGACATGTATATGCTAAATAAAAACGAAACCTATTGTTAAATGCGGGCTTCGCCATTATTTGTTTTCATAAGTTAACTGTTGCAAGTACATATGTATGCATCATTCGACCTAGTAAATCGAACGGAACAGTGCTAAATGTTAATAGAAACATTATAGACATTAAGACACCTTCTAATCACTGGTACCAGAGTAACAAACTGAAACATTTTTTTTTAATTTCAAACTAACAGTGTTTTTTTTTAAATATATTCTAATTCGCAAGTATGTTACTTTGGTTCCAGTGCTGTTAATAAAACTTATGCTTACGACAAAGGTCGAACAACCAAAAAAAGTTTTTTTTCTCGGAAACGGGATTAGTAGAGTGTAGCTATTAGACGGCATTAGAATTAGAAAAGCATGCAATTTACCAAGTGTACGATCGAGGATACCTCAGCTGTTCTGTAATATGGTAAATAACAACCACATGATAGAAGAGCACAAATCACACAAAAATTATGCTGTAGCCCCAAAATACATGCTGGTTTACCCTTTGTTTTAGAGTAAGAGTGCATCTTAGATAGCCCTTTCAAGAACAATGTCTCTGCCTTGAAAGTGCTTTGTTGAGAAAATTGACTAGGGCCTAAATCCAGAGAAAACAAACGAGTTATATGTACAATGTCGCTTGTGTTTGTCCTGAAAATAACCCCTTCCACTCCTTATTTAACAATCTTGTTGTTCGTAAACATATATTTTAATGATATATACAATTTTTTCAATCCGAGTGAGATTATTTATACAGTGTTTACGCTAGATCAAGTTTCCGTATATTTTAAATTATTTCAGATGAATCTGTTTTTTTTCTGATATTGCTGAAAGTATTCAAACAGTAGACTGTATTGTCAAGTGGAGATGCACCAACATAAGCAAACAAATTCCTAAAATCTATGAGAAACGTATTTGGTACTGCTAGAGATATAGACAAAATTATGCTGGGTCTTTTTGTTTCGCTTGATTCATAGAGTGTGCTTATTTTGTCAAGCTAAACATATCAAAAGGGTTCTTAGAACATTTTTCAAATAATTTAATTGTGTTAAAATAAGAAACTAGTAAAATAATTTCTTGAACTGTAGCAAATTAAAAAAAAGACATTTGATTTTGTACCTTACTGTGTTAAGCTTACGGCATGCTGTAGAAATTAGGCTAAATTTCATTTATGTTTTCTATAATACATAATGTCGGATGATTTAACTGAGCATTATATAAATATGTTTGGTTTTTGTATTTTTGTGTGGGCTAATGACAATCGAGGCTTTATAAATGTTCTGTTAATTAATTTTACGTTGATCCACGCTGACGCATGCACAAAATATAACGTCATTTTGTATACGAGGGATGTACGGAAAGTTTTGAGACTGCGTTAATAAAAACCATACAACTCATAGGATGCATTTTAAATTTTAGCAGCTGATAATTTCACCTAATATAAACAAATCCTGAAAGTTTCAATCATATACTAAGTAGTAAACGTACACAACAAACATTACAAAAAGTAAAGGTCACAAGTCACGGAGCACTTCCTTGTCTCATTGTGTCACGTCATTTTTTTCAAAATACCCTCTTTTTGCAAGTATACACTTATGGTGGCTTTCAACCCATTGCTTAAATATCTTTCCATACCACTCTTCCATGATATTATGAACAACTGTCCTTTTTAACTGAACAGAGTCACCAATTTCCCTCACTGCCCTCCGCTGGTCTTCTTGTAACCCGTAACGCACTGAATTTACGCCACTTTCACTCGCGACTGACAGTCTGCCGCTTTAAATCGCACACATTTTCATGCCCGTCACTAAAAACGTCCATGCCAGTGAAATACCAAAGCCCTTGAATATTTTGGCTTTGATTTATCCTGTGTAAGAAACGTACAAGTATTTGTAAGAGCTATCCCGCTGCGAACACCGTGTTTGATCATAGCGCGCTGCTCCGTGAGTGACGTCAACGTTGAAGTTTTTTCGTACATCTTCAAAATACCTCTCTACTTCCATTGATTGTTACAAAGTTGTATACAGTAAGATGGCTTTAATAAATTGCGGGGTGATGCAGCTGACCTCATACTGTCTTCATATGTTTTGATGTGACATTTTGGCATCTATTATTCAGACGGAGTAGTATATATGAATTGGTTAACAATTTTCAGAAAGAGTAAAATTCAAAGTGCTCCGTTTCAGTCAATCTAGTTTTTCCATCAAGGTTTACTTGTAATTTAGTGTCATTAGCACATGCTTGGTGTTTGAAGTATATTGTGTGGGCCAATTACAATCAACGATTGTTTGTCGATATTGACGAATGCACCAGCAAGCATAAATTAATTTTTCGAACCCCACTTGACGATCTGATGTAAATGGACCGGGCACACAATAAGAAATAAGTAAATAAGTAAAGCCCAGAATACATTTTTTATTGACTCAAACTCAGACTCAGTCTCAGTCTCAGACTCAGGCTATGCTGAGACTATTTTGATTTTGGTATTCACTAACGATTTTAGACTCAGACTCAGCTGAGAATACTTTATGTCGATGCTGCAAGCGGTATTTTTCCATGATTACGTCAGCAGGTGCTCGCACGCGCCGTTACATCACTGACAGACGGATAATGGACTCGACAGGTATATTGTTTACATGTTTTTTATTATAAATTATTGATACTGATATCATGCATTTCGTTAAAAAAGTAATTTACATGCTGATCATATACTGAATAATTTCTCATTGAGAACTCTTTTTTACGTAGATACCTTAGCAATGGACTAGAAAGTTTAGATATTATAACGTTGTTATTCTTTTAGGGTTTCTTAACAAAAAAAGTCCCCCATGGACAGAGGCAGCAGAGGTCGTACGTGAAAATTGGGATCTTCTCTTCGGAGAGATGAGAGGGTGTGGGGTTGAAAAAATTTCAACTAAACGCCGGGCAAAGTGGCAAGAGATTGCCACTGTTGTAAGGGTCGGTATGAAATGCATACAACAAAGAAATTGTGTAACGCATACAACATAGGCAAAGAAGGGTTTTCACATTTGCATACAACATACACAAAGAAGGATGTTGAGAAACGCATATAATATAGAATAAGAACAAAAATATTGACAGTGGAATTTTATTGTTAAAATCAATAAATTATTATGTTTATGAAGTTTAGTCAAGTGAAAAATAGTTAATTCACTTTATTTTTGAATTTTGCTTTTAGAATTAAAACCTAATTGATTGTTTGTAAACTTTTTGTTTTGTTTGAATAGGGAAAAGAACCTTATTTCAAATCATTAAAATTGGTTTAATGGTTTAATATCTAGATTTATAAAGAAACAATTTATTATTTCTTTTATGAAAACTTTGAAATCGGGGAAAGCAAAGACACGGAACAACAATAACAAAATATAAATTTTAAGATTACCTGAAGAAGCATGAGGATTATAAAACCAAACACAGAATTACTTTTAATAACTTTCATTTCATCATAAGATGAAAAACTAAACCATTTTTGGTAGTTGTAAAAATGTCTGAATTGATGATTTGTATTGTAATAGGTGAAAATAGGATTTATAAGTTCTTACCATTATTGCAAAATGAGAAATATAGATAATTATTAATATATTTTGTAAAGGGATAAACCTCAGATGTTAAATTTGTTTAATAGTTTAACTTTTAATGCAAAAAAACAACATTTGATCTTTCCTTATCCAATACATTCATCAGAACAAACAATCCCAAATATATAAAATGATCCTTTTGAAATTATAAATTGAAAGGAAAAATGAGTAAAAAGGGTAGGTATATATATTTCGTGTAGTAAATTTGGTTATTCTGTTAGATTAAATTTGTAGTTATTACATGTGCATATTATATTGATTGCAATATTTGTGATTGGAATAAATTTATCATTTTTTTTTTATAAACAATGGCTTTAGTAATAGGACATAGTCAGACAAAATATTTGTCAGAGTGCTTGGATAAATCGTGTTATAGTGTTTTCTTTCCAATAAAATGAGTTGAGAAATAACAATCCTTTGATTTCATTTATTGACTTCCTTATTATAAACTCCCCAAAATTCTGAGACAATACTCCAATTATCCATGATAGCAGGTGCTATGCAATCGTTTGTTTGTTCTTTATTCACACATCGTTAATTTAAGGGATGCCATAAAGATAGGTGTTATGTGACTAATGAAAAATATATAATGAATCATGATTATGTCATTAATGAATCATAATTATGTCATTTGGACACCTTATGGCAGACAATACACATAAGTAATCTCCAATAACTGGTATTTTACTGGACAAGTGACCCTTAATTTTATTGGATAAGTGACCCCTACCAATCTGTATATAGTACACAGTTTCTGTGTATTGATCTTAATCTTTATTGAATTTGATGATTTTGTAAATCTAGACAACACATTAAGTTTAACGCCAAAGAAAACACAAAATCCCGGGAAAGCAAAAAACACTTTTTTTACTCTGCATTAACGCCAAAATTACTAATTAAACATCAAGGACTCCAAAGCAGGAAAAAAAGATTTTTTTAAATTAAAGTTTGAGGCAAATTGAATTCATAAAATCCCTAAAATAGAACCATTACCAGAAAAAGAAAAATGTGAAAGCTTTGTATATAATGAACTAGTTTCAGAAATGTTTCTTACTGGTCAACCTTAATTTGACTGTTAATGACAAAAACTTAACAAAAGGCTTTCTTTGAAACATATGGAAGCAGCACATATTTTGTATAGAACACATTTACTTAGTACGTAATACTATATAATGTCTCCCACTTTTCGATGAGGATGAAGAACGGTGGAAATATAATTTTAAAATAGACCCAACGATTTCGCCTGCATGTCAAATTCACCACACCCGTAAAGACCAACAAATATTGTGTTAACACACCTTCAGATAATTCAACAACCACTGAGGAATTTCTGTGTTTTTCATGCAATATTTAAGTAAAAAATTACTCATTAAAGTAATCAAATGAATGTACATTTATCATGTGTAAACTCTTTACATCCCACATGCTTCTCTGTTGTATTCATTATTTTTATATATTTATGCAAATGTGTTGTTCATTTCGGATACAGTTTATAATTGTTACATATAATTTACAATAATTCTTAAAAATACATGTATGTCTTTTATCAAGTACCAGGTGCTTTACTAAACTTATGAGAAATTATTTATATAGATTTATTTTACAAGTTTCTGATGTATTGTAATCAGTGTGACATGATATGTTTCTGTTTCCTAAATGTACTTATATACTTGTAGTATACACAATGAATACAATCTTTAATTTATCCAATTGCAAAGTTTTCATAAACTTTTTGTTTCCTTCAAGCTATTAAACCAATTTTAATGATTTCATATAAGGATCTTTTCCCTATTCAAACAAAACAAAAAGTTTGAAAAACAAATCAATTATGTTTTAGTTTTAAAAGCAAAATTCAAATATAAAGTTAATAAACTATTTCTCACTTGACTAACTTCATAAACATAATAATTTATTGATTTAAACAATAATATTTCAATGTCAATATTTTTGTTCTTATTCTATATTGTATGCGTTTCTCAACATCCTTCTTTGTGTATGTTGTATGCAAATGTGAAAACCCTTCTTTGCCTATGTTGTATGCATTACTCTATTTCTTTGTTGTATGCATTTCATACTGCGCCCTGTTGTAAGCCAGTACGTTTGATAGTTGAAACAGACTTTATGCCTTATTTGTACATGTGTTTTTGTTGTTATTTCTTTTTGATACAGCATGGCATGAAGGATAATTGTTCATAAGGATAATATTTTGCATGCGGTATTAAACACAGTTTTCAACAATTTTATTATAAATAACAGTTACGTAACATGGCCATGCATAGCTGTATTACTGCCACATTATTGTTCCACTGAAACATACTGTACTAATTTATAATATACATTTATCAACATTGTAATGATGGTATACACTTGTTATTGATTTGGCAATTGAATGAAAATCATCCATAAAAAAAATATTTAAACTTTTATAAGAATGCAATATACATTGAAACAATTACCAGTGGACATTCAACTTTGTAAGAATTACTGAAGTTAAAATGATTAAAAGTAAAACACCTCATGTTGTTATATTTCAGTGAATTTACAGCTCCACGTTCTTCGGAACAATGCCGGAAGAAATTTCAAAATGTAAAAGGACGTTGTAAGTAAAATATGTTTACCATGCTACTAGTTCATAGAGGCAGAAACAATCTAAAAGATTTGCAACGAAAAATTGCAGAAGTTACTGAAAGTATACATGTATATGATTATATGCATCTCATTGTGTCAAGTCTCACTGTGTCAGTGACTAACGTCATTAACTAAAACAAAATATTTCTAGATGTTTGGTTGCTTTAATTGTTGATTCAGTCAGGTGTGAAAAGATGACAGAAAAGTACATTTTCTTGCATATTATCTTTGTTTCGTTTAGCCATCAACAAAGTCAGTGGGCTGCGGCATCCACCAACAGGAGGGGGCCCATCGGCTGTATTGTCCGTGGCAGAGTCATGTGTGGCAGACCATCTTGCCACACACGAAGTTGTCACGGGCATTGGCGGAGGATTTGATTCAGATGGTATTTATCCTTCATTCACATATGTTTTATCCTTCATTCACATATGTTTTGTAAAAGCTTTATCAGTATAATGTTTGATATGCACTGTATATTCATGTCAAATTGATCGACAGTAAACAGCAAGCCCTCATCTCTGTTAAAATGTCTTCCGGGCTTGCTCAAATTCTGAATTTTATTTATCATGCAATAAAACAATAGTTCGGGCTTGTTCATCCAAAAGTCCAATTTTGATGACTGAAACAAGTTTTTATTTTAAAGGTGTTCATATTTTGGTTGAAATTGTTATGGCTTTGAATAATAAATACAAAATCAAATCACATTATGTATACTGGTAGAAGTTGTACGAGTTTTCCATTGTTGAAATAACAATCCAGCGTGCCATGCCAAAATTTCGAGATGATTTTTATTATTGCAGACCTTGAACAAATTTTTCGGGCCTCGAAACCGGCCTCAATGATCTTGGCAGATGAGCCAACGTCTGAGGCCACTATCCCAGAAACATCAGGAGGTAAAATATTTCATTCTTTTCCTTATCCCAACATTAAATCAATAGAAGCAATTCAATTCCGTAAACCCTTTCACTTTCATTAATGTGTTATGTATTGCAGGAAGGCTGAATGTATGCGTGCAATGTTGTCTGGTACATAAAAAAAAATGTTGTCATACATTATCATATGAGCTACGTTGATAGAATCACACAATTTTGTCTGATGGCATTCAGTTTTAGCTCGGCTATGTGAAGAATATGGAGAGCTATACTACTCACCCAAGCGCCGGTTTTCCAACACACCTTGTTTAATTTCCCAGCAATTTCTTTGGCATCCTACTCAATATAATAGTATCTGTTTTATTAGGCATTATTCAAGAATTAAATTCAAGAAAATTCTCAACTTTTGGTTTCCACAATGATTTAAGTTCACCTTGCTTTGACATGGTTTTACTTCGGTCTATTTTTAGGCGCTCAAATTGCCAGACCTTTCTTGCAACTCCACATATTCTTAGCATTGCTTGTGTATACTAGCTGCCTTTTTAAAAAAAATCTTGATTTAGTTGGTGTGCCTACTTTTCTTATGACTATGACTGACAGACATCACCAATTGTGTAATTTCCTACAAAATGACTTATTTTAAGACCTTCACTTCGGTTTACCAGACGGTTAATTGTGGAGTCCCATGCCATGGAATCCCTCTGAAGGGGTTGTTTTGCATGTTGTGCTTTTTTCTGAACTGATGCTGCTTCAACTGTGGGTGTTCATACATTCTCATTTTAACCTTTCACCTTTTATTTTGTCTGTCATTTTCTGGACTTTTATTGTTTCCTCATTTCTCTTAATTTTATTTCTTCTAAATAACATTATATTCTTACACAACTTTTTTGCTGATTAAGCCATCCATTTGAAACTCAACAATTCCCTTAACAAGATTGATTGGCCCATAATTTGCATGAAAACGCTTACTGAAAGTGAAAGGAATAAAAGTTAGGAGAGATAAAAGAAAAAGCCTCATTACTATGAAAAGCACCAATACATGATACAAATTGAGTTATTGCATTGAGACTTTAAACAATGGTATTCAATGATCACACCTACTTAAATTAAACCAGGTAGATAACACTTGTTTGTAATAAATTCAAATAATGTCCCCTTTCTTGGACATAGACATTATGGTTATGGTTTTGCATGTAACCACTTATAAGTCTATTCCTCAGATAATACATCTTATATTGCATTGAAATTTTACACACAGGCTCCAAAACATTTAACCTTCGTCTTAAATCAAGTACAATAACTATATCTCACAAAATCCGGTTAAGGTCTTGCATGTTAGCACAAACAGGATAATATCTCGGCAACTGCGTGATGTATTGCATTGAGACTTAATACAATTGTATACAACCACACAACAAAATTGTTAACATTTTCAATGTAACCAAATGAAATCTAATCTTACAGTGATCCATTTCTAACACTTTTCAATCCTTTCACTGAAAAGCGGCAGAATAGTCGAGCACGCTGTCCCTGTAACAGCTCTTGTTTTTACTATTATACTTGAGGATTCCGACTGATTTTATGTTTCCTAAACTGTTAATAACAGTTTTAGCAATTATTTTTCGAACAGAAATATGAAAATCTGCAAGTTGATGTTTTGTCAGCAATATTTTTTTACTTGTTTGCAGATATTTCACGTCAAATTTTTATCTTTCTGAGACAAGAAATAAAAAAGTTTTTAAAACAGTCAGTATATGATTGAGAGTACAGCTTAAATATAGTCGACATAACAAATTAACTTTTTCATATCTTTCAGGTCCATTGAAGTCGTGCAGGCAAAAGACTGGAAAAGGTAATTTCATTTAAGTAAAGATTAAATGAGACTTTTTTTGTGTCATAGTTTATGACAGATATTTTTATGCATACACTTCCTGTGCTTGTACCATCTGCTGTGGTAGATCTAAAATTAACTCAAATTCGAAAAGGTCTTATCTGATATTATTTTTAGCAATAACATATAAGGTGTTTCATGCATAGACTGTATTGATATGCCAGTGTTCTTATTTTGCCAATATATTTCCTTGTGAAGAATCTAGTGTTCATGAATACTGTTAAGTTCAACTTCTTGAACTATTAGGAAATGCTTAACAATCCTGTACGTGTTGATTGCTTTCAAGGGATTGTACACCAAATTGGCACCAAATGAAGTATTTTCATGTAAAGAACCTCTTGAAAATTGTTTAATAGAAAGTGTTACGCTTTGATATCATAATTGTAAGAAAAGCGGATATAACATCTTTTCTATAATTTATCAAGCAGCATATAGTGATTTTGTTTTAGAATAATGTATGATTGAAGTAAATGATAAATGTGATAGCTATACTAACATTATATGTATTAAGTCGAGTATAAAATAAAAATATGTTTTTTGTTGTTTTTCAGCAAAAAGAAAAATTGTCACCACGGAGCAGTCCACAATAAATGAATTAACTGCAGAAAACCTATCGCTTGACAATGTCAGGATTAGGGAGGAGACCAAAAAAATCAAGCTCCAGATGGACCTATTATTAGAACAAAAAAATGCACTTATTTCAGTGAAGGAAATGGCTGATGCTGCCAAAAGTTATTATTTACAAAGGTCTTCCATTGAGTTTCATTCAGGAAATCCTTTTGTAGATTCCTTTACTTTTAATAAATAATTCTGCTCAACCAATTCATTGGATATTTGAAAGTAACAAGCACACTGTTAGATTGTCTTTGAAACATTTTAGGCTTGTCCCTGTATTTTTCATTGTATATTTGAAGGTGATGTACTTGTTTAAGCTAACTTCTTCAAACTTACTTTTGAGATCCTACATCAATCTTCAAATATTTAAAGCTTTGTACAGTCTTGAATTGCATGTATGATTGGCTTAGGTGACTTTATTTTTGATCAAGTCAAAATGTACTTGTTGTATTAAGTAATGCCCTGAAATTCATGTGCTATTAAAGTTTTTAAACCATATATGTTATGCCACTAAGTTTGATGATGACATTTCATATATATGTTACACATCATTGTTCATCCATGTCCAATGAAATATTCTTTGTAAAGTTTGCTGAAGTAATTATTTATTAAGGACATAAGGTATGTAGTTTGCTATATAGTTTATACATATCAAATTTATAAAATGTATGGTGCCATAAAGTCATCAGACAATTAAGTTAAGGGTATTGCTTGTTACTCTTCAAATATCCAATTGCTACACAGTTCTCATTCATTTATAATTCACAAGGTTCATCTGGAGTTTGAGAAAGTATCCTCTTTATGATTGACACTGTTAATTTATATTAATGATTATTTTCATAATGATCATTTTATAAATGCAAATGTATATACTTTTTATTGATAGCTTTCCCTGTGTTTTGACTGCATGACTTCATATACATATATACAACAATGACTCTATGTTTTTTTTTTAGTTGATATATATCAAATTCAACTCATATTATTCATATGTTATGAACATTACATATCAGTTATATGAAAAAAACCCAGATGTCTCTGTTTAATTGGAACTGATTTTGATAGTTTGTCATTTTATGCAAAGTCTGAAATGTTAACGGAATTTACAAAAACATTTCATCTGAATTTATGGTGATTTTATCCAATATTTGGACAGTCAATAAGTGATTTTGTTCTTTTTTGTCAACAATGGCATGGTGAATTAATAAGAATTAAGGTAATGACTTACGTTCTTGTCGAAATTTACTTAACATTGAACAATAGATAGTATCGTTTATAAAGTATGAAAGTCTGTCCATGGAAGTATGGCTTTCAATTTTCATGAGCGTCACTTACCATTGTTGTTTATATTATCATTACAAATGATTTAGTCAAAATAAAACACTAATATTAGGTTTCAAATAATACAGATCATTGTCAAATATTATAGAAGTGTACATTAGATATGATATCGGTCCTAACTAAAACTGTATGTGATGTTTGCATATGTATTGTACTTTCATTGCTTAATTGTAGCTAGTTGTAACACTAAGCCCTATGGATGATTTGAATTACATGCTTTGTTAAAACTGTGGTGTATATATGAGTGTTATTCCTCAGCGTTTTAAACTCGACTATTCGAAGAATAAGGAGAGCTATCCTATTCACCTGAGCGTCGGCGTAACCACTTATGATAAAAAAAATTGTAATAGTTTGTGTACCACCTCAAATATGTGTACACAAGAGGAGGTTACTCTATCAAGCATTTTGACAAAATTATGCCCCTTTTTCTAATTAGAATTTACATTAAAGTTTTCGTACTATCTGAAATATTTTCAAACTCCATTGACATCTAGCTTTGAAACTTTGCATGCTTGTTCACCATCATGCCCGCAACATGTACACAGGAGGAGGGCCTGTTCATTTATGAAAACACTTGTGATATGAAGCATTCCACATTGTTACTTGTTCATAGTGGTAAGATAATTAAAACATGAAACATATCAAATGTCTTTGTTGTATTTATATGCTTACTTCAAATGAAAACTAGAAACAAAACAGGAAATCAGTCTGTTAGGTTAAACTTATCACTTTACATGCATGTTCCGCGAACTAGTGCTTGGTCGTCCTGTATGAAAACCATGCGTTCCTAACCCGAACCCCAAGGTCCTTTTGTGCTAAGGTTGCCTTGCTAATAACTTAAACGGTGTACAACACATTCACCGTCCATCTTGATGCTATGTTACAAGCAGGTTAGCATGCATCAGAGGATGATTAAAAGCTAATGGGTACATAGACGCCAGGATCTCGGCACCTGAAATAAAAAAAAAGAGGTTATGATTGCCATCTATGATGTTCTGCCAGAAAAGCACAACACATTTAACATTACATGTGTATGTATTGATAAAATGAATGGTGTTTTACAAGTGATTTTACCTATCGCTCAAAGTACATTCTGGTCACGTACTCCCTGGCGGCCCTCCCATCCATGTTGTCCCCAACATCAACTATATGATAATGGGGGTTATCATTGGGGTCAATTGGGTCAACAGCAACGATATCCCTCCGATCGATCCCCAGATTGTGCAATGTGATGCAGTTTCTGATATGCATACATGCCCTTTCTGGATAACAATTCAACTTCCTCCGAAGTACCTGACAACAAGGAAATGCATTTTTTTGGGAAAAAACACACATTGCAAGAACAAATTACTTTATATTACTACATTTTATATAATTAATACATTGTCATACATCTGTATAATATTCATAAAGCAGAGAGAAATTTTAAAAAGTGTAAATGTTATTATACCTGAAATCGTTGCTTCAAAATTCCAAAGGTTTGCTCAACAGTGACCCTTGTGCGACACAGTGCCCCATTGTAACGTGCCTGTGCCTCTCCCACAGGATTCATGTAGGGGGTTAACATATACCTTGTACAGGCATACCCACTGTCAGCAAGTAAAAACCCATGCATATCACCTGTGGGTAAAATGTGTCATTATGTTACAACTACACAACATATCAATTAAAAAATAGCCATATTGTCCCAGTATTTTTAACTTCTTTATCTAGTATGCCTATATATATCTGTATGAATGCATGCTATAACTAGACATGAGGCATATGGTTTCATTTAACAGTACCAATGTATCCATTGATTAAGTCATATACAACATGGTCATACCGTCTTCAAACCTCCTTCGGAGTGCACATTGGCGCCAGATTCGTGCATCGTGTGTCCTCCCTGGCCACATCACTACTGCTGATGTAATCCTATATGAGGCATCACATACAGCCTGAAATATACACAGTTTAATATTTGTGATTTCAAAAATGCTAAATTACATATAATTCAAATCAGTTCAATAAATGTTATGTTAAATATACCTTTATAATTGAGTACAAACTCAAGGATTAAGATGGTTATGGTAAATGACTTCAACATCTTGGAAAATGGATAACATTCAATTCAATTAAATTCAATTTACCTGAACATTTATTGTAGGAATTCCTTTCCTCCCAATGTAATCCTCTGGATTGGCCGATGGCTTCTTTATCGAAACATGGGTGCAATCAATTACCCCGACAACGTTGGGAAAGCCTGAAACATGATCATGTATAACTTCAGACTAAGTAAGATTTTTTTGTTATTGGCCCCAGTCTTAGGTGTTCAGAAAAGAGGAACTGTATACCATCTGTTACTATCAATGGCTCCTGAAAAAACATAGTAAAACTGTAATGTATTGAAATTCACACTCAGACTTTTACATGGAACATTTAATTACATCAAATGAGGAATTGGATCATTTATCAATATTTTATATATTAGTTAATTCTTTCAATACTGATGAAATACATGTAGAACTCCTTGTACATGTCATTATAACTTATTTTACTAAAATATGTACAGTATATCAACAGTAATATTTGCATTGAAATGAAGGAATATGTAAAACAGACACAATTTCATTTATATCAGTTATTGTCATGCTTAAAAATCAATTGTCAAGCCTTTTTTATCATTGCTTACTTCATACATGTATACATAAAACCAGGTAAACATAAACATACATGTATTCATGACAGAAAGAGTGAAAAAGACTATAGGTGAGCTATTTTTAGGTTAACCTACATAACAGGGTACAAGGTTTACGTCCCACTAGGAATACTCTCCTTCATGGAGGTGACGTAAACAACATTTTTTAGCTGAGTAATTCCTTTAAAGTTTAAGCTTAAGAAGTGAATATTTAGTGGATATTACATACCAGCCATGGCACCGAACTGCTGCTTCACTTGACGGACACGATCACCGGAGGGGAAGCTGATATACCGGTCTGCAAGAGCAGAAAGCACCTGTCCAACCTGGCGGCAAACTCTGCTTACTGTGGGCTGGCTCAGGTTGACAGTGTCACCGACAGTCAACTGGAAAGCTCCTGTTGCCAAAAATCGCAGATAGCTTAAAACGCACAACACCAAAGGTATTGCGAAACATCTGCCTGTGTCCCGGGCAGCTGCCTGGCATAAATCAACAATGAAGTAGATCGTATCCGGCCGGAAACGATAACGAGCAAATATCTCCTCTTCCCGTAGGTCCTCCAGAGGGTTACTCCTATCGCGAAAAACACGAGGACGTGGCACTTGCCTCAGAAACATACGATCTCTAACGATAGCTCTATGTCCAGCCGCCATCTTTGAAGGTTGCAAAGCTTCTAAATTATAGACTCAACATTTGAGACTCAGGCTCAGACTTTGAACTCAAACTTTGATCTCAGAAACATTAGTGAATACCGTTTTACAGCCCAAAGTCTGAGTCTTGAGTCCTAAGTCTACATTTGAGGCTAAGACACGTACGTGAATACGGGCCCTGGAATTTTGATAATAATACTAAACTCTAAGAAAATCTGTAAGTTTAAGAAAAGGAGTCTTGTATTGCAAGCATGCCTTTTAAACAACCTAGTAGTACTCCGAGTAATAGTGCTTTATTATATGTTATCCGTAGGTTTGTTCAGATTCATCGCAAAGTTAAAAATGAAATTTCACTATAACAAACAGTAAAACTATCAAAAACTATATTGTTCACTGTTTTGAATATTTAGCTTTCACGTCATCGCATACGGAACTTCGACACTTTTTCGAAATGACGTTCCTTCGCATATAATTTGGGGCACCAATTTTGCCATGTTTTACCCCTTTATGGCATAAAAGGGAAAAAGCATTGTAAATGACATTATATTTTATCTCTTGAACACAAAAAGTAGGTATCTCACTCATGTACACCACTCGTAAAATATAGTGTTTTGTTGCTTACTCAGTGAAGTATTATATTCTCAATAATTCTCAATATATTATAAGTGTTTATATTTATTTCATATTATCACGTCTATAGAACATATAGTAAACACACCAGGGAAATGTTTCACCCTGCACTATCATTCTCTGCCGCACTGTTAACCTCTGACGTCATGAAATCTTGTTCGGTATAATAAAATAGATATTGACTGCCTTGAGGGTGACAGTGCATAATGTCAACCATCGAAAACCTCGGCTTCACCTCGGTCGACAGTGTTTACCTCGGGTTGACAATATGCAATGTCCCTCTCAAGGCAGGCAATATTTGCATAATTAAATTTATTATACCTCACTTTTGTCTACAATGGTAATATCCCATTACCCGAAAAAGAGTTATTTTGACTATCAGAAACATTTTCAATCTTTCTGACACGTGACCAAGCAAAAATTGACTTTCAGGTCATATGACAGCAGTGATATTTTGAATGTCTTATAATGGCAAATAACTCCTTCAAGCTAACGCCTCCGGTGACATTGTGCTCTCGGGTTTACAATATCAATGTCACACATGCTGCCATTTGATATTTATACAGTATAATGTTTAAAAAGTTAATTGCACTCTCGACTGTAATTGCTTTTGCCATTCTATGGGCTTATATTGTAATAAGCAGGGATGGATCCAGGATTTGACGTGAGAGGGGCGTAACTTAGTTGCGTAACCTTTTGATTTGCGCCCCTGCATTAGGAGAGGCCTGTTGTAAGTTTTTCGGTATCGGAAGTAGAGGATTACCTTATATGGAAAATGCTTAAAATAGCACATGACGTATTGCAAAGGTTACGATCTACGCACACTTCTGGAGAAATGACCCGGAAACTGATGCTTTCTGTCACGGAAAGCTCACGAGAGAGATTCGATTCGAATTTCTTGAGATTGAAACTGAGATTTAAGCTTGCTTAGATATCATCGCTGACCAAACTTTAAATCAAAATACTACTCGCGCCTTTTTTTTGAATATAATTGTGACTGAATTAAGTTCCTAGAATTATTTATCGCGTTTTCGCTTGTATTGTGAATCGTCATTTGATTTCGCGACTTTATTAAAAAAAAAAACAGCAGTATTTGTCTATATTTTCTTTTCTGTCGAGATGCACATCCAGGTCGAGGAGCGTGTGTTTTCTTCCATTGCAGATTCAAGTGGATGTCTTGGTAGTGCGCTTGTGGCAGGTGATTCCAACGTACATCGTATCCAAGCAGCGATTCCAAATTGGTCCACTATTCGATGCCTCCCAGTATCAGGTACACACATTTTTAAAAGGCAAATGGATGTTATTTAAATGATTATGGCGAACTATTTTGCTTAAATATTGCATAAAGATGTTAGTGAATGTATTATGACCCAAATAATCTGCCACAATATACAACTTATAGTCTCCTTCAGTTTTGCAGACGACATATTTCATCAACCCGAAGACCTTATTCCTTATAGTATCCAATTTGCACTGATATATTTGATGGTTATTACTGTAAACACTATGTTATGCACCAGTAAATTGTAACCCCTCCCCCCCCCCAGGTCCGGGGGAATACCAGGGATAGCCGGTGAAAAGGGCCATGTTTCTACTTTCCAGGTGGCCCCACAGGGCCGGGTGACTGCGGTGTTTTTGTCATAGCGCCAAATTAAGCCAAGATTGGGCTTTATGTAGAGTCTCTGAGGTGCGGGGGCATTTGGCCGGGGTTAAACCATCAGTTTGTTCCCGCAGGGCAGGGATTTTACCCGGGGTTGGCTGGACCGAAAGTCAAAGTCCCGGCTATTCCCCTGACCCTGGGGGCCATGGTTACAATATTGACTGGTGAATTAGCGTAGCACTATTATCTCAAGGGTATTCTGTGAGGAAAAGTGGGTCCATGCAGTGTTGGCTTTCAACCCAGAACTGCTCGAACCAACTGAGCTTTCCGGACATGTAGGATTTCGTATCCAAACACTCTCTAATTTTTCCCATATTTACATTTAAGGGTGATTCTGGCACTCGGTTCTTTCTTTTCTGACACCAATAAAGACATCCGTGGAGGTAGTGAAAGTACCCAGTGTGGTGGCTGGACACATGAATACCAGAACAATAGCACAGCCCTCTAACCAATTGGCTAGCTGGGCAGCTGGTTTTTACACATGCACACACACACGCATATACACACGCTTCATGCCTTCCACCAATAACCTTTTAGGCTGATCCAGAGATTCTTGCATTTTACTTTTGATATATCAGTATATAAGTAGTCCTGCGAGAAAGAGTGCATCCTGTGTGTGGCTTGAACCCATGATTGCACTAGCATGGCATTCCAGTGATTAATTTTGTGCAAAGGCTTCTCAAGGCTGTTTCACTGGACCATTAATTTTATTTTTCCCAAAATATTCTTATTTTTTGTCCAATTTCATATTTGCAAATTATGTTGATTTATACAAATTGCAGTGAATTTTATAAAAAAAAATCTTGACATGACAAACTTGTTCACAGCATAATGTTTGCATAAAGAAGTGATAACATGTCTATTTACCATTACCCACACACTGTTTATTCCACTCCGCCATTTATTTTGTAGCTTGTTCTTGCTCACACATTTTACACTCCTTGGCCCCAATTAACCTATAAGCTGATTCTGGCATTTTTACCTTTTATTGACACAAGTAAGGAAAACAATTTGGAGGAAATATTGTTTGTTTGAATAATAGCCTTCTTTTGGACTCAAACCCATGGCGGCAGGAACATTAGCACAGTTCTCTAGCCTATTGAGCTGGGCTGGTGGTTCTTACCCACACAAGGTACAGATACATGTAGGCCAATATATTGCTAGAAGTAAAAATGTCATATATTGCCTCGTTTCTCAGCCATTTCATCTAAAGGTCCCTGTTAGCTCAAAGTACTTGTTAAAGTGATTGGTGTATACAAAATGTTTTTCTTAAGTTTCTAGTCAAAGACCTTCTTTCTTTTCACTTTTCCTGTTTAAACATCCCACATATCAGTCAAGCTAAACTGAATATTTTTTTTATGTATATGGACAAACAAGAACTCCACACGACCACTTTTTAAACAGTGTATTATGTGAAAAGAAAAGGAAAAATGTTTTTTTATTTAATACCAATTAAATTCCATGCGCCAATCATATCACAAGATATGGTACTGCATATTCCATTCCATATTAATTATTGAATCAAATGTTTCTTGATTGATTTGAACCATCCAATACCAAAATAATATTATTAATGCATCAGTCAATTGTAACCAGGCCCCCCCCCCCCCCCCAAGAAATGGTCCTTACCGGGGTTAGGGTTAGCAGTTTGTCCCCACAGGGCTGGGGTTAAACCCGGGATTTGCTGGACCGAGAGTCAAAGTCACCGGTATTCTGGACCCAAAGGGGGAGGGGGGGTCGTGGTTAAAGAAAACATAAAAACAAAAGCTACCATTGTTCAGTTTACCTCAATTGTAGGAGCCAAGTTTGTGAATGACAAGAAGGGATTTGTGGCAGTTCTGCAGCTTTCATTGAAGAAGGAGTTTTACCCATGTGTCTATATTCATCTTGGCTCCAATGATGTTCAAGCCAGAGAGGATGTGTTTTATAGGTACACATTAAATATGTTTGATTCTATTACGTAAGAAGCAGTCTTTTCAATAAGCTTCGTCAAGGTACCAGTTTTTAAAAACTCCCTTTGGCGCACTCTATTTCTATGACACACATTTTGTCTACTAAGTAACAAAACAATTTATGAAATTTTATTTAATCTCCTTTTCCTCAAGTTTTAATGTTATGAAATATGCCTGATTCAAGAAAGTTATGACAAAGTGTTATTACGACTTTATAATGCTTTATTTGAAGAAGTCACTACTTGTTTGCCTTGGCTTTATTAATAGTCTAATAATGTATGTTTATTTCAAAGGAGAGTCACTGAGGTATGTGATAGTATCCACGAGACGAGTCCGGAAACTGAGATTGTTTTATGTTCTATTCTGCCACGAAAAAAGAATGACAGACGAGTATCTTCAACATTAGCGAGAGTCTTCAACAGATGGATCCAGAATGCTAACACCATGCTAATGGACATTTCAGAGGCCATCCCATACATCAGATTCCTTGGATATGGAGCTCAGGTATAAATCAACAAAATAAGTTTATGCAATACAGAAATAAAAGCTGTAGATATTTGGCAAATTTAAGATGGTCCTTATTTATATAGACAGGTAGAAATATGTAACTGTAATGCATTTTTATGCCTTTGTGGATATGGGTTGTCATAATGATATTGTTTATTTCATTGGTATACATATATCATTATTATAAGTCACGTGACCTGCCCATGTTAATTTCTCATATTCCCATCATGGGCAATTTCGTACTGTCACACACTGACAGTATCGTTTTGACCGGTTGACATGATACTGTCACATAGCACGCACGTATTAAAATAGGCATTTTTTGGTTTCCCAAGTCTGAGGTGGTAAGCGCTTATTAAAATGTATTGTGAATCTGGTTACAACCGGTGTTTGCCTTATTTCTAAACAACATTTGCAACAAAATGACAGCTAAAGTAAACAAACAATAATTACAGAATAAATTGATTAAACTTGAAAGTTGTGTTATGGTAAAAATCTTATATATCATGTATATAAATGTAACTGTGTTCGGTATAATAAAATAAATATTGCATGGCTTCCAGTGTGACAGTACATATTGTCAACATTCGGGTAAATACTGTTACCCTCGGCTTCTCCTCGGGTAACAGTATTTCCCTCATGTTAACAATATGTACTGTCACACTGGAAGGCATGCAATATTTATATAATATTCACCAACTTTTTCAAAAACAGTATATGAGCAATATCATTATTTTTGTTTCTGTATCTCGGTTAACAAGATAGTATATTGAAGATAGCAAAGATGAAGACTTAATATTCCAATGATTGAAAAGTTTGTTAAACCATGCATTCTGTTTTTATATACAATTAAGGAATGTGCTGATGTGTTGGGTCGTGATGGACTTCATCTGAGTCGTGTTGGTGGTAGACATTGTAGTCAGGTGATTGAGGAGGATGTGTATTCCTGGAGTGAAATAGCCTATCAGCAGGATGTACATTGGAATGAAGACATACGCCAACCACATTCAGCAGAGATTGATGCATCAAGCTTTGACCAGTGGTATTTGTTTCAAATATATTTCAATTCAGCTGAGTTAATTAGTTTTTTGCCTGTGTAAAATATCTGAATATTGTCATTACCTCAGTGTTGTTTAAGGGTATAAGATGAACATGTCGTGTTGATGAATTAACATGAAATATTTTACAATGATAAGAATTATATTAAATGTTGGCATTGTTCGATACTGTCTCACTTAATTGCTTGTTGTATGATGCAAGGTTAAGTATGACTCTTGTTCGGTTTGTAATATGTTAGTCAGTTAAAAGAAGGATGTCCATTTAATTATAGTTCATATGGTGTTCCTAACTCCCTACGTCTGAGATATTAAAAACAATATTTTCCTGGTGCCTTATTTTTAGCTCTGACTATTTTCAAAGCCTGGCAGCTGCTGTTGAACCAGTCAGTGACCAGAATGTCCAGGCCAGCAAGCAGCCTCTGTACTCGGAAATAGTCCGTTTGGTAAATACAACACTTGCTCTAAATGGATGGCATTTGCTAGATCAATAGTTATAATTTATCAAAAGCATTGAATTCTCTGATAAAACAGATGAACTGAACTTCATATTATGACCGCAAAAGGAACATTTGTTTTATTATTACAGCCAGCAGCTGAAGTTCCAGATGTTACCTCAGTGCAGCATAATGTGAAGTTACCAAGGCGCAATGTATTGAAGGTCTCTGTTATGTTTGTTTTGTACTTAAAATATATATTATAACATAATTATTTAATAAATATAGGTAATAGTGCAAAAAAACTTATGTCAATCTGAGATTCCTGTGCTGGTGTTCTTTTTGAAAGCCTGTTAAGCTGTTTCAGATGGGCAATGCAACAATTTTAATAAAATTTAATGAGCATTTACATAACTAAACTTAAATACATTCATTGTTGAAAACATTTAAAGCATGTCTGTTTCTTGTCTACCTTTGGTAGGGACAAGGGTTAAACAACCTGAAACATTTCCATATTTTGCTATATTTTTATATATCCTGATTGACTTATACCCAGAAGGTAGCCAACGTTTTTTGTCATTAATATTTAGGTTGATGAATGTGCTAGATCAGCCAGACCATGTAACCACAGATCAAACAAACATGGAAGGGCAAGGCGAAGAAAATTTACGCAACACAGACAGCTGAAAGTTCAAAGGTAAATGAAATATATTTGCTGATGTTAAAGCTTCTGTTTAATTTACTTGTCAAATCAATTAATTGATGTTACAATTATGTTTCCACATGTATATTTGTAGATCTGAGCAGTATAAAGATCACGTTGAAATTCCGTTGACATCTGATGTAACGGTAAAGGTGAAGGCAGACAATGTACATAGCATCTGGATGGTAAGTTACAATATTCCTGTAGTGATGTAGTTTCTTCAAAAAAGATTAAAATCAACATAACTATCAAAGTTAATCCTAATCATTTTCTGAGCCATAACAATGTCCTAGTGTTGTGATGTGTTCTTGAAATAGAGAGAAGAAACACTTTTGATGGTGGTTATGGATAATAAATGCTTTGATATCTTGCATATTTAGTGCCCGAAAGAAGACGCCATTACCACAAAGAAGCGCCTACCTGTCTGCTCTACAATGACTGGAGTTAAGAAGATAAACAAGGTAAGAACATGCTACATGAAATTGCAATTTGTAACAAATTGCAGCATCATTTAAATTAAATACAATTCAGTTTTCCAATAATTTAATAAGAAAAGGGTAGGCAAATGCAAAACCAATGCCTTTGTTAATCTATGAGGATTTCATTCCCAGCTTCATTTAGTAAAACCAGAGTTATAGCCCTTGTGTTTGCATTATTATTATTATCATATTTTTTTTTCTATTTATTTCTAAGAATGTTTTGGTGTATTGCTTTGATGCTTTCTGTTGAAATGTTTTAATGTGCAATATTACGAAAAGTGTCGAAGTGAATTGTAAAAACCTCATTTTATATATTAAAGCAAGAAATATTGAATGCATTGTGTCCGTTAACTGTAGCAGACATGGTTTGACTGCCCCCTATGCCCAGTGAAGTGTTCTAGAGAAGATTTCCTACTGGACCATTTCTGTCGACGCCATGTACCTGGAGGGACCAAATACAAGAAGAACACTGACAATTCTTTCTGTCATCGGGTATGTTAGATATTTACTGAGTAGTACGGTAAACAAGTTTTTTTTTATATCAGTGAATGAGTTTTACCTCTTAGTTTATAATTATACATTGTATAATAAATTTTTCATAGTCCTTGGCATCTTCATTTCTTACATGACTACTTTGTAAGTTTTAATAAGGTGGCTATGATTAAATTGGTATATTTTGATCCCCCACCCCCTTTTTGGAAATTTCCCCCTGGCCCCTTAAATTTATTGACTGATATAAAAATGCTCAACACGGGTCTAACCGTCTTGCATATTTGTCAGGTATTGGAAACAGCTTAAATTGATACCAGCTGGTGTTGATGTAAACATTTACATGTAAAAAGGGAGGATTGTTACATTGTGTTATGCAATAAGACAGAGCATGAACACATATCCAAATGTGATACAGTCATTTATAAAAAACACACAACCCAAACCACTATTTAAAACAAGAATTTGATGAAAATGTGGCAATAAATTTATATTGGCGTAAGATACATTGGATTGTCTACTTTCTCTGTGACATTCCCCCCATCCCCAGTGAAAGATATGTTTATAATTGTATATATGCATTAGTTTTGTTTATTTACTGAATCTTAATGCTCATTAGATAATCAATGATTCTTGCTTGTCAATAATTGTCAATTCATTGTAATGTTAATCAAATTTAATTGAATTAATGCCAAAAATGACAGATTTATATGTAATATTCATTATGTGCTTTCTGTCTAATAAAAGAAATTTATCAGTAAAACAAAATGGTTATTTACACTGTTCTGAAATTTTAGTCAGTTTTAATGTCAAAACCATACTTTAGTGCAAACAGGGTCCAGGAACTCAAAGTATAAATTTATGATATCCTTTCTGAAATGACATTTATCTTGCTTGTTCAGTGAAATAAATTACAATATTACATTGAAAAACAAAACAAGCATCATCTATATATAATGAACTTCCCATTAGGGTAATTTTAATGTTTAAATAATAAAAAGGGATATTAATGTTTAATGAAATTATTTTATTACAATTTACGAACAAGAAATCAACGAAGAGCAGCAGAAGTCAGCCAAACTCGAAGAGCACCATTTCAACATCCAGCCTGAACCCTGTAGAAAAAACTTCACCTCCCCATCAAGGTTTAATTTCTTTCTTGGGTACTAAATCAAACATTGTTTATACAATTTTTTCATGTTAAACATGCAATATAACAGATAAATTTGTAATAAAAATTTTGCATTTTCTATGGTCTGAATGAAGGTAATAATTCAGAAAAAGATTAAATGATTTATTTACCATATAAACAAATTTCTTCTGTTTTTGTCCCCAAGACCTATCACTGTGAATGGAATAATTGTGGATTCATCGGGCTAACAACAACTAGAATGGGACAACACCTGCGACAACATGGACGAGAAGAGGAATGCAAATGGGCGCAATGCAATGGATTTCAGCGAACGAGCGACGAAGACCTGGAGTTACACATTATACACGACCACTTCTTTGATGTATGGTGCAAAAAAGATATTGTAATGTTTAACTTTTTTGCATGTTTATAACACTAAATAGAAAATTAAAAATGTAATGACAGGGTTTATCAATAGCCATGATGATCTCCTTAACCTACTGAGCAATAATAAACTAGCTGTGGCATTCCCTTGTGTTCATGTATGACACTGTTAAACATCTTTCTGTCAATTTTATTTCCCAAATGATTTTTTATTTAGGACAGAATCACCTTTCCTTCCCTAGATGATTGGCTGGAATATCTCCCAGAAAAAAGAATCGACCCAGAAACCACTGATTTACGCTTCTGTCCAAAACACCTGGTAAGACCTTTTCAATAGTTTCCATATTTGAACTCAATGTGGAAATAAAGGAGTCTTTTTCAGCAATATTTCACTCACAAATATGAGAAATATTCAATGTATTTTACAGAGAAGCAAGCTGAAGTTGTTACTGTTTGATGAGGACTACCTGGACATGCCGACAAACAAATCCTACACAATGAGCGACCACCTGTGTACACTGGATTTTGAAAGTAATCATTATACTAAAAATTTCTTAAATATTGAGAAAAAATTTATTGAAAAAAGACTTTTGTTAGGTGAAGACTGGTCAGATTATAATGGTAAATTTGAGGAAAATGACACTGATTCACTTTTAAGTCCAGATCCAAAAGTCCGCAAGCACAGGCAGTTCCATGGTGGAAAATATCAATTCCACTTTGTCCAAACTTCACGTCCTGAATTAAGTTCAAATTCTCATTCTGGAACTAAGTTAAAGCCTGTAAAAAGAAAAGCTTCCTGTACATTTCCAAATGAATGGTCAAGTATCTTGCTGACAAATTTACAATTCTGTTCTCATGCCATAACTATGCAGAACTTATTTCTGAATTTGATTTTAGAAGAAGGAATTGTTGATTGCAAAAAACTAAGTTTTCTTAAGTTAGAATATGACACTGCTCTATTAGCATCAGCCAAAACCTGCACCAAAGGTGTTTTTGTTTGTCATGTATTTAAAATCATTGTAGACAATGCTGAATATCTGTACATCCGCTATGTTGAGTCTGGAGTGTATGCTGGCCTAATGGAACAGAAATATTTGCAAGAAATCAAAGATACATTTCATTACACTGACAATAATATGTTTTTGCATAATACATTAACAGTGGAAGATATACAGAACATGGAATCTGATCATATAAAAGATAAAAAGGAAAAGCCGAATACATATAAGCCCAGCAGCAGACTTAATGATTTCTTTAAGCAAAAATTCATTCCAGGTATTGCTGATACAAGACAAATGAAGGACACTGACGGACGGTGCGATTTCAATATGCCCACCTTCGGGGGCATAAAAAGTCTGTATGAACTTTCATATAAACCAAGTTTGGTCACAATATGTTGACCTTCAAGTTAATCAATACCAGTTCTTTTGCTTTTAATAGTAACTTTGACCTTTATATTGATCCCAGAAGCCTAAAATGCAATCTCATGAAAGGTCTTCATAAAGGCTTTCTACATACGAAGTTTGGTCACTATATGTCAAACCTAGCTAAAATTATTTTACACATAAGGTGACTTTGAAGACCCTTCCACCAGCCCGCCCAAACAATTAGCTTTCAAAAACCCTGTTAAGAATATATAAATGTGCCTGACATAAGAAATAAAAATGAAAAAAGGGCAATAATTTGTATTTAGTTAAAATGGAGTTATGTCACCTTATTGTAAGATGTTCATCATTAATTGTGCAAGGTATTAAGTCCATTGAATGAAGGCTATTGAAGTATTAACCTCATTATGTAATGACCCTGAACAACTGTATGGAGTATTAAGTGACTTTAATGAAGGGTTTTGCAGTTATGAGTGAAAATCCCTATGAGTGAAAATCCCAACTTGGTCTTAAACTTTAACCGGACGCTAAAGCCAAAGCAGATGCTGAGGCGAGTGGTATAACCCTCCTTATTATTCAAATAGTCCAGCTAAAAATGTTGATAAGGTACATACCAGTTTGATATTTTGTCCATTTAAAAATATAACCACTGGAGGGAAGGCATTTATTAAGTTTTAATGCCAACCCCATACAAAAGCAAATGTGCCTTTTGGGGTGCAAATTAGCAAAAAAGCCCAACCATATATTATTAAAAATCTGCCAAACCCGGTGGTTATATGTTTTAGGAGAATAGCCCTAAGTGTTAATTACACTAAATATCGCCTTATTACAGCTTTGTTATTGACTTAAGACATGAGATGTTTATAATGTGTATTAGAGAGGTCCAATATCTATCGTTTTTGTTTAAGTCCCAGTCTAATCAAGATATCAAACTGGTATGTACCGGTTCTCCCATATTTTATTGAAATGATTCCAATAACACCCTTATCTCTGTTACTTAAAAATACAGTTGTCATAACAGAGCCCGTCCTCTTTAAGTCCACATTGGCAGTGAGATTAAATTAAAATGTGATTCTGTTCATTCTTCTTCAAACAGCATTCATCGTGAATCTCGGACATCTTTAATCTATTGGAAATAGAAAGAAGACCTTCATAGAAATTATTTCCATTTTCAGTTTTATGTATTTCATCATTATGGCAATTAAATAATAGTACAAATAATATCAAATTATTATAAAGATGATTTTGACTTCTGTCATCTTCATTGCATCTAATCCATCTACATTATACTATCCTTTTACAATTGACATCTTTTTTAAATATATATATATATATATAAATACTGAATGTCTAATAAACATTACCTGTAAAAGTGTCATGACTTGCACCCATATCTGTTTTAACTGAGTCTGTATCTGAAAAGAGTGCATAAAATCAAAGCTTCACATACAAATTAGCTTCATGTTATAAAGAAATATATAATGATGCTATGAAGTCAAACATGCACTTATAATAAACTAGAGGCCTATGTTCTACTGGCTGGGTTTGTGTGGTCAACATCACTGTTTTCGAAAAGAACCAACCCCTTATGGATTCTGAATACTCATTTTTTCATAAAGGCCCATAATCTTATCATTTCAAGGTTTTTCGAAAGGAACCAAGCTCTAATGGATATCAAAATACTGTACAAGTTTCATCAAAATACAATCAAAACTGAAGGCTGTATCATGTTAACGAGCAACTGCTTACTGACACACTGATTTTTTATACTATCAAGGCCCATAATCTAGGCATGCATGGGCGGATCTGGCTGGTTTTCAAAAGGAACCGAGCTCTTATGGATATGTAAATACTGTACAAGTTTCATCAAGATACAATCAAAACTGAAGGCTGTATCATGTTAAAGAGGAATTGTTTACAGACGCACGGAGGCACATACTACGTACACACTACCATCACATAAGACTAAATGACTAAACAATAAACCAGTCCATTAGTTGAATAATTAAATTATATGATTTGTAATGTTCAGTCAACATTTAATGTATTGCACAAGCTCATGGTTGTTTAACATGTTAAACTTGTTAGGAATTAAATATCCAGTTAATAAACATATTATTCTTTGGGTTTAATTGCTGTAACGTTTGTTATTCAAATTAAATGACGCAACATGTTCAAATGGTCAATTCAGCCCATTTCTAAATTTACCATTACCTGGTATGTTTGAATTGTGTTGACCAGGTGGATGAGGTTAATTTATATACATAGAAAAAACATGATTATTTCATTTGTAGTACCGGTAATTCTTTTGCAAGGCCCAGAATCACGCAATGCATATCATTTGGTAAACAACACATTTTTCAGGCATGTGGGAAAAGGCTGTGACCTGTACTTTTGTTTTTAAACTAATATACGATACATTTAAGGAGGTTGCAATTATAAGTAACTTCTACTTCAATGAAATCGGCTCGGGTTCATATAAATCAGAAAAAGAAAGATACAGAAATCAAAATGTTATATACTTAATACTCTGTGTACAGCACTGATGATGATTGAATAACTGGTTATATACAAAACATTCCATATAATTTACATTGCATCAGGGACCCACCATCATCTTCAGTTTAAGGGGTTTCATGCGCTGCAGATCCTTGACATGTGCAAGCTGCTATTGCCCTTCTCTCCATTTCTATCTCATTGGCTGCAGGCTGAAATTTTTTAGTCTGCTTAGCACATCATAGCCACTTGGCAGAAGGTGGAATGAATTAATATTAACTTCAGTTATTATTATATGCAGTTATGACAGTATACTATCCAATGTTCTTCTATTACTTTTGATGAAAGGTTCTCTTCAAAGGACAAAAATGATAATCACAATTCTAATTGAAAAATATTTGTAAGTCATTACATGTATGTGTACCTTTTTTTCTCACAACAAGAAGTCTGCACAGTTCAAACATTTATACGTTCTTAATGTTGTTACTTGGGATGCCTCCTAGGATGGCTCAAGGCACCTGCAGAGAAACAATACTTGTCAGATAGAATATGCATTCATATTCAAAACATTGGTTTATACACTCTTTTTTTATCTCACTATTTGGACCAAATATAATACCATAGTTTTATGATAAACATTAGGTTTATCTTTAAAGATCTTCCAACATATATTTATCCATATAAAGCACATAAACAAGGCAACCTGAAACTTAAGGATTTGATAAGAAATCCTCAAGTTTGTAAGCAGACAAAGTTAATTTGGCAATATTTGGACACATTGGTTAGAGTCTCATTGTCAATTAATGAAATAAATCAAATATAGAAATCTCACTTTCAGATAGCTTTGAACATAACTGTAAACGAGAAGTTGAGCTAGACACAGGAAAGGACAGTGCGATTTTAATTTTTTTCACTCTCGGGGGCATAAAAAATACACCTCAGAAATCAGTGAGATAAATTGGTTTTACTTTAACTTACCCATAAGAACTCGATCAGGCCAAAGAACATTTGGATTCCTCTTCACAAAGAATGGTGGGAATGAAAGATGGTGTGTACTGTCCCTTCTGATGCACTGTATACAGGAATGATACATGTCTATTAATCATTGTTATCACTAACTACATGAAACATGGCTTGAAACGGGCCAATTTCAGCACAATTAAGAGAAAATAAACAATATTTATATGCCCATAGAAAAATTGTTTGTATTTTGAAAGTCATTTTGAAACTCATATTCTTCACAAAATTGCAGTGTCCATTCATTTTCACTTAAGGCTTGATGGGATAAAATAGTTTTGAAACTATACCATTGAATTGCTTCCAATATTTTGGCTTTCCATGTCAAATATTTATTGTTATCATAGATGCAAATAAGTCATTGCCTTAACACAAAAGTAAGTACCTAAACAAGTAAATAATCAATTGAAAAGAACTCATATTGATAATTGGCTCCAAATGTAATCTTCTGTAAAAATCAACCTTGCCTTTGTGAGCATATCCCTGGATCTTTCCTGTGATGTTCCATCCTGAACATACTTTGGCTTTCACCATTCTGGAAATGCGGACAATGGGCCTGTAACAATTCAAAACAAAATTTTACAACTATAATATTAAATTGGGGTGGGGCATCATTTCAAGATCTGTTCAAAGACACAATTAAATCAGTGCCTGAATGTACAACAAGGCAATCCAAAGGACAGCTATATCCCCTGCAAATAACATTCTCGGATATCTGAACATAACGATATTTGTTATTCATATTGTGTGTACTAAGTGTAGGACCTTTAAATGTTAGATGTGACCTTGACCATTGAGTTATGGACACAGGTCAAGGTCACTGCAAATCATCCCAATGAGGACACATTTCTACCAGGTAATATGGTAATCCATTCCTGCAAGTTATACTCCAGACACGAGCATGTGTACTATGGCCTTTAAATGTCAGATGTGACCTTGAACATTGAGGTTTGGACCTGGGTCAAGGTCACTCCACATCATCTCAATGACAACATTTGTAAAAAGTTATATGGTACCCATCAATGCATTTGAAATATGGACCCGGATCAAGTTCACTGCACATCGTCTCAATAAGGACAACATTTGTACCAAGGAAAATGGTAATCCATTAATGCATAAGTAAGTTAAAGCCCGGACACGAAATGTTATGGACAGACAGACGAAATGCATTCCTATAATCCTCTCCCCACTCTGTTGCGGGGGAATAAAATCAGAAACTTTTTAACAATCACCATTCAATGTCCGTGGACTGGAGTTACAAATTCAAAAATATTACAACTTAAAGCTGCACTCTCACAAATTTACCGTTTTTACAACTTTTTTATTATTTGTCTTGGAATTAGCAAACTTTTGTGTCAATATCTGCAAACCAGTGATGAAAGACCGTTGGCAAAATGTCACATCGCAGATTTTCATATTTCCATTCCAAATTTAATGTTTTATGGCTTAGACGATTTAAAAAAATGCATAAACATCAATTTTGGAGAGGAAATATGAAAATCTGCCATCTGATCTTTTGTCATCAGTCTTTTATTACTGGTTTTCTGATATTTACGCCAAAAACTGCTCATTCCAAGACAAAAATAAAAAAGTTGTCAAAACGTTCAATCTGTGAGAGTGCAGCTTTAAGTCAATTTACAAAATATCAAGGTACTGAGTATCAGTGAAAGTGGCTTAAACTTTGGCTTTCAAGGGGCTTTCTCACGTAAGAAAAGTAAGATGCTGGGTTTCAAATTTGGCCACGCGGGTTTGAACCCAGTCTCCGACACATTTTTTTTATATCAAAGCGTTACACATTCTATTCGATAATTGTCCAGACATCAGATGGTCAAAAAACCCAGTAACTTCTCAAAAACAGCATAGAAATTTCCTTGTGAGCTACCATGAGGCAGATCATTTATAATGAAGATAAACCCAACAATTATGTCACATCACTGACATAAGCACAGTTTACCTGTTTAGAAATAGCACATAATGGGTTCCCAGTTAAAAAAAAGCATGGAATGATATGACCTTGCAAGTCATGTGATCATTTCATATCTTAAACTCAACTTTAAAGCATTGTAGCAATACATATAGCCCGGAATTAACATAACTGAGTTTTCCCATGCCGGTACAAATAAAAGGTGAATTTCAAGCTATTGAAATGCATGTAACAGTCCAATGACTCTATTGTTTCCAAAGTAAAGTGTATATATTACAACGGTTTAATTTTGTTTGTACCGGAGGATTAGGTTGGGTAAACCAGAATAGCTATAATTCCGGGCTACAACTATTTGCTGTGACTTTCAGCAGAGTTGACCTTCACTGTGTCTATGTCGTGACTAGCCTTTCAGTATACTAACCAAATCTGTGATATTTATATATATAATATATGCAAATTATATAGATGAAAAGCATTCCTTTGGCTGCCATTTTAGAGCACCTGCTGACACTGTATAGAAACACCAAACCTAATTGTACCCAAAGACAAAGCAATAATAGTTCCCATAATTGGGTATTGGAACCATGAGTTCACTGGACCACTTTATTGACTTTTACAGCAGGGTATGTATTGATCTGTAATTCATTTTTTTTTCACAACAATATATAAAAGTTATGTAAATTCTAGACAATATTTTTAATTGTGTGCAATTGTATTATGCGGTGTCCCTTTAAAAGATTAATAGTTTCATATCTAAATCATGCTCCAGTAAGAGTACTTAATTCTTTTAGGTATTGGATTTGTATCAACGCTGTTAATAAAACAGTACTGTCATATAATGAATACCACTGACACCAAAATGTGTGATTTAGGTGTATAAAATAGTGTTTTTGTTTACTAAATATGTGTCTGTTTTGATGGATTTCTCCAACTGTTTGAACAAACTAGTTTGGTCGTTAGCTAGTGAAAAGGAGTATAAACATTGTTTCACTAAAAGCAATATATAGGTACCCTATGACTTGATATCAATATTATTCATGTTTGAAGTGTGTGTGGACATTTTTCAAAAAAAAGAAAAGATTACTATTACTATCTTTTGACTTTTCAATGTTATAACCCTAGAGGGTATTTAGCCTTTCTCGTATGCAAGGCTCACGCCTGTCATTTTTCGGCTGTGAATTTTAACAAATTCACAGACAGGCTGAAAAACAGACATTTTTTTTCAAGTATTCTGTTTGTCATGTATAGTATACTATGAGAAATTCGTCCCTCAAACTGTCTGAAGAGTGACAATATTAAATTTTTGAAAAAGATGATCACACAAGTTAAATTGCACCAGTCAATTGTAACAACAAATTCCCAGGTCTGGGGGGGAAACCAATAACTGGTGCATTGCATGCCACTTCCATGAGACAGAATTGTCATATTCGGAGGCAATTGTGCAGAGACCATGAAAAATACCGTCATGTTTACATGATGAAATTAGACTTGGAAGATAAACAACCCTGAATGCTTTATTTAACATGAACACCTTGAGACAACCACCTTATAAAATAGAAAAAAATAGAAAAAGATGTAGCAAAAGGCAGATGTGGGAAACAAGAGTCCAGGTGCAATACCCTAGCTCTTTTACAAAGAGACCCCTTAGTTCCTTCACGGGCTAGGTGTGAAGCACTGATACACAGGTGCAACTTACCTAGACTAAACCAGTACTGAATACACCACTTTTTCAAGCACTACACTGCCAGGCACCAGACAAGGGAGCTACATGTACTTGTACCAACTTTTAAAGTATTTCAGTAAGAAGTGGCTTGGGAGTTTGAACCCTGACCTCCAACTCCTTAGGCGGACAACTTTACAACTGGGCATCGGAGACAGTTATAGATATCTACCGGCAGTATTTATTTACTGTGACAATTCACAAACATGTCTTTTTCATTTCTTAACTCCTGTGTACATGGTTGTAAACATCAGTTTTTTGGAGCATTTTAAATGTTTGACAACTATTTCCTCATGATAAATTGTTTTATTTTGTCCCATTACATGACAAGCAACCAACAATGTGGCTCTTACTTCTAAATAGAAGATTCTGATGTTGGTGATGAAATTCACATACCGTGACGTCAACTTTCATATAACCTGTTCTAATAGCCCCACAATAACTTACTGAGATGAAAAGAATTCAAACAGGAGTTATAGCAGGGCAGCTTAAAGAATAATTATGACATTACTGGTTGACCATATGTGGTATATTTCCAAACAGGGCACAAATACTGATCACCTACTAATTGTAACCAGCCCCCCCCCCCCAGGTCTGACTTTCGGTCCAGCCAACCCCGGGTAAAATCCCCGCCCTGCGGGGACAAACTGATGTTTAAACCCCGGCCAAATGCCCCCGCACCCCAGAGACTCTAAATAACGCCCAATCTCGGCTTAATATGGCCCTATGACAAAACCACCACGGTCACCTGGCCCTGCGGGGTCACCTGGAAAGTAAAAACACGGCCCTTTCCCCCGGTATACCCCAAGACCTGGGGGAACCGTGGTTACAATTGACTGGTGCATTATTTGATGAATACAGGGCTTGCCTTGGTCATTAATTTCATCTTGTTTGTCGAGTACTTTTTAAAAAAAAAAATGCCATTTAATGTAAATACGCTTAAAAATCATAATGTAGCACACGCGGGAATGACCTCAGAAGATTCATGTGCATTTTTGAGGTTTTGTGGTTATGTTAACTTCAAGATATTTATAAATATAAATAATCTTAACATTTGAATTGCAATTGTTCCAAAAAACATTTGAAACAATAAATAACTTGAGTGAGGCTTATGCACCAGTCAATTGTAACCATGCCCCCCCCCCCCCTCCCTTTCTGGGGGATAGCGGGGATTTTGACTTTCAGCCCAGCCAACCCCAGCTAAAATCCCCGCCCTGCGGGCACAAACAGATGGTAAGATCCCCGCCAAATGCCCCTGTCCGCCAGGGACCCTAGGTATATTTAAAGCGAAGACAAAACCACCTCATTCACCCGGCACTGTGGGGCCACCTGAAAGGTAAAAACACGGCCCATTTCCCCAGCTATCCCTGGTATATACCCCACCCACACCCCCGGACCTAGGGGGGCCGTGGTTACAATTGACTGGTGCATTACAGTAGTGTTTATTCAAAATAGCATCGGTATGATTTATAATTGTATTACCATGCAAGGAAACAGTATATGTGCCCTCCATAGCATAATTTAAATGGTGTTTTTCTTTTCATAATATGAACGATTTTTTTACATAAAAAAATATTAGGACGGGAATCTGTTGTCACATTAACCAAAGATGTTTCATACGAAATTTTAACTTACAACAAAAAAGATAAGTGTGAAACACTTAAAAAGTGTACGGATTTGTATCCTTAGCCTATATGTAGTCAAAGTAAAAACATAAAAAGAACTAACAAATATTGAAATAAAAAACATCAATTATTATTTTGGAATTGGATCGATGCCATTTTCACCGTTGGCTACGACGCTAAACTCAATTGAACAAAGTATTTAAATTACACACATTTAACACCACTTATCTTCTCATGATTTCATACAAACATGCAACCAAGTATGCGTAAGTCTCGTTACCGGCAACACATTTCCTTCTTCTAGGCAGCCATTTTTGTTACAGTCAGCATCACGGTAGTGTAGCACCGCGCATGCCCACACCACGTGACTATTTTAATATTCCATATATGGTAAAAACCGAAAAACTTACCACAGCCTAGTGTTAGAACCGAAATTTATTTGGTTTAAAGTGTTGGCAGGGTACGGGGGTTACTTCTCCAAGAAACTTTCTAGTTCGAAATAGTGCATTTTGGCTTATTGTATTACTCCTTTACCCCTAAACTGAAATAAAAAGTAAAAAAGGACGATTTTAGGGGAGGCACGCGCCGAATGCGCCCCCTATTCTATTTTGGTATTGTGTATACGAATCCTTGTCATTAAGCTGTAATTATTCATTAATCAGTAAGTATTGGGTTAAAACAAGATTGCTTTAATACAAATAATTAGGAAGTGTCAAATATTAAGCCAAACAAATAGCTAATTCAGAAATAGAATTATAGGATTGTTGCAAAGACCTATCTAGTTGCATACCCTACTGCAATGTCCTTTTCTGTACTAAATAAATCTGGTGCTCATATGGTCCTTGTTCTTGAATAAAACTGAATTTAAGGGCCAACGCCCAAACCGGGATTCAGATTAACATCTAACTTATTGAAGAAAATGCAAATAAAGAAATATTCCAAATCTGGAATTCAAACATGATCCACATTACTGTGTTGAGGCGGGTGCCGTCGTGCCGCGGCTCCGCTTTTATTAGTGTTCAACCGTCAGTCCCCAATAATCAAAACCTCGAGTTCCAAAAAACAACAACACACGATTGAACGAGGTCACGGTCCATTGTTCTTGTCAAATATTATTCAAGGGACAAGGGCCTGCTTTGAACACTCGTATGTCATTAAAGTAAACGTACCGTCCGCCCGAGACACTCAATATATAGCACCAAGGGAAGGTGACACCGGCCTGGAGGTCAGGGCAGGCAGAAACAGCCTCAAAGTGGACCGCAAGCCTATACCCATGATCTATCTTTGACCTTTTAACTGCAGCGAATTTGATATACGCTTTTAGAGCGGCTGAATTATAATAGTTAGCAACTTCTTTACATTTCATTTATTTCTCTTATCATAAATCACATCGTAATTGGCATATTTTGTTTTGGCAACTTTCAACTTTGAAAGGTATGCTAAACAATCTTACCAAGATTATTGTATTAGTCTTTGTATTAGTGCGATAATGAATAATTTATTTGTGGCACTTCTTTACGTCTATAAAAAGATGTTTTGATTGTTATTATGTTCCATGAACACTATCTACGAATGCCTGTCAATTTGTGCAACTCGTTAGGCTTGTAGAAGATTGAGGCTATAAGAATGATTGTGACAGGTTTATGTGTGTGCAAAATATTATGACAAAAGCGAGCTAATTAAGGAATAGCTCCAATGACCCTTTTGTACAGTATCTTAAAGACCATCAGCTCGCACTATAACAACTGTCTAGACTCGGTATGAGAACTTATTTCTTTAAAAAAAAACGGCAAATAAAACGTATAACTCTTTTTTAGAGATTCGTAGGTCGTTGCAACGAGATACTTAGTCGTTTCAACGAATAACTAGGCCGTTTAAACGAGATACGTAAATCTCTTGAACGAGATACTTTTTCGTTTTAAATGCCTAGTTTAAAGGCCTAGTTTAAGGCTTCTATAGGTGACCCCCCCCCCCCCTACACAAAAAAAAACACATAACAAACGTGTATTTGTACACAACCTCTGTTCATTGATCTTAATCTTTTTGCCAAATTGTCTTATCAGATCTCCAATCTGAGTATCCTGCTGTGCAGTTTGGCTGTTCTATTATAAAAAGGGACCCTAATAAGCCCCGAGCCAGTAAACGAATACACAGGAAATTGGCCCCTACTATGACACCAGTGCAATTAGCAGGAGATGTACAGTAGGGGATTATCATGCCATACATTCCTTAAAACTAGGGCTTTATATGAGGCTTAAACTAGGCCTTTAACGAGATACGTAAATCGTTTTAAGAGATTCTAAGTCGTTTTAAAATTCGTATAAACGAGATAAAAGGTCGTTTAAACCGAGATACGTACGCAAGTCGTTTTAACGATATATTGCAACTAAGTAAAACAAAAGTAAATTGCACATTTTTTTTATTCTTTTGGATATAACAGACGAGGCTCCTCAAGTATACCTGTATAATTAGAAAACGCATCACAACGTTTGTTAAATATATATATATATATATATATATATATATATATATATATATATATTAATCTTCTTTTTAACACATTTTCAGGTCGTGTTAGGACCAGCTGAGCACCACCCGGGATAGGGCAGTGTCGAGCTACCGAATGGGTTGTAAAATGTAGTAAATATGCACATACAATTCTCGATCAGCAATACATAGTTGAATATTGAAGCTTTTTTTTGGCAATTGTAGCATTTCCTCGCTAGTTTGGATCGAAGCCACACATGCATTACTGGGATGAAAGGAGAACACATATACCACTTGACCTTTTTGATGTAGTGACTCAAGATAATTCGCTTTAATAACTCAAGACATCGCACGGAGATAAAAAGAATCATGACTAGAATATATATAGATATATATTTAAGCGGAATAAGAAACCTAAAAAACTAGTGTATACGGCATGTGTTGTTTTTATTTGACTCTTGAGCGCAGTGTTACACTCGTGGGGAAATCTACCCAAGCGACAACTTTGTGTATATAAACGTAAATATAACCTCGTTGGTAAATTTACCCTCGGGGGCGAACAACCCCAAAGTCTCGAAGTTGGGTATATTTACCTCCCTTGGTTTTTAATTTTTTATACGCGACAATTGATTTGCCCATTGGTGTATTTTGATAAGGGCAGAATTTAACAGTAAATAATTGACAAATTAAAACAAAATCAAGTAAATAAATGATTTGAAAAACAACTTTAATTCACACGTTTATGAAATATCTCGGCAGACGGTTTCTTCAAAAGACTGAAATGTTTGAAGTACAATGTGTGTGTCTGATTCCATTTTTTTTTTAATTTGGCCATTTTCTGCTGATTTTCTGAAGTTGTCAACTTTAAACACATTCTTACTTTTTATTCGTTTTCCAAAAAGGCAAACATGAATACGTGCGTTGTTTTTAGGGTATGACTTGACATTTTTCTTTTCCTTATTATTTTCCCGTAAGTACTGCAAAATAATATTCCTAATTGAATAAGAGTTGTATGAAACAATTTATTTTAAACATTAGGATTCTTTTCCTTATTATTGTCCTGTAAGTATTGCAACATAATATACCTAATCGAATAAGAGTGGTATTGATTACAGATATTGATTCAATATCCAGGAATATTAGCTTTATCATACTACAAAAGTACTTATTGCCATAATTTGTTTGCATTTATTTTTTTAAATGTCCAATTTTCTCAATTTTGATAATAAACACACAAACATCCCGTCCTTACAATACCCCTGAGACCAATTTGCCCACGTTTATTTAATTGCCCCAGGTGGTGGCAATTCGCCCCATCGTCAATTGTTCGGCATATTAAGGGCAACACTAATTATTTATACATTTTGACCAAGGACGCTTACGTTCAATGAAAGATTGGTAGCCTGATTTAGTAATACATGAACAGTCGAAACTCGTTGGCTCGATATCTCATGGCTCGATATCCTCGTTGGCTCGAACCAAATTAAAAGGACCGATTTTTATTTACTCTTTGTTCATATAAATTTCGATCGGATGGCTCGATATCTTGAGGGACAATATTTCTCCACGCTCGAAGTCGTTTTCGCGGTCCCAAAAGAGAATTTCACACTTTGATATGGTTGCTTGGGTCGATGTTATTTTCGCGGGTTCAGTTAAGAATCTCACACCTTGATTTGTTTGATTGGCTTAATTTAGCACAAGGCGCTAATCGATTAAAATTGCTTGACTGATATTATAATCATTATCGAATTTAAATGTTTTAACAGTTTGAATAAACATGCCATCACTTTAAACTCTGTCTCTAATTGTTTTCCATCCCTAAA
Organism: Mya arenaria; assembly: GCF_026914265.1. NCBI lineage: Eukaryota > Metazoa > Mollusca > Bivalvia > Myida > Myidae > Mya > Mya arenaria. Next base: position 14,317,679 of record NC_069136.1, read on the forward strand.
TTACTATGCATTTTGATATAACTATTAAGCTATGTTTGTGTTACCCACTGTTTACAATTGCTTGTTTTCACATAAATGTATTTTTATTATAAATAAAAAAATAAAATGATATTTTGTAAAAACGAATAAGTCATATTACGAAATTTAGGGTGCGTAACTATGCCCATAAAAACTCTTCCTTCTCTTGCGGAGATAGCGTAGCCAATAACAAACGAGGTAAATAAGACTTTATGTAACAAATGAAAAAATAACATTCTGTAAGCAATCCTGCTTGGCTCGATATTCTCGAGGCTCAAAGTACTTTGGCCGGTCCCGAGGATATTGAGCCATCGAGTTTCGACTGTATAGTGAAATGGTATAGGTAATATGGTATGCGACAATTTAGCTTTAAAAACCTCGCAAATACAATAGATCTTGTAAGACTTAAGAATTTAGACTTTTCCGTTTGAATACAAATGAAAGCTCATGATCATTCACGCCCTAAATAAAACATACTCTGTAAATTTGCTAAACTAATAAAATGTCAATACTTTCCATCACTCTCTCAAACCCGTTAAAGGGACTGTACACCAGATTTGCACCAAAAAAAGTTTTTTTCTGTAACGAATTTCAGGACAATTATCTAATAGAATGTTACGCTTTGATATCATAATTGAAAAAAAAGTACCAAAACGTAAAAAAAAACATTGTGACGGAGACCGGGTTCGAACCCGTGTCGCCAAAATTCCAGTCCAGCGTCGTATCCACTGAGCTACGACGGCTTACTCTATTTGGGTGACATAATTAAGCTATACAACTACCTCGGTAATATCACGTGATAACACCAACTAGCCAATCACGCATAAGGAATGAATTCTACCCGGTAGACATACCCAGTAATCTTTTTTAATGGAAAAAATACGAAATAACTGCTAAACTTAAATAAATTGTAAACTACGTGGTGCTTTAGTTAAGAAGTTTCAATGCATTGTACACATCAATGCCAAGTTAATGTCAGTTTTCGACAGTTTTCTTTTTTTTTTCGCCATTTTATCATACGGAGTACAGCCCCTTTAAGCTTCAAGTATATGTTAGATCTACAGAAAAAGGAGCGAGGCCATAGGCCGAGAAAGCTCGCCCCATCTCTTACTTATTTAGTGGTCGCACTAAGTTGACCCACTAGCTCCGCCCTTAGTGTAGTCACGTGTTTTTTTTTTGGCGCGAAAGTTAATCCGCCTAGGCGTTAGCTTCATTTAATGAGTGTCGGGCAATGGTAAATTGTCGCGATTTCGTGAATTTGATATAAAAGCAAAAAAATTGATTTATGTTTGTGCAAAAGGGAAAAGCACGGAAACATGAACGCTTATAACACTTTTCGTTTAGAATTAACAAATTGTTGATATTTAGATTATTAGAATTAATTAGCCTAAGGTATGTTTGCATAGTACAAAACTTTACTGGGATGACCTCGTTATGTTTTTTTATTTATAATGATCAACAAAATATTGCATATTTTAATACTGAATTTGTTTGATGTGTCGTATATCCTAAAGAGCATTTGAAAAACGTAAATGAAATTTGTATTTGAATATTGTCACATAAATATTTTTTATTATACGATTTGATAGCTGATTACACATTTATTTTCGGGTTCATGACGTAACCTACAACTGCCTCTAGAAAATGGCACCATTAACTGTCAATCATAGTTACTTCGCGCATGCGCAGAGGGCAGAGCGATATATAAAAAATAGACGACTTTACCACAGATCGACAAAATACTCTATACGTAAATAAATGTTAATATTGACCGTCAAATCTGCTCTACATGATATAGAGCTGCAGTAAGGAAGGTAAATCCTCGATTGTCATTGACCCACAAAAATGGGCGAACACTTAATACGGAATGTAATGTTTAATGTTAATAATATTTTAAGTAAGTGACGTGTTTGTTAAAATATACTGATTTGTAAAGTCTTAAATACCAATTAAAATGAAAACTAAATAAATAATTGCAAAAATACACCTGAAGGTGTCGCTGTACACGAAATCCGATCGATATATATATAACGATCACATGATGCTCATGTGATTTATAAAGCGATCGATGAATGCATTGGGTCAAGCCGGGTTGACAACGACTTATCGTAGTCTGAGAGGAGTTAATCGTGATGAATCGGTGGACGTGCACACAATGTTACATGTCTTGTACGAATGCTGCCAAATACCCTACAGTGGAAATACGAATACTGGCGATTGTACCACGACTGGAATGCGAATAAAATCGATATGTGAATGAGCAGGGGAGAATTCTCACGACTCCTCAAAAAGATGCGAAGCAAGTCGTTTTAAAACAAAGAGCAGTCCTTTCCATTCGTGCTTAAACGTCATAAAACATAAAGTGACGATTTACCATGGTCATCCACAATTATCCACCATATACCTATCCTCTGCCCGTATGTTTATGCTCGATTTAGTTACGACTGAACTACGATTGTGTTATGTTTTTGACCAATTAAATCGAGGCTTCATCACGACAATTTTTTACAGTTCACCTGGGCACGTTCCAATAAAGATATAATAAATATCGTAACCCAGGGGTGGTATTCAATATGCGACCCGAATCAATGTTATGGTCATACATCATTTACTTTATTAAATCTATTGATCAGTTATTAATAAGATCCAATCCGATTAGCTACATCGTTCTTATATCCAAAAATGAGCTATATTGAGTACTAGCCCAGATCGTTACAGTGACAGCCAGCCTTAAAGTTAAAAGGGATTGTGCGAACTATTAGTATATTTGCGATTTCTATTATATAACTTGCCAATTTTGGAGGGAAATATTAAACAAACTTGTATGGAGGTTGATTTCTGCCATGTCAGGAATTATTTTCGTTTCTGGAAACTACTGAAGGAAAAAAGCCTTTCCTTGTTTTCTCGTCGCGGGTTTTGTGTGTTTGCGAAAACATGACAAAGTACTACTTTCACTTTCGACTTTTCGATTTCAGGTAGGCATGCGCATATGATTGCTGGTCCAAACTCACGTGTAAAATACATAAATTAACAATTGCGGAAAGGTATGTATACATCCAAACAGTTTGTGCTCCGAAAGGTTTATTACACGAGTTGGAAGAAACCATCCACCATACAAAGGCGATGTAATATACAGATGCAGCTCGAGATACGAGATATACCTGCGCGAAATTTGAAACATATCATTTATGGCCAGAATAGAATAAAAATTAAGGCCTCATTTTGAACATTCTTTAACTCCTACATATCGTTATCTGATTCTTGTTTCTGTCTTTAACACAATGTATACGAATTATTTCCGAGAGCAGTATTTTTGACACATTGAAACTGTACTTCTTTGACGCACCGAAACATGATGCAAAGTCGTCTGCGTCGCATCAGTACGAGGACCATTCAAGCAATACGAAGTTTTTACTCAATAAGTTAGTACTTGTTGACGTCATCTCATAATATTTGGTGGTTCTATGAACTAAGGTATTCTTTTAAAGATCCTGCAGGTAAATATACTAAATTAAGTTTCATTGACCTTTTTTTATTATAGTTTAAACGATAGGCTAACACGGAGCATACGGTATAAAATTTGGTTGTATGCAAATGTTTTAGGAATTAAACATAATTTATATACATTTGTATAATGCTATCAAACTTTGCAACGAAATGCACTAATATATAATTGGTAAAATATAAAGACAATTAATTAATGTGATCCTAATTGTCTGCATTTTGTTTGAACCAAAACTAGTTCGTAGTTGGTAAAGTCTTTGTTCACACTCCCGTTTAAGTATATGTCAACAATGATTTTAAATGCATGCATTTGATTTGAATAATCAGACCTGTTAAACATGGGATTGTCTGGCATCGGCAGTTCTTCAAAACGAGCATATTGTTTTCCCCAAAGAATCAAAAACATCAGTCGAGACGGACTAAAGTCCTATTTAAAGGGGCCCGCTCCTGTTATTGGACCAAAATAATTTTCCCGATTATGCATTCGAAAACATTTATTTTACTAGATCATATAGCAATTGAAGAAAAAGTACAATTAAAGAATAAAAAATATTTCGGTGTTAGTGGGGTGTGATCATTCGCCGGTAAAGTCATAAAAATAGAAAACAGACGCATTAACCACTAGGCCACAACGTCTGGCAAAAATGATGGATATTTTGACCCTTTTACAATACATTGATAACATCACGTGATCTTGTCAGTCAACCAATCAAGCAACAACGAATCGCTTAAAACCCTATCTCAAATAAAAATTGATGTCTTCAATGGTGATATTTAAGCAAATATCAACATTTGTTTGAAGGGTTCAAGCTTTTATTTCTTAGTTTACCCCCCCCCCCCCCCAATGATTTACCACACGTTATTTTGTCATACAAAAAGATGCATTTAACTAAAACATGAGCTAGTCCCTTTAAACAGTACACAAACAATAAGAACAAACGGATTTGTCAAAAAGAGTTTATTCACTCAGTCACCCACTACCCGGGATATAAAAAGAGTTGATACCAGCCACTACTTGAAACATAAAAAAGGTCATGCATCCACTACTCGAGATATACAAAGAGTTGATGCATCCACTACTCGAGATATAAAAAGAGTTGATGCATCCACTAAAAAAGAGTTGACGCACCCACTACTCGAGATATAAAAAGAGTTGATGCATCCACTAAAAAAGAGTTGACGCACCCACTACTCGAGATATAAAAAGAGTCGACGCACCCACTACTTGAGATATAAAAAGAGTTGACGCACCCACTACTCGAGATATAAAAAGAGTTGATACCAGCCACTACTTGAAACATAAAAAAGGTCATGCATCCACTACTCGAGATATAAAAAGAGTTGACGCACCCACTACCCGGGATATAAAAAGATTTGATACCAGCCACTACTTGAAACATAAAAAAGGTCATGCATCCACTACTCGAGATATAAAAAGAGTTGATGCATCCACTATTCGAGATATAAAAAGAGTTGATGCATCCACTACTCGTGATATAAAAAGAGTTGACGCACCCACTACTCGAGATATTAAAAGGTGATGCATCCATACTCGAGATATAAAAGTAGGTGATGCACCTACTACCGAGATATAAAAATGAGTTAACGCATCAACTACCGAGTTATAAAACGAGTTGATCCACCAACTACTCGAGATATAAAAAAGTGCAGCCACTACTCGATATATAAAAATAAGTGATGCAGCCACTACTTGAGATATAAAAATAGGTGATGCATTAACTACCGAGATATAAAAAGAGTTAATGCACTCCATATAGAGTTATAAACAAGAGTTGATGCACCCACTACCGAAATATAAAAGGGAGTTGATGCATCCACTACCCGAGATATAAAAATGGTTGATGCACCCACTACCGAGTTATAACAAGAGTTGATGCACCCACTAAACGAGATATAAAACGAATTGATGCACCCACTACAGAGTTAAAAAAGTTGATGCACCCACTTCCTAGTAAAATTAGTTAAGGGCAATTTTATCAAACAATATTCCTTCTTTATATTAATTAAAATAAAAACAAATCACTCTTCGCTCGCCGGATTTTATGAAATCTGACACTGTTGTTTTTTGCTAGCTCAGTCCATATCTTTTTTGGCAAACATCCGAGGAATAATATTTTCTTTGGTGTGGCCTAATGAGGTTATAACGTGATGTCAGCAGAGTGAAATATAGCCGTATTGCACTTGTGTCAAATACGGACGATCATATTTGGTTTGGATTTATGATGGGAATTTAGATAAAAACATCTTTCACATTACAAATGAGACACATGGTAATGAAGCAATATATGTAATAAAAGTTATTTTCATAAATGTAAATTCACATAAATATAAATTAGTTATACTGGTATATGTGCCTTTCAAGTAGCCATTTTGATGTCTTCTATCATGTCTATAAATAGCCACTAATAAAAATATGCAAATGTAGCACTTCAACTTATTTCATAAATGCAAATTCATACAAACATTGCAAAACACCGCTTTGCAGTCTGGTTCCAATTTAAATGTCTTTCAAAGCTTTAAACTGCGCACATAAAGAATAAACTTACTAAATATATCCAAGTCGTCACTGATCGATTTTTATGAAAAGAACTGCCAACGGAGCGCACAAAGAAGTCAGTTAACTAATTATGAAATGTCAGGTATATACACCCACGTATATATACAGGGGCAGCTCCAAGATATCGCGCTTGAGGGGGAGGAAGCCGTTTTACGATATAAAGCGGGTTGACTATTGGGAATTAAAGCAGCCGTTGTCTTAAACGTTTCGGCGTGAAAAAAAAGTTATTAAATAATTTAAAGCTGTTTTCGAATGAGCCAGTTTTGCCAATAATTATTATTATTGTTTTTATTATTATTATTAATATTATTATTATTATTATCATTATTAAATAAAACAAGCACACATTGAATAGGAAATTCGTAATATTTCTAAAACAGCCAATTGTATAAAACTGTTTTTTGGTTTGTCAAATAAACCTAAATGTCTTTTGATTGGTCAATATTTATCAAAATATTCATATTAACCAATCAAATCATTTAAATGTGCAAACTAGACAAAATATATATTAAAGGGCTGTATTCAATCTGCTGCTGATTTTAATAATTGTAATTATTGCGTTGAAGCTACCGCAAAGGAAAACGGTTTAACAATAATAATAACATGCCACACGAAAGACGTACAACGTATATTTGAAATGATAATTTTCAATTTATTCAAGTGTATAACGATCAGACAAGCAATGTATTTAAACTGCTGATTCAACAGCTTTTGAAGATAAGTATTTAAAAACCAAAGTTTTGAAATAGTAATTCAAATGAATTGATACTGTGTAAATCAATACGCAATCAGACCATTTAAACACGGGATTATCCGGGTTCGACAGTCATTCAAAACAACTTTACACCTCAACGTCCGTTCCTTAAATTATATCATTCAAGGACATCAGACAAGAGGATCGACTACGTTAAACCTGAAAACTGTTCTCAATTACACCCATTAACACGGATAAGGTCTTTGTTTATGATATATTAAAAAAGAGTTATAAAATTAGTTGTTGCAATCACGACCCGAGTTACTACCCACTACCCGAGATATAACAAATAGTTGGTGCATCCACTAACCTTAATATAAAAATAGTTGATGTAGTCACTTCCCGAGTTGAAAAGTAATTGATGCACCCACTACCCGAGATATCAAAATAGGAGATGCATCCACTACCGAGATGTAAAACTAGTTGATGAATCCTCTACCGAGATATGAAAATAGTTGATGCAACCAATTCCCGAGATATTAAAATAGAAAATGCACCCACTACCGAGATATAAAAATAGTTGATGCACCCACTACCCGAGATATTAAAAAATGCACTCACTACCGATATATAAAAATAGTTGATGCACCCACTAACCGAGATATTAAAATAGAACCTGCACCCACTACCGAGATATAAAAATAGTTGATACATCCTTTTTCGAGATATGAAAATAGTTGATGCAACAAATACCCGTGATATGAAAATGGTTGATACATCCGTTCCCGAGATTTTAAAATAGGAGATGCATCCACTACTGATATATAAAATAAGTTGATGCATCCACTACCCGAGATATTAAAATAGTTAATGCATCCACTACCCGTGAAATTAAAATAGGTGATGCATCCACTACCCGAGTTATTAAAATAGAAGATTCATCCATTACCCGAGATAAGAAAATAGTTGTTGCATCCACTACCGAGATATAAAAATAGTTGATGCATCCACCATCCGAGATATAAAAATAGTCGATGCATCCACTACCGGGATATGAAAATAGTTGATGCACCCACTACAGAGATATGCAAATAGTTGATGTATCCACTACCTGAGATGTGAAAATAGTTGATGTATCCACTTCCGAGATATGAAAATAGTTGATGCATCCATTACCGGGATTTGAAAATAGTTGATGCATCCACTACCCGAGATATTAAAATAGTTAATGCATCCACTACCGGGATATGAAAACAGTTGATGCATCCACTACCGGGATATGAAAATAGTTGATACATCCACTACCGGGATTTGAAAATAGTTGATGCATCCACTACCCGAGATATTAAAATAGTTAATGCATCCACTACCGGGATATGAAAACAGTTGATGCATCCACTACCGGGATATGAAAATAGTTGATACATCCACTACCGGGATATGAAAATAGTTGATGCTTCATATTACAATGCTATATTGACAATATGGTACAAAATTTGTTACTTCACCAAACATTTATGATTGCAATCATAATGAAACTTCGAGCTCATTGAATCGATTGTTCATACCTTTGTTAAAGTTAAAAACAGTGTTGAATGCTTCTTTGTATTTGGTGTTATGAATTGCGTGTGGATTCATGATTGGCATTTAATAAATCATGTTTCACATTGCAGAGGATAAATATGCTAATAAGGCACATAATGCAAAAAATCATTTCCATAAATGTGCACACAGCCACGTATACCAGCATGGGCAGATCCAGGTCATAGTTCTTGAGGGGAGGTAGCCGTTAAGCGTGAATTGGATGCTTTTATTTAAACATAACATAGCATACAGACAAACAGATACACACGCGCAATTAGAGATTGGATGCTTTAAAACGATTAAAGTGAGAATTCGATTCGGAATCAGGATTAATATTTAATAATATTTATTTATCAGTATAAAGCAACCCTTCAATATTAATCAAAGTCTATGTAAACTAAAATCCTTATATATACAAAGTGTAAGAACGAATATTATCTTGCCTACGGGCAAAGATAAAAATGTACCCGTATGGAACTACTTTTTTTCTACGCACAAAAGAGTTCCACCGAAAAAAAAAACAGATTTGTACTGTATTTTGTTAAACTGCGGTGTGAGAAAAAGCATTTACAATGACCAATCGTATAAGATTATTAGTATCTTCAATGGCCGAGAGTGTAAGAGAGGTTCATCCTAACCCAAATGTAGGATTTCTTTTGGAAACGAGTTAGTACTTATCCCGGTGCTTCAGGATTTCGAAAAATGACACAAAAACGCTTTTTATTGACATACAAGCATTGCTATTTAAACTGATGATTCAATAGCCTGTTCAAACTTTATAATTAACAAACGTATGTATTGAAATAGTTATCAAAAGGTATAGGAACTTTTTCTTAAACGCTAGACTTCATTATGAAAGAAACAAGACATCGATAGATAAACAGTTCAAAATCCGAAAATTTGAGATATTACATTTTCCAAAAATCTGAATAGTCTCTTATCAAGGAAAGCCGGTTCTTTGAGCTAGTTATTGCTTTTTACTCCCCTGCACGGCCTGTAAACGCCAGCTCCACCACTTTACGGTGGTGCAAAGAAAAAGAGCTGTCGACACTTCCGTGGTGGAGCTGTGCCCTATGTTTACATGAACAATCGTGAGTATGACTTATATTTTATTTGATAATTTCATTTAACGGACATATTTCGGAAATCGGAGAATGTGGTACCGTGTAAGAACACTTCTACTGTAGGCTGGTTACTATTTCGTTTCAATATTGTGCAAACTGTGGTGCCAGGAGCTTTTCTCCCGAATCAGACTTGTGCATATTTTGAGATATGATTGCATAGCAAGTACATTTCGGTGCTTACACACCCCGTAAGAACATTCTCACGCATGCAAACATAACTGTTGTGTATTGTACCTAAGCCGGAACACAACCAAACCTAATAAGCACTTCTTAAAAAGGAAAAATGCACATATTTATAAAAGTGGTGGCGCTGTTGCCCTAGTGGTGGCGCTGTCGAGTAGTGGTGGCGCTATCGAGTATGTTTTGCGTATGAAGTAATATAAAAAGTTAACGTTTTTGGAATAAATACTTAAGTTGCTATGTTTATCATTCATTGAACATTATGCTGGTTATGCATACTACTTGCGGAAATGAAACTCTGCGAATTATCTTAACCTTACTTAAAACTATTTCGAAAACAAACGGCTAGGTGCTGTTAATTTTACCATAGAACTATAAGTATCTACCATGTGTGCCCGGTACGGATAGAAAAATCCGACCCGAGTGCACGCTCGTAAGTCGGTAACGAGGCTTGCCGAGTTACAGGCCACGCAGCGTGACCGAATGACGGATTTTTCGGTCCGGACCGGAAAAACATGATTGATATTTTTTCTTGCAATTCTAAAATTATCAGTTTGTGTAAGAATTGACGTAGAAAACGCACTTTTGTACATTTAACCAAAAAGCGCGTGAAACCTTGTTTACTGACGTCATAAAGCGCAGTCATTTTAAATCATTATTGATGTCAAATAGTAACTATTTAAATCGCGTTTTTACGATTATTCATTGTTTTAATTAATTGCATACTTATTTATTTGATTGCGCTTTATTGAAATGAAATAATGTACTTTTCATAAACCATACAACAAAAGAAATAGGAAGAAGCGCAATGTTGCGCGTAACTCATATTACATGGGGAGTGTAAGATGCGTTTTTCCAGCACTGGTCAAATGACCGGAAACACACGTCCGGTATGCAAGAATACCTCCCTCATAACCGGGCACACATGATAGATACTTATAGTTCTATGGTAAAAACAGCACCTAGCCGTTTGTTTCGAAATAGTTTTAAGTAAGGTTAAGGTAGCTCGCGAAGAGTTTTGTTTCCGCAAGAAGTATGCATACCAGCATTATGTTCAATGAATGATAAACATAGCAACTTTTGTATTCATTCCAAAAGCGTTAACTTTTTATATTACTTCATACGCAAAACATACTCGATAGCGCCACCACTACTCGACAGCGCCACCACTAGGGCAACAGCGCCACCACTTTTATAAATATGTGCATTTTTCCTTTTTTAGAAGTGCTTATTAGTTTTGTTGTGTTCCGGCATAGGTACTATACATAACAGTTATGTTTGCATGCGTGAGAATGTTCTTACGGGGTGTGTAAGCACCAAAATGTACTTGCTATGCAATCATATCTCAAAATATGCACAAGTCTGATTCGGGAGAAAAGCTCCTGGCACCACAGTTTGCACAATATTGAAACGAAATAGTAACCAGCCTACAGTAGAAGTGTTCTTACACGGTACCACATTCTCCGATTTCCGAAATATGTCCGTTAAATGAAATTATTAAACAAAATATAAGTCATACTCACGATTGTTCATGTAAACATAGGGCACAGCTCCACCACGGAAGTGTCGACAGCTCTTTTTCTTTGCACCACCGTAAAGTGGTGGAGCTGGCGTTTACAGGCCGTGCCCTGGTGTACTTCTAAAACAGGTGATCGGAGACCGTCAGATCCTCTTTAGCTATCGGAGGAGCTGCATTGATCACAGTGATTGATTATTATTATTATTATTTATTTCTAATACCGATGTTAAATGGTTGATTAAACTGGATAGATTTTGAGGTAATAATTATAATAATAATAATAATAATAATAATAATAATAATAATAATAATAATAATAATAATAATAAATAAGTAAAATAAATGAAATAATAATAATAATAATAATTATAATAATAATAATAATGATAATAATAATGATAATAATAAATGATAATGCTTGTACAATATAAGTGTTCCTGCAATTACTATTATCAAAGCTACTACAAGTTCTGTATAATAAATGATGTTGGTAAATGACGCCGTCATCAAGATTGAGTTTTGTGGAGGTAGCGTACTTAATAATCGTGAATTAATATTGTTTAATGTTTTCTGAAAATATCCTTATTTCAATTAACGCATTTTTATTATTCATTTTTTTAAAGGATGTTTTTCGTGGATAATGAGAAAAAACACACACAACGGGACTCCTTTTCGCTGACGACATAACATAATAAATAATAATATATTTCAAGTAATGCGCAAACTAAACTAATTAGTATTTTTAAAAGTGGATTGTAACGTTACAACGAGTTAAAACATTATTTATTATATTAAACGCGCACATTATAAGTTGACGCTAAAAAAAAACTAAGCCGAAATAAATGGAGTTTTTTAATTAATACCTACGTGGCCACAAATTCCACGACAATTTATTTTTACCTAAAGCATATGCATTTTTGTTGTGAACGTTAGAGTCAAATAACTTTAACACGATAATGCATTCAAAATGTGTTTGTTTTTCATCAACCTATATTGTGCGCCTTTAAAGTAAACTTCGGCGAACAAAAAAAGGGCGCTAATTTGCGTATTGAAATATTAGCGTCACAAATGTTCATGAAATTTCTATGTGCAAATGTTACGTAGCCACAAATTCCCTAGTTTAATAAGCGCCAAAATATTTTTGTATGTATCTAAATCATATGCCTTTTTGTTTCGATTATTAAAGTCAAACGTGATTATGCATTTCAATCAAACAGATATATTTATTTTTGCATGTACTTATAGTGTGCGCCTTTAAAATGATGAGCACTAAATTTTCGATGAACATCGGAGTTTTCTTTAAAAGAACGGTCTTCTATCATTAACATCCCTACATATATTTAATGTATATTCGTTTGATTGACTAGTGACTCATGTCTTTTTGTTTCATAAAATATTTAAACAAATGTTCACTACTCAAAAACAACCACTTGTTGGCGTATTTATACATTTTTGCGTGCATAAGTCTGTATTCCATTGTAAATTGCTGAAGACGTAATAACGTCAATATTTAAATATGAAAACAAAACGCAAGCCAGAGAAATTGCGCAGCTAACTTTATCAAGCGAGCGCGTCCTGAATCAATTCGGCTAAAGATCATAAATGCATACGATAGAGAAAATGAAAAACATATTTTTTTTCAATGCATTTTGTTTAAATTTTATTTTTCTTTTATAAATAAAACTTTTCATAGTATTTTGTATTCACAAACTAGTTATTCGTGAATAGAAACTATCAAATTTGATAAAAAGCGATGCAAAATCCAAATCAGTTCGACGATATTTAAAAAATTAAATACAAAGACATATTCTCTGGTTATATAATTCCATTTTCAAAATCTATATTGATGCACAAATGAAATAAAACAATATTTTATATGCTTTACTATGAGTTATAGAGATTTACGAGTAAAAATAGAAGATAGTTCACTGTAACAAAACAGTAAACATATCAATATGAGATTTACATCAATGGAAAGTTACCGCCCGCCCTCACGCCCAAATCAAAAGGTCAGCGCGCACAGGGCAGGGACACAATTTCGACGACACCATTTCAGAAATGACGTTTCGATTGCATACAATTAAATTTTGTTGCGATTTTTAAGAAAAACTATTATCAAATGTCATTTAATATACTATTAAGCTGTATATTTGAATATAATATGAATAGTTTGTGTGAGTGTAAGATTTCAAAAAAAATCACCTAGCGAGGGCTGAACAAATTTAAAAAAGAAGTTTTAAAGGAATTTAAAGGGATAAGTTCGTGCATTCGTTTTTTACCAAGGCGTCACTTGTTTGATAACTGGCTTAGCCTCATTTAAGTTTGGTTGGTCGAGACGAACTTTTTTCTTCGGTTTCTGCAGAAAATTATCATATTCTCTCGTAACCTAATGCAAAAATACAAAAAACGGCTTATGAATGCCCTTCGTAAGTTGAGTGGTTACATATAATAGCAATGAATTTGCAAAGCACTACTTGCGTGCGTACTTCAGCAGTAATATACCTTAGGTAATTATAATCTTCACGGGAGACGCATTTGTTTAGTTTAACAAGGACAAACATTACATTCACATCCTAGCTTTAAACTATTTCAGTGTTTTTGTTGATAATTATGAATATCATGAAAGGGATAAATACCGCAAACTGTATGTATTATAATGAAGTATATCAAACGGCGTTGAGTTTTTCTTGATTGAAGGCATTGGTATTCAAAGCCTATAGGAATAGGACAATGATGTTCCACAAGACAAACTTATAGGGTAATTTAATGCGACGGTGCGTACTTCGGTAACAATATGTCCATTATCAAGTTCGTGCTAAGGCCTAAAACAAACAATATTTGGTTCGGGTTACCAGAACCTACCTGCGAAATAGGCGACGAACCTACCGTTGTTAAAATCAGTTGGTTAAACAATAATTAAAAAAAATATTATTAATATTTATTTTTTTAGAGTGTGTTTTGATATGTACTTTAAATCCTTTAAAGCTTCATACACACTTTTTTAACACCATTCTCCGATGATGACCATAACGTTCCAAAATAAAGCCATATAAAAAATGGCAACAACAAAAAACATACCCTACTTTTTTTAAAAAGGATGTTACCCTAACCAAACCATTTATTTGGCCTTATACATCTTAATTAACTTTTCGTTTAACCCGCGCCGATATGGTTACATCATGGCTTGATGCCGCCACGTCCCCCGGTGTGCTGATTTTGATGCCTTAGAGGGAAATATAACCCATCTGGGTTATGGGTCATACGCAAAAGATGTATATTTCGAAGCCAAAAGGTTATGAGAGCTGCGATAAATGGTATCAGAGTTCTCTCAAAAGCGCCGACATTTTGTAAAGTGGCTACATAAGCTGCCGACTATTTATTCAATCGTCATCACGGTGGATCTCGTTCCCTCTATGCTATCTGTACGCGCAGGAAGATCAAAGAAGCAAAACGCAGGATAATAAAACGTCTATTAATATTTCATTGATTTGTTTTAAACTTACTTAATGTTTCTGTTATACGGGCCCTGTTGTAGCTCCAGGGCTGGAATACGTAAAACATCTCAAGTTATTTTCGTACTTAAGTCATTTTGTTAGGTTAATATAGCAATAGTCATATGATATAATAGCTTGATTATAAATAAAATACTTTCTTTCATCCTTTTCGATGGAATATGGAGTTTTATCAGCGAAATAACAATAGTGAAAATATCAACTTTTGGGACTACTTTTTTTCATGAATTGTAATTACTTCCCTTGATCTCAATAAAATTGAATTACCTCCCTTGCTAATATACATGTACATCAAGTTGCGTCTGAAACACTTTTGACAACAGAAAAAATTAAAAACAAATAATATTTTGTGATTAATCATATAATTAAGACAGAAAAAAATGTAAAATTGGATGAAATTAACGGAAATGACTTAGATCTCTTGTTTTGAAACATTTTTGACGCGGATGCATTTTAAATAGTGATTTTGAAATTGAACAAGTGAATGAACACACAGCTAGAGAAACAACAAAATTACTACAAAATAATCTAACCAATGCTGACAGATCCATGGCAGAAGAACATTCCCAAATTTCAGAAATAGTAAGTGGAAGATAATTCAGAAATGTGAATGTAGATCATTTTCTCAAAGAAAATGTAAACAAAAATACAGTGAAAAAAACCCAAAAAGTGATCTTAAAGTGTTCCGCCAACTTCTTTCTCACAAGGGAGAACACCGCAACATACAATTTATTCCGCCTGATCAACTTAATGACTTGATCTGTAGTTTTTTGCTATCTGTAACTAAAAAATGGGGAAAGTATGAACTGACAAGTTTAAGAAGCTTTGTCAGTTCTATAGACTGACACTTGAAGGTATTACAATAAAAAATATGCACCGTAAACGACATAATGCAAAAAAAAGTTTGCTAGACCTATGACTGTTTCTTAAATCGGTTCATCGTGTTAGTATTTAATTGCGCAACTCCTCTGCGATCCTATACATTTTCATTTTAAACGAAAGAATTAAATTGGTTTTTAAATTGAAGTTCCTTTTAAATAAGTTGATATTATCATTTGAGTCCCATTAAATCATTCAAAAGGATATTCGGACTCAAGGCTATGTGACATGTGGCATGGCAATAACAGGATATTTGATCACATAAAGACTGAAATGATTTGTATGGCACCTGAATAAAGCGTGCCTCGAGCCAATTTAATTTAAAAAGAATGGCAAACAAATGTTATAGATATCTTTTTCTATCGTTAGTGACTCCATTGCACGCAAACATGTTTTAAATTATTGCCGTAATTGTTCTATTGACATATTCGAAATAGGATAAAAATACCATATAAGAGAGCATAGTAAAAATATGAACGCATATTTAGTGTTCGAAATTATGTTTTGTCCAATATGGTATGAATAGGGCAAATTTCTATAGCGATATTTGTTAATCTAAATGTGATTGTTACCGTTTTCAGACTTTGCCATGATGAATATGGCATATTTTTTAGCCCTTTATAAGTAAATCTAAATGTGATTGTTACCGTTTTCAGACTTTGCCATGATGAATATGGCATATTTTATAGCCCTTAATAAGTAAATCTGAATGTGATTGTTACCCTTTTCAGACTTTGCCTTGATGAATAGGGCACATTTCTTTAGCCATTTATTAGTTATTCTAAATGCGGTTGTTATCATTTTCAGACTTTGCCATGATGAATAGGGCAGCTTTTGAAGCTGTACTGTTCCTTTCTTTCCTGGCATTTACTGGTGAGTGATGTGTTTATTAGTTTTCTTTAGGATTGATTAATGATATAAATATATTATATTTTGCGCGTTCATGCAGTATAAAAGCTTGACTTCGATTTTTCCAATCCATGAAGCGCGCTGGCGACATTATTTAAGTTGTGTTTTACATATGCATGATACAGGGTTTTCTTGCGAAACACCGCATGCAGAGGTCAATAATTGACGACCGGTTCATGCAAAATGAACGCAAATTTCAATGTTCAACTAATCAAGTTTTAATGTGAATATTTATTTATAAATTACCTGTTTGGATATGCTGCTCTATAACGTTTTTGTAATGAACTATCCAAAACACTTTATGTCTCGTTAAGACATTTGTCTAGATATTACCTTTTATAGATACAATTCCTGTGAAATCAATTCACATGCACAAGCAAAGTACTTTCATTTGCAAGTTATGTGGAACTTTTTAACCTGTTCATAGAACAATAAATTGACAGTTGTTCACTTGTATATTACTACTTGGACAGTATGTTTTATATTTCTTAGAGTACTTCGTCGAAAAAGACTATTTAAACAGAAATATAAGCTTTTATGGTACACAGACACTTATACTATATGGGCTACATATAAGCTTACTTTAGACCTGAATTATACACTACAACTATCACTTGTGATCTAATCTTCCTTAACTCTTTAATTCTAAGCTAAAACAAACACACGCAATTTAAGCTCACTTTTAGCCTGAATTCTAAGCTACAACGAAAACTTGCAATTTAAGGTCACTATTGGCGGGAATTCTTAGATTTAAATAACACGTAAAATCTAAGCTAACATTTGGTCTGAATTCTATTCTACAACAATCAGTTTCACTAAAAGCACACTTGAATTCTAAGCTACAGTACACTAGCACTTTAAGCTCACTTAAAGTGAAGTCTAAGCTACAATAAACACTTGCAATTCCAGTTCACTTAAGGCTTGAATTACACGTTCCCAAGAATCACTGCAATGTAAGCTCAAATAAGGCCTGATTTCTAAGCTGCAACAAACACTTGCAATTTAAGCTTGACTTATAAGCAACAAAATCACGATTTCATACTGAGCTCACTTATAGCTTGCATTATAAGCTACAACAAACTCTTGCAATCTACGCTCTTATTAGTCCTGAATTCTAAGCTACATCTAACACATCCAGTTTTACATCAAATAAAGCTTGAATTATAAGCGACAACACACACTTGCAATCATTCTCAGCTTAATTTAGGTATAAATTCTAAGCTACAACATACACTTGTAATGTTATCTCACTTTGCGCTCGGATTTTAGGTTGCAACCAACCTTGCAAGATAAGCTCACTTTTAGCTTAAATTCAATGCTATTATAATCACTTGCAATTTAAGCTCACATCAGACATGAATTCTTAGCTTCAACAAACACTTGCGATCTAATCTCATCTTAAGCTTGAACTTTAAGCTTTACAGACGCTTGCAAACTAAATTCCCTTTATACTCAATATTATGCTATAACAAACTCTTGCAATTTAAATTCACTCTAGGCCTATGTTCTAAGATACAACAAACACTTTTAACTCATATATGGTTTAAATCGTGATCTACTTTGACATTTGCAATATAACATCACTTAACTCTTGAATTCCGAGCTACACAGACACTTGAAATCTAAGCTCAATTTAGGCCTAAATTCTAAACTACCGAAAAGAATGCCGAATTAAGCTCACCTTACGCGTGAATACTTGACAAGACCAAACACGTGTAATCTAACCTCACTTTGCGCTTGATTTCTAAATAAAAGCAAGCACTTGCGATCTGAGCTCACTGTAGTCTCGAATTCAAAACTACACAGGAAAGTGCATTCTAAGCTTACTTAAGACTTGAATTCAGATATACACACATTAAGCCTTACACGTTTTCAAGGTCTTGAAATCTTTAATCTTGTTTCAGGTTGCTGGGCGTGTCAGACGGATAGTGACTGTAATGACATACACAGTCCGGTATGCAACACCGAGCACAACTACTGCGAACAACGTGAGTTAGCTGATTTTAGGGAGCGATTTTGGACGCGTTAGACTTACCCGTATCCCAACCGTTATTCTAACTAACCATAACAAAAACATTCCATCCCCCAACCCTTAGACTTGCCCGTATTCTTAACCTTGCCACGATAGACATGTTAATTTGGTTTATATCGTTAAAATATATAAGTATAGAGAGCTCAGTATATTTGTACCTTAAACAATGTGTGTATACCACGTGATAAATTGCGTCATATATGCTACGTTTGAAGGCATTTATGACGTAATTAATCACGTGGTATACACACACTGTTAAAGCAAGAACTTCCGACGTTTTAGTATAATAAATTAGGCGGGAACTTATGTTCTCTATCATTGGTCATTACAAACTTGTTATGGTAGGCAGCTGACAAGTGGCGAGTCAAAAGACAATGATGAATTTTGGTCATTCAGCGTTGGTCTTTTGTTATAAACATGTCAGACAAAATCAGTTTGTTCAATATTTAAATTTAATGCATTTTAATCATATTTAATGGAATGTAAATACACACTGCTTATATCTTGGAAAAGAACTGATTGTTGCATGTTTAGGTTGCAATTTTGTTTGTAACAGCATCGTGCAAGTGCTAACATACAATTTACCATTAAACATTTAAATAAGCAATAGTTTTGTCTTGTATTGTAGAGGAAACTAATTTTAAGCGACTACTTCTCGTTTTAACAGTATTCCCGATATTCTAGTTGTTTGCACAGAGAGACACATAGTCTGTTGACACTGTACAAACCTAGTTGTTTGCACAGAGAGACACCTAGTCTGTTGACACTGTACAAACCTAGTTGTTTGCACAGAGAGACACCTAGTCTGTTGACACTGTACAAACCTAGTTGTTTGCACAGAGAGACACCTAGTCTGTTGACACTGTACAAACCTAGTTGTTTGCACAGAGAGACACCTAGTCTGTTGACACTGTACAAACCTAGTTGTTTGCACAGAGAGACACCTAGTCTGTTGACACTGTACAAACCTAGTTGTTTGCACAGAGAGACACCTAGTCTGTTGACACTGTACAAACCTAGTTGTTTGCACAGAGAGACACCTAGTCTGTTGACACTGTACAAACCTAGTTGTTTGCACAGCACAGAGAGACACCTAGTCTGTTGACACTGTACAAACCTAGTTGTTTGCACAGAGAGACACCTAGTCTGTTGACACTGTACAAAAATAGTTAGTAGGTTTATTCGGTAAAAAGACATGAACATTATATGGCACGTCATAATGCAGACAAATTATAACATATCATTATCAATGCATAGACAATAGAAACCATGAAATGCACACACAATACCAAGGATGACACAAAAAAGAGAAAAATGATTTTCACTTATTTCCATTGTGGTCCTTGAAAAACTGGTGGGAGTAACCATGGAATAGTCATGTAGTTTAGCAAAATTGTTAAGTACAAGGATAATAAATCTAGACAAGTTATAATCTTATATCACAGATAATTAATTGCATAAATTATATCACAGAACTCATTAACATTATTACTCTGCATTCATAGCCTATTACACTGCATTCATGGCCTATGTATTGTAACAGAAGACTTGAGATCATAATGTATGGAATAAAAAAATGCCATTCAAAATGGCAATACTGTAAATCAATATTAATATCACAATGAGATATGATAAGATATAAGGAAATACGTGTGAATAAGAACCCTACATGCTAATAAAAATGAAATTATTATGATAGCTAAAAATAAAAATTTATTCTTTTAATATCACAATGAGATATGATAATATATAAAGAAATACGTATGAATAAGAACCCTACATGCTAATAAAAATGAAATTATTATGATAGCTAACAAAAATTTAAAATGATCTTTAAGACTGCAATAGGTACTGTTTGATGGCAGACTTGAAATGGTTAGGTTTTGAAATATTCCTTATATTTGAGGAAGACTATTCCACAAATTTATGCCATTATTTGTGAATGTCTTTGCCCCAAAACTGCCAACCTTAGGCTTGGAGAAACGACCAGTGTTAACAAAGGTAAAACTATCCGCAAAATGATCAGACACTGGCTGAGCTACCTTATTAGACCTTGTATAGCAACCGTGCACATCACTTAGCGGTTTAAAATGTTCACCAAGATACTCAGGGGCAAGGCCATTCTTTATCTTATGGACATGACAAAGCATAATTTGCTCTACCCTTTTTGACACGGGTAGCCAACCTAAACTTAGAAATTGCTCTTGACCAACATGAGACATGTTATCCATCTTTAAAACAAACCTGATCATCTTATTTTGGGTAGTCTGGAGTTTATTTTTAAGTGACTGGGTAAGACATGGATACCAAAAGGAACAAGCATAGTCATAGTGGCACTGTATAAGGGACATAACCAAGAGTTTTCTAGTGTGCATATTTAAGAATTTACTTTTTCTGTATAAGAACTTCAACCTGGAGTTTGCCTTACTAATAACTGACTTGGCTATGGACTCACCAGCCAGACTCTGATCTATTTTAGCACAGAGAGACACCTAGTCTGTTGACACTGTACAAACCTAGTTGTTTACACAGAGAGACACCTAGTCTGTTGACACTGTACAAACCTAGTTGTTAGCACAGAGAGACACCTAGTCTGTTGACACTGTACAAACCTAGTTGTTTGCACAGAGAGACACCTAGTCTGTTGACACTGTACAAACCTAGTTGTTTGCACAGAGAGACACCTAGTCTGTTGACACTGTACAAACCTAGTTGTTTGCACAGAGAGACACCTAGTCTGTAGACACTGTACAAACCTAGTTGTTTGCACAGAGAGACACCTAGTCTGTTGACACTGTACAAACCTAGTTGTTTGCACAGAGAGACACCTAGTCTGTTGACACTGTACAAACCTAGTTGTTTGCACAGAGAGACACCTAGTCTGTTGACACTGTACAAACCTAGTTGTTTGCACAGAGAGACACCTAGTCTGTTGACACTGTACAAACCTACTTGTTTGCACAGAGAGACACCTAGTCTGTTGACACTGTACAAACCTACTTGTTTGCACAGAGAGACACCTAGTCTGTTGACACTGTACAAACCTACTTGTTTGCACAGAGAGACACCTAGTCTGTTGACACTGTACAAACCTAGTTGTTTGCACAGAGAGACACCTAGTCTGTTGACACTGTACAAACCTAGTTGTTTGCACAGAGAGACACCTAGTCTGTTGACACTGTACAAACCTAGTTGTTTGCACAGAGAGACACCTAGTCTGTTGACACTGTACAAACCTAGTTGTTTGCACAGAGAGACACCTAGTCTGTTGACACTGTACAAACCTAGTTGTTTGCACAGAGAGACACCTAGTCTGTTGACACTGTACAAACCTAGTTGTTTGCACAGAGAGACACCTAGTCTGTTGACACTGTACAAACCTAGTTGTTTACACAGAGAGACGCCTAGTCTGTTGACACTGTACAAACCTAGTTGTTTACACAGAGAGACGCCTAGTCTGTTGACACTGTACAAACCTAGTTGTTTACACAGAGAGACGCCTAGTCTGTTGACACTGTACAAACCTAGTTGTTTACACAGAGAGACGCCTAGTCTGTTGACACTGTACAAACCTAGTTGTTTACACAGAGAGACGCCTAGTCTGTTGACACTGTACAAACCTAGTTGTTTACACAGAGAGACGCCTAGTCTGTTGACACTGTACAAACCTAGTTGTTTACACAGAGAGACGCCTAGTCTGTTGACACTGTACAAACCTAGTTGTTTACACAGAGAGACACCTAGTCTGTTGACACTGTACAAACCTAGTTGTTTAACCTTGCTGTACGAACATAATCTGAAAATATCTAATTAACTGAAATAGGCGATAATTTTACTATTGACATACAGTGTAGATACTGTTTTATTTCCGTCATATTCGGGGACACATATAACCTCGGACAAATAACTAGGCCAATATGAAATCACCTAATTAATAACATTATAATATTACCGAGTGACTTTCCTTGTTACTGTGCAAAATGTAAACAATGTGTTCATGTTTTGGCAACTTAAAAACAATTGATAGAGTAAACGTATAAATTTCATGACAACACATTTAAACTAATTAAAACTGAATATAAAATTATTATTATGCTCCCTGAAAGGTCTAGCATAAAGCCACCACTTTTGCCGCCAATCCGTCCGTCTTTCTGTCCGTACGTGTCAAACCCTGATCCAGAGAATATCTTAAACACATCTGATGGAATTGAAATAAAACTTGGCGTATAGATATATGAGAGGAAGTGCAGTGTATAAGAGCCATAATCATATCATTTTTTAATCATCTCTCCTGAAACACTCGTACACCTGATAATTTTTATAATTGGAGTTAGTTCGGGCCGTATATTAGAAAGGACCGCAGTAATCGAAATGGAATTTGAAAAAAGATAGAGAGCAATGAGAGAGAATGCAACGCACACGAATATTAATCCTACTCTGCTTAAATTACAGTTATCTCCCCTTTACCTCTCCTTAAGATGATATTTTTCGGTAATGGGTGCTTGTCTGAAAGTCCTTAAGGGATTGATATGAAACTTGAAAAGTAGATTGATGACAATTAAAGGAACTGCAGTAATTAGCATAATAACCATAGCTGCAAATTTATTTTTCTTCACTTAATCTGATATTTTTTATAATAGGTGCTTATCCAGGCCATATCTTTGTCACATACAATGTTCTTAAGGTATTCAAATGCAACTTAGGATATAAATAGCTGTCAATGACAGGAAGTGCATTCTACAAAAACGATAATCCTGCCTTTAATATTTAAGTTATCTCCCTTAAAACTCCCCTTAATCTGGTATGTATTGCCCTGGCCATATCATGGAAAGTATTTAGGGATTGAAATACACTTGAAATATAGATAGATGGCTATTAGAGAAAATGTATTACACAAGACCATAAACATGCCCTGCATATTATTTTAGTTATTATCTACGCATAAACACCATATTTACAAATGAAAACACACGGCACACGTATCGTAACAGCTTTACCGTTGTATCATGGGATAATCACAGTGAAACACAAGTTCAATGGAACATGAGTCTACTGTATTAGTAGTTAAAAAAAATAAGGTCATTGACTGTTTGATGTTCGTCTTCACCATTGCATGCTTCATTCTCGTTCTTCGAAAGAAACTTATTACAACTTATAACATTTGTATTGCCAACTGAGACCAGTCATTTCACGTATCTCTTCACAGGGACCTGCACGAACGAAACTGACTGTGGACCACTATACTACTGCATCATCTATTCCGATGACCCAATCACTGGGCTACCGACGGGATACTGCTACTTAAGTATATATATCTGTCGTAAAATTATTTCCGGTATCAGATTTATTTACCATGAAATTACAAAGCACTCCAAGAGTTGTCATCCTGCACGGAAGCAAATAATTGTGGTTTTCAATTTATGTCTCAAATATTGACATGCTAAATACCCAAATGTAGATACATATAAATATTATTTTAAAATGATTGAAGCGAAGTAGTATTAAAGTTTTTGCGTTTACTTTTTTAAACCACGTTTCATTTTCTGTCCACTGTGTGTAAAGGTATTGAAGAGAGGATATGAGCCGTTATGTGAATAATTGTGTACGTTTGAACGATATATTTTGTTATCCTGGAACTTATACAATGTTTAGGTTTAAAGCACCATGCATATACGATTGCTCATGTTTTGAAAGGTGCACTAAATGTATATTTTTAACCAAGATAAAATAACTACATAATGTATTAACTCACGAGGAAAGTGTTTTTGTCAAGGTTCCCGAGCGTACAAGTACAAGAAGAGATTCGCAAGTGACTTTTATAAGCGTAATTGTAACTTGTACATAAACGAGTAGCTACATGTACACGAAAAGTAGTAGAGGGCTTCGAAATAGTTATATCTAGGACGTACCGTTTTGATCAAAAGTCACCTTTTACTAGTTGTAACGATTAAAGTAGAGATTCACCTCCAAATGTAGAGGTGCTCCTCTGTATTATTTAAAGGTGCACCTCTACATATGGAGGTGTATATCTACTTTAAAATTATAATATTTTCTGATATCTAAAACTGTATAGAGAAAA
This sequence comes from Mya arenaria, assembly GCF_026914265.1. Taxonomy (NCBI): domain Eukaryota; kingdom Metazoa; phylum Mollusca; class Bivalvia; order Myida; family Myidae; genus Mya; species Mya arenaria. Next base: position 14,342,291 of record NC_069136.1, read on the forward strand.
TAAGCAAAGTTTTTATATATATTAAGAATCTTCACCATAAAGAGAAATCACTGGTTCTAAACATGTTTGAATAAACTACAGCAAATTTTAACAAATTCTACAATGTGTTTCAGAGTCATGTATGAACGACACGGAGTGTGGAGATGGTGTGAGCATGTCGTGTCGCTATGGGACATGCAACTGTCGGCAGGGGTTCCGATTTGACGGAACGGACTGTGTCAGCAGTAAGTGCTTTATATTGGGTGTGTTTTTCACCCAGAATACCATTTCGGTACCATTGCGTCAAGGTTTGTGTGTGTGTGTGTGGGGGGGGGTATGTATTAACTAAACGGAACTTCTAATTTCCGCATAAGGTTCCGATTCGCGGAGCGGACTGTGTCACAAGTAAATACATAAACCTTGTATACAGGCTTTTGAAAACCTTTTTGTTCAAGTTCAATTTGGTTTTTATACTATATGTTCATGCATTTCTCGTAACTCTATTTGTATAAAACTGTACGGTACGATAAGTTGCCCGCAGATTATTTTTCGGCTAGTTTAAACTTTAAATGACTTGATTGGTTAGAAAGTACCATTGGATAAATATTGACCAATCAATGCACATATCGGATAACTTTGACCAAACCAAAATTATAACCGGTTTATACAATTGACTACAGCAGTCAATTGTATAAAACTTGTTCAAGTTGTAAACAGGTTATCTTTAAGCTAGTTTGCACATTGAAACGATTTGATTGGTTAATAATATTTTTCGGATAAATACTGACCAATCAGTACATATTTTTCCCAATTTTGGCCAAACCAAATACTTTACCAGTTTTATACAATTGGCAGCAGAAATCTAAAAAAACACACACCTTTATTCGATATTCATTTTGTGGCACTTTTTATTTAAATATTATTTCGCCTTTAAGGTGTAATTTCAAATTACAGAATCGTCTGTTGGAGAGACTGGAGTTCATTTTGAACACATTCTCACTGTAAATGTCAGTTGTGCATAACTTTACTTTAGGCCTAGGACTAGACTGTAACTACGACTATGAATGCTCGAGTTTTTACGACACCGCAACATATGTGTGGGGTACGAAGTACGTATGCTTGGAAGGGGTCTGCTCGTGCAATGAAGCAATGTGGGCACCGGATTTGGATGAATGCGTTCCATGTAAGTAATGCACCTATTATAACATGCTTATAACTTGTGAAGAACATTACTTATTCCTTATCTAATCGTGATGAAGCTTTATGACAGTGCTTTTCAGCATAATGTCTCGGGCATGTTCAGTCGCGGGTTGAATCGCCTCAGTTATCCCATAGATATATCATTTTGACATTAAAGCCAGTTGGTTACTGTCTAGTGAAAACATATACAGTAGTAACTATTAGCCAATCAGGATTAAACTTGTGAACAAAGTATGTGGGCGGTATGTCTTGGTTATATTAGATGGTGGGGCTCTTCGCCACAGTTCATCAATAACTATGCGGGTTTTTTTATATCAAAGTATAGTAGGTTCATGGTTTGTGCAGACAATCACATAATGCGTTTATAAACGGGACATATTTATGGAGTAATTAAGGCGATTCAACCGGCAACTGAACATGCCCGAGACATTATGTTGATTAGCACTGTCATAAATGTTCATTACAATTGATTTATAAATATGTGTCCCTTTTACATTAAAGACAGACCATGTGAGACAAAATACAGTTGAGTTATGGTTGTATCAGTCCTAAACTTTATTTTACTATAACAAAGTTACTTCCACTGTTTTTACCTGTCGTTAAATTAACCACTAACTTTTTATTTTGGATTTGCACATGATACGATTTTGATGTAATTTTCTTTTACAAACGAGGTTCTTTCTTATTAACTTGTACGAATAATCATTGACTTTAAACATTCTTAAAATATACTGGTCAGGAATTTAACAACATTTATTATCAAGATCAAAATGCAAACCGTCTAGATCACTTGAGTATTAACTTTATATTGTCCCCTGTGACTAAACGAAAATACGAAAAGGTACGCTTTCTTAGATTGGACATATACTGTGCAGTTCGATTAAATCATGCGTCGGTGCATTGTCACTAACAAGAATGCATTGCATGTCAGAACCACAGATGCATGCTCTTCAAATAGCTAAACACTAAAATATGGCTTCCAGTCCTTTAATATTGTTTAAAAGTAATAGTATAAGATTTCAATACAATTCTAAGATTTTACTTGAAATATCAAAGGATAGAAATATGTGTGTGTGTTTGTGTGTCATATGTAGTGTAAAATCATATTAAGCTTTATTAAGAAGATGACTTTAACGCCATTCCCAAATGATGACAAAAACGTTTTTGTATAAATCCTAATGAATAAATGAATAAATAAAAGCCTGCCTACCCTACATAATTTTGAAAATAATATAACAAACCAAACAAATTTTTGGCCTAAAAATGATATCATCCAAGATACATGGAAAATAGAAATATGATTGCTTTTAGAAATAAGTTTTTGTTCTCATCATCAACAAACATAATTATACTACCGAAAAACCCATATGGTATTACAATATTAATATACTGTTTTGAATGCTTAAAAAGTGGAACTTCGATGTGTTAAAGCAAAATAAACAAGTTTTAGAAATATTCATGTCAGACCTGTTCTTTATTTTAAATTAACTTTAACCTTTTTGAAAACATCCCCCAACAGTTATATAGCTTAACCGCCTCTTTTATAAAACAAACAAACACATAGTGTTTGAAATTCCAAACCCGATATTTCAGCAGGGCCACCAAATTATGAAATCTTCAGTTGATATAAAGCTAATGCAACGTTCTGTTAACAAATGTTTGTTAATGAAAACAATTAGAAAAAGAGAGAAAACTATATTCAGGATTCTGGATGGATTCGATCCTTACCTTGATCCTGGAAATAATAAAACTATATGTAGGCATGTGCTTAACAAAATAGGCTTAAGCATTAAAACTGAATATTTTCAATTGGAGGTTTTTATAAGGGGTGTTCTACCTTAGTTAATTGGAATCTTGATTCGATAAAAATTGTGTATTTGCAGATTACGGATTACCATGTGCCGTCGACGCGGAGTGTGGCCACAAGTCTAACACCACATGCAATTTGGCGACTGGTTTCTGCGATTGTCAAGCCGGTTACACAGCTAGGGACGGGATCTGTGTCTGGGGTAAGCTTAAGAGAAGAGAAGACTGATTCAGTTTTTTAAATTATTTTCTAATTTCTTGATTATGTTTCATACTCATTGTATTGACTGTGTCAATAACAGACTGAGTAAAACATAGTATGCTATTTTTCATATAACATTTGCGATATTTCCATCGAAGAAAATTCCAGTTTGTAAAACATGTAGTATGTTTTACTACAACTAAAGTAATAAGTTTTGCTGATTTCCTTATTAAGTCCACAGCGTAGTAAATTATGTTCGGATTCTTCGGAATAGTTCGGTTTGAGCTAGTAGTTCGCGAAAATAACATGTCGCGTAGGCTTGAGCTAGGTCGGCATTCAGTTGTTGATCATCTATGATCTAACTAAGCCCAAGACTGCTAGTTTATCACGTTGTGGTTCTGAATGTACATGTATAAAATGCAATATGAATTCCAATGCCCATGCCAAAGCATATACCTACCATGCAGACATGTCACGAAAATATTCTTTTTGGTAGATAAAATAGTGACAACTGACTTTGTTAGGCTATCACAAGACCAATAATAAATGTATTGAATATGTTTTTGGCAGCTCTTGAGGCAACATGTACACAGCCAAATGACTGCCCGACGCCGTTTGAGTGCAGGAACGACACTTGTAGCTGTCCCGAGGGAATGGCCATCAAATCTTTGAACGATCCGACATGTGCACAAGGTAAGTAACTATACAACCTGATATATGTATGTACATGGACGATAACATATAGGAAAGTGTACAGTGTAGGAAAGAGTTGACAAAAAGATATGTGTATAGTGCAAATAAGATTTGGCGACTTGATATGTGTACAGTGCAAATAAGAGTTGACGACTTGATATGTGTACAGTGCAAGTAATAGTGACGACTTGATATGTGCACAGAGCAAGAATAGGTATAACCAGGTATATCTACAGTGTAAGTAACTGGATGAGTCAAGGTATTTGTAGAGTGTAAGTTACTGTGGATGAGTCCGGGTATATATGCAGTGAAAGTAACTGTGTATGAGTCCAGGTATATGCACAGTGTAAGTGACCGTGGATGACCAGATATGTGAACAGTGCTAGTAACTTTGGATGATGTTTATGAAGCTATCCAGGTACTTGCTTTTTTGTTGGTTGCAGTCCTTAATACAAAATCTATTTCATATTTCCTCACGTTCTGCCAAACAGTACTGGACTCATCGTGCAGAGACATTCACATGTGTGCGGATCCTGACGACCATGAATACATCAAGGTAGTGTATATTTATGCTTTAGTTACTAACGGTTTAAGGAAAATGCATAAAACATCAATTTTTGAACTTAAATATAAAAATCTGCGATCTAATTTTTTGTCAGCAGTCTTATTTGACTATTTTTCTTGGATTTTCGCAAAAATTTGCTCGTTCCAAGACAAAAAAGGTTGTCAAAACGTTCAATCTGTGAGAGTGCAGCTTTAATATGTAATATTTAAAGTAAAATATATATTCATCGGTTTTATAAACGATTGAACATAACGATTGATGTCTGCTAACATATGAACTATCGGTTTGTACACCTAGTATACCATAGTAAGGCGGTAACACAAATTAAAGCAGGACACTTTGTTAGGTTCCTCTCAAATTCTGTTTCATAATATCACCTTCTGTTGACTGCTAACGTGCAGTTTATTAGGAGTTCATTTTTTTTTAAATTATGACGTATTCTGATTAGGGACCTCGTTTCGCCCGTATTTGAAGGTTTTTAATGAATATTTCTGAATGAAATTTCACAGGAAGAAAGTTAGGTCCCTGTTATCAGTATGATAAGATTGATAATTTATGCTCATTTTGAGAACAAATCAACATGACAAAAACAGACGAAAAAAAATAAACCCACCGGTATGTGTTAGGAAAAATATTTAAATAATAAATGCCATTCGAGAAGTCCAATTAATATGACGACAAGCAGCAATTTGTATTAGGCTTTTATAGTTAAGTTATAAGCTTGTTTGCACATTGAAATAATTTCATTGGCTAATATTAATGTTCGGATAAATAATGACCAATGAATGATTATTTGGGCTAATTTGAACCAACCAAAAGATTTAACCAGTTTTATACAATTGACTGCTATATCCTGTCTTAGTCGTTGTATAAACACACACACACACACACACACACACACACACACACACACACACACATCTTGATCAATGTTCAGGCATTTACACACGGATCAGCAGAATATGAAATGTTTTGATCAATGAAGTCAAATATGTAAAAAAAAAAAATTGTTTGAATAAACTTACATTGTGCCCATTTAAGATGACTTTGTTTACTGGAAACAGCACACTGATAATCTTAACGAGACAATAATCTTAACAACGTACTCAAAGTATGGTGATGTTTAAAAAAATTAAAATAAAAGGTAGAACATGAAGTAAGTAAGCGTTATAGACTTTATCTCCAAAGTCGTCCATTACTGAATATGTATTGTTACCTCATTTGATCGTTCAGTAAAACCCCAATCGCTCAGTAAAACCCCAATTGTGTTTGAGTGATGTTCATGCATCTAACAACAATTATACACAGTTTGAACATAGCATTGTCATATTAAATACGTAATTGTTGATATTTGGTTTTAACTACAGAGCTACTTTTTTGGGATGTACCAATCGGATAGCAGCCTGTGGTTCGCGAAAAGAGCATACTACTGCAATGTGGAAAACATGTGTAAATGTGCTCCAGGGTACATGAGATCACCAAGCGGACTTGGTTGTCAACCCAGTAAGTGTCAAACAATCAATGAGATATTTTGGTATCAAAACAATATGGATGTCATCTTACAAGTTATACGAAAAGGTGCTAGTATGGACACCAAACACAAGTACTATCATTAGGCCAACATTGCCTAATAAAGGTTTAATTATGGTGACCTGACCATCCCAATCTATTCGTTAGGGACTCAATTGTATTGCAAAAAAACAACAATGCGGTATCCGAAATATTTCGTCCGAAAATATCAAATTTGCTTTTTGAATAGCTTGATTTATTTCAGCACCAAACATTTTTAGGTTATTTGTTCCTTATGCCACCTAAAAATGCACTTTAACAATATTTTACCATTCCTTTAAAACGAATAAAAAAGCTAGCTACAGATCCAAATCATTTTCTGTATGTGCCTTAAGCCAAACGTATTTGTCTTTTTTCGGATTCATTAAATATTCATTTACGATATAAGCTGATTTGTCAACAAAGAAAAGCTTGTACTTGTTACTACAAGTTGAAATATTAAATTTTACTTTTGAGACACATTTGTTTGAATACATCAAGTTTGATACTCGTGTTTATCTATGTTTTGTTTTTCAAACACTACTAATTTTTAGAACTACATGTATATGTCTAAAACAAATCATATGTTATTATATGTATGTATATTGTGTAACATAACGTTTGCCTGTCCATAAACTTCTAGTATACGCCTCGGAATGCACAACCAGCAGTAACTGTGTTGGTGACTCAGATGTGCTGTCAAAGGCTTATGACTGCGTCGGCGGAAAATGCTCGTGCAATGCACAGCATCAGTTCATTAGCGTGCACGACAAGTACATGCATTATGGGACAGCCAGAACATCGTATGACTCACCGTTGGAATACATTTGTCAGCCAAGTACGAATGAAGTATTTCTTGGTCTATTCTGTTAAGTTATTGCATTCTAAAACCTTTTCGATAGTCAAGTAACCCATACTTATCTAATAGTATCCGCTGTAATAATCACGCTGTGAAACGTGAAAAAAACGTGAAACGATTTTTTTTATAACAGTACAATAGAATATCAATCATTTTTATGTTTATGGATTACATATAGTATGTTTTGATGTCTGCTTGTTCTGTAAACGGTTCAATTAAAATCTGTATTGGTCTGTAAAGTTTATGTATTTTTTTATATCATCAATAAAATCTTGAACTTTACCTTTTATTCAATGTTAATGCCATCAAACCTATAATGATGCTAGATTGATTTTGTTACAACCTTAGTTCCTGCAAAGTAATGTTGTACATTCAAGTTCCCGTTATCCTCTCAAAAAAATCAAATATATGCATACCATTATATATTACACTTTCTTTAAAAAGAGAGTTTGTTTCGGTTTTCAAGTTAAATGCAAATTCGCCGACACAGTATGTTGCTCATAGCTTCAAACGTGATATCTAAGATTTGTCTTACGAAAAGACATTAGTTTCAAAATCAATCATAAACAGTTTCTTATCGTTTAAATGATATGACGTTCTAACCATTAACGGAATCGTCATTTTAGCACATATTCATGTAAATACAGTGTAAGTATAATTTCAACTAACCCTTGTAGTCACTATTTTAATTATTTTTATTTATCTTTTCTACACAGTGATTGGAATGAGCTGTATGTATGAAAGCTACGCCCACCCCGACGCAGACTGTAGGGAATACATAGGTTACAACAACTATGGAAGCGGATATACGTATCTTACTTGCTACCGGGGAGTCGAGGAACATGGCAACTGTTCAAACAGTACGGAATACAGACCCACTATTTAAAACTAGCTAGATGATATTGATCAAAACGTTCAATATATTCAAAAAATACAGATATCAAAAAAAATATTTATTTCATTTTTTCATTTTTAAAGAAAAACAATTTCGGTGATTTACATAAGGTTGGAATAGTCGTGTGTATACAATTTGTTAAAAAAGTCTCGTTTAATATGTCAGCTAGAAAAATAATATTCCTTATGCATTGAATGTAACGCTAGGTTTCAAATAATCAAACACTAAATACTATTATATATTTATGGTTTTTTTGCATTTTAATTTCCACCCTCTATCAAATTAACAAATCAAATAAAATAACACAAAAACGCTTTAATTGATAAATTATATTAGCCCAAATTTCAAGTTTTATACGTTATATCATACATTATTTAATTCATGTTTTTATTTTCTGTTTAAGTTCTGGGATCTGATTGCACAGAATACAGAGATGTATGTAACTTAGTCGACAATGCCAAATGCTCCATTGATGCCACTTGTGAATGCAAAGAGGGCTTCTATACCCCGGATTGGGAAACGGATATGTGCTATGGAGGTTGGATATTTCATATTTCATGAATATATGATTACCAGTTTGCCCGTGCAAGCATGTTACAATGAACCAGTCTAAACTGACGAGAAAACGAGTATTAACAAAACGATTCTACTTTTAGACCTGATCGGTGTTTTAAAATGTGCATGTTTCGGGCACTGAACATATATGAGGCTATCCTCTCTAACCAAGATCTTTTTCAAAATTCAAAACATAAATTAGGAAGTGTTAATAAGTCTTAACTACTATTCTTAACTTACATGGTCTAAAACGATGTTTTTAAAGTAATGGTACATGCCTAAGCATTATACAATATCACAATTGTATACAACAAAGATATTTATGAAAAACGTCCCTTAAATAATCATGAAAAGCTAATATTTACATTCGCCTAATCCTTTTTAAAGATAAAACTTGTATTGTATAGCATGCAATGCGTTATGACGTCATTGTTTCTTTCAATATTGCGCTCCGATTGGATTAGCACGACTTCATTTAACCAATGATACATGAAGTTATGAATATCATGCTATTCTTTTATACAAACGTATGTCGTCGGTTACACTTCTTTAAGAACAAATATTTCATTCAGAAGATTGCAGAAGATACTGCTAAATTTGAATCGTAATGTACAATTATTTAAAATGTAAAGATAAGTTAGTTACATTTTTTCTTGTATTAATGTTGTATAAACGCAGAGGTGCAAGCGAGAAAATGACCAAATTGCGCTAGCGCGCTTTATGGAATTTCCTCATGTGCCTTACTGCATTCATACAGCATAAACGCAACAAATATGCGATCAAACCTTGCATATTAACATTTTGGCTGGCATTTGTATTTCAAGGGAAACAAGCACGATAATAATATATTTTGTGTCTAATTCATTAGCCTTTCCTGAATGATATCGTTTTACCCATGTGTGGTGCAGTCACACCATATTACCAAAGCATTTAAATGACTTTACAATACGCCCCCCAAGCATTGAAACGACGTCACATTACATGACCCAAACAATGAAATGACGTCGAATCACGTCAGCCATGCATTGATAATGCCTACACAATTGCATAAAAATGAATACTTTGCGATAGATACAAGATACAAGAATCTGTATTTTAAGTAGGGTATATGACAACAATAAACGTAAGCTTAATGAGCTGTTTTGAGACACATACGAGGTAAATGACCTTTTATCACATTTTGTTTTTTCTTTTTGCACATAGTGCTGCAGACGTACTACTGTGAAAACGACTCCAACTGCACGGACATTCTCCCAAACACTGAATGTGTGGCCGGCATGTGCAGTTGTCTTAATGGATATACAGAGATGAATAATGTCTGCATAGATGACGGTTGGTACAATCTTGGATGTTGGCAAAAATTAGCTGGTTTAGATAAAAAACATTAGCAATGCTGATGTATATCACTTTTAAAGACGTCTCATGTTTAATTTGTTTTGTTATGATATGCACAATGTTCAAATGTCATCGAATCTGTGTTTTCGTTTTCTTTGCACATTGGAACACATTAACTGTTCAATTGTACATGTTCGAGTATCATGTGTACGCTTATGTTAATTAACTGTGTAGATGGTGCTAACGTACCATTACGGATCGTGTCTTGCCGTCACAAAACATAACAATAAGTACATGAAATGTATAGGCACAGTGATTATTTTAATTTATATTCTATAGTTTCGCCCAGAATGGATTGTCCCAAATGGTTTGTCTCGAGTACATTAACCATTAAATTATTTAAAGTAGATACTGTTATTGGCAAAGAATAGTTATCCTGATTAGTAGGATATTTTAACTCACGGATAACACCTAGTATATACTTGTTATGACAATCAACAACAACAAATATATATAAAATATATATAAAAACACGTTAACTTTAAACTGTTTCCTAAATTCGACGCAAATCAGTGTCATTCATCGTATTCTTTAGCTGAACTAGACGCCCCTTGTAATGCGGCTGTTCCCGATATGCCCGATATCTACCGTCGATCGCCGTCCTACCGCTTATCACCGCGTGAAGACCCTGTCAAGGACGACCAGCTTATAGGGGGATGGTACAATATTGGTCCTTACTTGCCCACCCGAGGAACAGAAGCCCCAGATAAAGGAAGTTGTGGAACTATACACCCAGTGTATTTGACAGGTAGGGATAAGATCAGCTTTGGCTTAAGCCGGCGAGACATTTAACATACGGGCAAAACTCTGATCAAAATTAAAATTAAAAGTGAAATTCGTGTGTTTTGAAAAAAAACTGACAAAAAGACTGAATGGTATATATTTGGGGCATATCAAAACATATGGATTAGATTTATATTGAATATTGCTCCTGTGTAAAGTTTTGTAAGCGACTATGATAAAGTTTGAATTGTCATACTCAGGGATCTAAGTTGACTCATTGTTAATGCATAGGTGTCTGTTTGTTTTAAACTCAAGATTTCAGTGAATACGGTTCTTGGTACTGTCCCGATCAATCAGAGTTTGAACACAATTTACTTTTTAAGAAAATTCATTTCAAAGCCAATGACTACATACATGCTGTTAATACAAAATTATTTCTTTGCTTTATTCCTGGTTTAAGCTTTTATTTTCTTTCAATTATTAACTTACAAGCGAACGACTTTTTATTTATCTTTTTAAATGCATCTTATATCTTGCTTTCTTATTGCATAGATTCGATATCAGCCACAGAACTAGAGGATTTAAATGCTGGACAGGAGATAGCAAAAGCCGTAACAGTCGGAGGTTTGGGAGATTATGGGCAGGTCTCTGCAGAAGAAATACGACTGCGGAAATGTGATAATGATTATCACGCCTTCCTACCATCGACACCGATTGCATTTTCGGCATATTGTATCGGTACATGTGTATTACTTTATATACCGCTGTTGTGTGTAAACCATTGTTGTGTGTGTTTAAAATCAACTAAATTTTAATATCTATCAATGAAAGTTCCTAAATTTGTCACAATTATGATCTACGTACAATTAACATCCTTTTTAAATTGGTTCACTATAATTATATAAGCGTACTAGCACAAATGCTGTTCGGGGCACATGGCTACAAATAACCTGAAGTGCAAGTTTAGACTCAGACTTAGACAAGCACTTATATCAAATTGCAAATCATCAACTTTATTCCACTCGTATTGCACAAATGATAGCTAATTATTGAAAATTTTCAAATAGAAATAACAACAAATAGATATTGAAAAATGAAATATCCTAAATTTATCACAAAGATAATCTACATACAAATTACAAGTTCGATGTTTTACTATGCTAGCGCAAATGCTGTTCTTGCTCCGTGATATTTAGAAAGGCTTAGGTCCAAGTCAAGACTAAGACATCACAATTTTAAGAAGTAAAAAAATCTGCAAACTTTACGATAAATTCATAATTAAATAGAAAGTTAAACCCAAACAAGGATTTGCAGTTTTGCCACTTGATTCTGAACCCAGACTTGAGACTGTTCATAATACTGACCCATGAAAGTAAACAGCCTGCCAATGACAGAAGTATATTAGCTACCTGAATGAACATAATCGTAATCATGACCCATGGTTTTAAGAATATGTTAGAAAATTTATAATTTATATTTCAAAGCTAATGTCTAGATAGTATTTGATTTTGCCACTGAACAGTTTTGTTTAATTTGTGACATTCACACACTATTGAACTGAGCGTCTTGATCGTATGGTTTTTTGTCGCGGCTTGTTGATAAGTGTTTGTAAAACTTTCTTTCAGATACCTTTCGGCATTCACACGCGGAGGGCAACTCATCGGAGCTGAGCGTTGGTGTTAAACAGGATCTTTCTTTTAGAACGGTGTTTGACGCTGAGCTTGGATATGACTTCTATGAGCCGTATCTTACGTTTAAATGCAAAGTGTCATGGAAAAAGGACAGCAACGACCAGTCGGAATGTCCTGGTTGTTATTTGAATTCAAATCTGAATGACGGTTTATTCTACACAATTATCTGGTACGTTCTTTTACATAGTAGGTTAAAGCTTATGTACAGTTTTTATATTAAAGTATCTTGGACTATATTAACAAATTTTACCATTCTTGCAGTGTGACCTTATCTTTTATGAAGGTTATACTGTTGTTATGGTCCAAATCTTTCAACAATTTAAGCAGAACGAAGTCTCTCATTTCTCTCAAGTCAAAGAACATATAAAAATAAATATTTATCGATGATCATATGAATTCTAAGTCATAAAATTCTTTCAAGTAAGAACATTAGAGAATTTTTACCAAACAATATGAAAGTGAGCTTTTAATCCTGTCAAAAGGGAATTTTCGAGAAATTGGAGAATGTGGATATAAATTGTAATTAAGATGATGGATTACATTTTCAATACCATTCGTAATATATTCTTGAAGCCGATTGTATGGAACTTTGTTAAAGTTAACAACATTGTGAACATAATCGTTGTTAACTTTCAAATCCTCTGGAATTATAATGTATTCACTTTGGGTCTGCAGTATTTGTAACAAGATTATAGACATCTATTTAAGCAGTACCTGTTTAATTAAATATACGAGCTGGTCATCAAATAATTCATGTTTTAAAGCTAACAATCATCTCGTTAACCATATTGTTAATTTCAACGTTGTTTTGAACAATCGGCCCATTGTTTTCCATTCAGGTACGTTAACGGTAGGTTCGTTAAACTCCAAGGACCATTTCTGAGGTCTCAACTAAGCCAAGCAAATATTACTGAAGAGGCGATTGTAAATACAACTGGCGAGTCCCCTTCCGGATACAAGGTATGATTACTAATTAATGTTCAATTTCATGACATTACAAGGTATGATAAGAAATATATGTGTTCCATTCGATGTCGATATCACAAAAATGTTGATGCAGGTAAGATTACTGAGTAATGTCCAATACAGTACCATGTGGATACATTGTGTGGTTACTGATTAATGTCCACTCCGATGTTTTTAAGAAGTATTTTTACCGATAAATGTCCAATCCATGTGGGTATGAGGTATTATTTCCGATAAATGTTCAATTCCATGTGAGTATGAGGTATTATTACCGATAAATGTCCGATTCCATGTGAGTATGAGGTATTTTTTCCGATAAATGTCCGATTCCATGTGAGAATGAGGTATTATTACCGATAAATGTCCGATTCCATGTGAGTATGAGGTATTATTACCGATAAATGTCCGATTCCATGTGAGTATGAGGTATTATTATCGATAAATGCCCGATTCCATGTGGATACTAGGTATGATTTCTGACTTATGGCCTATGTGATAACAAGGTATGATATTATATTCCACAAGGATACAACGTGTAATACCTGATATAGGTCGATCTAATGTGGATTCAATGTAATGTTACTGATTGATGTCCAATCTGATGTCGATACGAGGTATGATTACTGATAAATATCCAATTCCATATGGATACTAGGTATGCTTGTAGAAAGATGTCCCATTATTCGTTGTGATTACAAGGTAAAATATACGACATGTGCTCTATTCCATATGGATACAACGTGTAATAACTAGTAAATGTCGATTCCGTGTAGATATAACGTTGGGTTACTGATGATGGACGTATCCCATGTTGATACGAGGTATGCTAACCGATTCATGTCCGATTCCATGTGGATATGAGGATTGATTACTGATTACTGTCCAATTCCATGTGTATATGATGTATAATCAATGATAAATGTCGATCTCATGTGGACACAACGTTGGAATACTGATTAATGACGAATCCCATGTCTATGGTGTGCTTGCCAAATGTCAAATCCATCACTTATTTGCTGCTAGTTTTTCTATCTCATTGCGTTGTGTAAATTGAATATCCTGAACACAAACGGTAAGATGATTAGAGGAAGCATTCAAAACATTTTACTCCCAAGTCAATGTAAGGTGATTACAGATATATCATGATCTTTTAGCCATAGGTCAAGGTAACGCTACCAAAGGAAGTATCTCATAACTATTTGTCCCTAAGATCAGGTGATCAGAGAAGGTATATAATAACTTATTACCCCTAAGAGAATGAAGTTAAAGTTAATCAAAACTACCTTTTGTTATTTCTTCATATCGCATGAACGCCAGTCTTATAACGCAAGTACTGAACTTGTAAAATATATTCTTAAACGAACTCGACGGCATACTATCGCAGACTTGGAATAAAACCAAATAATTCATTCGATAAATCGGATTTTTTTCTTTCCTTCTGTATATACTTAAGAACCGCTTGTTTGTATGCATTATACCGACATATTTTTAAACAAAAAACAACGTTTACAAATTAAGCAAGGCTTCTGATCTTTTGAATTTGTCATTACCTTCTTTATAAAATTACGCATTTTTATTTTAACTAGGTACATAACATTATTATAATTTGCGTTATAAAGGAACTCGTTCACGCTTTACAGAGTCAAACATCGAGAATAACAAGTTACATAGTCTGAACAAACAATCAAAGTTCAAATTATTAACATTTATGTGAAAATGCGGCATAAAAGGCCCAAATTCTCGAAAAGAAATAGTAACGTGATTGAAAATTGAATGATTTAAGGCTGAGCATTATATAATTGAGTTTTAACGGATTTGATTATTAACGGACTAAAAAACAACATTAAGTTTGTATGCCATTTCGTTCGGAACGTACTTTTCGCTTCCTGGTATATTTGGCTAGCAGTAAGTGGGTGGCCGTCAACAAATATTTACCCTTTGAAGTACCTTTAGATATTAAGGAATATATGCAAATGAGGTGCTATATTACTGTGGTTACAGATACTATACGTTTATGTTTTTAGGTGCAGTGTTCTGTTGAATGGTCAGAAACTTTGGTTGGAAAGCGCTCCACTCCGACATTCAGTTCTGCCACATTGTAGGATTCTACTCGGTATATATGTTTTCGTTCATCGTTATTGTGCCGAAATATATATTTAGAGTAATTCTATACTCTTGATAAGCATTTAAGAGTAAGTTAATTAAATGATCAAGAAAATATATATTTGTATTGGCTTTTATTTCAAATTTGCACAGTTATTTGCTATTTCAAAAAGGTTATATAAAATCATCTGATTGATAACATGCCATTATAAACAAAATATAATACAACTAATGAAGTATTTTAATGAAATGATTATTTTAACTTTCAGTG
The DNA here is from genome assembly GCF_026914265.1 of Mya arenaria. NCBI lineage: Eukaryota > Metazoa > Mollusca > Bivalvia > Myida > Myidae > Mya > Mya arenaria. Next base: position 14,357,742 of record NC_069136.1, read on the forward strand.
GGTTGTTAATGCCTCGTCCGAAGGGGCGTTTGCAGTAACACTGCAGACAACAACACCTATTGGCTGCAGAACACCCGTGCATGAAAATTTCAACGAGTATTGTCAAATATGGGTGCCCCTAGCAGAAGATGGTATCTGCCCTTTCCAACCATCGCCAGATGATCATTATCTTTGTGGTCTGAACGTGACCGGATTTACACAGTACAAGATTCAAATGTATGGGCAGTTTGAAGACTACATGCTTGACAGTCCACACCGGCAGCAAGATTACGACTCTTATGCAATCATTATCAGGACCTACGGATTGAAAGTACTTTTATCCCAGGAAGAGCACGAAAGAACAAATTTGTTTAAAGCTTCTTTTGGAAACTTATCCAGCGGCCACTTTATATGGGACGGAATCAGAATACCAGACTTAAAGGTGAAATTTTAGGTGTTTTTTTTATAAAAACTAATATTATTTAACAATGTTCATGCATTTCTTTATGATCACGACTTTCCCAAGGGTTTTGATTTATGCTATCATAGCTTGTGATATATCTATTTTCAATAGGAAACGTTTTTAAATAGAATATAAACGTGTGCCATAAGTACTAAATTGAGATAAAACTGCATTGTTAACGTTTGTATCGCAATGATGAGTTTCAAAGTTTAAAAGTTTATTCATACACTCAATGCAAACATGAGAATCTATGATGTTTAAAATCTCTAAGTGTCTATAATGCGACAGATCCTTTGTGTGATAGTTAAAGTAAATGTGCTGATTTAATTTTTATATAGGTTTATGTTGAAATAGAAGACGAGGCTAACTTACGATCAGTGTCAATAACATGGAACGATATAAACAGTCAACCCGAAATCGTTAAGAACAGCGAGGGGTAATGTCAAAATAACAGTCCTTTAAAAAGTTGTGAACAACAACACGATTGTTCTAGTTACGTTATCCAAGCTTATTCGGATTCATTATCTAAGTTCTTAACAAATAGCAAAATACATCGAAATACTTTAATGTTCCATTAGCCAGTCAGTTCCTAATGTATCAATGCTTCAATACTATTATATCCTAGAATTACATGTTTTATTTCTTATATAATGTGTCTAGAATACATAAGTGCACTTTTTATTCTTAGGCATGTGAATACAAGTCTACCAGTGGAAGCTATCGGCGAATTCCGAATTCTACGGAGTACTCTTTACCCTGTTGAGGTATAAGAATTAAAACAAATATATCTTATATGCTAGGGTTTTGCCATCATAGGTTGTTCGCATTAGTTCGTTCAACGTCAATAGAACGTTTCTTTATTTAGTATGTTTGTTCAATCATAGATCCAAATGAAGACCGAGGCTTGTCCAGAAGATAACACAAGGGTGTGTGTATGCGCCATAACTTTCCGGAACGTGAACGAAATCTACACAATAGACATATGCGACTCAATTAGCAGAGAGGGGTTCTTATACGTCGGACCAGAGGAAGACGCTACCCATGATATATTTTACCTGGGATACTTTGTATGTCAATGCATGATTTTTCTATCGTTATAGATGCATTGAAACAAAATCATTTTAAGAAGTAACCAGAACTGTCAGTTCAGTCGGATAGCAATTTTTTTTCTATTAAGAAATAAGTTCAAGAAAAACAACATTATTTGCCTTTCTTTCGAACATTTTTGTTCTGTCTCGATTTGGCATGAATTTCAATATTTTACAGGGGACATATTTATCATACGTGAACAAGTATATTGTTTTGCGGAACGGACTATCATTGACTACTACTCGCAACTACGTCACAGGTTCGTTGGAGGTGGTCATTTACGATGGGGGAACATTAGAGGCATTTACGGAAATGGAGGGCATAGCAGCTTTTCAGTCTGGGAAATACAGATTAGGAGACGGTTCATATGTACTAGACAGTAATGGTTTTATGGAAAGTTGGAGGTGTGTTGGATTTAAGATCATAAATACACGTATAAATATAATCATTTTATTTCAGTTAGCTTTTGTTACACCTTTCTATGTTTTAAAGAAATTAATTGCACTTTAAACACATTTTTGATTGGCGTTGTTGAGTTTGGACTATCTTAGAAATAATTCAACATTGTTTTTTGATGTCTGTATATAGTGCGTTTTGAATGACATTGCACAGAAGTAGTGACTCTATAAACTAAAATGATTCTACCCATTCATCAAACATTGAATTAGAATCAATAAACATTTAAACTGTTAAAATTCACTTTTGGATTGAAACAGAAACGTTGAAGTCAATGTTAGGGTATTTTATTATTTGTTACCTTACACTTTTTCAAATTCAGGCTAGTAATAATAAAAAAATAAAAGTTTTCGCGGTATCTCGTCTGCTTTAAGGAAAAACAGAACTAATCATTGATTCAGTTATGTGTCTTCAGTCCATAAGAATGCATTGAAGAAGTACACACTCGGGATTTGTGACTTGTGAAATATATATAATCTTTTCCAGGGTCAATCAAAGTGAAAGCCTTTTAAACCCAGACAATCATAAAATCTTTGGTTTCACGGATGACTTCTACCAGTGCCATTGTCCAACATCAAATGAACTTGTTGACAATTTTGAGTCAAACTTTATAAATGGTTTCCAGTATTATATCAACAATCACTACAGCAGTGTGATAAAATGTTCACTTGAAACTGCCTGTTCCTCCAGTCATGGGGGAGAAGAATGGTCTGGCGCTTTGTTACCACCAATTATGTCCGTGATGAATATTTCTGTTAACCCTGGCCACGACGCCATCAATTGCTCATTTACACCAGTCGATGGGAAGGCGCATCATGTCCAGTGGTAAATGTTACAGCTGTTATGCATTTTGTTTTCGCACAGCTATTTAATTCTTGGATTTACTTGCCAATCACATCGCAAAAACATGTGTTTTTAATTCATTGAAAGTTTATTGATAGTATTTTCGTTGATTTCAACTCATTTCTTTATTTGAGAACGTAATTCGGAAGATCTATTTTGCGCAGTTGAGATTATAATATAACCGTTATTTTCCTTAATTCAGGTACAATGGTGACACACTCCTCCACGACTACGACGTTACAACTAGCGTTGGGATATATCGCCTTGATATAACATCGACACTTTTTGAAAATTCCGGAGATATTTGTGATTTTGACAATGTAAGTGACTCATTAATGGTAGATTAATAATAGTTATATTAAACATCATATATCATATAACTATTGAATCCGTTGGAACATTTTCACATAATTTGATTCTATGCACTTTGCTAGCCTTAGTGTCTGGGATATGGCTGCCGAATTGTAAATAAAATTTAACATTGGCCAAAAAGCGCAAGCTGGCAAACGATTGCATCCGCTAACGGAAATCTAATTACAAGAATCTTACTATGCTAAAAATCAACTTTGCAACGAATGATTGTGATCTGTTCAACGCCACCGAAATTGGAAAATGGAGTATGTGCCTTGCGCTAATGTTCAAGTAATAAAAGTTATCTTCACGAGAACATAAGTAACGCAGATGAATAATAATAAACACAATCTAAAACTCACGAAGAGGGAGACGATTAAGTTCACATTTATACAATGAATACTATAATTTATTTATTTATTTGAACCTTGTAGTTATGGTGTGCTGTGAGCGTGTATGATGTAGACCTCAGCACGCCTTTAGGGCCCACAACATATGGCGGCCCATTTTCACTCAGCAAAGATTATACAAAGGTATGTTCAAACATACTATGTATGTTTATTGAAGTGTTGAAAGAAAATAAAACAATTAATTCTATTTTTGTTAAATTTGTGTTTTTTGTGTGAGTAACTATGCAGCACAATTGTGAGCACATCTATGGTAAATACATTTGACTATTGAGAAATGCAAACGTTTAAAGGGGACTCACTGTCTTATAAGTAAACTTACGCGAAATCCAACGTTGGCATTGGTCAAACCATTAAAAACGAGAGTCTTGTTTATATTATGCATCGCATAAATGCTTTCTCGTTTCAACTGTCTGTTTCATTTGCCAGGAATTGCTGGATTTTTGTATGATCGATGGACGGTGTTATGCGGAGAATGTTATACACCCTGACGATCCTACTCACGCTTGCTATCCTTCCATTGACCCTAACCGATGGATGAAAGACCCTGCTCTGCAGAAATGTAACATTTTCAGACAAAAGATACGAAATCGTGTTTGATACACTACTTGTACGCGTATAAAAAACGTATCCTCAAACTTTACAGCTAAAAATAACATTTGCATTAAAAGAGGCGCAATAAAGGTTGATGCAAAAATATATATTTTTAATGCATTATTATGTTTAACTCGTTTGGCCTTTATGATTATATCAAAAGAAAAACCTGATTTGGATAAATATAAAAATGATAACCTTTACAAATGTTTTTTAATTAATAGCTACGTGGCCGAACATTTTACCAGTTCAAGTAGCGCCAAAATATCGCAAGTTTTTTGCATCAACATCAATTGTGCCGCTTTAAGTTTCTTTTTCAAAGCCACTTCCTTTGCGCAAACTGGCGGTGTTAGTCATAAACCGAACGCTTTAAACATTTACAATTATACCTATATATATATATATACATTAATAACGTTGAATAAAATCATGTTATCCACACGTATATGTGCACGTTCATTAAACATTTCTGAGAAACTAGAAAAGAGGTTTCATATAAGCCAATGGCTTTCTCCTTAATTCTATATATCATATGTGTATGTTGTAAATGTTAATTTGTTATAATACTGTTTAAACCAAACATTTCCAAAACCAATATATTGACACTAGTAATCGTTAAGTATTAAAACAATATACTTTTTATAGTATTGAAAGGTAGTATGGCGTTTTTCAGACCAAATTCACTATGATGCAAAAGCCAAACTAAAACTGTTGATCAGACTTTGTAGTTTTGTTAGACGGGTTAAAGTGTTAACGCCGGTAAATGAAAGAGGCAAATTATATATTGGCATTCGACTTAAGGTCTGTAAAATTGTCATAAAAGAAAAAAACATACATTTCTTCTGAGTAAACAGTGTTCGTGTGTTCGGTTTTATTTACACGTAAGGGACTGTAAACCGGAACAACATTATATTATTCTCACATAATAAGTTGCATTTAGTGGTCAGTGTCACATCAACGCCATTGTGCATCGTTTCAGACCCTGGGGATGTATGTGTGGTTGGCGGAACGGACTGTGATTTAGTGGAGGGCGGAGCTTTCTGCGACAACGTCACGAAACGGTGTGCTTGCTACCCAATGGACACAGTCAATGTTAATGGCACCGGATGTGAAGGCATAGGTACGACATTGAAATATGTTTTAGTAAACACATTGTGTAATCTGTGTTGAACAATATTCGTGATTTAATAATGTATTATAATATGACATATTTGATTACGCTTGAATGCATTTGTTGCTGCCAGGGCTGGTATCTATAACACATTTAATTACTTAAGTCATTTTGCTCACTGGCCACATGATAAATTAACTAATTTATATATTATTTCATAAACTGTATGTAATAAACATACTTTTATGTTAAAAAGCTAGAACTTTTCATTAAATTTACTATGAAAAGGTTAGGAAATTGGCTTAACTTGAGAAATGACTTAAAATGTTTTATGGATATCTGTCCAATGCTGAATAGTTTATGATCAACGTTAGCCAGTCTGAGGGGTCTGTGTATTACACATGTGAATTAGCCATAAGCGTTTACTACTCGCTACAATTTATATCATTGACCATTTTACATACAGCGGGATCCCGTTGGCTCGAACTCCCAGGGACCACCAAAAATACCTCAAGCCTGGTAAAATTTGAGCCTAGCGAGATTTTTCACCGTCAGTTTAAAGAAATCGGTCCTTTACATCCAGTTCGAGCCAACGATGAATTCGAGCCAAGCGAGTTTGAGTCAACGGGGTTCGATTGTACTGTTATGCAAATTAAGACTATGACAACCACCCATTATCCTTAAATGCAAGCTCTAAAATACCATGGTGTCCGATAAAAGAGGACAGCACTGATTGACTCCTAAAAATAAAAATAACACCGAAATAAAAAATGTCCACTATAAAATAGTTTCTAATGATTAGATATAGACAATTTATGTGCATTTATTGTAAAAATAATTGACAGTGAGTACCTTGTGCTAGAATTTGTCAACTTCTAAAAATAAAGGTAAAGGTACGATTCATTTGACGTCGCAATAAACATTAACGACCAAGAACATGTTACATAAGCTCCGTAGAGCTTTTAAGCGGCGAACGTATGTTCATTTTTTTTTTCAAAATTAGCTATGTACATGTAATTAAGAACAATTTATCGTTACTGTGTTATAAACAGTTATATTATCGACAAAGCGCCGAGTGGGGGTGAACCCAGGACTTTCTGATTCAAAGTCCGATACCCTAGCCACTCGACAATCGCCAATGATTTGACAATTCAACTTTTTTTTAATAGATAATTGACCACAACGTAAGTTGATACGACATAATGATGACGTATTTTATAAAACACCTTATGCACATAATTTAATAATTGGAGTATGACAATGGTAAGAAAATAATACATCAAAGGCGACTACGGAGATAAAACCTGTATATAGCCTTAAATTCAAACAAGATCTATTATCAAAGTTAAACAAACACTAAACAAAAGACACAAAACAACACACATTAAACCATATCAAAAAAGCGTAATGGATAAACGTTTGGTAGTCTGCATTGGCAAGGTCAGTGAAAGTAAGAGCTCTTCTGATGGTTAAAACCTGTTTGCGGGCGCCTAGCCTTATTTTACTCCTCTTAACCTTGTCCAAAAAGTATAAATAAGTGAAAAATAAACATATTAGTCTTATCTGAGCCAACTAAACTGGAAGGCATTAAGGTATGAACACAAAACAAAAAGCTAATGAATGAACTATATGTACATACATAAATCGTTTTGAAATTAATTGATGAGCCAGGGCAACAGTACTGGACTCCGCCAATGTACAATGAAACCATACAAAACAGCCATCTGCCAATATTTGTCTGACAACTGGTTTAATAATAAGGTCTATATAAAAATTATTGCATTTTGGTACAAAAATGATTTGAAAACCACGTGACTTCAATGCGTTGCAACTTATGCTCGTGATAAACTATTTTGATACATTTTGTATTTAACAACAATTTATGTTATATTTTTAAGCCTGTTCATACTACGCTGATTGCATGAATTACGGCTTGATGAATGCAGAATGCATTGATTTTATGTGCGCATGCCCAAGCTGGACATATCCTGACCCTGACCCTGCTGTGTATGGATGCTCTCAAAAACGTAAGGGGCGACTTCTCATTTTCTTGTGTATTCACAAACATTTCAGATGTAAAGATTATTCCTTAAAACACATTCATGTATATTTAATTCTGTTCAAGCCGCGCCATCACGGTTTGGCTTCACTTTTGTTTTCCATAAGAATTAAGAATGAAACCTAAAGCAAAACCAAGACAATTTGTCATTTTTTGATATGCTTTGTGATTCTGGAAAGATCTCCAGGATTGTATTTGTTTGCATTGGCAAATAGTACCCTTCAAAGTAATTCCGACACATGTATATTCAGGAAGGTGAATATAAATTCTGAATTGAGATTTTCTCTGCAGAACGAAATCGAATGACACAGACAAAGAAGTTATTGTTAAGAATTTCAATAATTGTGAATGAAATGGTTTCTTTTGCTCTTATGGGAGTTTTAATAATGGAATATACTCAACAGTCCTTTCCAAATGTTTTGTTTCTTACAAATGTATTGGAATGAATGAATGCATAATTAGATGAAGGGTAAAATGTGCAGCAATCAATCGATCAAGAAATACATATTCTTAACAAAAGGTAATTTTTCAATTTCTGATTTATAATAAGAATGGAAAGATGACAAAATCATTATTTTTGAAAGAGTGTTCTACTTTTCTTTTACAAACCAGTGGTCGGTAGCGAATGTACGAGTGACTACGACTGCTCGTACATTCATGGCGGATATTGCGCCAATACAACTACCGATATGGAGCCTTCTCGGTGTGCTTGTTTTAACATGTACATTCCTAAAGACGGATATTGTCAAATTCGAGGTAATTCAACAACGTGTTTGCTTGTAAAGGACGGAAGGCAGTCAAATTAGATGCTTTTAAATTAAATTGTTTCGTTTTTAAATGAATGTAGTAAAAAAACAAATACGTATTACTCGACATTATACTTTCACACTCGATGCCATAAAGTATCCCACGCACAATTAGCTTGTGTTTTCATTCAGCCTTTGGTTATAATGTTAAATGTTAATACATGCTAACCCTATGTAAAAGTGGTCTTAATTGAAAGAGTATTGCTGTCTGATTAACAATATGTGAAAAGAATGACTGAAAAAGTCATAACAGAGCAAGTATGTTTTTTTACCTTATTTTAACTGAAATCGGTATTGAAAATGTATATTTTTCAACTTGCAATTGTAATCGAAATTATATTTACTATTTATTCATCTAAAATTAAATTCAAAAAAATTGGCGTCACCAATTGAAACATCATAACGTTTCCGCATTATCGTGCATCGAATACCTTTACTTCGTTATCAATTCTTCGATAAATAGGTTTAGTCTGAATGCCAGTCAGCGTCATTTTAAAATATACTTTGTGACAGAAAACAAACAAATTAGCCAATTTACACATATACAAAAAATCAAAGAACTTAGATCGAAATAAATTTATTTAGTCAATTTTGCAAAATATAACTTATAGTTTATATCCGTTTTGAAAAATGCATTAGGAATCCAGTGTTAAGTCAATCATTTTTTAAATAAGCTTCTTTTTTCGCATCATTTGTAATTTTTATTTGACTTAAGCGATGCTTGGGTAATCAAATGTACCGTACTAGAAGTGTATCACTTATTTGTATTTTGATATTTAATGGATTAATCCTTTCAGAATAACATTTGCTAATTGTTTTATGGGCAAAGTACATATTTTCTTATTTTTTTTGTTTTCGGGATGCTTTAGGGTATGCTTTTGGTTAGTTTAAGAGTCGTATTGACCTAGTTATAAAAATCAATTGATAATATATCCCAATTTTAAAAATGTACAACCTGTATTATTTTATTCAGGCATTAACGACCCGTGTGGAACTGACGACGACTGCTCATACGTACAAAATTCAGCGTGTTATAAACAAGGCGACGGCCAAGTTTGTCAGTGCAGGTTCGGCTACTACTCTGATCCTAGCATGGGAACATGCATGGTGTCTGCAGGTGATTTCTTAAATGACGTTTAATCGCGTGTATATTCCCTACGAGCCCTATTTAAATGTTTTGGTGTAGCTGTATAAGATTGATTTTCAGCCGTCTTTATGCAATGAAGTGCACTTTACGAAAAGCAGAGCGTGTCCCTTTAACATAATGCAAACATCATTCAATCAACGCGGTGTTTTTAAATGTATTTCTTTTTCATTAACAGTAATTAAATTATAGATAACTGCTTGTCAGTGTTATTGTAAGCATTTTCTCTTTTTTATTACTTACCACAAATGTTAGCAAGATAAAGCGTGTTATTTCATCGTCAATTTACCTAATAATATAATTATACCTTGCAGTATGTTATAACAATTATAATAGTAATATACAATCGCCGATGTACCAACTAAGGTCATTGTTTTTATCGTTTTTGTTGTTTTTTGCTTTATTCATTTTTTATTTTCGTAGTGACCGTCAACATGTATAACAAAATGAACAATGGGTCAACGAAATGCAAAAATAACTCGCGCTCGTAATGTATTGTATGTGTAAATTCACGACATAACTATATGCACAGCAGAGCTCTCTAAAATATTATTAAATGTAACATGTGAACGTCTTTGTACCAGTAGTGCAGTTTCCTCTGCTTGTCCGTAGTATGAATGCAGAATGTCTTCAATTGCAGATGTGATCAGGCCGTATGAAGAATCGCTCTGGGATTATTGTTCAAGCGACACCAATTGTTCCACAAATCTTTGGTACACTTCATGCGACAAAATCAACTACCTGTCCTGTGTAAAACGTACGTTTGTATGTTTCTTTGATATGATGTTCTATTCCAGTGTAAAATAAAAATAAGTCCATGGTTTTGAAAGGATACATTATTTTTAATAATCCTTCGTACTATTAAGTTTCTTTGATACCCCAGTAAGAGCTTCACGTATTTATACCTCACGAGTGTTTGTGTTATAGGTAACTGTGATTCATATGCAATGGATGGTAGCTTTACTTGCAACTCGTCCCTTCTGTACTGTGCTCAAGACACACTCAAATGCGAGCCATGTAAGTATTGCTATATTGGACGTTTGTTGTCAATTGCATGATGGAACTGGATAACTTATCCTTAGAATATCGGTTCGCATGCTGATTTTAAGGACTAATTAATTGATAAAAACTTACCACGCAATTAACTTTTACCAAAACAAAGACTTAACTAGTTTAAGACAATTGGGTCCTGCAGTTTCGGCGTTTCTGTTTGACTGAAAATAGGGCCGAAATTTGGACACACTTGTTATCCCAAAAAGTACATAAAAAACGGATTCAAAGTTTACAGTAAAAATAACTAAATGAAATAAAATATCGCTCAACTCTGATCAAGTCAACTAGCAGGGTTATGTTTGAAATTTGAATGCATTCGTTAAATCTGAAAAGTATGGAAATTATGTTAAAGTTGGTATGCTTTGTTTACTTTAATGATACTATTTTGCAATTAAATGTCTTTTGTTGTTATATAAATAAATCGAAGGGCCCTAGCCGAATTCACATAAAGTTGAAAAAAACACTGGGTTATCATAAAGATTGGTATGAGTTGTTTCTTCGTATTATTTCATGTTTTAAATTGTCAAACATGCCTTTTTTATTGCGGCACTGAGGCATAATGACTGCGTTTGGTATCTCATCAGAGATGTTTGACAAATGATTCATCTTCTTGGAGATATAATTAAGACTTGAGATTTTATATTGCACTAGCTTTCTCATTCACACAAGTACATATCAAAATTACATATTTAGGACGCAACACAGGGAACTTTAATATCATTGTGCAACTGTTATTCGGAGAGCACTTTAGCTGAACGTTTTTTCAACGGTTTATGTTCTGACGCTATTTTGGTAAAATTTGCTTCTCTGAGATCGAGTATAATTCAGACTCAAAAGTTTAGTGAAAAAGCTCCAAGAGACATGATGTTCGTAATCATGACCCCATGTTTGTTTACTTAATAAAGAAATGAAATTACTGTTGCATTGTTCAACGCTTTACAGACCTTTGCTCTACAAGTGACCAGAGAGACTGTAAGCAGGGTACTGAATGCAACTTCGACAAGGGCTACTGTGATTGCCCGGACGGCTTCTCCATGTTGGATGGAGAATGCTCAGCAGGTTTGTAAACAGTCACAGTGTAGCTTTTTGACACGATAGTTATTTGTTTTCTTGTCAAATGGATCATTTGGTATAAATAATTGATGCAAGAAGACGGAATGCGACTACGGGAACAATTGCTGTTTTGTTTGCCATTCAATAGTGAACCCCGATATACTTTGGTTTTACGAAATATTTTTATTTACATTGATTTTTCTTCAACTTTCATAATTCATAGCTCTTTTGATTGTCTGTCAATGTATCTAATTTCGTTTGATCCTGTGCATATAAACATGTGCTTTATAAGCATACCTTTGAAAGCCGGACATGTCCAATCTAATCAGCCAAGTCGTCAAATAATTTCTTTATGAATGTATTTCATATATCATATACAGTGTTCGATCGCGAGTGTTCCGATAACTCGCAGTGCTCTTCTAAGAACGGACGATACGTGTGCCAAGACCAACATTGCGCGTGTGACCCCAATCTTTGGGTTGAGGAAGACGGCTTATGCAAATCACGTATGAATTGTTGGAATAACATTATTTCAAATATACATTATAAAAGAGAACATCTGCATTGAACACTCGATTTAATGCTAAAATGTTTTATAGAAAGTTGTATATGATAAAACTGTCTGTTTATTTTATTCAGTATGTTTGGCGAGTGATTTCCATCTTAAACTAAAAACGTTCATTATTTATTGCATCATACAAATTATAGAACTTTCTCCATCAAATATTTCATTCGAAAAGATTCAGTATTGCAAGATACTTCCATTTATCTACCAAAATTGGTCCCTAACCAGTAGCGACTGATACTAGAAACAAAACTTTTGGTATTTAACATAACACATAGGTATGTGTGTGTAATTCATGGTTAAATTTCTAGCTCAACAATCAATGAACTATAATTGTCATGAAAAGAAAAAAATATCAATTTATCATATAATTGTTATATATCAAAAGTATCAACGTAACATGTATACCTCTTGTAAGTAAAGATAGTATCAACACATGTCGATTATGGAAATTTGTTTCACATCTTTAAGCCGCGAGAATGCCATGCACTACACCAGCATGTGGGGCCGAGACAAACACTACGTGTTTTGAAGGAATATGCGATTGCATGCCGGGATATATACTCAGCGAAAATGCATGTGTTTTAGGTATTCAATTAAGTATTTTTATATTTCAAAACTCATAACTATTGGTCCGAATCTCCATGCTTTGTTTATTCAAATCATTCCATTGTTAGATACGTTATATATTGTTGGATCATTTCGTTAACATACGTTTTCAAACGTGAATAGCAATATTGTTATAGTGATATATATTCATTTTTAAATATGCCATAACTTTGTTTTCATTCTCTTATTTCACACCATGAAACAAAGTGGTAATCGCGCCCTTGACCAACTAATCAAATACAGAGATTTTGATAATTGTAATTGTTTGTTCGATCGCTTGCATATATGAGATATATATCTATTTATGTGGTAACTTGTAGTGATTCATGCACGGTGCTCGGTTGCCTCCGATTGCCCAACGGAATTTTGTCGGAACTCTAGCTGCAGTTGCCCTGAGGGTCACGCCTGGGTGCCTAAGTCATTAACATGCCAGAAAGGTTTGTATTATACATGCTTGTCCTTTTGGTTATTATCTCAACTGTAACAGTATTGATATTTCAAGTTTATAAACAACATATTAACATAACGTTTAGAGCCGTCTATTCCAATAAGATATGTGTAAACCTCTGTCATAGTTATAATTGTGTTAAAAGTACTATAATTTTATGTTCCAATTTATGGAGATTACTTCCCTTTATATTTGCATATGCGTATGTAGTTCATTCTGAAAACTTATATAAGTCAATACAAATTGTATCTACCTCGCGTGGTGTCATTTGCGATACAAATATTCAAAATATTTTAAACACTAAAGAAGGTGTAATCCATGTACCATCCTTTTCAGTGCTTGATTCTTATTGCAAGGATATTCCTGTTTGTGCTGATCCTTTTACCGAAGATTACAGAAGAATTTACACTGAATCGTGGGTCATTAATGACCCTTATCACTGGGGCTTTAAACGCGCTTACTACTGCAATGTTGAAAACATTTGCAGTTGTGCACCAGGTTATAAAAGGACAGCAAACGAATTGGGATGTACACCTAGTATGTAAAATGCATCCTTTATTGAAAATATTTTTTAAATATTAATATTATTTTGCACAAATATATAAACAAGTGCACAATGACGAACAAAGAGGCTTAAGCAGTAATCTTATAACAAAAATACTATGTTACAAATATGACCTTAGATATTTAACATTCATAATCAGATAACAACGTGTTCTTTCCTTTGTAGTCCATGGAGCTAATTGTACGTCAAACAGTGACTGTTCTGGCGATTCCGACGTCTACTCGAAGGCGTTTACTTGCAACGTGGGGACGTGCGAGTGTAACGAACAACATAAACAAACATCTGTCTTGGATCAACACTCAATGTATTATAGTGTATATCCAGAAGATTACTACACCGCTCAAAACGAATTCATTTGTCGACCTTGTACGTAATAATTTTTATAGCAGTTTCTCTCACTTTTAAAAGTTATTTTTTTAATGATTTATAGTATATAAATTTCGTTTATCATTATATTGCACGATATATGAGCTGAAGAAGAGAGTGGTATAGTTCCATTCATGACATGTTCCCTTGATCTCTTAAAACGACATTCGTGATAATATAGAGTAAGACCAACCTACTGTAATAATTATTTCTACATAATACAGATGTAGGAATGGACTGCATGACTACAGGCTACTATACGCAAGTGCCTGATGCAACCTGCATGCCATACACAGGGAATAGCTATTATATTGGGACCTACGATGTTGCCACTTGTAACAGTGGTTTTGAGGAACATGGAAACTGCATCTGGCGTATGTTTCATAGAATTTCAGCTATTGTTACTGTTAAATACTCTAAGTTTCATAAAAATATTATTTTTGCTCATCATTTTTACAAGATTCTTTTTACTTTATTGTTCTGTGTCATTTCTTAAAGTTGAGGCTTGCTTCAATTAAGCTTTTATATTTATATCTGCTATAATTGATAAGTCCTAGGACAAGTGTTAGGTTGGGTACTCATAAACTAGTTTAAACCGCCAGTGAACTCATTTTTTCTGGCTCGAAGGCTGTTACGCTAAATAGTGATTCTTATGATTATTAAATGGCGTTTACAGGAAGTGAAGGGAAGTACATGCACATAAATTTTTATTTCCGGGCTTGTATATTTTGATTTCTTGTAATCATGTAATCCTCAAGATGTATCAAAATATAAATAAAATAATTGATATTTGTTCTAATATTGTTTTAGTTCTCGGCGCGGATTGCACAGAATACGAAGAAACATGTGAACTCATTGAAAATGCTAGATGTAGCATTGACAAGATTTGCACCTGTAAGGATGGCTATTTCACTCCTGAGTGGGACCCCAACAATTGTCATAAAGGTGAGAAGTTCGTGCCATTGCAGCGTAGTACATAATTATTTTTTTTCCTATTTTGAATGAAATGTAAGCTTTGATATCGTTTTTTTAATGCAAATTCCAAATGTAAGACAATTTATAAAATGATATATTTTTAACAAAAATGCAATCACTTATTGTCAATGTTTTTATTTATTAAGAATGGTACAAATGTCAAGTTTGAATACTTATATAGTCTGTTGCATTTAGTCACACTTGCAATAACGAAAAAGCTTCAGAGGGCTTCAGTCTTTATAGAGATGCAGATTGAGAAATAATTATTCATGTTTAACGTAAATACTTTACTTTTTTGTAAATTTCAAGTTATTTAATAAAAATAAATACTTTAAATTTACTTTTTAACATTAAAAAAAGATTCACTGCAACTTATTATGGTTTTACATTAAATTGTTTGAATTTAATGTAAGTTAAGTTTAAAATGACCGGTTTTATGTCAAGTCGATATGTATTCTTTAGGAATTTGTTTGATGGATAAGTATCAACTACAATGTGCTTGTGTATTTTATGTATCTAGGAGTTTCTTTCCCTTTTTAACCTGGTTTGCATTAATTTCCTACTTTGAAAGCAGCAACAGACCAGAAACTCTCCGGAAAGCAACAACACGCAGGCATATGCTAGCCCCTGGTTAATATAACATACATTTAAACTTAAATTGAACTTGAATATTTCGTATATTCATAATATAACCAAGTCAGTTCGTTTACGAATTTCATGTATATACTGAATCAAACGGATGATGAAAACTGAGTATTCAGCAATCCATATGAACAAATAAATATCCTTTATTGTGTATATATATCTCTTAAAGTTAATGCCTTCTTTTGAATATATTCTAGAATATATACCTTATCATAAATGTTTTTCTTACAGTTTTGAATCACCCTGACTTCGTCTGTGATCATGACACGAACTGTACAGATTTCACTTCGGGTTCACTGTGTGTTTCTGGTGTGTGTCTTTGTGCAGAAGACTTCACAGAACATAACGGCATCTGCGCACCTTCTGGTATGGAAAAAATACCGGATATATTAGTATTTTCTATTTATATATTTTATATTATTTATAAACTTAGGAAATGTCTGAGGTTTTCAGTAGAAAATGCAAATGCAGTTCAAATGCGAATAACCAGATAGTCTTTATAGCAAGTGTATAAAAATACAAACTAGCTACACATACATTTAAAGTCCAGTGTTGATCGTATTTAAAACAATTTAACTTCACCACTCTGTCCTGCAATGTAAAAGGGATTTCGTACACGCAACTTCCTGTATGGTAAAAATATGGTCGGTATATGTATATGTACTTATAAAGAGATATAATTTAACTAGGAAACCATTATATGCTACTTTAAATGAAAAAACACAGATGAAACAGCGACGTGATTGTTGTGTGAAATAGCTTAAAATGTTAATCATGGAAAGTTATGTAAAGTAATTGTATAATCGACCTTGTTCTAGCTCACAATGACAATTCTAGGTCTAGGAATGCTTTGAGAAAATACTGTATTTGTCGATATTTGCTTGATCTGGTGTCTAGCCCGTTTAAAGCGTTTGACCATTATCATGAAACAAAATTTAGTCACCTAGCAACGTTGAGTTATGTCTATATCAAATGTATTTCATTGAATAACACATTTATAATGAATTCACAACACCGCACCGGTACAGTGAGACAACTGTGTTTCACTTTGTTATGAAGGGAGACGTCAAATATTTTGAAATTCTATGATCAGAATACCTTTCAATAACATTCGTTTGATTTTCTTGTTTCAAAATGTCATACACACACACACACGTTTATGCATAAGTATCGTTAGTTATGTGCAGTCGAAACGTTCATGCTTAACATTATTGAAATTGTTTCAAATAGGAGTCATTGGTATCGCCTGCTACGACCAATTCAGCGTTATTCCTGATCTCTTCCGTCGGTCCCCAGGCTACAAGCTAAGTCAATCTGAAATGGCGGTCCAAGACAACGGTTTGAAAGAAGGATGGTACGATATTAGGTCGTATTTGCCAGCGACATTGGCTGGCGTCATTGAGAGGGGGATGTGTGGATCGTTTTATCCTGTGTTTATGACAGGTAATTCATCAATATTTATATCCCATTTAAGATTTTATTTTAATGTAACATGACGCCGTTCTACCAGTCAACAAATGTTGCCTTGTAAACCAGTTAAGAATTTAGTTTAAGTTGTGTTCATATCTTTTTATTTTTCTATGCAGAATAACTAATTTTATGTAATTACATATTTACTCAGATTAATAGACTTTTTAATCTGAAATTCAAGTTTACAGCCCAATTCTGCTTCAATTGAATCCTATTGATACCTCCTGCAAGTCGAGGACTCACTCAGAAATAAAACAGTTAAAGTTGTCGGTGCCGGTGCACTTAAGTGTTTATGGCTCTTTCATCCACCGATTGGCTTGCAGGAAAGATTCACATTCAATATTTTAAATAAGCACTGACAAGCGACCTACCGGCCACGGACAATAGTTTTCTAGATTCTTTTCGTCGTCCTTTAAGCTGCACTCTCACAGATTGAACGTTTGTACAACCTTTCTTTATTCTTTGTCTTGGAACGAGGACATTTTCGGGTAAATATCTGCAAAACCAATGATAAAATACTGATGACAAAAGATCAGGTCGCAGATTTTCCTATTTGCGCTCCAAAATTGCAGTTTTCTCAAACCGTTAGTAACCGGTTTAAGCCATAAAACATTAAAATTGGAATGGAAATATGAAAATCTGCGATCAGATTTTTTTGTCAGCAGTCTTTCATCACTGGTTAGCAGATATTGACGCTAAAAATTGCTAATTCCATGACATAAAATAAAAAAGTTGGAAAAACGGTATATCTGTGAGATTGCAGCTTTAAAATGACCGACAAACCATTCTTTATGAGTGTAAATGATTTAATACTGTTAATTGTAATTTCAACGTTATATATCTAGCAATACTTTTGATTTTCGCATTGGCAATCCATGTTATGTTTTGAAATCGAAACTTATAATGCGTCAAGCTCTTGACAACTCGACGATAACATAATTTTTAACTAAAGTTTATATACTGATAGAACTTAGTATTAAAAGTATGTGGATTATTTTACTGTCTTGTAGATGAACTGACATCTGATGATTACGACATCTTAAATGACAATATGGAAGTTACTAAAAATGTAGTCATTGGTGGACTAGAACCTTACGATGCAGTTGCTACCTACCCTATACGATTACGCAAATGTGGTGATGACTACCATGTTTATCTGACTGCAACACCAATACCATTTTCGGCTTATTGCATCGGTAATTCATACATTTTCGTTAGTAAGGATATTCATCATGTTTCCTTCATACTTTGAGGGCTTAGCGAATCTGCAACAGTAAACATACCAACGAAAATTTTTAAACACATCGTCAAACATTGTTGTATTTTATTTTCCCTATTTTAGAAACATACCGACCGTATCACATTGGAGGAAATATATCAGATATAGCAGTCACAGTTCAGCAGAGTCTGGAGTTTACAACTGAACTGGATACCTCTGCAACCATAATCTATGAGCCCAACCTCGTGTTCATTTGCAACATACCACGCAGCGATGATCCCTATGATTACTTTAGTCAATGCATAGCTTGTTATCCAGATTATAACATAAACGATGGATTTTTCTATACAATTAACTGGTTCGTATGATTAAAATGAATAAAATTATGGACTGAAACAGGCTTTTTTATTATGTTTAAAGAATAAGTGCTTTACGAATGTTTCAACAGCATTTATTCAAAATTATGAATTATTTATCAGACTAAATACGTAGATTGACTCACTCTTAACAAACCGCAGAAATACAGCCTTTTATCAAGAGTGAATACATTTATTTGACTGTTACGGTTGCGTATTCTTCTAACGGTCCTATCAGCTTTCAAAACCCATCGATGTAAAGCGCTGTGTATACGGCGTTGTGCTGTGTTTAAGCATGTTTTACATATCTTGTCCACAAATCAAAATAGGTTCAGTTCCTCAGAATGTATGACTTAAAATTGATAAAAAGTATAGTTACTTGCTAAATGTTCACTTTGTTTAAAGGTATGTAAATGGCGAACAAATCAAGAGATCAGGGCCGTTTTCTAGAATGAACCTTTACCAATCAAAACTTTACGAAAATGATGTTTTGGACAGATATGGTAAACTCGAATCCGGTGACGAGGTAAACTTATTCCATTTTATTATATTCATCATAATTGACAATAAGTAAAACTATGTGATCAGTCTGCATTAGACGATTCTTTATACATGTAAATGTAGTTCCAAGAGTGTTCACAAATAGGTAAACTGATGAAAACGCATTAAATTTAATGTTTTCATATTTAAACAGAAAACTGATAGCTATCTAGAATTCCGGAAAAGGAGTTTAGCAGAGAAGTTTGTTCTGGTTTTTAGGAATTATCGCACATGTTTTCTAAACTTTTGAAAATGAGAAAACGATTAAGTCGGTGCAAGATGGTGTTTTATATGTCTATCCTATTAAAACAAACAGTTTCCGAGAAACCGATGCTGTTGCCATACCTATAATTGCAAATGATGAATATATATATATATAGTTTATATTCAATTCAGGTACGCTGTTCTTTTGAACGGTCCGAAACACTGTTCGGCATCAGATCCACGCCTACATTCAGCGCTCCAAGCCACGTTGGATTCTACTCGGTACGATTTGTTTAAACATATGAGTAAAACTCTGTTACAAATGCTCAGTAATAAAAAACATATGATATTTCTTTCATCACCTGGGGAATATAACCCCAGATAATATCACTGAAATTGCATGCATCATTTATCCTTTGCAGTGGGTGGTGAATGCGTCGTCTGAAGGCGCGTTTGCTGTGACGTTGTTGTCACAAACACCAATTGGTTGTAGTACTCCCGACTACGTCACCGACGAATACTGTACCATTTGGGTTAACCTGGCGCAAGACGGTGTCTGTCCTTTTCAACTGTCAACAGACGATCATCACCTTTGTGGAGTAAACATAACTGGTTTCACAAACTACAAGCTGCAAATGAATGGTGGATATCGGTCAAGCATGTTAAGCGAGTTACATCAGCGATATGAGTATACTTTTAGTGCAGATTACACATATCAAACCTACATAGACACGACCTATGGGATAAAAATCATCGTTTCCGACGAAATGCATGAACGGACGAATCTCTTTAAGGCGTCGTTTGAAAGCCTTGTAACAGATCATGAGATCTTAAATGGTTTACATATTCCTGACTTGATGGTATGTTCTTTTGTATGGAAATATAACATGACCACTGTATAATTGCTGGTAATATTTCTGATTTAAGACTCTGCATTATTTTTATGTGTTTGCCGGGTAGAGGTGTTTTATGAGTTGTTTGTTCACAATCATTGTAAACTTTGCAACTTATAAGTATGTATAGACGAGATCAGAGTACATTTGATTTAATTTATTTCTTTTTTGAAGGTGTACGTCGAAACTAAAAATTTAAATTTGGGTCGCTACTTTGAAATCAGGTGGAATGATGTTTCTAACAGCCCTGAAATTTTAAAAATTGATGCAAGGTAATTATAAAAGCTCTAATACTGAGAATTATAATATATTATACATATATATTTAAGTAAAAATATAATGATACTATAGTGCAAATATTTAAAGGCTGAAAGATTAAGACCAAATAACATTTAACGAGAGACGACTAACTATTACACAAATTGCAAAGTTTCGTAATTGTTAATTATTATGATAATCGCGCTTTCATGATCAGAGTAAAATTAAATTCTAATAACCATCAGATATACGAGTATATATATATTCTTATAGACAAAAGTAATTGTTTATCCATAACACACATCTGAAATAATTATCTCAATTATTGTGATGAATTTTGTTTTATTTTTATCAGAAATACTACAACAAGTTTAGACGTTAACGCAATCGGCGAATTTTTAGTTCTAAGGAGTAACCTGTATCCCATCGAGGTATGTACTATATATGCGAAACCTATCTTTTAAAATCGATTTTACTCCTTTTCGTCGACCTGATATGAAATATACATGCGTTCAAAATCATTCGATCAAATGTTTTTTTCAGATTCAAATAAAAACAGAAGCTTGCCAACACGATTCATCAACCATTTGTGTATGCGCAGTAACGTTTAGGAATCGAAACGAAATATATACCGTGGACCTGTGTGATTCGATCAGCCGAGAGGGTTTCCTATACGTTGGTCAAGAGGAAGATGCTCAACTGGATTTGTTTCATTCTGGCGTGATTTACGTAAGTCATTACTTTTTCAGTCTTGGTAATGCCTTGAGTATTTGAAAGACATTGGGTCGACTGCTTTGAATTTTGTAAAAGTCTACAACGTTATTATTGACATCGTTGTTAAATTTGAAAGATAAAATATTTGATGATATGCTAATATATCAAACAAAACATGAATTGATGTACTTGGTGTCTTAATAACTTTAAAAACATACCGCAGATCACATGTGTGTCTGCAATATGGTTACAGTATAAATGATTTTAACGTTTACAACGATTCAGTTTACAACAAACTAAGGTTAACAAAGTCTGAACAATTGGGCTTTTGGCCGCATTTTATCAACGAACGTTTTGTGTAAACGCTTTTTGACGGAGTGATTAAGAACTATATACGAAGAAAATTATAGTTTGACAAAGTTTTATTTGATTTTGCATTTCAAACGTTTTGTTAAATTAATAACATGAAGATAATTCACTGAACTACTTATCTATCGATAATTTGTCGTACCATTGTTGATAAAATATTCCCAACGTGTATAAACTCAACAACCAATGAATCAAATAAATATATATGTTCTTGTGCAGTGATTTTATGTATTTGTTCGAAATAGTTATGTATGTCTTCATGACCATTCAAGGTGGAGTATCTATCCAGTAGCAGCCAATCAATCATCCTAAAAAATGGATTATCACTCGAAATTTCGAGGAACTACGATACAAGCTCACTAGAACTGGTTATAAATGATGTTGGCGGGTTTGAAGAGTTTACTGAATTGGATGGTCTTGCTGCTTTTCAAAATAATCAGTATAGACACGGTGATGGATCGTTTGGAACTGACAGCAATGGCTTTATTAACAGTTGGAGGTGGGGTTTTATCAGTTTTAAGGTGAACAGTAATACATTTGCTTTACTTGATTTAAACATTATATTTATATTCATATATTATGTATTCAATTTGTTGTTTCAGCGTGACATCAAGTGAAAGCCTTCGTAATCCTTCCAACTTCAAGAGTTATGCCTTTAATGATACCTTCTACCAGTGCCACTGCCCATCATCAAGTGAGCTCCAGGATAATCACGAGTTGTCTGGAGATGTTGATTCTTATTATGACGTACCTTACATGTACGATGGAATTAAACGTAACTACTACAGCAGTGCGTTGAAATGTTCGCTGACCACAGAGTGTACTTCGTCGCACACCGGGGACACTTGGCATACATCCTCTCTGACCCCAAGCATCCAAGTTGATGATTTGGCATACGAGTTCGATACAGATACCTTGATCTGCAGTTTTGTTCCAGTGGAAAACAAATTACATTTCATTGAATGGTAAACTACTATATTGACCTTTTTTCACCCATCCCATGTGCAAAATATTTGTATGTGTTCAATAGAGTTACATTGTTAAATTTTGGTCAAAGATCGACTGATAATAGATAGAAATGCTCAACGAGAAGCGCAGTCAATAATGTAAATACTATTTTCAATGATCACGATTAAAACAAACATACACGAGTATTAAAAGAAAATAACTGAAAAAGAGTGTTGCTTTTATTCTTAAAATTAAGAATTTGAAAATCCCGTGCGAAATATTACGTCGGGATGTCGTTATTATAACGACATTGCAAACGATGCTACCCCCCACAATAAACGCTTTGTGACGTTTGCTTGACGGAAAATAAACAAAACATTGTTAAAGCAGTCAAAATATGATATTGATATGTACACCGTAAATGTTTGCCAAGCAAGCAGAAAATAAAAATGTCGTTTATACCGTTTTAAGACATCGGCTTCTTATACGCACCCATTCGAAAAAAAAATCCAAGATAATACGATAAAATCGATAGCCAATTAATAGTCTGATAGGATTTTTTCCCAATATCTTCTTTTATACGTAGAAAAGTGTTGTTGTTATTATTGTTTTTCATCGCAGCTCTTGGTTTGGATTGCGGGCGTCGGGAAGTTTCGTAGCTCTAGACTTCAATGTCATGTAATATGCAATTGACCTCAGAACTCTCATACAGTCACTTTTATTTTATATAATATATATCATACAGGTTCAACGGCGATACGCTTATCGACTCTGGCTTTTTCGATAGTTCTACTACTGACTCTTCGCCTCAACGACTGAATATCCGGTCAACGTTGTTTACGACGTCAGGAGAGGAGTGTTATATTTCCACCGTAGGTCTTATCACATCAACACAAAATTTAAATATCAATACATTGAAACAGTACCGTATACTTGTATTTATTTTATGAATAAAGTACTGCTGCAAACAGTTATTACCTATTGCTATGAGAATTTGAAGCAAAGAAAACAGTAATGCAGAATTCAAATGACAGAATAGCATTATTTATATTTAATACATCTTATTATCATATTAATAATCAGAATAATATGCTTCAGTAATTGTGCTTTTATAACTATCAAGTATTCATCAGGTACGGTGTGAGGTGACCGTCTACGAAGACTTACAGACCCCAGTTGGACCAACCATTTATGGAAGATTGTTTGAATATCGGGAAGAATTTCCAAATGTATGAATAATGAATATGGTTTTCGTTATTGTTTACTACATGACTTGTCGCTGAAGTTTCTGTTGTTTTAACACCAACCAAATTCTTGTAAATGATACGTATATACTCTTTAAGCTTCTTAACTTTTTTCTCAATGAACTATTAAAATAAGACCCACTTGCTTTGTGCCTAATTTATTTATATTAAACTCATTATCTGTATTCAGGAGATGCTTACATTTTGTATGATCGACGGTCTGTGTTACGAAGCAAACTTTACAAGCCCTTTCGAGGACACCCATGCGTGCTTTCCGTCAGTTGATCCATACAGATGGATGAAAGATCCACTGCTTGAACGAAGTAAAACAACTTAATTTGAATATAGTATTTTTAATATATGTGATGTTGTCTGCTAAAAATACATCTGAAGAAAAGTGTCATGGCCATTTTTGCATGATTTTTTTAATGTTTATCTTAACTTATTATTATAAGTTGGTATCAATTTAGATTTATTATCCAAGCGCTAAGATTGGTTTTTGATTATGCAAATGCCCCCACAAGCTCAGTTTCGCGGACAATGTCACATATGTTTATGAAAACAAAACGAAATAAACAGTTTAACATGCTGTTTGAAATGCATGGTATTTAAACAATAATGTTACTAAATTTTCACAAAATACGACGTGTATTTTTCAGATCCTGGTGACCCTTGTGTTTTGGGGCAACGCCAGTGTGATACAGTGCTTGGGGGCGGCTTTTGCGACGAAGTTACTCATCTTTGTCAGTGTTATCCAACACATACGGAAAATGAAAATGGAACAGAATGCTATAGCAAAGGTCCGGTTAACACTAGCCAATGAATTAACATTTTCAATTATTCATATACTATTTTGCTCAATAAGAATAATATACAGCATTTCATTGTTTATATATGTAAATGTATTAATCATTGTAATGGTTTGTTTGTTTCCGTAGTATGTACGTCCTTCGATGAATGTATATCCATGTACAACATACTAAATGCCGAGTGCATAAATAATGAATGTGCGTGCCCGAGTTGGACAGAGCCAGACACTGCAGGATGCTTACCAAAAGGTTCGTTCTTTACTCATTTTGATGATAATAATGTTAGTAAGGTGTTTTATTTGACCATTTCTTTCCATGTTTTTTTTGTTATTGTCAGAAATTCATTCAATCAATATGTTTATCCTTCATACCATAGTCCGCTTTTCTAGACTTAATTTAAGTGACATGAATCGTACAATTTATGAATCGCTGACGGGGTAATGTATTGTTTTTTAGATTTTTAGACTATCTGGTATCTAGCCCCTTTAAGGTTTGGGGTTTAAGAGGAACATATATTGATACCTTTGGAGATTAGATAAATTGTGATGCCTGTTGATTCCATATTAATTTGATATTATTTGAAAGGGTATGGCTTGCTGATAAATAATATGTAAAATAAATGACTTCACATGTGAAGTTATTGCAGTTTGTATTTTTGTATATTCTTTCCCTACACATAAACCATTTCAAACAATACCAAATCATATAGAGTCATCAGGCATCCAAAATTTACATTATTGTTTATCGGATACCTTAATGTTACCCTAGTACCTGGCAGTGAATGTACGACTGATTTTGATTGTGGACACATGATTGGAAGTTTATGTGACAATTCAACGGGCCCTGCTCAATGTGTATGTGGAAGTCAGTACAAACCCGTCGATGGAGACTGCCAGCTGTTAGGTAAAATCAAACATTTATTTACAAGGAATATATGTTGTTGTTTTTTTGTTATAGTCTTTATAGTCTTTCTGTGAATATCAGTATACGTCAGTGGGTGGAAACACGCATTTGTTAGGTAAGATTAAATGTGCAGATTCAAGGATTAAAAGGGGCTCTCTCACATCCTGACACAACAATACTTGAACCCCTAAAAGATTTTGAACACAAAAAAGGTTCTTGTTAAATTCCAATGGCGTTATTAACGCAATCCGATTAATTAAACGACAATATTTAAGTGTCTCATTGCCCGGTTTTACGCGGTACTATAAGCGGATCCAGCTGGATGCGCCCCGCCCCCTAAACCGTTCAATTCTTGTTTTAAAAAGGAATAAGGTAATAAAATATGCCAAACCTGCACCATATTGGACTAGAAATTGTTAGAACTCTCGTGGGGTAGCCCCAACCTCCCTTCCATCACTTTAAACCAAATTGATATGGATTATAATCGAAGGGCAAATCAAACGGTAACGCCCCTAAGTAAGGCCACACCCTTACGCTCAAACCTGGATCTATCCCTGGGTACCCCCCCCACCCCCAAAATTGACAAAAGACGGGTATTCACTTTAATATTATTGATTTTGTTTGTTTTTCCTGTGACTGACTTCTTCGTGTGTGGCCTTTTTTGTCAGTCTTGTAGTCACAATGCCCCAGTTGTTGGTACATCTAATAATCATATAGAACTGAAGATAATTGGTCATTGGCAGATTTTCGCTAGATCTTTCGCAATGTTTTGGGGTGTTGTTGGTATATATAGCATTATCGAAATCAATATATAAGGGCAATATAAGCAAAATATCATGGGACTGTGCTAAACTCACATAGCGGAAAACAAAATGGGTGCCGTTGTTGCCGCACTTTATAAAGTGAGAAAAAGAGTTGATTTGCATAATTGAGTCAAACTTAAATAATTTCATGACCGAAACATCACTTGGTATTATCCATTACATGACATGAACTAGAATTAACATGTTTTAAGCTACTACAGGGTCAGGCCAGTTGTCAAGAAAATTAAATATCAACTATGTTTAAAGGCAAAAGGTAAGGGCCAAATTACACTGAACGAGATGTACAAACGTGCATAGACCACAAAATACCTTTATCAAATAAATGATGGGATAACCGCCTAAATGTTGATATTTTTTCAGGCTTAAATGACCCATGCAACTCAAACTTTGACTGTTTGTCGGTGTTTAACTCTGCCTGTTACGAGGGGGAAGACGGTGTTGATGGATTGTTTTGTGGCTGTCGCTATGGATACGAAGATAACAGATTCGGCGAATGCAATTCGACAGGCCGTAAGAAAATATGAGAATTAAAAGTAATATCACTGTATGTATTAGTTCAAAGTGAACTACAATATACAACAAGGCATAATAAAAAAATCACGTCTCAGACTTATACACATTAATAAAGCATAGCACGGTCAATGTTTGGGACTAAACGGAATTCAAAAGCTGAAATTTGAAACTAAAATGTTTAATTTTACAGAAGTGGTTAAGCCTAGTGCTTCATATTTATATGGCACTCATTGCGATTAGTACTTTGAATGTACCAGCAATCCATGAAATCCTTTCTGTGATTTGTATGCGATATATCAGTGTTTTAAAAGCTGCACGTAAAAACTAAAATGATTTATTTTACAGAATTGGTTAAGCCAAGTGATCAATATCAATATAGCACGTATTGCAATGAGAACGTTGAATGTACCGACAGTCTATGGTATCCATCTTGTGATGTGTATGGAATGAATGTGTGTTCTAAAAGTAAGTACCATATACTCATCATTGAGCGTAATACTGCATACACACACGCTGTAAGGAACTCTAATATGTTTTTTTTTTTCTTTTAATATTTGTCATAACGTATTTGTGTAAAATTAAAGAAATCTTGCAAAAGAACATGCACCATTTGAATAGTGGTTTCCGATTTAGCAAAAAATGAACGCGTTTGTCAAATCATTGCAGAAAATACACAAACAGCATCTTAACATCGAAGGGTAATCTAAATGTAATATCAGGTTCGTTATTATTCACTAATAGGGTAATGCCATCATTCGAATGTAAAGTTCAATTCTTCGTTCACAAACACGACTGCAATAGCATTTGTGTCAACTAAAACATGCTGATTTCAGAAACATGTGACCCATGGAGTTCAGATACCGGATGTAACTCATCACTTCTTTATTGTAATCAAGAGTGGCATTACTGCGAGCCAAGTGAGTAGAAACGTTACTAATATGATTAACTGATGAACTTAAAATAATTTTAAAGAGTATGTATATTGTCCATACGGAAAGGTAACAAATCAGTAATATATAACCAGTTTAATTTTACATATCCCTTATTTCCATCAAATATTTTAAATTCTCTCTACAAATAATGATGTGTACAATCAATCGTTTTGGAGAAAGATATTATTGTGTTCATGAATGTTCATACTAACTTAAGATACAAAAAGCAAATGCAAACTTATAACAAGACTTTGATTTGATAAAATTATTAACTGCCTTATAATTCAGAATTGTGCTTTTACATACTTTAGAATATAACCTACATTTAGAGCCAATGAAATCGCATTTCGGGCTCCTTTAAGGACCATTTTTAATCGTTAAGATTCGATCTTTTTTAACTTAAATGACATGACGTCATAATTTGTTTCTGGAATGCTGAAAGCAGGTTACAAATATAGACATTAAGATCATATTAAGTATCTTAATGTCCAAGAAGGGCTCTCTCGCTTTGCTTGTTACACCTTTCTTAATCCTTAGCAAATTAACTATGTTCTAACTACGACTTATTTAAACCCCCAGTAAATTTACATTTTACTGACCGTTCCAAGGCGGTACCTAACAATTCTTGATAAACATATCAATTATTTATATATATATAGTATTTATGCACTGTGCCGTTTGTAGAGTTTTGTGCTGTTCTATGTTTCTTGTTTGTGATTTTGTATTCTATGTCTTGGGCGTTTGCCCATTGCCACTAAACCGGGTTTATGTTTAAACTTTTTGCTATTGAGCATGTTTCTGTAGCTTTTTGCATATGTATTGTGGAACTACTCAAAATATTTTAAGTGCATCATATTGATCTTATTAAAATGAATGATCAAACTTTCTGCAGATGTTGCATATGTTTAATCAAGACTCCGTATACAAATTAAAATTGAAATCAAAAGTCAGTATAAATTATTTTAAGTGTATCATATTGATCTTATTAAAATTAATGATCGAACTATTGTCGAAAGTTGCATATTTTTATCAAGATTCCGTATGCAAATTAAAATTGAAATCAAAAGTCAGTATATATATTAGTGCGTTAAATGTACGTCCTTCGCTTTGACGTCATGTGTAAGAATTCAAATTGAGCAGTCAGCCTTGTAAACACGTATTTATCACACGTTAAAAGATAAATAAACTTTATTCATATTGATGCCTGAAATGTCACTTAAATTATCGAAAAAACAACAACAACATATAATGGGAATGTAAGTCTGAGGGCGCGAAATTTTGTTTCAATTATAGAGTATTCTTCATTTATGAAAACTGCGTCTTTACATACATTCTTACATACTGATGTATCACATCGCATAGAGTCAGTTTATTTAGCTGTACTCCTAAAGAAATCGATTTTCGTACCAACTGGTGTCTAGTCCCTTCAAAAATGTGATCCTTTTGTGTCTATAATGGTCTACTTCTTGTTTTAGATCTCTGCTCAGCCGAGAACCAACGAGACTGTAAAGGATTGTTCACGGAGTGTAATGTTGCAAAGGGTTACTGTGACTGCATTGATGGATATTCCCTGGAGAATGGAGAATGTGCACCAGGTATATATATGAACTTGAAGGATGGTGGATGTATTTTAAGACTTAATCCGATTAACCCATTTTACAAGTTGCACTATTAATTCAAATCACCACATCCTCCTTGCTGTTTGAAGACGAAATTAAAAGTGGTTATTTTTCATAAAACATTTGTAATTAAATGATTGCGAAAGCAAACGGTAAAGATATCCCATTGTATTATTTTTATGTCTAATTATCGTATAAATAAATAAAAATAAATACGACACTTACGTAGTCATATTGTGGAAATATTGATTGTTAATTTATCGACTTGCATTTTATTCCTTATCTCGACATGGACAAACTATTGGCACCACTTTGCCATTACTATGAATATGTAATTGTATACACGGCATTTTTATTTCTAGTACAATACTTGTGATATATCTTTCACCAGGTGTTTGGTTTGAAATCATGACTAAGCTTAACATCAAAGGCAATTATAGAAAACGCGATATACTATTTAATTTGAACAAAGCTAGATTTATACCAATATAAGTACACATTACACAAGTGATGGTTATGGTCTAAATGGTTCTTGACACATTATCACTTCAAATTTCCTTTTACTGAACAATATTGTAAAATGTGTTTCTGCATGAACCTCAAATACGCGTGGATTGAAGTGCATAATATTCTTATCCAACAATCACTGCAAAATTATATTCAAATTTCGTTTTCAGTTCTACATAGACCGTGCACATACTACTCACAGTGTCATTCTAAGAACAACCGATATACATGCGTGAATGGAATGTGTGAATGTGACTCTACAGTTTGGATAGAAGACAACGGACTGTGCATATCACGTAAGTACTGCAAAGCAGATGTTAAATCTAAAATGATGTAGCTTTCAGTTTGTGTTTCTTGTGTGGTTCAATTCGCTTAACCGAAACCTGTTTATGTTATACAGGATAACTTTGTGTGTTTCACTATGAGCTCGTAATGTATTCCATCGAGTGATTACCAACGCTACATTGCACGATTGGAGTAGTGGTGTTCACGACTTGATATGGCGATCTTACACTATAACCATTTTCCCGTTAGTGCAATGTCTAAATACAGATTTTATATATGTTCAGTTAATTAAAGCTTTTAAAAAAAGCACGACAAATTATATTGGAACGTTATCTCATTTCGGTAATGACGTCGTTGAAATTGTGTCCTCAACACGTGCGTGCTGACGTCTCAGGAGAAAGCGGAACAATATTTCAAAACAGTGAAAAATATCAAATTGGTATTTCACTCTGTGATCCAGTGAAGTGTTTTTTATTTAAATGTTAATGGCCGGAAAGCATATAAAACTGACGTTTATGTTTAAGATGTTTAAGTGCTAGCCTTTTAAGCTTTAAAAATAGAAGTTAAAACGAAAACATGAATATTTTTGAAACTTGTATGAGTTTTAGTGCAATAAGGTTATAGTTGCCATAAGTCGAGTAGCGTTAAGGATTATATCGTTTTTGGCGTAATTTCAGCTGCCGGAATGTCGTGTGAAACACCAACGTGCGGCCCAATAACGAACACTACCTGCAAAAATGATGTCTGCGCCTGTATGGACGGTCACGTGCTAAGTGATGGCGTATGTGTTACAGGTATAAAAAAACTCATTGCGTATAACGTTATAAAAATGTGTCATAAATACGATAATTTGTTTACGTATTTTTTATAACGAAGAACGGCTACGAAGTCATTGTCAGCATCCTCGCCATTTAGGACGTTACTCGAACACCGTTAAAATGTGTTCATACAAGCATTTAACTAGTTATAATCTTGAAAAGTACTATTTTTGCTGAATTGTTTAAGATGATTTTAAATGCCGCAATTCAACTTGTTTAATAATGTTGATGACACGCGATTTCTTCAGTATTCTTGATGTGAAATTAATACAAAATGTGAATGTCTATTTTTTTATCAGTTCTCGATCAGATGTGCACGACAAATGGCGACTGTCCGACTGGAATGGTCTGTATTAACGCAACGTGCAGCTGCCCTGAAGGACAGTCAATAAGGTCTGCTGTTGACACAACATGCACTCCAGGTATTGCCTCAGCAAACAAATGTAACATAAAGAAACACTCCTTTTGATAAGTTAAATCCATTGATTATGCATATACACACATAAATGATACCTTAAATCGTCTGGTCCCCTTCTTACAGCCATATGTTTGTATTTTAGTTCTGGATAACTCATGTAGAGACATCCACGCATGTGGGAATCCCTCCCACAATTACTACAAGCAAAGTTACTACAACACCTGGTACTTATCGGATGTTTATTATTCATCATTTAGAAGAGCCTATTATTGCAATATGGAAAATATCTGTAAATGCGCTCCTGGGTACAAGCGGACGCCGAATAACATGGGCTGCAAGCCAAGTACGTAAAGATATATTATTATTGTCACACTATCCATTCTTTACGAAAAAAACAACAATCTGAAGACAACGTTTTGAAATACTTCCGACCTATATCTTCTCAGTCTGTTATTATTTATACCAATTTTTCTTGCGTTATATATTTTGTGCGAACTGTATAATATCATTTCAATTAAATACATACTAGACATTGGGATGTTTTGCATGTCTTCTTTAAACATACTATCTGTTTTAAGAAAGTACAGTCCTCCATAAGCTTATTCGGTGGTTGCAAGCTTTCAATGGATAAGTCTTAAGCAGCACATCTAAGAATGCCGACATCCTTATCGCAGACTTTTGTGTTTCGTATTTTCATCTGATAATCACGCATACAAATGTTTCCTACTTTTTGGTAGTGATGACATCACAATTATTACATATTAATAAAATAAGTGTTACCAAGCCCTGTATGCTTTATATACTATCAATGTTTACTTAACCCTACTTTGATTTCAGTTTATGGATCTAACTGTACTTCGACCAGTGAGTGTAAGGGTGACTCGACTGTTTTATCCAATGCGTATACTTGCGATCTCTATTCCGGAACGTGTTTGTGTAACGAGCGTTATTCCTACATTTCTATTTGGGAAAGATACCCCCAGATGATTTCTTGGGATCATAATGCTTTGTCATACGATGAAGGAGTTTGCCAACCTTGTATGTTTTGTTGCTTTTTTAGAAATCTACAATTTCTGGTTAAAAGCTAGTAATATCATGTTTTTTATTTTAATATAAGTCATCATAATTGATTGGGCTTTAACATTTTATATCAATATGTATTTTAACGAAAGTATTAAACTTCCGAACCAACGTATTAACCAAACTCCAATAAGTGTTTGCTCAATCATAAGTATGAATATAAGTATGCATCTTTATGTATAGATGTGGGCGGCGACTGCTCTTACAACCCTGTGGTACTAGACGACACTGTATGTACAACATTCCTTGGCCAATCATTCACCTATGATATTTTGAGCTGTACAAACGGGATTGGGATTGAAGAGCATGGCAGTTGTACTGAAAGTAAGCCAAACATTGAATTCAACATGTATTGAATTATGAGTCATTAAGAGCTTTTCAAATAGGCAAGATGACGCATTACGAAATTAGTCTGAAATTTTCATTAAAAAACATCTGCGTGCGTATTTTATCTGGACCTACACGACTACAATAGACAAACTGTTATAAGGGAAAGTTTTTTTAAATTACAGTTCTGGGGAGCGATTGTTCCAGCTTTGAAGAAACTTGTGGTCTAGTCAACAACGCCACATGCTCAGATCAGAGCAAATGTGCTTGTAAACCAGGGTTCTTTGCCTCTTCACCAGACAGTTGTATGCCGGGTAAAAACATAAAATTTATACCAATAAAGCTCACCACCTTAAGTATTATAATAAAGCTGCTTGATGTTACAAAATCAAAAAGGCAATTTAATGATATTACATATCTTGGAATTTGTGAAGCAGTTATAGTGATGTTTTTGTAAAAGATTCCGATTATATAAAGATATTTTTTTGCTAGCTAAGTATATTGCTATATTATACACCCCCAAAATATATCCACTGAATTATCACCCACTTTCCGCTAGCTAAGTATATTACTATAAAATAATGAAAGACAGTAACTCTTATGGACACGTCTACATAATATATCTTATTACTTTAAAACAAACATATTATACCGCAAATTTATCCACTGAAAAAAAACACACTTGACTGTCTAAATTCTAATATGGAAAATGTAGAAAAAAATAAACTAAGAATTTCGAATTCAATTGGACGTATTTGTAAAGTTCATAGGTTGTTTTCAACTGATTTAACTGTAGTTTGTTTTTCTAGCTGCAATAGTTTTTTTTTTCAGTTGTCAACCATGCCCCGTGTGCTGCAAACAGCGATTGCTTAGCTCTCGCGGAAAATACGGAATGCACTACAGCTATGTGTATTTGTGCAAGTGGCTTTATTGAGAACAACGGCAAATGCATATCTGAAGGTTTGTGAACTTTAGTCAACCTTTTTGTCAATGCATTGTTATTTTACATCTCAGTTATTTATAATTATGTTAAGCTGTCTGATATAATTATGTGGTTACTATTGATGTACACTGTATGCATTGATATGTTTCATGTGACTCTTGTTTTTCGTTTGTTCTTATATTGGCTGTTGGTCCTTGATCCATTTAAGTAGATAAAATTAAGGTATTCGACACAACAATATGCTTTATTTAAGCATATGTTATTGCATAAAGATACTTTTTCTACTTTTTCACAATTGATGACGAACAAAACAATCGCGAGATAAACGAGATAGAAATACTGCAATAAAACATGTTTAAGTTCATTTAAAATGCAATGGAATTGTGCCACGATTTTTTTCAACATCAGTTACGGCCCTTTCCCACCAATATGCTGATTGTGTGATGAGTTCATTAGCTCAAATATTTTTTTTTTTTATGTATAAAGCCTTAATGTAATATTTATATCATAATTCTTATTTTTTTGCTGATTACGAATATGCAATATTATCACTGAAAATAATTATACCCCCACAAACGAAGTTTGAGGGGGTATATAGGAGTGAGCTTGTCGGTCGGTCGGTCGGTCGGTCGGTCGGTTTTCATGGTTTCCGGACGATAACTCATGAAAGGCTAGACAGATTTGAAAAAAGTTTGGTACACAGGTGTAACATCAGATATACAGGTCAAGTTCGATAATGGGGCTGGTTGGCCCAAGGTCAAGGTCACTGTTACTAAAAATAGAAAAACGGTTTCCGGACGATAACTCATGAAAGGCTTGACAGATTTGAACATTTTTTTGTACACAGGTGTAACATCAGAAGATACAGGTCAAGTTCGATATTGGGGCTGGTGGGGCCAAGGTCAAGGTCATTGTTACTAAAAATAGAAAAACGGTTTCCGGACGATAACTCATGAAAGGCTTGACAGATTTGAACAATTTTTGGTACACAGGTGTAACATCAGAAGATACAGGTCAAGTTCGATATTGGGGCTGGTGGGGCCAAGGCCAAGGTCACTGTTACTAAAAATAGAAAAACGGTTTCCAGACGATAACTCATGAAAGGCTTGACAGATTTGAACAATTTTTGGTACACAGGTGTAACATCAGAAGATACAGGTCAAGTTCGATATTGGGGCTGGTGGGGCCAAGATCAAGGTCACTGTTACTAAAAATAGAAAAACGTTTTCCGGACGATAACTCATGAAAGGCTAGACAGATTTGAACAATTTTTGGTACACAGGTATGACATCAGAAGATACAGTTTGGTACACAGGTGTAACATCAGAAGATATAGGTCAAGTTCGATATTGGGGCTGGTGGGGCCAAGGTCAAGGTCACTGTTACTAAAAATAGAAAAACGGTTTCTGGACGATAACTCATGATAGGCTTGACAGATTTGAACAAATTTTGGGACACAGGTGTAACATCAGAAGATACAGGTCAAGTTCGATATTGGGGCTGGTGGGGCCAAAGTCAAGGTCACTGTTACTAAAAATAGAAAAACGGTTTCCGGACGATAACTCATGAAAGGCTTGACAGATTTGAACAATTTTTGGTACACAGGTGTAACATCAGAAGATACAGGTCAAGTTCGATATTGGGGCTGGTGAGGCCAAGGTCAAGGTCACTGTTACTTAAAATAGAAAAACGGTTTCCGGACGATAACTCATGAAAGGCTTGACAGATTTGAACAATTTTTGGTACACAAGTGTAACATCAGAAGATACAGGTCAAGTTCGATATTGGGGCTGGTGGGGCCAAGGTCAAGGTCACTGTTACTAAAAAAAGAAAAACGTTTTCCGGACGATAACTCATGAAAGGCTTGACAGATTTGAACAATTTTTGGTACACAGGTGTGACATCAGAAGATACAGTTTGGTACACAGGTGTAACATCAGAAGATATAGGTCAAGTTCGATATTGGGGCTGATGGGGCCAAGGTCAAGGTCACTGTTACTAAAAATAGAAAAACGTTTTCCGGACGATATCTCATGAAAGGCTTGACAGATTTGAACAATTTTTGGTACACAGTTGTGACATCAGAAGATACAGTTTGGTACACAGGTGTAACATCAGAAGATATATGTCAAGTTCGATATTGGGGCTGGTGGGGCCAAGGTCAAGGTCACTGTTACTAAAAATAGAAAAACGGTTTCTGGACGATAACTCATGAAAGGCTTGACAGATTTGAACAATTTTTGGTACACAGGTGTAACATCAGAAGATACAGGTCAAGTTCGATATTGGGGCTGGTGGGGCCAAAGTCAAGGTCACTGTTACTAAAAATAAAAAAACGGTTTCCGGACGATAAATCATGGAAAGCTTGACAGATTTGAACAATTTTTGGTACACAGGTGTAACATCAGAAGATACAGGTCAAGTTCGATATTGGGGCTGGTGGGGCCAAGGTCAAGGTCACTGTTACTAAAAATAGAAAAACGGTTTCCGGACGATAACTCATGAAAGGCTTGACATATTTGAACAATTTTTGGTACACATGTGTAACATCAGAAGATACAGGTCAAGTTCGATATTGGGGCTGGTGGGGCCAAGGTCAAGGTCACTGTTACTAAAAGTAGAAAAACGGTTTCCGGACGATAACTCATGAAAGGCTAGTTTTTCTTGTCAGCAGTGTAACTTCTAAATTACTCAAAAGATTTAAATAAAACAATACATGCATGATAAAAGAAGATGCAGTGTGCAGTAACCTTGGAGTTATGGCCTCTTTTCAAAGGAATGGTTTGCCATTCCTGTGTCCAGGCGGCATTTGGGGGTATTCGTCACTCCTGTGACGGCTCTAGTTTAATAAGTTCTCGCTGTTTGTATTTCCTTGCTCTTTATTTCCATGGAAATCAGACATTATACGACCAAATTTGCAATATGTCATTGCTCATAATATTGATTTGACTATTATCATCAATTTGACTGTTAGATAATCCTTCTCAACACAAACAACCCTGGCAATTGAAATAAAAAAAATTGTCAATACGCCTACCAAATTCACCAATTGGAGAATCGGATGACTTAAGTATCTATTTATTTATTTATTGCAGGCTCTACACCAGACTTCTGTGACGAGGAAGTGCGGGATATTCCTGACCTATACCGAAGGGATCCTGGGTACAAAACGGCAAAACGAGAAGTCCCGATACAAGATCACAAACTTCCGGAAGCATGGTATAATCTAGGCCCTTATCTACCGTCTGTTGATTCAGGCAACATCGCGAAAGGAGACTGTGGGACATTTTACCCAATTTACCTTACAGGTAATGATCCATTGTATATGATAATGTATTATTTTTACTTTTTCGATTCTTATATATTATTAACAAATCTTTAATGTAAGAGACGTGCAAAAGCATTATCTGAATGCTTACAAATTGATGGAAAGGGGAAACACACTGTTAAAGGAAATAAGAGAGCAAAAAAGTACTAAGCTCTTACTGATAAGGTGTTATTTCATAAACATGCATGTTATATAAACGACAAATGCAATTTCAGAATATTTGTCTTTCAATTGCCTTCATATCCTTTTCCTTGTTTCATAGATTTATCAACAGTACCGTATTGAAATATGTATAACTGAAAATATGCATGACTTTGATAATTATTCATTATGATGGATGCAGATGTCAAATGTGTACAACTATTGTGTTTGTTATTAGTGCGAAATGAAACAAAAATATAACTGATTCTAAAGTTCTTGCAAATATACCACAATTCATTTATTAGCTGAAGTCTCGTCTTCTGACCACAACTCTTTGGAAGCCGGGAACCAAATTACCAAATCAGCAAAAGTAGGCGGGCTTGAGGACTATGACTTCTCTTCTGGTGTTTACATAAAACTCCGAAAATGTGGGTCAAATTACCTGGCCTACCTAACGAAGGCACCGGTTTCATACGCTGGATATTGCATTGGTAAGCTACGGTTACAAGTATTGTTTCACAACATTGTCCTACGAGTATAATAAAATTAAGTTATTTCTAAGGTTTTAACAATGAGTTATGATTTATTCGCTTCCCGATGGAAGTTTCTTTTTCGTCAGTACCACAGACTATTCGTTCGGATAATGATGTGTAGAAACATAATGGTATCTTTATATCATATACTATTATAACCATAACTGTAATATTTTGGTAGCAATAAGTGATACATTTGAACACTGAATGCTTCCAACAGTAAAGGAATTACCAGTATTTATCTTGACTGTCTATTCGCATAAATACTCCAAATATATTTACAACATTTACTGTTATAATCCTTCTGTTTTAATAATAAAATGAAAACTACTAGGGCAGCCAAGTTGCCAAAAATAAGATATTAACCCTATTTAGAAGAACACGGTAAGTGCTCAAACGTCACTTAACGTGACATAAGCGTACAAAAAGATCACTGATAGCTGCCATGTAACGGTCATTGAAGTCATAAAATTAACGTATTTAAGACATTTCCTTGTTTTTTTATGAGTATAGAAATTGTTTATATACATTTTATTTTATAGACACTCTTCGTTTGTCTCACGATGGTGGTAATTCAACAGAATCGACGGTGTATGTATCTCAGAGTTTGACTTATGAGCAAAAATACAACGCTGCGGGCATTATGGAATATATTCCGCAGCTGAGCTTTGCCTGCAATGTCTGGAACAGATTTGACGTACATAATTACTTGTATACTGGCTCTTGTGATGGTTGTTACCAAAACGTGAATAGGAACGACGGCTTTTACTACACAATACACTGGTAAAATAAAACAGTGAAAATAGACCTATCGTATATAACGATTTGTTTGTGGAAATGATATTTCTTAGAAAGTAGAATATAATGCGTATTTCAAAGGTTATAGCTTTAATAGTTAGATTGGGCAAGCTTTATTAAATGTTGCAAGTAACCCTTTCAGTTTAGCTTGAGGCAAAGGACTTTTAACTGACATTCTCGATCTACCATATTGTACTCCTGGTGTCCATATGAATCATACTTTACATAAATAAAATAGTTGATGATATTTATTTTGTTTTAATACCCATAATCAAATTGACAAGTTAATAGAATCATGAAAATGTTATGGCAAAACATTATGTTTAAATGTTGTAGGTACATCAATGGAACCCACGTCAAGGGAATCGGACCTTATAACAGGGTTTCTCTATACCAAGCAGATCTTACAGAAGAGGAAATCATCGATGAATTTGGTCAAACGACAGCTGGATTTGATGTTAGTTAGATATTTGTTAAATACTTCTTACATGATATGAATCATGTAATTAGATATAGAATCAAACTAAAAGAAAATGATTTTTATAACACGTATATCTTTAGCTCATTTTTTCAGCATACAGAAAATAATATTATACATACAGTATTGCATGTAATGCACACATGAAAACCGTATATTTATGAGATACGATATATACTAAGGTACTAAATGTTGCTTAAACTCAATCGAGTCATGTTGTAGTGCCATATTCTTGTTTTGACTTTTCGTAATAGCGTCATTGGAATTTCAATTAATCTGATTATTCAAAACGCTACTTCATATGTCAATGTTTTGCCCGGGGTTGTTAAAGGTAGATGATAAACTGTTTGTTTTAATCCCGTATAGGAAGATAGTGAGGTTTTCCTCTTATAGTAATGAATCGAATTGCCGCTTGTCGAACATCACCTTGGCATATTTTAAAGTACCATTTATGCCCGCGCACAAGGTGATAGAGAAACAGTTTAATGCATCAGTTTAGGATGGAAATCAATTGACACCTTTGGGCGTTTAACATTTCAGTCTCAATTTAAGGTCAAGGTCAAAGATGCTGATATTACATAATGTTATCAGTTTGTAACAAGCACTTACCTTGTGGCGGTACTTGGTATTATCCGCAATGTGGTATAGGTATAACAACATCTAATGATGCAAGGAAAGTAGAACAGTGATAAAAAATAATTGTATGCGTCCAGTAATGCCTATCACTATTATGATACCTTTATTTTCCAGATACAATGCTCGGCACAGATGTCAGAATCATTGTTTGGTATGCGTTCAACACCGACGTTTAGTGAAAAGATTTATGTTGGATTCTTCTCTGTATGTATACCTCCTTAATCCGTCCTTCTATTACTTTATGTTACAAGTTCAAAGTCATGAAATTATTATTAAAAGAAATGAACCTTAAACTTCAATGGTTGTCATCTAAAAAGCATTTCTATTATTACATCATGTATGCAAATTTCCAAACTGCTCTTTTTGAAGTTCTATGTATTAAAAAATGAGCGCAATAGATTATAATACTGACTATAAACGTTACAATGGATACTGAGTAGCAAACACGTACTTTATTAAACAGGGGTGAATATTTGTAATGTACAAGTATATAGTTCTACATGATACATATTTATTACAGTGGGTTGTCAATGCCAGTGAGAACGGTGCGTTTGCGGTTGCTTGGCAGTCCCAATCACCCATTGGCTGCGTATCAGAAGAGTATACCTACGATGAACATTGCTCTCTGTGGTTGGGAATTGAGAAAGAAGGAGAATGTCCTTTATTGAAAACAACCAATGAACATTACATGTGTGGTGTGAATGTCACTGGCTTCACGTATAATAAGATTCAAAATTATGGTGGTAATACTTATTCTGATTATCCCTACATGCTTCACAGTACCCACATGTTCTATCATAACGAGAACAATTACGATGGAATTCCTGAAACCCCAGATGAGACCTACGTCACTACAGTATATGGCACAAAGATTTTGATGTCAGATGAAACACACGATTCATCTAGTGTTTATAAGGCTTCATTTGGAAACCTCACCTCGGGCCACAGACTTTGGAATGGTTATGAAATGCCCGATCTTAAGGTAAGTAAAAGGAAAAAAAATATTCTTGATGTTGATGATTGCACAGATGATGCAAATATGTTTTCTTCTTGAAATGAAAATTATTGTAGCAAGTGTAGAGTTTAGCACTTAAATACGGTTTAATCCCTGTCCCGAGGCCCTCTTGTTTGAATTTACATGGCGATACCCGAACATGTATTAACAAGGATACTTTAATGTCTATGTAGTTTGAGTCCCTTGTATGGTCAATTTGTAAGTCTTTCGTTGAGTGTCTGTACAGCATGTATCTATATGCCTTTAAAAAGATCATGGTTAAAGTTTAGGATGATGAGCTTCTTCCTGTTGTTTCGATCGTATCATCGCTATTTTCAACAATAGTTTTAGTTAAATGGAATTACATTTTGCGGGTACCTGAGTTAACATAAGTCAGCTATTTAGTGACCGCTTAACGCAGGTCCGACTGTATATAAGGCTGCTGTGCTTTAGTTCCGCCATGCTCAGTTGTGCACTCCGATAATTGTTTAATTTTAAAAGCATATTTTTGTATACATCATGTTGATTCTTGTATAGACTGAACATTGTTTGTACTTTTTACAGGTTTTTGTGAGCAGTAACAATTTTTACCCCGATCGCTCATTTTCAATTCTTTGGGACAGTCTTTCAAATTCAGCAATTCTTCGAAAAACAAATGAAAGGTAAGCTATCATTTTTTGTAA
Source organism: Mya arenaria (assembly GCF_026914265.1). Classification (NCBI taxonomy): domain Eukaryota; kingdom Metazoa; phylum Mollusca; class Bivalvia; order Myida; family Myidae; genus Mya; species Mya arenaria. Next base: position 14,399,107 of record NC_069136.1, read on the forward strand.
AGAAAAACTCAGTATTTAGACGGTTGTCATAGAGTGTAATGTACGCCCAATCTTTAAGTATAAGGAGTAACGGGATAATTCGTTAATGTGAAGACATTCAAGAAGTAATTAGCTATGGAATATAACGAAACAAACTAAATATAAACATCATTTTCAGAAATTTGAGTACAGATATTCCTTTGACTACAATTGGCGAATTCCTTGTACTGAGAAGTAATATTTATCCTGTTGAGGTGAGTAAAATTGCGTAAATTGCTTACCCACATGCACTATAACTGTATTTTAGATGTATATTGTATTTTCCATGTGAATGATTGATTGAAATTTGTCCGACATGTATACTCGATGCATGTGCTTGTCCGACATGTATACTCCACGCCAGTGTTTGTCCGACATGTGAACTCCACGCCAGTGTTTGTCCGACATGTACACGTCACACCTGTGTGTGTCCGACATGTAAAACCATGCCTGTGTATGTTCGACATGTAAACCCCACGCCTATATATATCCTACATGTGCACATCACGCCGGTGTATTTTTATCTGGTGCCGCCATGTACAAGCCACGCCTGTATGTATCCGACATGTACACCCCACACCTGTGTATGTCTGACATGTAAACACCACGCCTGTGTATGTCCGACATGTAAACACCACGCCTGTTTATGTCCGACATGTAAATACCACGCCTTTTTATGTCCGACATGTACACAAGATGCTTGTTTGTGTCCGATATCTGCACCCACGCCTGTATATATCCGACATGTACACACAACGCCGGTATATCTTTACCTGATGCCTTCATATACGCTCCACGCCTGTATATGACCGACATAAACACACCACAACTGTGTATAGTTATTATAATACAAATACGTATAATCAACGCCCGTGGTGTTCAATCTGATATTGAATTGTACACTACACTCTGGAAATTTAATGTAGCTATGTTCGCATTCTGAAATAGTAAATTATATTTTTGATTGCATAAATTTATCCGTCATTCGATTGCCTTAAAGGCATTTTTAGCATTGCATCAGGATTAAGCTAGATTAAATTTGCTACTGTTTAGTGCTACTTTAACCATTGAATAATTTCGATTCTTGCATTCACCGATGACTAATTTACTAAAACATTAGATCCTAAAATACTCACATTTTCCTGTACAAAAATCGTTCCCTCTACAAGAACGGGGTAGTTATATTGAATATTGATACAAAATACCAACTTATATGTTAATTCTACCAATAACTGCATCTGAGACTTGGTCCTTATACGCAGGAACTGAAAACCTGACAATGTCATGTCATGCTAGTACGGTGTTTTTAATTGCCAGTTGGACCTAGGGTATCAAGAACTTATAAATGCCACGAAACGAATAGAAGTCCCATTAAATGTACGTATCGGCAATACATCATTGATTCAGGTACAACTTGTTACTGAAGAAAGAACAACAGGAATCGTTGTCTGTTCTGTGACATACAGAGACGTCAATGAAATATTTACATACGACGAATGTGAAGCGCGTAGTCGAACAGGGTTTCTTTATGTTGACGACAATGAGGATGGTTTGCAGGATTTGTTCTATTCGGGTCTCGTGTATGTAAGTACACATATGTAAAGCCTCTGATAAAACTTACGGTCTTCTTACTTAACTTCATACGACGTTAAAAAATATTTTCAATATTTGTTTCTGTGACAACGAAACTGACATTGCTTATACCTTCAAGCAAAAAAAAAACGTAATTTATAATTTACTCGTACTGAAATTGCTTCATATTGTTGTTTTCGTTCTCTTTAGCCCCATGAGCTGTCATCGCAAACAATTTCATTAAGAAATAGAATACAACTAAAAGTTATAAAGGACTGGGGCAGTGGATCGCTATTGTTGCATCTTTCTGATGTGAATAGTCTTGAACCCTTTAATGAAATGGACGGATTGGCTGCATTCCAATCAATGCAATTTAGACTTAGTGATGGAGTATTCAACACCGAGAGTACTGGATTTGTTGATAGCTGGAGGTTAGTTAGATTAAAAATACAAAACATACACTGTATTTATTTAGTTCGATCAATGTGTTAATGTGATCGCTATATTTTTTTGCTTTGTTTTTAACATACACACATTCCTTGCTGGTACATAAAATATGAGGTATAAAAACAAATATATCTTTTTAATAGGAGAACGACAAGTCAGAGCCTGCAGAACCCTTCGAACCATAAATCGTTCAGTTATGAAGACAATTTCTTCAAGTGTCATTGTCCAGAATCGGAAGAACTTTCAGATACATATGAAATTGCTGAAGATAAAATAGTCAACTACACCTATAATTTGTGGAGACAAATTACTAGAAATCATTTTAATAGTGCATTGAAATGTTCCAAGACAACTGAATGTACCAACAGCCAAAGTGGAGATACATGGGAACCCTCTACCCTGCCAGATATAATCAAAGTAGATGACATAGAATTCACATTTGATGCCAGTCTGATTTATTGCACATTTACACCAGTCAAGCAGAAAACCCATTTCGTCCAATGGTAATAATGAACAATTATAATTAGAAATTTAAGGTATCTGACCCATAAAATAAGCTTTTGTTAAGTTTACCATTAATTTGAATGACAAAACATTAATGTCTCATATCGTTTGCTTTCTGATTTCTAATACGTACAATATAAGGCATAATACGATATGACATTGCAGTTTGTAATGCACCGTCCGTCTATTGGCAGTCCGTATGTCCATATGTTATAAAACTTTATCGTAATTACCGATGATAAGGTTGACTGATGTAGAAAGTTTTTTATACATGTTGAACAATGTTCAACAGTAAATACAGCAAATACGTGACTTTGATTACAAACCACAAACACTTGTTACTAACTACTAAATGTTGACCGAGTTACAGTCCCTTTTCAACTTGTGTGTCCCTATGATATATTATGACAAATGCAATGCATTTTAACAGTGTTGGTTCACATATTAAGTCCAATTCAAATTTTGATACATATGAAGTATAGCCCATTTCATAGTCCATTCTTTTGGGATATGCAAAATGTCTGTGACAGGTGTATTTATTTCAGTTAGTAGGTCGATGTCAATTATCGATGCAAACTCGCATTTGTTAATCATATCCAAAAGGCTTTTTTTTAGAATGGCTCTCAGGGGGATACTGCTTTTCAAATTTATTTACATGTATATATAGTTTTGATATCGGAGATGAAATAAACTGTGTTGTTACCTTTATCATGTACTATTTATTTCGGTTTGATTATTAGATATGCTCTCTTATTTCATAAACCCCTTTATACTCTTGCTAAAACATTGATGTTACATCACGAGACATTCCAAATGCACATACTCGAGCATAGGTTGGTGTAAAGGCTTAAATTTGGCATAGCTTGTTTGTAACTACTCATACAAAACAAATCGTACAGGTCACACTAAAATAAGTCCTTTTTTATTCTAAAATAGGTACGCCGGAGACACAATTGCCACAGAATACTCGTTAGATGATGGAACTGGTCCGTACACGTTTGATTTTAACGACAATTTGTTCACGTCATCAGGAGAAGAATGTCACCTTGACCACGTAATGACGCATTGTATAATATATATAAATATATATATATTAGGCTATACTTACTGTCTACGTTATTATAAATTCATATATAAGTAAAAAATATATTTATATTTATATATATATGTTTACCTATATATGAATTTATGATAACGTAGGCAGTAAATATAGCCGAAACTGTTATACCGCTAAGGAAGCGTTATTTATTTCGCCGTCACTAGCTGTGGTATGTATTATTTTTACTTTTATTAGTTAGATACAAAAACAAACCCCATTTTACTTAATTTTAAACTGATCGAGTATGTCTTCTATAGCTTTGGTGTGCAGTGACGGTGTATGACAGCGCCCAACCTACGCCAGTCGGACCAACGGTGTTTAGTGAACCGTTTGACCTTGCAAATGACCTCCCTACTGTGAGTGTTTCAATTCTTTATTGGGATTACTTCTGTTTTTTTCCATCGAAAACAACCTCGGATGTTTATGGACGGTTTACAATGTCAGCGTTTGTTACATTTAACTACATTGCAAATAGATCGCTAGTGTTTACAATTTCGATTTTTAATCAAAGGACTTTCCTTGCATTAATTTACTGTAAAGCAATTCGAACTTCATCATTCAAGTTAAACGTTGAAACACTACAACCTATAAATAGAATCATTATTAATTTAACGAACTACTTCTACTGATACACCGGCACATATCCGAGGTTGGTTGTGATGGAAAATGGCCGAGGTGTTCCGATTGGCAATTTATTTAATTAGCATGCATTCTCTAAACCTACGTTTTTGGAAGGGATAGTACGTGTATCTGATATAAACGTTAAATGTATAAAAAGGAACTGTTATGAGTCGTCATATTATACACCATTTTATAATTTGAGTTCAGAAAATATATTCATAAGCAAGCCCATTGCAGGCGTACAAACATATCATCGACGAGTTGTAGTGTTATATTTGAAAACTGAACTTCTTTAAGTTTGTTGTTAATTATTTCACAAATGTTATATAATAGCAAATGAAATTGTTGAGTTGAACCGGCAAAAGTGATAGCTTTTGAATACATTTGATCACAACAATTACAAGTATTAAATCAATAAAATTTTATATAATAGAGCACTGACCTCGGATTCTGTGTAATCGACGGTAACTGTTACTTTGCGAATGACATGAATACAGAAGACAACACCACGGTTTGCTACCCAGCCCTAGATCCGTACCGCTGGCTGAAAGACCTTACTCTGGACAGAGGTCAGACAACCGCTTGGTCAGATAGCTTTTAAGTTAATGTTGTTAACTGCATCGCTGTTAACTTTCAAACAATTAATACATTGACTGTTTCACGGGACACTCTTGTGATCTGCAGTTTTAAATTATTGAATCAATTGTGTTAACTGTAAAACTTTAATGTATCAGAAATTTACAGAACTGTTATTCTTAAAAATATAACAATCTCCATGTAAACAGCGTTGTTGAGTTTAACAAAGTTCTGAACAATCGGGCCACATGTATGTATTATGACGCTTGATGGTATTGCGCAATCAGTTCAGTTGGTGTAAACTGACAAAATAAATAAATTTGCACAGTAAAAAACTTATATTGGATTGATTGTCTCTCGACAATTACGTAGTTGTAATATGTGAAGCTTATTTCGTTTTACATGAAATCGAACACTGTGTACGTTGTGTACTATCAGTTCCTGGCGACTTTTGTGTTCCTGGCGAGAACCATTGTGACAGTGTCACGGGAGGGGCTTACTGCGATGACGTCACAAAAGTCTGCACGTGTTTCGAGACGCATACGGGTGTTGCCACTGAATGTGCAGCTATTAGTATGAATCGTTTTGTTAAACTTTCTTTGCAGTTAACAGAGTTTTGTGTTGATAAAATATATCTGTTATTCTGAGTGCTTATGTATGTGTGCTAAATAAGTCGTATGCGTCATGTATATATTTACATTTTCCACTAAGAATCCATAAAAAAAAATACAATAAGAGAATACGAAGTAAATATACTCTGGACCCTTTATAGTTCTTTAGTTGTGTATGTGCTAAAAGATGTGAATGATTTATTCACACAGCCTGTTATGATGAATATGACTCGGTCTGCGGCCAAATTGCAAATGGTGAATGCAGAAATGGAGCATGTGCGTGCAAGATAACAGCACATGTTAACCGCGGGAATGGGGCGTGCGTCGGCAAAGGTACGTTTCAGGCCTTTTGGCTCAATAACTCTATTGTACCAACGGTTTGTTTCTATGTTAAAGAAAAGAAAACAAGCACCTGGATAAACCTGCACACAGTGTTCAGTGATGTCTGCAGGCTTCTGATAGTATAATGAATTTATTAAGTTAATTTCTTTGAAAACCCGCAGTCGTATACAGAACGTTATGCTTGTCGTTGGTTTGGAAATATCACAACAATGGTACAAACAGGGTAGTTTATAACATTTTATCGTATGAATCATTTTGAAATTTCGCATTACGCTCGGTATGTATAATTTGAATAACTCGGGTAGTTGGTGCAGTAAGTAATATTAATTTTGTTATGTTAGATGAACCTGATTTGTAGTTCATTTAAAGCGCAACTCGGCAGCATACTATTTTGTCCTATCGGTAGTAAAGCTCCATACACCGTTATATGACTTCCTCTGATAATTTTGTGAGTATGTTAGAACTTTTAACCCCATCCTTATTATTCTTAGCGTTCGTGAGGTATTTTTTTTACATATTTCTATCCTCGAATCATAATTCTTTTCTAAGATCCACCAGAGGCACATTCTCAAATTGACAACAGTACCGACTTTTACCTGTATCATTTTTCAGTGGTTGGTAGTAACTGCAACGGAGACGATGAGTGCAGTAGTATAGAAGGTTCATACTGCGGAACAGACCATCCGAATCGGTGTGTGTGTGGAGAGCTATACCATACAATTGGAGAAGGCTGCTTCCCTAAGGGTAGACATCTTTAATACATAAAAGCTTCCGATCATTAAAAAAAAATATTGTATTGTAAAATCTAAAAATCTAGTGGTCGTCGACAGTGTTTCTCTCACAGTTTCTGTACCAAGACTACTTTATTGTTGATGTTAGTTTATGTTTGCTAATAATCATTTTCCTCAGAATGTTTTGAGTGTACATTATTAACCTACAAAGATAACTTAGTTTTAATTTTTTATTCAATAATCCAACATCTTTGATGCCATGTTATAATATCTGATGATATTTCTTTTAATGGTTATAAAAAAAATAACAATGACGCGTTTTTCTAATTGGAGGTGACACTACTTATCTGTTTAATTTTATCAAGGTCTCGGCGACACTTGCGTAGATGACGATGGATGCTCTCTCGTATCAAACGCTGGATGTTATGATCAGGAGACAGGGACAAACTCCCTCTGCGAATGCAAATTTGGATATGCCGAAAACGAAAATCGACAATGTGTATCTACTGGAGGTAAGTTTTAAATTACTTCGAGCTCAATGTGAATTGGCTGTGGTCCGTCATCGTCTGAATATTTTTGTCATTCTTGGTTGTTTTGCTTATTTCACCATAACCTTACTTTAAATACCCTTTGTGTAATAACCTTGTGTGGTATCGTTTTAAAAAATTATCGAAATGAAAACATAATCCTGGCATCCCATGGCAACAAAACAGGTTTAACATAGATTCATTTGTCGTGAGTGATCCTGCCTCGTTCAGAAAAGAAAAGAATGGCCGCCAAGGGAAGCATTGGTTTTCCAACAACGCCACACGTGTAAACTAATTTTCAGTAATCAATTGACTAATTTTATTGAGATAGTTTCACAGCCATGTTCTTATATCGCCATGTAAGAAAAAACCCTGTTAAGACCCCACCCCGTTCACTAAATATAGGAAATTAATTAAAAAAAACTTACTCCTGTCTGAAACATCATATTTTGGCTTAAGTTTCTTGGCATGACATTTTCGCTTGTGGTCTTTCGAAAGATGTGTCATGCAAATGTCATGCAAATCTTCAAAGATCAGGTGCTAGATCAAAGAGCGTTATGTATGGCCGTCATGTTTTCAGGTCAGGTTTAATTGATATTTCAAGACATTTTTACCGATCGACATTTAAGTATTGAGTCGTTATATAACTTAAGTCAGATGTTTATGTAAAGAATACCAATGACACAAACTAACATTATCTTAATTTCAGTGATAACAAAACCGGATCCGTATAACTCGCAGCAGTGGTGCTACCAGGATGATGATCAATGTTCGGCGAGCCTCTGGTATACCGTCTGTGACGATTGGTACTGGCAATGCGTTACCCGTAAGTTTTTATCACTTTATTGAGTTTGGTGTTTACATTAGTGTCGTATTGCTTAAAGCTGTATTAATGTTTTCTTTTATTCGATTGTTAATGTTTCACTGTAATTGTTTGTTCCTTTGAAATTCATTATATGTCTGTATATATTCATCATTCTGAAATAAATTTTATTTTAGAAGAGGGATATAATTGTATTGCCTCTTCTGTCTCATTTGACATCATATCCCCTATTCCATTTAGTTTTGTTTATACGACAGGTTCCTGCAATGCCTCCTCAGAAGACGGGGATGCATCTTGCATGTCTAAGCTGCTGTACTGTAATGCCGAATCAGGATTTTGTGAGCCTCGTAAGTATCAAGATGATGGCTTTGATATGAGAATGCTTGTTTTAAACAAATTGGAATTGATGGTTTGATACTCCTTATGATGTGAGCGTCCTTTTGGTGTGATTTTGCAAGGGAAGAGTGGCTAATGCTACAAAAGTCGACGTTTTAAAACACAACCGCAGACAGGTGGACATGTAACCTAGGTTTTAGTTTTACGTAAACTCATATTGTGTTTTTTTGTGCAGGTTACATGTGATATCCGTTGAAATGAACGCTTTACATTACCCGTGCAAGGTCAACGGTAAACTCGCATCTTCAAATTAACCAAGAAAGCATTCCTTTTTTGAGGCTATCTTTTACATAACTAGTGCCGCCACCATTCTTACGTCATATCCTTTCAGATATTGACTTTGCTACATGCATCAGTACTCTTTGCTCAATCCTACATTGTAATCTGTAAATCAATTCGTGATTTGAGAAATAAACATATTCCATAAATGAGTTTACGCATTCAACCCACTATATCAATTAGTTTTTAACAATTATTTTCATAAACACTAGATTTATGTTCGGCCACTGACCAACGTGAATGTAAGCTGGACAACTCGGAATGCGATGTGGACAAAGGCTACTGTGGTTGTGTTGATGGGTACTCTATTTGGAACGGAGACTGTTCACCAGGTTTGTTAATGCCGAAACATTCGACTCGGAACACTTTCCTTGCCTAACTAACACTTTGGCTCCTTTTACGGCTTGACTGGCAATTATTTTCATATTTGACCTGAAGCGATATCATTTGATATGTTAAATCTCTCGAGCAATGTTTTTAAATGGTCGTACGATTATCTAGTTAAAGCAAAATACAATATTTTAATTATTCTATTTCTAAATAATGCATCATATATTTTGATATCAGTTAACAAACAAGAACAGAATGTTATGCCTTAGAAGGATAATGTAAAGGATAAAACATCGATATCAATATCGGTAAGAAATGGTGATCAAACATGGATATATTTATACAACAAATATCTTTCAACTATCTCTCCTATGTTTTTTTATATGTCATGTTACCTTTATTTGTTATTGTTTCACAGTGAAAGACAGGGCGTGTTTGGATGATACCGACTGTCACTCCAAGAAGGGGAGATATGTTTGTAGTGACAATAAATGCGTATGCGACTCTGATAAATGGGTCGAGGACGAAAACGGGCTATGTAAATCATGTGAGTAAAGTGGTTTGAATTCGGTTCCTAATTGTTTCCTATCCAATCAAATGAGCTTTGATCAACTGGTGTTCATCATTTAGGTTTTTACACATTAGCTGGTAATGGTGTCAAAACATCCATTATAAGTATTGAGTTTTAATATGGATATAGTATCGACTTGCATAACGTTCGCCACACATCAATGTATATTAGTTACCACTGCTAAGAGGGTGAGTTTGATTCACTGGTTTAGGTATCAGACTCTCAGCCAAAAGATCGAGTCAAACTAAGTCTATGTTGGTTTTGCCCGCACAAATTGACTAGTTTCTAACATACGACGTACTCCGAGTGGTTTATATTAGTGTAAAGGTCCTTAATAAATTAGTATAAGCTGTTAATATCAAACTCTATTTTATTTCTTTTCAGATGTCGACCAACCATGTAGCTCAACTACTCAATGTGGGAAGGACTCTAATACAACGTGTTCCGATGGCCAATGTGAATGCAGCGCGGGATTTGTGCTCAGAGATGGCGCTTGCATAACAGGTGTGGACGTACTGTAATATGCTTAGATTGTTCAAATTCCAGCATGTTTGGAGTTTTCAGACTTATCGAAGTGTTTTTGTCAGTCTCTTTCTATAATTGTTACTAATGAAATTGCATTCTAAAGATGTGTAATACATATAGTCAGAGATTCCTGTTTCTTTCTCCAAAGATATAACATGATGACATTTATTGTGTTATATTTAGGAAACATATTTACTAAACAAAAATAATAATCAAGTTATTATTTATCATTTATTTATCCAGAATGTGATGAATATATATTTTTTTTTTTATTTACAAGTGTTTCTGGCTGGGTGTAATGAGGATTATGACTGTTCCGCCATGGAGGGTTTGGAATGTTCTAGCTACGCGTACTACGACGACCAGTTTTTCGGATGGAATGACCCGGAGTACTCCGGTGTCTGTGTGTGCAGACCGGGATATGCACCGTATGCCAGGGCATGTAAACAAGGTAAGTGATCGAAAAGCACTACAATTTTTACACTGGTTAGTAATTATATTTCCGAGTTTATGAGATAACACTTGAATTAGTTCAATCAAGTAGTTGTAACAAGATGTGATATGTATCAACATTACCAAAAAATCCATTGTATTGTTATGTTTATGTAAGTAAATGTGTGCCTTTAACAAAATAAACGTTTGACAACAAATGTGCTGAATCAAATCATTGCATGATAAATAAGCATTAGCCATTAAGAGAAAAACTGAATTGTTGTTGAAGAAAAAAACATAACACCGATTGTAACTTTTTGACATGGCTTGAATTCATGCAGCAACTGTTTTTAATATTTTGATGTCCTCCTGTAGTGAACTTTTTCTTATATAATAAGTGGTTAAGAATACAGTATTTATTTTTATAATGATCTTCGTTTCTATCAATATGTTGATTAACATTCACAGTATTGGGTTCCCAATGTGATGAATTGAAAGCCTGTGGAAATGCCAGTCATTGGAGCTATTCCTACCACTACTACAGCTGGGGTCATTATTACGCGCAGTACTTTAAACATTACCATAGCGCCTTCTACTGTGATGTGTTCGACACGTGTCAGTGTTCTCGTGGTTACATCAAAAATGCTGACGGCACTGACTGTATCGCGCGTAAGTGTCTGTTTGATTCCAATTATTCATTTTCAAAATGACTCTTTATGTTGTTTAATAGTATATACCAATCGAAATATGTTTAAGTATTGCTTCAATAAATATTATAAATAATATACCACTTAATGAGTGAAGTTAATCCAATAGGCAACGGCTAAATAAAATTATTTTTATTTCAGAACAAAATATGTTTTAATTAATAATCATTTTAGCTTTACTTACAACAATACATCCCCATCTGATCTAATCTTACATAAGTTTGGCCGCAAGATGTCGACCAAGATTTTAAATATAAAGAATTATATTGAAAGATTGGCGTTTACTATTTCACCATTACTATTGTTGCAGTACACGACAAAGGGTGTACAGTTGATACTGACTGTGGACCATTGGGCAATGGATACCAGTGTGACATATCGCAGTGCAAATGTAGTCAATACTTTGTGGAAGTTAGCGGACGGCAGAATAATAATTACTATTACTGGTGGTATGACAGTAACGGACAGTCTGAATACATCTGTACTCCACGTAAGTTCTGCATATAAAACAAACGCAAATACATTGCCATGATATAGTGATGTTTAACGCCATAGCAAGCATGTAGGTGTTTCTGCAAACTGTTTTTATAGAGTAAATATGGCGTAGGTTAAAAATATAATGTCACTCTTTCCTCATGTCAAACTTTCCTTATCCTTAAAAGATGGCACCGCAAATTGTATGAAATATCCTGTACAACATCGTGGCATTCAGGATAATTTGGTTTTATTCTTATCTAATCATATTTTTGCGTAATGCCTGATAATATTGATAAATCGATTTACGAGTTTTTTCCGTGTGTTGGTTATGTGTTATACTGTTGTTTCCGGCCTTTCTTCATCAATATTCTTAATTTAAAATGTTTGCAATACTGGTACATAGCTTATTTGTTAATGTATTGCTATGATTTATGAAAAATAATCAGTCTGTGGGCTTAGTGCTATCTAAAAGCACGATATGATATCGGTTCACTAAAATAAATACAGCAAGAACAAGAGTGTTATGTGAAAGTATCTCTCCTTCTTATACATCAGAAATTGGACTCTCCTGCAATTCGTATCCTTGTGAGGTACCAGGAGCATTCTGTGACTACAGCAATTCACAAGCCATTTGCTCCTGTGAAAAGGGCTACGAAAAATCAGGACAGTGTACCAATTGTATGTGTTTCTTTCCTTTTCTTTTCTTGTTAAAAAGTATTGTTCAAGTTCTCGCTTATGTAAACGAGAACAAGCAAATAATACACCTAACTTACCAATTTCATTTTTATGTTTTGCCACAAATGAGTCAAGCCTTCTGCTTAAAGGTCTTTTTTAAACATCACCAGTTAACTTCATATATTATCTAAAACAATAATTTCATCACTCATATTGTAATTATAAGCATCTGTTCGATAAGGTTTTACACCGACCTTTCATTAAAGTTTGTATTTACCAGCATTCATTAATACAGATGTTTTAAAATATATGCTATTGGTATTGTTTCAGCGTGCGTCTCTTGTTAAGTGTATGTTAGGCAATGAACATTAAGCCCATAAACAGTGTTATCGTAACATATCTGGCTTCTGTTCATGTCCGTGTAGATTCCATTGTATATCATTTCAATAAATTATACTGTTCACGTTAAAGTACTTTATATCGCCATAGTCATATCGATTGCACAAATCTACCATATATTTCAGACCTTGGTTCATACTGTACATCTGACGAAGTCTGCTCTGTTGTTGATCATGCTCATTGCAATCTGGAAGTTGAAGCATGTACATGCATTAACGGATTTATTGAAGACCACGAGAATGACCTGTGTACACCCGGTAAGAGTATGTTAAATTAAAAATGGTACACTTTTTTATTTAGGAGTGTCGGTATAATTGTTCAATTTTCCTCTAATTGTCTAGAATGTGTTACGTAAAATAACCTGCAACTGATTTTAATTAAAAAAAATAGTTCAAAGTTTAACAAAGGTGTATGATTACAGTCCTCGCACAATATTGCGCTGGGGTTGTTGACTGTCCAATGGAAGGGGCTGTGTGTGACAACAACAGCTGTTCATGCGTTACTGGAACAACGGAGCACAATGGACAGTGTTTTTCAAGTATGTATACTTTACCATTCATTTCCCTGACCTTGTTCATTAATGCATCATTTTCAAAGCAGCTTGTTCAACTAAAATGGGGTTGTTTCGCATTGATGATAAGATGCTTCAGATATCATTGAAATAATTGTGACTTAGTAGAATTACAACCGAAACCGACGAAGTTGTGCTTCTTAAGATTGATCCCCGATAGATGCACACAAACGTCTGCATAACATTACATAGATGTATGAATAAAGGTAAATGAAGAAGTCATGTAGTTTTACAACAAGTAACAATTTCGTTTTGGACTGTAGATCCTGATTGCGCAGAGGACATACCCGATCTACCGGATATGCGTAGGCGGTCTAGCCAGTACGAACTGTCTTATAATGAGCCAATGATCAATGATGATTTACTGAACGCAGAATGGTACAACATCGGTCAAAATAGGATATCGTCCGCGTTTATAACACAAAGTGATGTTTGCGGAACAAAGTGGCCAATGTTCCTTACAGGTTAGCTTCTAATAAATATTTATTCTAACATTGTAATGTTTACTTTGTTTCGCTTAAAAGTGGTTAAATATTCCCCTATTTTAATGCACGATATTAATTTAAACCAAGCGCGCTGACTTAAGGTAGAGAGCATTCTGACGTCATGCTTCGTTTATAAATGTATAAAGGTGCTAACAAGATTAAACTATCGTCAATTAATTGAATATTTTTATTGTGCTGTATAATTATGTTTGTATAGAATTAAAAGAGTGAACTCTGTTAATTTGTATTCAGATTTCAAACTGTAATACTGTTTGTAAAATTATACAAACAGTATTTTCGATATCACCCTTTACTTACCGACTGTTTGTTATGTTTAGCCTATTCAACTAAATAGCACTTCAAAAACATCACAACTAATTATGTTTGGTTTTAACAGATTCAGTTCCATCATTGAACGATGGAGAGAGCATCGAAACATACTTTCAAATAGGAGGAGGCAGCGGCATAACGGAGCAGTTTCCGGTCACTCTCAGGAAGTGCGGAATGAACAACCAAATCGGCCTCTTTGACGTTCCTCTTGCATTTTCCGGATTTAGTTTACGTATGCAATATTCGATCTTGATTCTTAACCTAATAGTGTAATAATGATGCATTTGCTTAGGTAAAATCTTCTTTGCCACCGGACTTAGTAAGTCCAGATAATATTTGTCTGTAAGTGCATACAATGTATACTATATATACATTTGTCAGTAATACAGTGTATACAAAGTTATCGTTGTGTAGGTATTGGTTTAAAGGCTTGTTTTTGCGATATATTTGGTTTGACCCTTTTCAAAATGGTTCAAACGTCTTTATTGAACATTGGCAAGAAAATATTTCCAGGTTTGCAATTGGCGTCCTAATCGATAGGCAAAACATTGCAAATAAAACATTACTACACATTAAAACAATATACAGTATAATATTTGTTTTATAATTACTCACACATTCAATTTAACATACAAATACATATTAAACTTCAAAGGGCAACACTGTGAACTGTTGCCCCGCATTGTTATCCACTGTCTCATTGTTACACGATGACGTCATTTCAGATCATGATGTGTCATCTAACCCGAGCAAAAACTCAACTGGACGATGGGCGGACATCGAACAAGACCTTACTTACGACAGCTCCGATCAGCCACAAATAGTCTTCAGATGCCATGCTCTAGACACCGAGCATTCTTACTATCCTTGTTCCACATGTTACGATGAATTCTACTTCTTGAATGATGGATTTTACTATACTATCCACTGGTAATATGTTCAAAGTGCTCTTTTCTTGCATATTGATTATTTACTCTTTATTTCTGCTTGTTGTTGTTAAGTATTATTTTTTGAGAATATCCTATTTTTTTCGTTTTTCTTACACATGTTTATCAAATGCCAGGTACATCAACGATATAGAATGTGTGACGTACGGTCCATTGCCAAGATCGGATATTCGTGCAAGCAACTTGCTAGAATCAGTTGTCATGCAGGAGTGTCAACAAAATGTTGTAGGATTTGACGTAAGTATCGAAAAAATAGTGGATATTACATGAGTAATATTAATAATTCAATACAGTATTTACGGAACGAGTTTCTTCTAAGATTGAGAAAATAAATCTTTGGCGGTTCATTTTTGTTACATTTCGCATTTGAATGACTCGGAATGTGATATGCAATTTATAGCATAATACTTGTTTGAGGATTGTTAGCTATAAAATACAAAAATGGCTTTTATCTACATTGCGCTAATACAAATGCAACAAGAAACACATCAAGCTTATATAATGAATTTTTACATTCGGTTAGTATTAAAGGTATGATACATATGACATCAACAGCTGGTTGTATTGCATGCAACACTTAGAAGACTGATAAGGATTTACCTGTTGGCGTTGTCGTCAAAATTGACGGCATCACACATCGGTTAATTTTGAATTTCTTGTTGTGGAGACTAAGCAAAGTCATAAATTATCTTGATGTAAGTAGTTGAAAGGTAACGATGTTTACTAGAAGAAATATCTCCAAGACACCCAAAGGTCAATATAACGGTTATCCATTTTATATTAAATTAGTACTGAATACAGTTCAACAGTGATGAACGCTCCAAAACTGCGATACATGTACATCGATTTAACATTACTCTGCGTGTCACTTAAACTTAAACATTAAATTGAAAATAAAGGGATTACAGTTCGTCTATAAATAAAAGCACATGGTTGTAAAATCCAATCAATTTCTTTCGCACCCTAAACAAGCAAATTCCGTTCTATTTCAGGTTGAGCTAGTCTCCAATACGCGTAATGTTAGGTCGCATAATTCTTGTTATTCAATATAAATTTGTCGATTATTAAAGTCATGAGAAAGTCCCATGTCAAATTCAACACGTAAGAATAAAGGGCTACCAAAACGAAATGAAGAATGTTATTGAAATGGTGATTGCAAGCTTGTTTTAAGTCTGTAGCTTTGCACTCTATCAACATGCTTGGTTAACATATAAATCCTTTTAGTGAAGGTGTTTTTCATGTTTCTTTAAATAAAACATATGGCAGCATTTCTTAAATATGTTTACAGGTTCAGTGTTCTTATGAATGGTCTGAAAGCGTTTTCGGAGAAAGATCACCTCCAATAACCAGTGATAAATTAACAACTGGCGTAAAGTCGGTAAGTGTATTCCAACACCTGGTACCACAGAAATAAGAAATTATTGATTGAAGTCCGAGATCGTTTTTTCTATTCTTGTAAGGCTAATTCTTATAATCGTCGAACTATAAAGATCTGTAAATATATTTACACCCATATTTACGCACCGGGTATGGACTGAAAATGTCATGGATAGCTGTTCAAGTGTTTCATGAGAACTACCGTGATTTGTTTGTAATAGACGTTAAGCATATTATGTTGATAGATTTGAGTTTGTATAGTTCAAAATATTGGATAGTTATCCATTGGTATAACCTTTGTGCAAATGGAACTATGCATTTAATGTTCTAAATTCAGCGATTCCTGCCAGTGCCAAGTGCCGGCCTTCTGATAGAAGGTGTGTCGGAGACACCTATTGGCTGTCTAGACCCATACGATCTAGCGTTCACTTGCGAAGTACACTGGCAATTAGAAGGCATAAACTGTACAGGTTCTACGACGCCTGGAGCAGATGATCACCATCTCTGCGGAACAACACTTATTGGATTGACAATAACTGGTCTGGCACACTATTCTTCCTGGAATGGTTTTATTGAATCTTATCGTAGCGGATACGCATATGATGCAACTTACGGCGTAATGAATACAAAGGCTCACAAGCATATTTTTGAAGATGGAGAATATGATTTATCTGATAGATTTTTAGAGGCCTATTGCCCTGCTGCCACTGGACATGCGCTGTGGGATGGATACACGATACCTCCTACTACAGTAAGATTTTGTGCTCAACAATATTCAGCTCACACAAAATTAGGCTTCGTTACCGTGTTTATTTTTAAAAGATATTTTGCTTGATTGTGACGAAGGCTTACAGCTTAAAACATCACTCATGAGACAATGTCCTTGGTAGAAACAAGTACTGTTGTTAACTTCAAAAATCCGTTAGTCGATCTTGTTAGGATATATTGTATCGGTATGCAGCTTATAATTGTAGATTCATTCATTTTCACTTAGTAAACTTAGAAATTGATAATAGAATACAGTAAAACAGATTTAAACCGCAGTTTAACATGTAGGTGGTTTAATATTCTGTAATAATTTCAGATTTCATTTGATAATTCAACTGACGTTGGAACCTTCTGCCAAGTAACATGGAACCATCAGGACAACATACCAGTGCTGACAAAAGTAAAGGGAGACACGTAAGCCATTACAAACATACTTTAAATACCATAAAGACTACTTGGAATACGAGACATTTTAAAGTCAGAGTGCACATGCTCGCAATTACCATATAACTTTGGTACACTGTCTTCGTTGAGACGATGTGCAGTTACCTTAAACCGGGTGCATACTTTAAGTGTCAGGGGCAAACTTTAAAGGTCAGAGTACACATGGTCGAGTACGCGCTATAATTTACTTATGCATTGATGGATTAACATTGTAAAGTTTTGTCCTCGTTGAGATGATGTGCAGTGACCTTGACCCGGGTCCATACCTCAAAACTCAAGGTTACACGAGACATTTAAAGGTCAGAGTACACATTCCTTCTTTTTAAGCCAAAACAACCAATGATCTAACCTTCACTACATATAATCTGAATTTTAATCAGATTCAACGCACCAGTCAGGTTAAGAGAAAAACAAAATGTTCTTAAAACAACGGCGCGGATGAAGCCGTCCTTTGGACTTCGTTGTTACATAACATCTTATTATTATATTTGTATATATATTTTAGGCTCTGTAACTTAAGTAAAATACTAAAACCATATCTAAAAAGGTTTGTTCGTTATGACCAAAATAATATTTAAAGCCTCGATCGACATTGTTGCCTCGGATTGACAAGATGCACTGTTTCCCTCAATGGAAGCAATATTTTATGTTCTTCACGGAATAATTTTGGTTTATTCAGTTTAAGTAGGAAAGCGTTTTCGTTTTAAAAAGTGCTATAGATCTGTAACTTCCATGTACATGTTCGCTTACCCTCCATGTCATCTGGGTTTTTTTTATCGCAGCTGTGCTTTGCCTCTGGTAACAGTATTATTCTCATGTTATATTGGAAGCCATGCGATATGCATATTATTCTCGTATTCAATTAAACTATCGCCGGGCAAAAGTATGAACTGTTTCGCTCTCGCGCTATGACGTATTAGGAATTTCCAATTATTTTAGACAGCATTTTTAAGGTTTTTTTTAAATGAGTATAGCCCATGTTCAACATAAATTTGAATATGGTACTAAAGCAGTTTTTAAATTAAATAGTTATGTTATACTTTGGGGGGTAATGTGTGGGTTGACATTCTGAACTGTTGCCCTCGGCCTATTGTATTGGCTTTAGACAAAAATTAAGATGTCATTCAGTTCACCTCGGAACAAATTCTTTTTTTAACCTAATAACCATGGAATTACTGTATAATACTTCCCTTGCGTGATGTCTGAAAGATAGATTTCATTTTTTTTAGACCCCTGGGCGCAGTAGGCGCCTTGAAATTACTTAGAAAAAATCATTTTAGTAGATGGACAAATCTAAAAAAATGACAATTTTAATAAATCGGAAACAGGTTAATATATGATGCCATAATAACCCGGGACATTTAATCACTTCATAGTTGATATGATCTTGCTGATACATTGTCAAATCCAACTGTACAATTGTTGACATAGCCATAGTGTAAACATTTCTTTTTGTATACTTTAGTGAATTTCTGATACCATGGGGTTGGGGGGGGAGCATATACTATGACCCTATAAAGTTAATTTCAATGACTTCACTTTAAGTGTATTATGTGTTTTAGTGGGGATGTATCTAGCGCTGTTTCCGGTTTCACGACCGACCCTTTTTTGGCAACCGGCCCATTTTAATTAATTGTTCACGGACATTTTTTTCTAATTGTTTTTCTCCTTTTAAGTTTGTTTCCTATAATATTATTCACCAACACCTTTTTCAAATCCAATCCCGATTTACCTTAAACAATTGCTTAGCTTCACTGGTATGATGAATTAGCATTTTGCTTATAATTATCTGAGCAACTGGGTTAAAGGGTATTGTTTTATGTGCGTTAATACTGTGATGATTATATTATGATAATTAATATAATTATTGGAATGATTAAGATGTAAATACCAGGGACCATTTTTTATTTTCTAGCTCTTGGGAAATACCAATAGACATTGTCGGAGAAATTCTTTTAGTACGGAGCCTGGCATACCCGATGGAGGTAAAGTGAACAATTGAAATGTTGTATACCACTGTATATTAGCGCAAAATATATTTTCTACTTGCATTTGTTAACAGTCAATAGATATAATAAAATGCCCAATAGTTTTTCAGCCACAAGATATGTAAAACAATTTATGTCAATAGCGCAACTTTTGAAACCTTTAACAAAAGCCACAAAGCACAATTGTTATTTATTTGAAAGCAAACTTATATGAGTTATTGTAAATAATTATTCAGTCTTAAGTTTAAATTGTTATATAAGGTTCAAATAAAGACGGAAGTCTGCTCAACATCTGACAATGGTGTCTGTGTATGTGCCTTCACGTTCCGGGATGGAAATCGCGTCTACACTGTTGACACATGCTCGGGAGTAACACGAGAAGGTTTTCTATGGGCCACATACCCCGATATCCCTGAGCTGAGCTATACGGATTCAGGCTTAGTGTGTTTTACTTCTTTCATATAGTTTACACATAATTTTATATCCGTCAATCTACTCATGCGACAAAGTCTCACTTGACTCTAACTTCTCTGATTTTTTTCCTATGGGTATGTCTTGGGGTCATTGACATGTTACGTTGACTTCGACATTATTAGACGTGCTTCTTTCCTATAATATCATTTGCCAGACCGAACTGCTGTGGTAGATTCATCTAATCTGTAAATCTTTTCCTTCCATAAAATAAATTATTGTACTGGTTCTTTTTTAATAAAGATCATTTTGTCCAGAGCCTTCATACCCTAGGTTAAGTTGTTCTGTATTTCTAATCGTTGGCCTCTTATTGTACAGGTTCGTGTTCTAAACGGCATGGAAGGTATGGTAGATAAAAACTACACTTCTAAGTCTCTGTTTGCAAATGTATCACAAGTGCACAGTGAGGAGGCATTCGTCGACTTGGATGGAATATGTGCATTTGAGGATGAAACGTTTAGGAGAAGCACAGGAGGACTTATGTTAAACAGTGAGGGGTTTCTGAACAGCTGGAGGTATGTCATTCAATGCTAATATTTAAGTAGAATAGCTGGTTATCTCCCCAGGAAACATTTCAACACTGATAAACGGTACAAAAGCCTTGATTATATGTTACAGTAAAATAATATATCGTACATATTTGTATTTGAATATTACATCTCGCAAAATAATTATTTTGAGCTCTTTCGTTTTTTTAATTGATCTAATAACCTATGATATCTCAAATTAGACAAACTGAGCTAGTCATTTATGAATAATAATTAAAGTTTTTATTATGAATAACTACACGATTAACTGTCTTTTAACAGAGTCCCCGTTGGAGACAGTTTGCTAGAACCGAACCTTTCACCAACTCCGTATGCCTATGAAGAGGTTTTATATGACTGTGGATGTCCTACATCAGGCGACCTTATAGATACAGGTGAAACTGTCAATGGTACATATGGCCCTGTGTATGTAGAATTTTCAGGGGCAACAAAATGTAGTAAAGCAAGCAGTCGTTCAGTTAATCACACTGGTGAGGTTTGGACAGGCACGGTTATCCCAGACTTTGCTATTGAGAATGTCACATTGACGTTTGCATATCAGGAGAGTCAGTCCAAAAAGATGACACGAATGGCTATTTGTGAGTTTGAGGGACAAGAAGGATTTACGTACACAATTTCATGGTGAGACACTTAATACATCCATAATATTAACTATCTACGTGTAATTACAATGCAATGTCATTTGTATTACCGTTATAGAGTGTTGACTTCGAAGTTTACACTTGCAATTATATAAAGAGCGCGCTATGATAAACTGTGATGATGCTAGTTTTATTTGAAATCACATGCAATTTAAAGTGAATATTGATGAAAACACTCGATTCTATCCTTAAAATTACTTGTACAACAAACACAAAATTGAATCATTAAAGGTATGCCGATACATTGAAGTTACACGAGAATAGTTTGCAATCGCTGACAACCACCGGACACAACACAGTCTCTATGGAAACTCTGACAGATGCTTACAATAGTTTAAAAGCCTCCGGCAGTTCATGCATCATCAATCGAAAGGTAGTGTTTAAACAACGTAGATAAATAAAACAACATAAATGTATTATTGTATACACACGTTGAAATACTACATGTTTAATTATATATTATCTCTAGCAATAGTAAATCATAAATAATTCCACTTGATCATGTGCACTTTTTCTTTGAAAGTGGATGACTGATTTTCAGTTAATTTGCGCTTAACGTTTGAATATGATAGACATCATGTGTGGTTTAATTTACGTACATGTATTTCAATTTTGTTATTTTAAGAGATACTAGTATAACATTTGCTCTCATTGTTATGGCAATTTATTTATAACAATATTTCAATTTTCTAATTTGTTATACACTAGTTACGATGTGCCGTAAGCGTTCATAACTTGAACGAAGTAGAAGTCCTGCCTGATTCATTTAGCGAACCCTTCGAAATATTTACAGTAAGTATAAGTGTGTCAAGTTTGACTTTAAATGATTAAATTAATTATTGTAAAGAGTGGTCCACAGCAGTGTACTTGCCTCTGCAGTCTTTTGAACAGTCACAATCAACCAGAGATTTTTGTTGTCATAATTTGGATACTTCAACAGGATCACTCTTTCAGAATGTTATTAGCCTAAATCGTCCATGGTTCAATTATTCAAAATCAATTCATGTCTTATGGTTTAATGGTTGTAGGAATGATAACCGAGGGATGCATACTACGTCAGTTAAATGCCTGAAATAGAAAAGGCACATTCGTATAGTAACTTCCGTGTCTGACAAAACCAGTACCCTCATATACACCTTTTACCAGTTTGTGCCCGACGGACAATTGTTTAAAATCAGGATATAATTGTGATATATCATGAACTTAAAATTAAAGTGTGTGTAATAAATTAACTATGATATAAATTGATTCAGACGTTAACATACATACATATGATTCATAACATTGTTAAGGTACCAGAGAGCCACATCTCTATCCCTCGTGGAGCGCACACTATCCTTGATGTCATCGTGAACCTGCCTCTGCTCTGTGAAGATGGAAAGCCGTGCCATCTGGAAATCAAAGTCGTCGACGAGGATGATAGCTATGACTGCTCTGACTCAACTCTCGCTATCAAGGTACATATACACGTATATGCTCAATCTCCTATGCAATGATCTCTATTGACGAACAGAAAGGATCTCTGTCACGACGTTAGAAATCCGCTTCATAAGTTTTCTTTTAATATTTTGAAGAGCGAAAGTGTGTTAAGACATGATATGCTACTGCTTCCACAAGACTTATTATCGCCCACCGTTTCACATTCTGAAAGAGAAATACAGTTGAAGACATGGCAAATTGCGGGTTTTTTTTAAATACATTGTATAAAAGCATGCTAGTAGTTTATACTGATTAGACTTCATACCTTATCTACAAAACATCTTCTTCCAGCACATGCAAACATGTGGTGACATCATTGACGGCATAAGAGATCCGAGTGAGCTGAATACATTTAACGGTGCCCGGGAACTGGCTCTAACAACGATAAAAAACAACAAGTATTCGCTTAAGGACGCATTTTCACTTACGCTGATGACGTCAATGAGCGGGTCCATTGATTCATTTTGGGATGACTGTACTATAGAACAGACTGTACATGTAAGATAAAATATGCCAAAGCATTGATTTTGCTTAAAGGCCATCAAACCTAAAACACAAAAGATCAAATAAACATTAGATTTACAAATAATGTGTATTGTTGCAAAGCCAAATTAGTTTTTGACATTGTTCTTGGTATGCAGAAACAACGGATAAACTACAGTTTGACCGGGATGGATAAATACTCTGCCGTACTCCCATTCAAAACGGCCAATGCCTTAATAGTGTGAATTATTTAGACATATCTTCTCCTTTTATCTATTTGAGAATATACATATTAAATACATGTATAATACAGACAGTATACCATTTTAATGCTAGGTATTTATCCGCGATGTTGAGAGGGATTACTGGAAAGGAAACTACTGTTATGTCACAAGCGATCCATATTTTCGGACGTTCGATGGCGTGTAAGTATTTTAAAAAGCTATAGCTTTATATATATTTTTAATATTCTATATTTGTCTTTAAAATAACTGGTGTTCCATTTACATACCATAACATGTTGTTAAGACGTCCCTCTTTATTTTATTACTGCGCAGATCGAATAAGACGATCGTGGCGCCATGTATCCAGTTGTTACAGTTGTTGAAATTGTTCTAACAAACTTAATTTAAAGAATCGCCTGGTTAATTGTTAAAAACTGAAGCTCGATGGAAAAAGTTTCAAATGTAGTCTGCCAGTTGAAATGTAGTTTTCGTTTATACGAATAAGATGGTATTAATCACTCTCGTTCCATGTATAAGTGCAAATTAGTATATTAGAGGTCACCAGCACTTTATTCGTATATAATGAGGTTGTTTATTGTTAAATTATTTTCCGCCTATTGTATTATCGCGTATTTGGAAATTGACAACAATATGTTAAAATGGTCAATATATGTATATTAACTATAATTTTAAGATGAGATAAAAATAATACTTAAGCAAATATTAGTACATGTAATAAGAAAAAGCTTTCAAGACTGTGTATGAGAGTGGATTAAAAAGATTACCATCATAATATACTTTACTTCCGGATTAAAAAGATTACCATCATAATATACATTACTTCAAATTAGAATTCAAAAAAGTAAATTTAATTTTACGAAACAATAATTCTACAATAAAAACGATTTTTCCTTACATATATAGAGCTACTGAGTATTCGTTTTCGAAATCTGATCATAACCTTCAACAAGGAGACATTAATATGGATATTTTCTGCAATCCTACTCCTAATATTGTTTTAAGGAATGAGTATATGAATCTTATCACAACGTTTATCGTAACCAAGGAGATTATGATGCATTCAGATTCATAAAGTAGAACAATGGACGTGGATGCCCGAGCGTAACGATTTTTATCGCTGCTGTTCCGTATCGCAATAAATTGATTGATAAAGTTAAACTTCTTTCAGCAAAATGTTATTGTACTTGACAGGTATTATAGCAACCAGCAGCTTGGAGACTCCATCCTCTACGTGAACGACAGATACAAGACGATGGTACGTAGCATGTATCGTCAAGTCCCATTAGCGGCATGAAAATAAATGTAAAATATTTTGAATCACATATAAATGTGATATTTTGATTTATTAATTTACTGTGCTTTACTAGTTATTTATGTTTCGGACTAGATAAGTTTTACTGTGTATTAACGACACCTTCATAGGCTGTCTTTATTACCTATATGATTTTATGTATTTGAATGTCATATCGGTTGTCCTATGGTATTTGCGGTAGTCGACATAATGACAAATCGTTTTAGTCTTGTGCTAAAATAATTATTATTTATTACTTATAATTATTTATACACTTGGTGCTTATCACGGTAATATTTATCATTGTTGAGTAAATGATATATGAATGTACTCTGTTATCTTTATAATGTATAATAGTTGTGTGTTTAATCATCATGGAGGAATAAAAAACATATTCCTTCCTACCCCAGATAAGTAGATCAAAAGATTTGGACATGCCTGATATTCAGGCAAAGCTAAAATGTATCCGTATGGAAATCCATTTTTTACTTCACACAAGAGTTCAAGCGAAAGAACACATTCATGTTATATCCGTGTATGCGTCGATGGCGCATTGAGTTACATTTGTATATCCATTTATGCGTCAATGGTGGATTTAATTGTATCCATTTATGCGTTGACCATGCATTGCGTTATATACATTTATGTGTCGATGGTGGATTGAGTTATATCGGATACTGTTGAACGAAGGTATTTGTGACGACATGTTTAGCTATCAGTGAAAGGTAAATAAGAAGTATTCAAAGTTAAAAAAAGTTAAAGATAATTGTGTCTCTTATATTTTCAATGCATAGAGCTTATGCGATAAAATCATATTTTAGTGAATATATTTACATTAGATTTAACGTTTGAAGAACAATCAGTAATGTTTGTATTTACAACTTTGCCTTTATGGACAGTATTATTTTGAGTACAAGCAATTTTCAAGGACATTGATATTATTATATGGCCTTGTTACAGTAAAGATGACTATTCAAACCTATTACGATTTCATTCTGGAATGCTCAAAGATCAAATAATTATTATTTTTGGATTATGCCTTATTTAGAAAGTATTTTAAGGAAGGATATATTCCAGTATCTGCATTTTTAAAAACGGAAACTTTAAAAAGGAAATGTTAAACTATAATAAAATTTTAACGAAAAAAAAAAACTGTCGGTGAACAGAACATTGTTTCAGACCTCGAAACATCACGGAAAATTTGACATTTCATATTTTTGTTACATTTAACTCCAGTGCTTATATTATAAGCTTTATATAATCGATTATTGGTACCAAAAATTGACAACATAAAAAATAACTGTAAATACGTACCTTATTATGGAAAAATCTTTTGGAAACCCAAATACATCCAAAATATAAAAATAAAACTCGATTTGATTGAGAGTGTTCATTAACAACAATGGTAGGTACATCGCCGACAACATCGTCTTACATCGGATTTAGCGGTATTCTTATTAAATTCCACAGGTACAGATAACGACCCAAGAATGCTGGCCTGGTTCCACTCGGAGTTGCACCTGTGCAACCACTGTCCGCGTGGGCAGAGACGTTTACACAGTAGGTCACTGCAACGGGACACATCTCATTGAGTGGATCAGTGAAGACGACGACGTCCTTGATGTGTATTACATGCCCGGCTACATGAACAGGGTACCTGCTATTGGCAATGAATATAACAAATGACAGTGATTATAATTATTTAATCATTATTTTTAAATATCGTTTAGAGTTATTGTTTTTTTTTATTGCTTTTGAGTTCATAGTTACACTGTCATATCACGCTTATTTTTTGTCGAACCGTTTGTGTAACTTTGTGACTATTTCAACGTTGTCTATGTCAGTTCTACTTGCCATACGGAACAATCGTTGAGGTAACATATTACGTGAGCGAGTGGTGGTCTACCATGAATGTATTCGTTTTCCCCTCACCGAACGATATGGAAGAGTCGGGCGGACTGTGCGGCACGTTTAACGGCGACTATATGGACGATTTCCTGCACAGGGATGGTATCAAAACACCATTAGAAAGCCAAAACTGGTGGTGGTGGGTTTGGGGAGGCGACCCAGACGCGTTTGCAGGATCATGGCAGTAAGTTAATTGAATAATTGTAATTCTCCTTCTGGCTCGAAAAAACGACATCCTTGTTGAGGTGCCGAATTATATACTACCGTACCACTCTCACATTCTTGTTTCTGTGTTCATGTTCAAGTATAATACACGTAGAATTAGTAGTAGTAGTTGTAGGAGTGGAGGTAGTGGTTATGGTAGTGGTAGTTCAAACAAATCACTTACAAATATCAATTAAATCTAAACATGTATGTTAAATTTTTGTATAATTTTATAGGGCACATGAGGAAGAGTCCTTGTTAAACATAGATTATGTTGACACATTGGAGTCATACTCCAATGGCGAGAACTTCTGTGTTTGTCCACTCATCAATGGCGAGAGACTGCCACTTTGTAACCCTAAAGAGGACCGGATATGCATAGGTGATGCGTACGCAACAAGACCTGGAAACCAAGTAGCCAAACAGAATGGAAGACAGCGCCGATCACTTGATATGGAAGACCACAACGCTGTATACGATGTGCATGACATCAGACAACGCCTAGATGATTTAAAACACATGCGAACAAAGCGCGGAACGGTCCGAGTGCGGGTAATTACTTTAATGAGCGAAAGATGTATATTGTTAACCATTATTTTGACAGCATTAAATAACGGTCTGAAAGTAAGAGAAACAGGCTCTGCAGCTATTGGCAGACGTGTTTGTGCAATGATCAATAAAACTCGTTGATTCGTTTATGCGTTGATGATGCATTTGTTTTATACGTTCAAACGTTGACGGTGCACCTGTGATATGCGTTTATGCGTTGTGAATAAGTTATGTGCGTTGATGAGTATGTTGATTATGCATTAGTTAAATGCATGTATACTTTGGTGATTCGTTATGTTAAAAGCTTAGCCTACGTTGTAACATTATTGTATATTAGATGATATATATATTAATTCAAAACACTAATCATTTCAAAGGTGTATTTGTTTAAAAAAAAACGTTGATAGATCAATAGCAGTGTGAAGTGTATTACCGTTTTTTAACTAAAAACATACTTTAAAGGACCTACTTTTCAACCTCATGAGGTCGAAAACCTAGTTAATATTATTAGTTTTCTTTAATTGATACATTCTTTGCGAACGTGATTTCAATCCAAAAACATTATAGATGTATTATGCATCCAGAGACTAATATGTATGTACCAGATAACTTATTATGAAAGGGTAATCCTTTCCAATATAGGATTTGCAGCATTGTTTTCAAATCGTTTTAGCGACAAGCTACAGGGGATCCTGTGGCGGCCAATGAGTCCTATTACAGAGCACTTGCTGAATGTGAGGCAGAAATGACAGACAGTTGTAACTCAGAAGCCGCTGGATCCCTCTCGTCTGTCGCCGGAAGCGCCCCCAATAATTGTGCTCAGGACAAGATGGTACACATATGTATTTTTTCAATCATTTCAATTGTATTATTTGGGTTTTTCCCCTTTTTTTTAGCATTGAAGAGGACATGTAACTAACATGTCACCGAACCGCTACGCGTGTGTTGCAATGTGATAACAATTCATATATAATACCTACTGTTTCAGGTTTCCCCTAATGCCACCGCAGCTGTAGACATTGCCTGCGCAGGAATGCAAGCAGCTACAAAACGGGAAGTGGAACGAAACATAACTGCTTTGGTATGTGTAGCTACTGCTTATACCAAAGTCACCTCCCAATTTGTCTTATGTACGCAATGAAAAATAATGTGAAATTAAATTTGGATGCCTGGGACTATGCTTACGAGCTTATAAAAGAATAAAGATTTGCAGTTTCCAGTCTCGAATCTGAACTCAGGATTGAGACTGGAAACTGCGAATCTTTATTCTTTTATAAAGTTTCCTCCTGCAAAGAATTGATTGTGACTTTGCTAAATCATATGAATATTTATTTCTTCAAATTGGATAATTACGGATGTTGGTCCTTCATAGATTTTATTTTTTTATTTTTGCGTCTGAACCATTGGTAATGATCGTGACCCCCAAATATTGTGAAATATTTTGAAAGGATTTAATGAATGGAAATATGAACATGAAATCAAAAGACGCTTTTTGGCACTGAATGATTGCTAAATATGCTAATCCAAATCCAATTTTAGTTGAAACACATTACGAACTGCATAAACTTTATTTATAATGTGTTTTAGGTCATTTAAACTATACTACCAAAATTATATGGATTAACCAGGCATCAACTTTTATATATTATAACCAATGACTCGATAAAAAGAATGGTTTTTTTGAATACCTTAGCCAAAATCGTTGTTAAAATAGTAGCAATAATCATTTCTAAGAGCGTAACAATTTCATGCAGGAACTTACCAGCGGGTCTGCAACAAAATATCGTGAGGTCATGAAATTCAATTAAACGTTTT
Organism: Mya arenaria; assembly: GCF_026914265.1. Taxonomy (NCBI): domain Eukaryota; kingdom Metazoa; phylum Mollusca; class Bivalvia; order Myida; family Myidae; genus Mya; species Mya arenaria. The sequence goes on from NC_069136.1 coordinate 14,428,313, forward strand.
GTGAGTGTCAAAAAAGGAATTCAACAGTTTACAACAAACTCAAATAAACTTTGCCTAGACTGACCATTAAAGTTCTTGTCGAAAGCTGTATTACAGCAACTCAGAAAAACTGCGTTCAAAAATGCCCTTTATAAATGTTTAATATATTTATTTAATAAATGCTTTCAAGTTGTTTATAGAGCTTTTTCAGTAAAAAATACAAACGATAATTCATTTTTCCAAACAGTGAAAATATCAATTTCATATTTTTCACTGTTTAAAAAATTCAGCCTGATCAGCTATCCAAAATATTTATTAGCGCACACAGGTCTGAAATGACGTTACTTGCGCATATAGTTTGGTGTTTTCTTTTTATAATAAAATGCAATTAAATGTCTCTATTAACCAATTTTAGGCATATTGTAGAACTAACCATTTATTGATTCTGTGTACGATCGCAATGTATTTCACCACATAAACAACAAAAGTGAACATTTCACTACGAATGCCATGAAATATATATTTGCCTTTCACTCGGTGAAAGATATTACAATATTAAACTAAAACAAACAATTATCCTTAGTAATGATTGAATGGTGAAGTTACGTAGGTAAAGCAAGTGTTCGGCACGTGATCCAACGCTCTGACTATGTACACAATGAGAGGTGTATATTTTCAGGCGGAGTCGGCAGAGGCAGTGAACATCATTATTAACGCTTGTCCAGACAATTGCTCGTCTAATGGAGTATGCATAAATGGTACCAAAGTTTATTTGAAATAATTAAATCACTTTATTAATGATGTGTTATTTTTTATCTTCAACAATTACTGTGAAAGTACATTTATCTAAAAAAGTTTTGATTCTGAAGTTATAATTAACAACATTCTTGCTGTTTTCTTTCTAAAACTTATTTCTTAAAGTTTGAACATACATTAGTTAACGTAATTTTGTTGTAATTAGTTGTTCAAAATGTTATTTTGTTCGGTCTAACTATGATACTTCTACATGCTAAAAAAATTTTTCATTTGTTATACTTTGTGCTCTTGATTTTGGGGTTTGACTCCATATCAAGCACCCAAGGGCTAGGTTCACACTCAGAGAATGCTTTACATTATCAAAGATTTGTATCAATATTACTTAGGAATTGGTAATCACATTTGTATAGGTAATTTAATATGTGTGTGTCTGTCGATATTCTTCACATAATGTTACGTTTGTAGAATGCAGAAATATCGCAAACGTTCTAAAGAGTGATAAAATTAAGTAGCTTATTCCGTAAACGCTTAAGAATGTAAATATTACCCAAATTCCAATTCAACGAAAATTGTGAGCTATGCCTAATTATGTTATAAGCGACTTAAGATTTTTCGAGAAATAAGGGCCTGGACAAATATTCACAAACGCCTGCTGCTTGAGTTTGATACAGGCATATACAAGCCATTTCTATATCTCATATCATATATCAGACGAAATATGTATAAATAATAATGGAATTAGTTATGTGTCACTTTATACAGAATTTTACGAGTATTTTAGTTTTTCACATAAGTATTGCTCTTCTTATAGCTCTTAAACAAAATATTCGAGAGAGGGTATAAACTCATTTTGGCAAAATTTGGGTTAAATGCCTTTGCATGTTTGAATTTATAATGATGGTTTTAAATATTGTATTTAACTTTGCATTGATATTGTCATTGTAATTATGAAATTGTCAAAACAATTGAGCCTTGTAGCCCTGTGTCTAAAACTCACACTGTTTATGTTAGTAATGTTGGCCGTATGTGATGTTAAATAAATCTTACCTTTAATTTACTTTCCGTTTCACAGGTACCTGCATCTGTGATGAGGGTTATGACCAGGAATTGTCAAACTGTAAACTAGCCATCAATTTACCGCCCGAAGTCCAGTCACACGTAGAAAACTGTAACCCAAAAATCAGCACGTGTTGTTACATCCGCTTTACAACTGTGTCAGGTTGTTCAAGTAACATAACATGCAAACAGCAACTGCGAAAGGTAAATGCATTATTTAGTATCGAAAATGTGTCCGTTTATATTATGGTAACACTTAAATTGTTTTTTCAATTGTCACAAAGCTTGTCCAGCTTTTTTCAATATGAGCAAGATTTGATTTTTTTAAACATGCTTTCACTTCTTGTGATACTGTTTAAAGTATGATTAAGATTATGACCAAACAAGTCCTAGACTTGCAAAATATCACCATTTTGATCTATATTTTAACATTAACCAAAAAGGCAAGCAATGCTTTTGATATGTTAACATTAAAGAAACCGGTCTATTTAACCGTCATGGCTATTTTCAAAAAGACGAACAATGTTGTAATAAATGTCACTGCTGTTTACAACATATTATAAAAACAACTTTAATATATATTCTTTATTTCCTCCTATAAGAAGAGCATACATGTACATTATATGTAAATAGTGAGCAATAATTACAATCAAATATATTTAACTATATACAAATATATATACACATACTTAAATCGATTCTAAGATACAGGCTATATAAAATAAAGTCTATATTGCAGATAGATTATAAACAGTACTGCAGTTAATTAGAGTTACAAATCATGTACTCAATTAAATGTGTTTAGTAAGCATTCATCTTATACAGTGTTCGAAGTATATACTTGAAACAACATAGACGGACGTGATCATCTAAGTCAAAGACAACCAAACCATTGAACAACGAGATGACCTGATCTTCAGGTTCAAATGCACAAAACTGTGTGAATCGACAATTACCTAACACTTTTGCCAAATATAACCATAAACATGTGCGTATTTTTGTATGACATTGGCAAAAAAGTATAACATGTAATGCAAATGATGAGTAGACAAGACCGCACCCCGAACATATCCTATCATAGCGTCGCTCGAAGTGTTTGCACATTAAGTTATAGGCTCTTGAGCAACACCCATTATATGACGGATTTAGCGAGCTGAAATGCCAAAAGTTGCATATGTCGTATGTGTTATGTACTTGACTAAATAGAACCAAGTCTTTGTCTGTTGATAAACGCTTCTTCCATTCGTCCTCTATCGTAGTTTGTATTGCGACTTTAACAGTTCGTTTCCACGCATTCGCATTGGGGAAATGTCCGGATTGGATGTAAGTGTTTATAAGTTGTGTCAGGTTGTATTTGCGCAATATCGACAATACATCGGGTATAAAGCCTGTTGCTTTCATCGGGAACATTTTGCAGGAAAGCAGTCTGTTTACGAATACTTGTTTGGCTGTGTATTTTTCATCGAGGCGGCATAATTGGCCAAGCAGTAGTAATTTGCGCTTATCAATGAGATTCATAATGGGGTACACTTTTAATGTGCTGAATACTACATCCGTTCTGGCGTGTTTAGGAGCCGACTGTATCATCTTTATACATTGACGATGAAGTGTCTCTAGGGGAAGTAACTGTGTCACGGTGACTTCTGACCAGAGTTCAGTCCCATAAAGTGCACGGGACAATACGACTGATTCATATATCCGTTTGTTAGTCAAAGGATTCAGTGTGTTTTGGCCTCGACATGCGACGGAGCTGTAAAACGTTTTACGAAGTTTATCGCAGCTGTCTGATATATTAGTATTTAATGATAGATGCTGTTCGCAAGGTATTCCAAGATGCGTATATATCTTATCTTCTTCAATGCAACTATTGCAGAGCTTCCACTGTCTGTTACGTTCATGTGGCTTATCATTGAAAACTACAACTTTACATTTGGAGTTATTGTAGTAATATTGCTCTTCACATGAGTTTATATAACACATTTCAATAAGTTTGTCAAGGCCGGATTTGGTATAAGAGAGGATCACCATGTCGTCTGCTGAAGTTTGACACCCACATTTTATGTTGTAAATACTAAAACAGTTTTCGCTTTTCTCTATTTTGTTCATAAGGTCATTGATGAATAGCAGATACATAATCGGGCTACTGCATTGGCCCTGGCGGGTCCCTTGTTGGATAGGGATCCAATTTGACGCATAGCCATTAGAAAGGACACGGCTGTAACAGTCTGTGTAAAACGATGACACTGCTATTAAAAAGCGTAATATCTATTCCCGTTCTATACAACTTCAAGAGTAGCAGTTGGATCCAGGCATGGTCGAAGGCCTGTTTGGCATCGAGAAAACAGGCATATAGGCGAGATCCTTGTTCTGCTGCAAACGAAATATACTCGCGAAGCATAAGTGACGTCATTACACAGTTAAAATTACGTTGAAAGCCTCCTTGTTCTGGATTTAGTTTTATACTGCCGTCAGTTTTTATCAGATCTCGTATGACCTTCTCGTATAATTTCAATATATTCGAGCACAATGAGATAGCCCTATAACTATTAGGGTCATCTTTCGGCTTATTTCCACCTTTATAAACTGTAATTATTAATCCACGTTTCATGTCTATAGGTGTGTGAGAGAGACGTAGCATGCCGTTAAATAACATCGTTAATACTTTGATGAGTTTGGCTCCGCCGTGCATTATATTTTCATAATATATTTTGTCAAAGCCGCACGCTTTTCGCTTCTTGCATGTTTTTAATGCTGTTTCTACATCCTTATCGTTGACATTGTACACAATACCGGTCTTTGATTTGACTTTTTGTTCAACCGCGTTATATTCGGATATAACTTCACGTTCATATGTTTCATCGAAATGTATGTTTTGACTTTTCGAGTATAGTTCCGTGAAATAATTTTCCCAACCATTAATTATGTCTACAGGGTCTGACACTGTTTTATCGCTAAATTTCATCTCAAAGCTTTTGTGTTCCGTGGTAGGTGTATGTCTGCGTTTAATAAGGCGCCAGAATTCGTTGTTGTCTAATGCGGCTGCTCTGTCAATATTTGATTCTTGCTGTTTTAAAAACTCATCGACTGCTTTTCTGTGTGTACGTCTGAAATTAGCTTTAGAGATTTTGTAGTTCACATAATGCAGGTCACTTCCAGCGCGAGGTCGGCCCGCATTATCCCATATGTCTCGGTTGTGCCTCATGTCTTCGTGGAGTGATGTCAATTCATATACGGTTTGATAAATGGCTTATATTTCACACGAGGTATACACTGATCAGTTGCTAAATTCAAAATTAAAACAATAGCTTCATAGAGTAAATCTATATCTTGTGTGTCCTTTATGATAAAGTCCATGGCGAGATTTATGATTTCACTGCTCTCTAGGTACGCTGTATACTTTTCTAGATCCGTAGTCTTCACGTTCTGCCAGTTTATAATGACTTTATTTGTTGGGGGCGGCCTGTTATATGCTACGTTAAATTCTAAACAAAATACAATAGGACGGTGAGATGATACATTAACAAACTTTGTATCTTCAATTATTGCACAAGATTTAACATTGTCACAGCAATTAACAATAACATGATCGATAAGTGTTTCTCGACTAGAGTTATATGGTACATTGCTATACAGTTCACCACAGCATGATTTGGAAGTCACAATATTATACTACGAATATTTTTCAATGCAGCGCATTAATATTTTACCACGTGAACAAGATTGTGAAGGTAATTCATGCGATGAGAGGGTAACTCTGTATTAAAGTCCCCTATAAGTATTATCTGACCCTTATCAACATACATACATAAAATATTTTCAATTTCATTTATACAATCTGTGTAGCGTGAGATCGAATGATTTTTACAGGGAATGTATAGTTGAAAGATATATACATAGTTATTTGGGCTTATCATGAACTGTATGCCCACAATATTGTCAGAATCAATGTCTAGGGTATTTATACAATAATTAAGCTCTCGCTTCCATAGGAGAGCAACACCACCCTTGCCGACCTTTCTATTACTCATAATGTTGAGATCGGAGTCCGTAATAATATGCGATAAATAATTTGTATTGACAGAGCTTATAAAATGTGCATTTCTAGGTAGCAGCCAGTGCTCAGATATGCCTACTATATCTATATTGTAGCTTAATAATAAATCATTCATACAGCTAGCACTGCTCATAATACCAGTACAGTTCCATGTACTAATTGTGAGGCCCTCCATTAGGGTTATTCAACATCATCCTCAAGGATTGCATAAGGGTTGTAATCCTCGATATGGGGGGATTCAGACCGCCTTGCATAGTTTGACCTTACATAGCGATCAAGTCGGGGTTCATCGGGATCTGACCGCTCTGAGAAGCGATTCTTATATGCATGGTTGGACAACCAGGGTCTACAGGTTATACCACTGGGCCAAAAGCCGGGATAATCGGTCAGCATGTCGGCACATTCATTGTCCTCGACATTTACTCTAACCGCGGTGGTTCGACGGTATCTAAATATAGATACCTTCGTTACAGAAGGGCCTTGGTCGCTAACAAACTTAGCTATTCACTCATACCTCTTTGTTCAAATCCAATGACTAAACTCTTTTTTCATCATGAATGTTTTAAAAGCGTATTTAAACTGTGTTTTAAAACAAACAAAAAATTCGGTCTGGTCAACTTTATGACCAATATTCAGAACAATAGAAACAGAACAGAACAAATCTGTTTGTTTTTTTAAAGTTTATACATTAAAAATATGTATAATAGTAAACACATCCTCTTGATCATTGATAACTTGTCTCTTATGCAAATGTGCTTGGCGATCGGTAGTAGGGTTTGGGTTATATATTGAACGATAACCTAATAACTTCCAGAAAAAAATATAAAAGCATATCAGCAGTTTATTGCACAAATATAGGTAAAGTGTATTTTAATAAAATTCCTTTAGAAATCGCATGTGTGTAACGGTGTCTATACACATGTGTGAATCAATATACCTTACTTAATGGATTATTCATAAATAATATCAAACTATAATCTAAAAAATTAAATAAGTAGGTGAAGCGAAAGAAAATGCTTGCATCTTATGCATATCATTCTTGTTCACCAGGGTGGTGATGATAATATGTGTACCACGTTAGATTTATCATTATCAAACCTTGGTTGAATGAGAATGATGCATGTGGGATTTAAATATTCCCAGGATTACTTCAGGACCATAATTATGCAGATAGTTTAATGACTGTATTGTTTTTACTTCAGTATATTTAATCATTTTCAGTTCTATGCTAACAACACCCACGCAGATGAGGAGGATACTAAAGCGGGAGTTTGTGACGACGGTTGGACTGCATATTGTCCTGTTGAATGCGCAGGATCAAGCAGACGACGCAGAGAAGCGGGAGAAAATACTCTCATGGGAACAGCGGTTTGTATTTCTCAGTTTTACATTGCCTTGCCTTTGATATGTTTGGATTGAATTCAATGTGTGTAAATCATTATGGCCTTTTGAATGGCATAACTTCATTTACGGCTTCTTTTGACTCACTGTGGGGAGAGCTGTTTGCAGGTGTTGATTATAACTTGCCGCTCAGCCCAATTGTATATCTATATTAAATAATGTTATTTTCTTTGTCGTGTGCATAGGTGATTCAAAATCGCTCATATAAGATTGAACATAAAATACCTGTATCTATATACACGTTTTGTTCTTATTATATGATGTTTATAGGTTAATATTAATCCATTTGGATGCATTGGTGTTTTTTGTGTTTTGATTTATTTTTATTCATTTCAGTCCAACGTTTCATTGAGTAACGACAACTCTTCGTTCAGTGCACCAGAGCTAGTGACCGTTCTTGACACGGCGTGTTTGACGTATGACGCCACATCCAACTCCATTACACTCGCTGTATGTATAATCATCAATACTACTGTTGTCATACCGATTATTTCTTACTACGTTAATTACTTAAACATAAATATTCACACAACTTCACAAATGCTCAGGCGAATCTCTACACTAAACAAAATTCCTAACCGGCCACTTAGTAAAGTAACATTCCTTAAAAGTGCATTAAGTATAATCAACATACAGTTCAGTACTCGATATCTGCCCTCTCGTGGCAATATTCTTTGAAATTTTCAGCTAAATCGAAGCATAAACGACAGAGAAAACACAGTTCATATGCGGTGACTCCTAAATCCAAAAGTCACAAGGAAAAGAAATAACAATGCAAAGTCCATAGGGAATCAAAATTTTCATTGTTTTTGTATTTTTGGCATACTTTTGACTCAGGCTTTGTTTCACATAGATGGTAATGTTAAAGTTAAACATTCATTTTAACTAATTAAGCCGCTGATGACTGAGTTTCAGTCTCACATATGATGAAATATCATTTTAAAATGACTAAAGGTGGTATTTTTATTTTTCCTCCATTACACGCTGTGTTAGATTTTGTGACTTTTATGATTGAGAGTGTTGTCATTTGAGACACTGTATCTTTTTGACAAAGCGATATATATGAACCAAGTTTTCACAGCATGTGTACAAGGTAATGGTCTTTTCATGAAACTTATTTGTAATTTGGATTATTTTACAGGGAAAGGAATATTAAAAGATAACTTAGGTGGCCGATTAGGAATTTTGTTTAGTGTATTTTGGCCTGGGTATTTGTTTACGTTTACAATTAAGAATATAATAATAAAACTGGTTGCGTTCGGCCACAAAAACACTTCTTATTAGTCGTCTGAAGTAAAACGAAAGATGGCGGAAAATGGAGAACTAAATTTGAAAGCGTGCGCGCGTTCTCTAGAATATAAACATAATTATAAATATTATATGCAAACCTCTTTCGTTCGAATGTTTACACATTCATCCAAGAGTGTGGTTTTTTTTCTCCCTCATAGAACCTTATATTATTATCTGTCACCGTGGTAAAGTGGATACGGTATCGCCAGCAGTAATGTTCTTTTTGTGAATATCTTTATGAAATTAATTTCATATTTCAACTTATCACATTGATATGTTCTTCAATCAAATCAGATAGTCTTGATATTTTATTATATCAAATGTACCACTTATGGAGTTTAAAACAGATGGTTACTCGACTCGACGAGGACCCCAATCCGTTCTTGACATAAGAAGAGTTAAATCAACATTCATAAGTGAAATGCCTCAGCCAAGTCTAATATCATTCACTTTGTTCTTTAGCTGAACTGAACGAATTCAAGAAGCATCAAAACTATACTGAAATAATGCGTAAATATATTTCAGTCTGACTACTGCCTGGTTGACGGTGTATGTTACGGAAACTACACTGCGTTTGACGACTGCTCCGTGTGCGACCCCAATGTCGACCAGTTTGACTGGACGCTGTTGGTATGTGTCATAGTCAATATAAAATATCATTCATTGTCTTGCACCTCGAATTTAAAGAGCATTATTATCTTGCACTTAAATCTATTGTCGTACAGCTTTAAGTAAATGACCATTAATTGTATTGCACTTCAAAACAAATGACCATTCATTATCTTGCACATAGAGTCAAAAGACAATACATGGTCTAGCGACTAAACATAATGACAATTCATTGTCTTGCGCCTCAAAATAGATGACCACTTATTGTCTTGCATTTAAAAAAATCGACAATTGGTCATCTTATTCCTCAGAATAAATGGCCATTAATTGTTTTGCTTTTCAAAATTCATGACAATTTATTGTCTTGCTCCTCAAAATAAATAATCACTTTGTATTACACTTCAAAATAAATGACACTTTATTGCCTTGTACCTTATTCAAAACATCGTTCATAATTAGATGTAAGTCCAAACATATTTTTTTAGTAAACTGTTCCCAGGACTATATCTGATCTTTGAGTAGTCATATTTGTAAGGTATAAAATCGGTCAAGTTGCGCAATAAATTACATTTACTATATGATCATACTTATTTTCCTCAGAGCGACAAATGTCAGATAGGCGGCGTTTGTTACCCATCCGGCAATGTCTCCACAGATAACTGTCTGTACGGTTGTCAACCGAGTGTGGACCAGTACATATGGACGGAAAGGGTAATACATTAATAGCATGAAGTCTTGTGCCAAAGGAAAGCTAATATTGATTATTATTATCATATAAAGTTGTCATCTGCATTATTAAAAATTTATCAAATCGTCTAATGTTTAAGCTGCTTTGTTGATACAAGAAGTTTTTATAAGACATCGATACCCAAATTTCGCATTAACAGTGTTGGCTACTTTAATCTGTGTGTTTTGCATGACTGTTATCATGTCAAATAACTTTGTCATATTTTTTATTCCATGAATGATTAAGTGCAACATTTTAATCATCAATTTCCTTTTCTTTTGGCTATTAGAAAGTCGTTATTTCGTTCATATTAGTGCTGAATTGTTACATATTTTTGTTTAATCCAGTCGGAGGTGTGTCAAATCGAGAGTGAGTGTTATATGGACGGTGTTAACAAGTCGGCAACAGAAGACTGTCTTTATTGTAACGTCACAGTGGACCAGTTTGCATGGACGAAACAGGTACTGGTTTACAATAATTTGACAATGATTTGATAAAAATCATGGAGTCACATGATAATACATAACAACGTTGTTAAATTGATGAAAAATAAAATAATAAACTTATAAGCAAATAATAGATAAAGTCTTTTACTGATTGCATCACCTTGACTTTATGGGTTGTGTGTTAATAGAATGCCTCCTGCTATATCGCTGATGTCTGCCACTACAACGGCGACTCCAAATCCGCTGACGAGTATTGCATGGAATGCCGACCAGACACCAACCAGTTTGACTGGTCACAAACGGTAAGATAGCAAATATCTCCTTAACCAAGGTTTAACAAATAGCTGCTGAATGTTATATGCGCAAAACATGATATCTGGGTGTACCAAAAACCATTTAAAATTCAATTACATCGTTTTGCATATGATGTTGCTTGAACACACAGTGGTTATATTACATGTGTTTCAATCTGACACAGTCTGATACCTGTCACATCGGCGGCAGCTGCTACGACAACGACAACACGTCTACTGACACCTGCCTCTTCTGTAACGCCACAATGGACCCGAACCAGTGGACACAAACGGTATGTACAAGAATTTGCGGGGCAAACTCACTATAAACATGCGTTCAATTATATCAACTCACCGTGCATTGATCGCGTTGACATAGTTTGAATGTCTAAAAAATAAAGAGCATGCGTTCAGTTTCGTCATAAATAAACACCCAACATTGATGAGTTTCGAAATGATTGTACCAACATTTTCAAAATGTTATTCTTCCTTTCTTTAAGGTACATTACAAGACAGTTACACGCATACTTAATGATAAACAAGCATTAAATGTTTGAAAACAATATATATATATATATATATATATATATATATATATATATATATATATATATATATATATATATATATATGTGTGTGTGTGTGTGTGTTTTAATAGTCTGTGGAATAGTTGGCTACGAAATCATAGTACTGAAAATGTCATTTTCTTGTCATAGAATATACATATTTACATATATACAAATGTTGACTCTTGTGATAAATTTACGTAAAGTCATTGATCATTGCGTGATTCGTGTCTTTATCGGGGGGAGGGGGGTATGAACGCAGGTAGGCCGTTTAAAGAACGACTCCACGTTGTTCATTGGTGAACGTTTAAGAACCATGGTAGCTTTAACCAAGGTTACATTGCGCTGTGCACTAAAAATCTAATATGACTAAAGAACTTATCGGAGCACTCGCCGAAGGGACCTTGTCCGATTGCGAGTATAAATAAATTCAAAACCATATTTACGTCCCATATCAAAGGATCATCATTACAACGTATTATTTCTATCCCCGTTTAATAGACGAACTCGTGCATGATTGACAGAGCATGTTACTATGAGAACGCTACCTCCACCCAGACTTGCCAAACCTGTCTACCATCTGCAGACCAGACAAGCTGGACCCTCACTGTATGTATTAAAAATGGTTGTCTTAAGGGTGTATTTTTATTGATTTATTAGTAGTTATTTAAACGCCTTGTAAAACGAATGTCTGACTTGTTAATCCACTGTGACATCTCTTCTGTATTTTGATCTGATTTCACAACTAGGTGCCTTTTTCCCCTGTGTATCTTTATTGGCTATTTGTCAATCAGGGATGTGTTCAAAGAAAAGGGCTGCACCTGTTATGCTTTGAACAAGTAATATTCATTGATATGATCGATGATAACAAACTCTAGATAATGGCTAATAAACAGCCGTTTGTAAAACCAAAGGAGGAGTTGGGATTGGGGGGGGGGGGCGGCTCAAAGAATAATTAACTTAACTTAAAAAGGTTTAATATAAGCCTTTAAGAACATAATGACTATAACTTATTAATAACTATTGTAGTATTTGTTCTATCTGTAAGCCTTTCTTGTTTATATTATTTTATTATTTAAAAAATTACCAATATATAAAAACGTCGATACCGAGTTGCAGTAACTCAAAATTGCATATAGAAGTAGAAGCAGGTACTGAGTTCTTGCACTTTAGTCACGACATGTATATGCACGTTGGCTGTATCAGCTTTCTGATAAATTAATACTTAACTCATTCTGTTCCAGAGCGGATACTGCATCATAGAAGATGTTTGTTACCAGACGAACACGCTTAACCCGACAGACGAATGTCGTTACTGTAACAGTGACATGGACTCGACCACATGGCAGACGAATACTTCTCAAGGTGATACGACGTTGTGAACACGTTTTGTTCATTGATAGTGTAGAAAATAGTCCATTGTTGTATACGGGAAAGGTACTTACGGCATGTTTCTAGGCCTAAAGGTTTCAATGGTTGGTACCGTAATTTCTTTGATAACGTACTGTCTAAATTCTGACGTTCGACTTAGAAAATTCGATATTGAAATAACATAAAAACGAGTGTTAATTCCTATTAAACGTAGATATACGACCGTTTTTATATATTGGTCAAGTCAAGAAAGGGAACTCTTTGCTTCCTGTTGAAATACTCTACCATAGTATATTATGCTGTACAATTCCGAATAAGCCTCAAACGGTAACCGAATCGTTTAATATAATAATGTTCATATAAGCTCTCTGGCCAAGTGTAATATCACCTTTAACAGGGATGTTGGCCTGCCTCAGTGATTCATAAATGTTTATATTAGCTCTGAATAAGTGTTATATCACCTTTAACAGGGATGTTGGCTTGCCTCAGTGATTCATAAATGTTCATATAAGCTCTCTGAATAAGTGTTATATCACCTTTAACAGGGATGTTGGCTTGCCTCAGTGATTCACAAATGTTCATATAAGCTCTCTGGCCAAGTGTAAGATCACCTTTAACAGGGATGTTGGCCTGCCTCAGTGATTCATAAATGTTCATATAAGCTCTCTGAATAAGTGTAAGATCACCTTCAACAGGGATGTTGGCTTGCCTCAGTGATTCACAAATGTTCATATAAGCTCTCTGGCCAAGTGTATGATCACCTTTAACAGGGATGTTGGCTTGCCTCAGTGATTCACAAATGTTCATATAAGCTCTCTGGCCAAGTGTAAGATCACCTTTAACAGGGATGTTGGCTTGCCTCAGTGATTCACAAATGTTCATATAAGCTCTCTGAATAAGTGTAAGATCACCTTCAACAGGGATGTTGGCTTGCCTTAGTGATTCACAAATGTTCATATAAGCTCTCTGGCCAAGTGTAATATCACCTTCAACAGGGATGTTGGCTTGCCTCAGTGATTCATAAATGTTCATATAAGCTCTCTGAATAAGTGTTATATCACCTTCAACAGGGATGTTGCCTTGCCTCAGTGATTCATAAATGTTCATATAAGCTCTCTGAATCAACAGGGATGTTGGCTTGCCTCAGTGATTCATAAATGTTCATATAAGCTCTCTGAATAAGTATTATATCACCTTTAACAGGGATGTTGGCTTGCCTCAGTGATTCATAAATGTTCATATAAGCTCTCTGAATCAACAGGGATGTTGGCTTGCCTCAGTGATTCACAAATGTTCATATAAGCTCTCTGAATAAGTGTTATATCACCTTTAACAGGGACGTTGGCTTGCCTCAGTGATTCACAAATGTTCATATAAGCTCTCTGGCCAAGTGTAAGATCACCTTTAACAGGGATGTTGGCCTGCCTCAGTGATTCATAAATGTTCATATAAGCTCTCTGAATAAGTGTAAGATCACCTTCAACAGGGATGTTGGCTTGCCTTAGTGATTCACAAATGTTCATATAAGCTCTCTGGCCAAGTGTAATATCACCTTCAACAGGGATGTTGGCTTGCCTCAGTGATTCATTAATGTTCATATAAGCTCTCTGAATAAGTGTTATATCACCTTCAACAGGGATGTTGCCTTGCCTCAGTGATTCATAAATGTTCATATAAGCTCTCTGAATCAACAGGGATGTTGGCTTGCCTCAGTGATTCATAAATGTTCATATAAGCTCTCTGAATAAGTATTATATCACCTTTAACAGGGATGTTGGCTTGCCTCAGTGATTCATAAATGTTCATATAAGCTCTCTGAATCAACAGGGATGTTGGCTTGCCTCAGTGATTCACAAATGTTCATATAAGCTCTCTGAATAAGTGTTATATCACCTTTAACAGGGACGTTGGCTTGCCTCAGTGATTCACAAATGTTCATATAAGCTCTCTGGCCAAGTGTAAGATCACCTTTAACAGGGATGTTGGCCTGCCTCAGTGATTCATAAATGTTCATATAAGCTCTCTGAATAAGTGTAAGATCACCTTCAACAGGGATGTTGGCTTGCCTTAGTGATTCACAAATGTTCATATAAGCTCTCTGGCCAAGTGTAATATCACCTTCAACAGGGATGTTGGCTTGCCTCAGTGATTCATAAATGTTCATATAAGCTCTCTGAATAAGTGTTATATCACCTTCAACAGGGATGTTGCCTTGCCTCAGTGATTCATAAATGTTCATATAAGCTCTCTGAATCAACAGGGATGTTGGCTTGCCTCAGTGATTCATAAATGTTCATATAAGCTCTCTGAATAAGTATTATATCACCTTTAACAGGGATGTTGCCTTGCCTCAGTGATTCATAAATGTTCATATAAGCTCTCTGAATCAACAGGGATGTTGGCTTGCCTCAGTGATTCATAAATGTTCATATAAGCTCTCTGAATAAGTGTAAGATCACCTTTAACAGGGATGTTGGCTTGCCTCAGTGATTCATAAATGTTCATATAAGCTCTCTGGCCAAGTGTAAGATCACCTTCAACAGGGATGTTGGCTTGCCTCAGTGATTCATAAATGTTGAAATGAGCTCTCTGGCTAAGTGTAAGATCACCTTCAACAGGGATGTTGGCTTGCCTCAGTGATTCATAAATGTTCATATAAGCTCTCTGGCTAAGTGTAAGATCACCTTCAACAGGGATGTTGCCTTGCCTCAGTGATTCATAAATGTTGAAATGAGCTCTCTGGCTAAGTGTAAGATCACCTTCAACAGGGATGTTGGCCTGCCTCAGTGATTCATAAATGTTGAAATGAGCTCTCTGGCTAAGTGTAAGATCACCAACGCTAGAGCTGTCGTTCATTTTAAGGCGAAATCTGAAAGGTGGATATAACTGTTGCCCTGATGCTTGCTTTCTTCGGCCAGCAAATATATTTTGTATAGCATGACATTCAGTCATTTACATGTGCGATATGCCCTTGAATTGTGATAACATGCAACAAAGTGTTTTTGCTTACATTAGTGAATGCTTACATCGTTATAACTTCCGTCCGCAGAATGTCAACAGCAGCAAGAGGAGTCTGGTGGCTCGTCTGTAGGAATCATAGCGGGGGCTGTTGTCGCCACTGCTGTCGTCGTAGGCGGCGTGGCTGCGGGAATCTTTATCTACAAATACATGAAGAAACAGAACTCCATCACTGCAAGGTTAGAGGAAACGAAAACATGGTTTAGTCGTGTTAAACCTTTTGGCGAGATAAAACGGATGGTGATCAGCTCAGTTCATAAGTCAATGATGATGAATGTTATGTTTAGAGAGAAACTTCTACTATCTACTACCATCATGGTCAAACTCATTGTGTATCATGGTCAATATGTATCATGGTCAATGTGTATCATGGTGAATATGTATCAAGGTCAATGTGTATCATGGTCAATGTGTATCATGATCAATATGTATCATGGTCAAATGGTCAATGTGTATCATGGTCAATGTGTATCATGATATTTCAGTATCATGGTCAATATGCACCATGGTCACTGTGCATTATACTCATGTCAAATCATGGCCAATGTGTTTGCATGGTCACTGTGTATCATGGTCAATGTTTATCATGGTCAATGTGAATGCATGGTCGATGTGGTCAATGTGTAGCCATGGTCAATGTGTACAATGGTCAATGTGTATATGGTCAATGTGTATATGTTCAGTGTAAATAATCGTCTATATGTATCATAGCCAATTGTTAATATGGCCAATGTGTATCATGGTCAATATGCATCATGGTCACTGTGCATTATACTCCAGTTGTATCTTGGCCAATGTGTATCATGGCCAATGTGTATCATGGTCATTGTTAATCATGGTCAATATTCATGAGGGTCAATGTTTATCAAGGCCAATGTGTATCAAAGTCATTTGGTATCAAGGTTAATTGTTATCAAGATCAATGTATATCAAGGTCAATTTGTAACATGGTCAATGTGTATCAAGGCCAATTTTTAGCATGGTCAATGTGTATCAAGGTCAATTTGTAGCATGGTCAATGTGTATCAAGATCAATTAGTAGCATAGTCAATGTGTATCAAGGTCAAATTGTAGCATGTTCAATGAGTATCAAGATCAATGTGAATGCATAGTCAATGTGTATCAAGGTCAATTTGTAGCATGGTCAATGTGTATCAAGGTCAATTTGTAGCATGGTCAATGTGTATCAAGGTCAATGTGTAGCGTGGTCAAAGTGTATCAAAGACAATGTAAATGCATAGTCAATGTGTATCAAGGTCAATTTGTAGCATAGTCAATGTGTATCAAGGTCAATGTGTATCGAGATCAATGCAAATGCATGGTCAATGTGTATCAATGTCAATGTAAATGCATGGTCAATGTGTATCAAGGTCGATTTGTAGCATAGTCAATGTGTATCAAGGTCGATTTGTAGCATGGTCAATGTGTATCAAGGTAAATGTGAATGCACAGTCAATGTGTATAATGGTGAATGTGAATACATAGTCAATGTGTATAAAGGTCAATTTGAAGCATAGTCAATGTGTATCAAGGTCAATTTGTAGCATGGTCAATGTGTACCATGTGCATAATGCAAACAAATATTTGTAAGATCGGAAAGTTTAACTGGAATTGACGCCAACTGAGTTTTGTTATAACTCTTTGTCATCATATAACGCCAAGGTAAAACAACAATTGTCAGAGGCATTGTTAAGAAAAACAATAAATTCCATGAATTAAGCAAACACATAAATGGTGATGTTGCAATTTTATTATTATTTCAGAGCGAGTGCAGGACTTTTCGATAGCGCTGGAAATAAGCACTTCAAACTTCGAGTCGATCAAGACCCTTCCGCGTCCAAGTCTACCTCTTCCGCGCCGCCGATGCCGTACAAGCTGCCAAAGGAGGTACTACCTCAAGGAACAATGAGCGCCCCGGTGAACCTGTACACAGACGCGACTGGGGACCACCCAGCACCGGCTCCTGTAGGGGCCCTTCCACCGATTATCGGCCTGGGGGGCGGTCCGGCCCCTGCCTTGAACCTACCGCCGGCGGAATGATGCTCAGATATAAGAAACAGTTATCAGACTTAAAAATACATACATGTATCTACAAGGATATTTTGAAGTGAAAATAATTAATTTTTGTATACATTTCGTTTATTATATTAGGTTTTTTAGTTTATTTACAACGTTTATGTCAATACCACTTGATAACCATCTTTACGAGTACCTATTTTTGTGAGATAAATACTCAAAGGTCAATTTAAATGTTCAATGTTGATGTTTACACTTTTGTTAGAACCACTTTATTTAAGTCCATTCAATACATGAAATGAACATGTTTTGTTGTTGAACTTTTAATTAATTATATTTTTTGTTATATTTTTCTACTTTGTTTACTAATTGTAACATTTTATTTCGTAAATAATGTAGTTGTGTTTTTCTTTTTTGTGCTACACTTGAATTGTATAAACTAATAAACATCGGCAGTTGTATGTGTATTTCGTAATTTTAAAAAAAGTGTGTTTTTATATGCTCACTTTAAGACATACTATTTCTTTCCAAACCATCGCCGTATACTTTTTACATATATAATAATAAATGTTTTGGGTTTTTTTAAGGCAAAAGTTTACAAACAAATGCTGTTTTAGTGACTGTGATATTGCGTGTTATGACGACACAACACATAGCTGTGATACTTCCTCTGTGATAAAGTTTTTTTAATAGAGCTTTGCTTTGATTTTTATTCCAGATACATACTTTGTTTTAAATGTATTAGTAGTTCATTTTGGTCTTTATCATTTCTAACAGCTAACTTACTAAATAACGTTTTATTTTAATATTTCTTTTTTAATATGCAGTTTTTACATTTTTAGATTAATAAACAGGGTTAACATATTTTGTTTAGCAAAACTATCCGTTGATCATTTTATCTTTAATAAAACGTTCTTCTCTGTGTGTTTGTTCTTGTCAATTGTCATTCTCTATTCGAGTGGTGAGGTCAAAGTTTAAGATTTGTCCGCCTTCATTGGGTATTTTAATGATAGAATGTAAGCCAATTGGATCTATTTCAATACTCAAGTTTCCGACAGGTTACGAGTGTAAGGGATCATTTAAGACTATAAGTTTATTCCATGGCCGAGAGATAAGATATGTTCATCCAAACCCGAGCGTAGGGTGTTCTGCGGAAACGAGGTTTACCGACAACACCCTGCGTGAGGGTTGGGATGAAGCTTTCTCCCACCTCAGATAAGTAGATCCAATAGTTCAACCATGCTAGAAATTCTTATCTTGCCTTTGCCCACGGGCAAAGATAAAACAAGTACCCGTATGGAACTCCTTGTTAATGGTCATCACATTGTAATTACCTCCCTTGTTGAAGATTGTCGTCTGTAGAATCATAGAAACCTTGTCTTGTGGCAATAATTAGAATTCTAATTAATTATTTCTCGCTTCAAATGTCATCATAAAATGTTTTCACGCTTATTTCAAGAAATAATGCTTCACTCTCATTAGAACTATTTAAAGACTATAAATATAATATGAATCACTGCGCGCATATCCATGACAACCACGAATGATCACATCCAAACGCATTTATTTTCACTACGCTACATGACAAAAACACAAGAAGCATGATGTGCATAAACGTGGATATATTGTAGGCAGTGTTCTTTTGAACAATGGTGGCAACACGAAAAGATAAGTATCCACTGCATTTACCACCAGATAATTTCTGTTAAGCTTGTGTAGCGCTGGATCCCAGGAGAATTTTATACATGTACCTTCAGACTATTGTTTGCAAAATAGTATACTTCTTACCCCTGCTTATAAGAGTTCTCTTATTGCGACATGTCCACCTTTAATTGGTACGCTTTTTAACTTACATGTTAATTTCACACAAAATTCATGGATCATGATACATTCATGGAGATGAAATATTTCAACAATAAAGTAACATAATGGAACTACAGGACAAGTCACAAGGCCAAATTTGTTTCGTTAAAGCCAAACGGTTCAAGGCCTAACGAACACTAAAGGAGTGAAACGAATCGAATCGAACTAAGTTACTTACTACAGACTGACCTACTTACCTTGAAGCGAGGCTATTCCGTTCCATCATTCAGGAATAAGCAACAATAAATGCTTTCAACGTAGTTTGACTGCAAGTCTTCAACTGCTTTGCAAGTATAAATTAACAAGTGATGATAACGAGTACTCCTCAGATCCTCATGGATTCTAATCCATCCATGGCAACGGTTTAATGCAGCAATTAATGCAGCAAAATAAAACAAGTGACAGTAAAGGACAAGTCAAGAGCCTTTCTTTTAGCCTCGATTAGAGGCAATAGATTCGAAGCCTAACAAACGAGAAGTTGAACCATGAGGATGAACGCGGCTGTACTATTATTCTCTGTTCTAAGTAGCACGTGTACCGTTTTAGAAAATACAATGTAAACTATATGGACAAACGCAATAGCCAAGATCCTAGCCCCAATTCAAGGCACACGGAAATGTGTAGTCCAATACAGAAGACATTTATCGACGAATATAAATGATTTCACAGTATATGAATATGTGTCTACATAGTTGCCAATGTACAATATAGAGCGAGAAAGAGAGAGAGAGAGAGAGGTACCCCATGTTAAAGGTGCTTGTGAATCCGTTAAAGACACAAGAATCACAATTTTATTGACATTTTGCCATAAACGGCGACTTTACAAAGACTGTTTTAAAAACTCAAAAGAAAACCAGTATTTAAGGTTTTTCTTCAGCCCGACATTTGACCGCCGGTCACCCGAGATAAACATGAGTGGAGGTTATTGCACGTTGTTAGATTAGATATAAAAATACACAGGCTCAATTCTAACCTAATATGCATCCTTAACAAAAACGTTTGGAATATTTTCTGCAACTGTGGAATGAACTTATTCACTTAGTTTTCGTTAAACACGTCTTCGTTCTTGCGAGCGTATTTTAAAGCTAAGATTAAATTGGTCGACGGAATTGAAATCATGTAAATTACATATGTATGGATGCGTTGCGGGATATGTTTGTATACGTAAAAGTGTACCATACCATCAGGATCAAACGTGGCTTAAAGCCAAAATCAGAGTCGAAATAGAGATGCACCTCTAAATATAGAAGCGAAGGTCTAAATCTAACGGTGCACCTAAAAATAGACGTACACCTACATTTATGAAATAGAGGTGCATCTCTATTTATATCTGGTCTTTTTAAGGAGCGCACATTTGTTTTATTTAATATTACATCTTAAAGCTGCACTCTCACAACTATACCATTTTTACAACTATTTTAATTTATGTCATGGAAAGAGCAAATTTTGGCATAAATTTCTGCAAACCAATGATTTTAGATTGCTGACAAAATCTCAGATCGTAGATTTTCATATTTCCGTTCGAAAATTAATGTTTTATGGATTAAACCTTACTAACGGTTTAAGAAAAATGCATAAAACATTATTTTTTAAACTAAAATATAAAAATCTGCGATCTATTAATTGTCAGCAGTCTTAAATGCCTGGCTTCCATGGATTTTCGCAAAAGTGGCTCGTTCCAAGATAAACAATAAAAAAGTTGACAAAACGTTCAATCTGTGAGAAATATTGTGCGATGTAAAATGTTGACCCAAGAACACTGTTCATGATAAATGTTCATGTCGTTTGGGCGATGTGTCAGGTGGCGTGATCTAATTGAACCATTAAGCTCATCTGTTATTCGAAGAAAAAGGTAGATATATTGTAGCCTTGGCGTCATTGTCGGCGTGCAAATCTATAACCTTGGCATTATTAAAATGTTCAAGATTTTTAAATGAAACTGTGTTAACATGTTGCCATGAGTGGTAGTGTGTTCAAATGTACAGCAAGACATATAACTCTGGCTTTAGATTAACGCCACCAAAGATAGTTGGCGTCCTTTGGTCTGAAATGAAACTGTTGAAAATCAATCGAGTCACTTGTAGACAAGCAGACATTCATGTACCTATACAATCCCATATGTTAATCCGAAGTGATCTACGTTGGTTGTGAATAGGCTTTGGAGTAGAATTTCCTACTTTCTTTAGCTTTCATATGCATTTCAAACATTATAAATAATCACAGCTACTTTCTTTTCCACTGTGTGATCACGTGATGATCATAAGATTGTGAAGCGCTGGATCCAAAGTGACAATTATACATGTACGCCCATGCCATTGTTTGCAAAATACCATACTTACACAACACCTGCTTATAAGTCTTCTCTTATTCTGACATGTTACCCTTAAGTTGGCAATTTTATTAACTTACTAGTTAATTTCACAAAAATAATGTTCATCACTCGATCGGAGATGGTATGTTAATGCTTTCTGGGAAATATACCGATACGAACAACACTATTCCGAAAACTAGATTTGCTGCAAATTTCTATTTTCAAGTATAAAATCACAGTTGCTAGTTCACATTAATCTTCGATCATGGATAAGTACCCCATTTTAAGGCATCTTCGCGCCATTTTGATCGTAAACGAGAAAGTTGCACGCGTTAGATGACGTTGACGCCGGCACGTCAAATATGCACCGACGGTCGGTTACGTAGGGAATGGAGATACCTAAACGGCAAAACAGGTCTCGACCGACCCGCATGTGTGGTTCCGGAGAAATCGACGGCATTAACTTTACCTACTAAGGTATGGCAAAGATCGCTGAAAAACTACGGTTTGGGACGCATATTGCGGCCTTACAAACGGGTGACCGAATAACGTCCTAAGCACACCGAAAATTGTGTCACGTAGGTACGAGCTACTCCTACACTGCAAAATTGATCCCAACGTCAGCACGTGCAGGGATAATTAGTAATCTTCGATACGAGGTACCCCATTTACGGTATTTTCGCACCATTTTGACCGTAAACGAAAAAGTTGCACGCGTTTGGAACCGTTGATGCCGGCACGTCAGAGAGGCGCCGACGGTCGCATCACGTAGGGGATGGAGATACCTAAACGGCAATTCCGGTCTTGACCGCCCCGTATTTGTGGGAAATAAAAAATATATCGTATCTTAATTATACACATATAACATACCTAATTACATGACTTGTATTCACATTGTCATTGATCAATAACAACCAAAGGGTACAGTAGGGATAATTGGCATTAGCTCTATTGATTTAGAAATGACAAGTGTCATCTATCTAGTGTCTATAATGGTAAATTATAGCATATTTAAGTGTGTTAAGATATCTTTAGTTTAAATAATATCTTATTACATATTTTACAGACATTAAGTACAATATATGAATATGATGATTAATGGATTGGAAAACAAGTTAAATAACTTAAATTAATTCCTTTTAGGAAAGTAAATATCTTTAAGAAGCAATTCAAATAATATGCGCTTTCTATACTTTAACATACGGGATTTTCAATCGAGGATAACAAAGCATTAACGAACGTAAAAGCACTGACATGTGTGAATACCTTTTAGGGTGAGTTTATTTATCCCGTTGGCGCCAGAATATTTACAAAACATGTCTGATTAAAACATAATTGTTTAATAACATCAAAATGTGTCATTACATTGAAGTAAAATATGACAAAGAAAACACTTTTTAAATGGGTAAAACCGCCCCGTAGCAACCGTGGTCGACGAAAGGTTATCGCCCACTATATTTATTAAGATAAATGATAGATATCTGCTTTGATTTTTCAAATAGCAAAGTAGATCAACACACAAAAACGTTGATTGTTTAGAGTATACGCACATCTACCGCCATTCGGAACTCCTCGGCCATTTTCCATCAAAAACAACCTCGGATGTATGCAGGTATATTATTAATTGTAGTGTTAACCATGTTTGTTGTACATCTAAGTGTCAACTGATTACCAATGAAGCGGATTATTGCATAAAAGATTAAGATTCCCACGAGTAAAGTCAGTTTAACTTCTAAATTTAAATTAATACACGATCTACTTTCATCGTTGAAATGATGTAAAGAGTTCTGACATCGTAAATCGTCCATATTCATCCGTGTTTCTTTTTCGAGCGAAAATGGGCGAGGAGTTCCGAATCATCTGTCGCTTGTTTACTTTTTCGTCTATTTTCTCCTCCTTTTGAAGAGTAATTACGCAATAAGCTTTCGTACAAAGTGTTCGTGCGAACAAATGTACGAACAAAAAACCCTCTTGCGAAGTTGTCGTAGATTTCGTCTAGTTCGTACGAATTTATAAAACGGCCCTTTTTGTAATATTTCGCTAATCATGTGTATATGGAGACTAGTTTATGTTAAAATGGAGTGCTTGTCGTAATGTATCTCGCCATTTAGGTATAGTATATGTTAAATTTATGCCACTCAAAGTAACTTAATTTCACTGAGCAAAACAAAACCTATTAGAGATAGTTAAATCACTAAGACCTGGTGTATTCGGGTTATATTAAACACTTGTCTGAAGTACGCGAGTTGTTATCTACCGTCCCAAATTTAGTTTTGATGATTTACCCATTACTTACAAGATGTTCGGCACAAGGTTGTATTACTGTGATTATAAATTAGTGATAACAGTATTTTAATACTAAGATGACACTGATTTAAAAATATGATGAAATATGTTTCACAATACAGTGTCAGGTTGTTCTCCACAATTGTACATGAGGTATTTGTCGGAAAACACAATGAAAGTATAGAGTAGAGATTTGTTTATGAGAAAATAGTTATTCCAATGTAAAAGAATCATCTGTACAAATGATGGAAAAGGCTTACGACGTTAATGGTGTTAACGGAGAAAGAGTTGCACAAACCAGAAGTGACGCCGTCGTGACGTCATCGGTGGACGATGCCGCTACGCCGGATGTTGCGCGGCAGACATCAATCAATGATAGTCAGGCGTCCGTCACGGTGGAGGAGGCAGATACGTCCGGTCTGCCGATAGACAGAGGTTGGGCATGGGTGGTATTAGCTGGTGAGTATGTTTTCATGGGTAAATAAATTACGTATAAAAAAGTAGTATCAATACAATTTGTTCGTTTCTTGCTATTTGTGAGAGTGTTTTATACTAGAAGAACACGCAAGTATTTTCTCGCCGAGGATAAATGCTTATTTATGTGACTGAAATGCTGCTTAATAAAACTACTATGAATTGTATATGCACTTTACTTATAGTGAAACCCATACTAAATGTACGTTGGGACTAGACACCAGATGGTTCCGAAATCGGCAAATACAGAATTTCCTCACAACGAGCATAGAATTGTCAACACGAGCTAGTAGGAGGTCGTTAATACATCCTTTTACATGATTCAAATAATATTTTGTCGCTGTCTCACTCGTTTAAAAATAGCGCATTATGGTTTCCCAGTTTATAATGTGTATATTAAGCATTGAAATGCACGTGCTTAGCACTGATGTAAATTCCGACGCTATTTTTAACTAACTGGGATTTACGTGGTAGGCAGACCCAGTATATTTTCGAATTGGAACAATACGCAAAAACTTCGAAGGATACATGTGTCGTAAGCGATGTGATACATCAGTTATTTAGGTTCAAACGCGATGTACACAGCGATAGCAATAGTATGTAGTTTTCAACATGTTTTTTCTTGGAGTTGTATCATCTGGTGTCTAGTCCCTTTAATTTCGTCTTTATATGTGAATTGATAGTATTTGCCTAGACCTCCAATATGCATCCTAATTGGTTATTTACTGATAATGCTTGCAATGTCTTATCTTAGTTTGCAGAATAGTAGGATTTTTTGTATATGAAAGTGTTCAGTTTGTTTTTCTAAAGATCTGTACCAAAGTTTATCTATCAATTTGAAATGTAATTGAAACATTGCATATATTAAATCTTTAGACTGTAATTTAAATCCAAAATGGGCAATACGGTTGTATGTTTATCCTCAGGCATTCATCCCGGCATTAGGCAATGCTTTTTAATGAATCATAGTCCCATTTAACACAAATAAATTTAGTGTTTGCACTCATATCTCCGACGCTTGTATTGTCACGTAGATTTTATATAAAATAATTTAGAAGGCACTTTACAGTAGCAATCGCCAAACAATTCAATTTACAGGCCAAACTGGCTATGTCATAGGCGTTGGGACCACGGGAAATACTTCGAGATAATGAACATTAGATTTAACCGAAATACAAAAAGTGTACAACCTAACCGAAAAAAAACGAGTTTGACTAAGCGAGTTTCTTCTGTAATTAGTAATGGGGTTTTTTGTCCACTAAACAGTGCGGGTTAAATACAAAAGGCAAATAACGTATCGCTAGACTACATTTATCATATACCCATCATAAATCCACACGCAATACATATCGCGAAATACGGTAGTCCGTATACCACTCCAGTGCAATACCGCCGTAACCCACTCTGCTGACGTAACATCGTAAACGTATCATTGTGCGATGTTAAAATGACGTCATAAAACAAAATAATGCGTCATTAAAATTAAAATTACATTTATTATGAAAACACATGTTTCTGAAGTGATATAACTACATGTAGTTTATAATAAAATTGTTATAAGTACTGCGTTTTGATCCGGAATACCGCATTCGACTCTCGTGGCTTGTGCCTTGTGAAATCCGAATCTGCAAAATTCCACTCAAGTCGAATACAATCTCCTGAATAAAAACGCAGTACTTAAAACCGCATTATATCTGTCTTCCCAGCATGTACATTCGAGATCACGGTGTACGGCGGCATGATGCGCTCCTTCGGCGTATTCTTCCTGCAGTACCAGATGCGCTTCCAGTCAAACGCCTCCCAGACAGCCATCACCAACCTCATCCAGAACCTGGTGCTCAGCGTTACTGGTACGTTTCTCCCTCATTATGTATGAGTTTACCCTTAGGAATTGTATTAGATATATCTTCATATTGTAACGCTGCGTACTTTGTTAAATTTAAAGCCAAATAAATGCCCATGTCTTCAGTATTTATTTGCTGCTAACTTGGGGTCACGTGTTTCCTCACCCTGATAGTAACACGTTCTTGTTCGTTTCCTGGGTAGAAACCAAACTGTTGTCTATTTTGTGAGGCAATGAAAACGTACCCCTGCCCTGGTGGCGATCCAACACGCTACCTCTTGGCAGAGAGGTGGTTACCTAAACCATAATACCACTTTTACTAACATGCTTTATTTCGAATGTCCATTTACGCCGAACTACAATACTTTGGGCCAATCCTTTTGATTTATTTTAATTTTATACGCCACTTGGTACTACAATAAAATAAGTTTTGCACACTGGGCCGATCATAATAAAACGTTTACCTACATTTTACAGACCGACTGACAAAAACTCTTCGTTTTGAACTCAGAAGTAAGCAAAAATGATTATGTATCATGCTGCTCATTTTACAATGTTAGCCATGAATAGTTGAGTATAGCCTTGAGTTAAATATCACAACAAAATGTGAAGAAACCCAGATCATATGCCCGTGAGATAAACAAAATCAATTTGACAAAAGCCTTGCACACACATTGAGTCCAACCTGAATCCTTTATTGTGGTGCCATTATTAAACCGTCTACATTCTCATTTCAGCCCTGTTCGTGATGACCATTGGTCTCCAGAGGTTTTCTAGCCGGGTGGCGGTGTGTGCCGGGGGCCTCCTTACTGTAATCGGCTACGTCATTTCCGCATATGCAACTGATATAGCTTTCCTCTACTTCGGCATGGGGGTTCTTGGAGGTAGGTTGTACATTAGAACATAATATAATGTGAGAGCTATATCCTTTAAAATGTATCATTATGGCTAATGTCACAGTGAATCGAATACAGTCGAACCGCGTTGGCTCGACTTCACAGGGACCGGCGAAAGTACCTCGAGCCTCGGAAAGTTCTTGCCTAGCAGGAATGCTTTTATAATACCTTCAGTATACCTTCAGTATATAGAAATCGGGCCTTTCCATTAAGTTCGAGCAATTTGAGCCAAGCGAGTGCGAGCCAATCTGGTATGTACAACACTTATAAAGCCCTTGGTCATCAAAACATAGGGGCAAAAAAGAGCATTCAAACAGCATTCCTTCAAACAATAATGTGTTTTATTTCTTTCAATGTGCTATCAATAATATCTTTGACGCCCGGAAACAAACTACAGTCAAAGATATACAGTTATTTGTTAGACAGGCGTATCAGACATTTGATTTCATCTTTAACATTTTAATAACGAGACGAATGTCAATGCAAGGCATCAAAGACGCGGCTGAATGTTTTTTAAGTATAAGTTTATGTTTATTGTTGTTGACATGAGGGCACGGAAGAGTTGAATATCTAAGGTAAAGCTGTTGTATAGTTGCTACATAGTAACCATGACATTTATATCAATAATGACTAATACTATTAAAAATTATAATCAAAGCGCTGAAAGCGTTGAAAGGCTGTAGGCGCGACAAGCGGCATTTTCCTCTTTTTTTGCTATTTTGTGCACATGCAATAAAACTCGAATCCAAGAAATCTTTTGCATGGCCCTAAACTGTAACCGATAAGTACCTGTCATAACCTAACAATCCGTTATGAAATTGATGTGTTTTTTTTAAATACAATTAGCTTGTTTCATAACAGTAACAGATACACCTATTTGTAATAGGTTATATTGACATTGCTTTCATCTCGCAAATGTATTGCTAGTGTAAAGTTAATGAAAGAAACCCGATATTGGCTGAGGATGTTTTGACTATTTGTAGTAGGTAAAAAAGGCTTTTTGTCAACACATTTCAAATTTCTGCAACCCTCGGTTCGTCACAAAGATGTATTTAAGATTCTTCGGCTTTCTTTCAAATTCACATTAACGGTGCAATCTTATGAACGTATTCAATAAAATGAGTCTAGAAATCTGCAGTATTGTAAACCGCATAACGACATAATGTTTACGTCCAATTGTGAAACCTAAGCGCATTAATTCTTTAAAAAATACCACGTCAAAAAGTAGATCTGACGTCACCTCAGTTCGATACATATTTGTAATAAATTGAACTTCAGCTAGTATTAAAAATGAACACAAAATTGAGGAAATAAAAACAAACAATGTATTGCCATTCGTGACGTTTATACATATTTTGGAGACTGGAAAAATCATTAATTGAAACGGCCCTCGTGCAATTTCAGGGGCAGGACTTGCGTTGATTCACCCTCCCATGTTGGCAATCATAGGCGCCTACTTCAACCGACACCGAGGTCTCGCCAACAGCATATTCACGGCCGGCGGCTCCCTCGGCGGCCTTATCTGGCCATCAGTGGTCGTCCGCCTCTTCGAAGAGTATGGATACTCAGGCGCAATGCTCATAGTCTCCGGAATGCTTATGAACATCTTAGTCGCCGGGGTGCTTATGCGCCCGCTGGAGCTTTTTCAGAAAGAGTGTCAGAGAAGGGCACCGGCAAATAACAGCGATGAACTAATTAGTGATGATTTGCATGGAAGAGATTTAAACAATGACAAGAGAAGTACACTGCTGGAATCTTTTGATGATACGCCAATCAGTATTGAGGAAACACATGGACTTATTGTGGATGCTACCGTTGACCTTGATCATGTTCATGGTAGTATGGATAATTTGAGTAAAAAGAAAGCACGTTCTATTATAGATATAACGGGTTCAATAACAGACATGCGGGGATCAAAAACGAATTTAAATGGATCAAGACATAACGTCAATGGCTCAACAAAAATTGAATTCATGCGAATGAAATCTTACGATCCCGAGATAGGCCGTTATGTAACCCCAGGATCACCCATGATTGAACGAATTCGGAGACCACGGACTATATCCGAAAGTGGGGGTTCACAATTAACTCATCGCTTGAGCGGAAGTAAAAGTCAATTGTCAAGAGTAATTGACGCCGTGAATAGATCCAAAGTTGCGATCTACACCAGTGACGCTGGCTTATGTGGTTCATTTCTGGACCTTAACATTGACATGGTAGAAAAGGCAAAATCGGAAGTTGATGTCCGTGGAGATAACGTAAGTGAGAAAAGTGATAAAGCCTGCTGTCTGCCGTGCAGAAGTTGCGTTAAGGACGTCATGTGTACCGTCTTTGACGTGTCCCTTTTAAAGAACCCACTATTTCTAGTATTTTTACTCATGGCTTTTTGTACTTTGTCTGGAGTCGGGCTAGTGCCGGTTTATGTCCCCACCCACGCCAAGGACGTTGGACTAACAAACCAGCAAATAGGCGTCCTGATTTCCATAACGGCGGCCACAGACCTGGTGGCCAAGATATTATTTGGGTTCATAGCGGATCGGAAGTGGATACAGCGACCGGTCATCCTGGCAAGCACTTCCATTCTGCTCGGCACTGCCTGCCATTTAGCGCGCTATATGACAAACTTCATCACCGTTCTCATTTTTACACTCATAGCTGGTAGGTTGCAATTTATATTTACACTTAAATATGTTAAAAAGAATGGCATTTTAATGATACGAAAATGTATACGTAAATGAAAGTTTGTACACAGTAACCTGACTTAAAATCATGTTATATTCATTTGTTCAACGAAATTCGAGCTTTCAAACATTACCCCACCCTACACTACAGGTCAGCCACGTATGCTTGTACTGCTTTTGTAAGAGAGGGACAATTGACATAGGGCGTGCGGGTTATTTAACAGCATTAATGACTACAGGACTATATAGACCACGTGACTAAAATAATGGCTATTTGACTAATATGCCGACTCTGTTACTTGGGTGCTATTTTAATAAAGGACAATTTGACGAGTTTGGTTTGTGGTCACCAAGCCGGACAAGTGGGATTTCTCCGAGAACACCTGTTTCCCCCCCCCCCCCCATCACAAGATCACACTCTCGCGTAAAATCGTGCCAACGAGTGATTTATATAATGTTGTAATAACTTGTTTCTCAGTTGTTGTAAAAAAGTTTAAACTAAACTAATTTGACAAGGGGTCTATGATCGGGCGAAGTAAATTTCTTTACTTAGGGTGACATGACCAGGCTCTGCTTGATAATCTACAGGGGTGTGTTGCGGCCAGTATATCTCAATGTATGCGATCCTCCTGATGGACGTAATCGGAGTTGACAAGTTTAAGCAGTCCTTGGGCTTCGGGACTCTCGTGCATGGAGTATCCGTGGCCATCTTCTTCCCCGTCGCTGGTAAGTGGGCACTACCCTACCAATAAGTGCTGCCAATTTTGCTAAATAAGATGTATTAGGTGTTCGATCAGTTTATTCATACACAATACCAGACATATTGCTCCCAGTTTGTACAAACAGAATTTGAGACTTTTTATTAACTTAATTTTTATTGAAAATACACTATATTCCCGTGCACCAACGGGAGAGATTTATCCAAATGGCGATGATCTTGCGGACAAAGGCATGTCATTTTTTTCGGATCCAAATTGGACACGACCACCAGACCCGGTGTACCCGGATACATACGACCACAAGGCCTGGTGTACCCGGATACATACGACCACCAGACCCGGTGTACCCGGATACAGACGACCACCAGACCCGGTGTACCCGGATACATACGACCACCAGACCCGGTGTACCCGGATACATACGACCACCAGACCCGGTGTACCCGGATACATACGGCCACCAGACCCGGTGTACCCGGATACATACGACCACCAGACCCGGTGTACCCGGATACATACGACCACCAGACTTGGTGTACCCGGATACATACGACCACCAGACCCGGTGTACCCGGATACATACGACCACCCGACCCGGTGTACCCGGATACATACGACCACCAGACCCGGTGTACCCGGATACATACGACCACCAGACCCGGTGTACCCGGATGCATACGACCACCAGACCCGGTGTACCCCGGATACATACGACCACCAGACCCGGTGTACCCCGGATACATACGACCACCAGACCCGGTGTAGCCGGATACATAGGACCACCAGACCTGGTGTACCCGGATACATACGACCACCAGACTTGGTGGTGTTCCGGGAACCAAACGTTGACAATGTATACAATTTTTCATCGCAATTTGTTAACGGGCTTTATTATTGTGGAAAATAGGACAATATCTGAAGCGCATTTGATCATGTATTTACCTAAGCCAGATTCAACACTATAAACTGTTAATTTTCCAGGTCTGCTGCGGGACTACACCGGGTCGTACGTTTCGTCCTTCCATCTGGTAGGCGGTCTGGCCTATATCGGGGCTTTCCTAGTGGTCCTCATCGAAAGGCTCAAGTCCCCACCATCAGACAAGGCATAGTGAAAGAAACTCATCAGTGTTCACGCTCTCATCCACAGTCATAAAATAGCCCAAACGGCATGAACATTTTAAGAACACTGTTTTCGGGTCAATATTTCCCATTACTTGCAGTCAGAGGGGCGGGGGGCGACAACAGTTCGTTGACAATGCATACAATGAAACTTGTTCCCGTGGTAGGGCGGGAACAGGGAACAATGTGTTAACAAAATAACTGAAGATGTCCTTAGTCACTTACTATATAATATAACAATATTTAGAATAAAAACAAGTTAAGTTTTAATTGTTTATTAACCTTGTTAACAATGCTGTCATCTTAAATATGCCAATGATTACCCATGGCTCTCTTGATTTTAAATATTTATATATACTTGTATAATTATGAATGCCATGAAGACATGCTGTGTTTCTCTCTACCTTTAATTTTGCCAAAATTGGGCACCATTTACAAACACCAAAATACTTCTAATTCACAAAAATACAAGCAAAACCACAATTATCAGAGTAAACATCGTCTTGTCAATGAAATTGTTGAACATTCCTCCCTATATGTGTAAACTACCGTAGCTCTTACAATAAGCAACGCTAAAACATTTAGTAAAATAATGCTTCTAGCACTCTTTTGTCAAATAATGATTGCCGGTTTGACAGTTTAGTATTTAGTGTTGCAATTACGCTCCAGCCAGGATTTAAAAAGGGCAGGATGCTAGGTTAGAATGGGCACTTTTGATGCATATTGAATGAGCACAATGAATATTGTGAAGGTGTTGTTATTACTTTCAATACGAGTAGTTTATTAGAAATATGTTAGCTTTTATCTAAGTGTCAAAATTAAGTATATTTATTATTTTTATACTTAATAATGAAAATTGACTCTGTCAAACAAAAGTACACAGCAATGTGTAGTAAAAGGCAGCAGAGTGCAGGAAAATGGCAGAAAGGTGCTGGAAAATGGCAGCAGGGTACCCCATCCTGCTATGTAGGCCTAGCTGGAGCACTGGAGTGTTGCTATTTCACAGTTCAAAGGGCCCTAGCCCCATTTATAACAGGTAAGAAAAACACTGGCATAATCCTATCACAACAATTTATATACTTCATTTCACACTGAACATACTACATGTATATCAACTTATTTCTGTTCCATTCTTTCCCAAACAACTAATACCAAAGGTTATAATAATTATATCACAACAGCCTGATATTCCTGAAAATTACTAGAATTACACATATGTCAATAAGTCTTCAGATGTTGTTGTTTGACATACAATACAAGTCACAACAATGTTACCTACACGTATACAGGTCAAATGTTTAAATAAAATTGAGGTAATAAGTTACATTACTGTTGCAATGAGCGTACAACATAACATCATCAGATCTTAATTTCAGTTTAATAATGTGTCAGTGTTTATAATTAAACTGAACATTTCACTTGCAAAATCAACTAAATAATGTTTGAACTAAGATATACAACTATCACTTTGGATTTTTTTCTTACATCACAGAAATATTAAATCAAAAAAGCGATTGTTCAATACAATTGTTGATAGGATGTCAACTTTGTATTGTCCAAAAGCAACTTCCGACCAATACCAGAAAAATACAAAGTATGGAATTCCCGAGAACCCGTTTTATATGCAAATATATGTAGCACTGCTTTTATAGAATGAAACTTAAAGGGACTAGACACCAGATGGTCCAAAAATCTGCAAATACAGTATTTCCTCACAACAAGCCTATAATTATCAATACGAGCTAGTATGAGGCCGATAATTTATAAATTTACATGACTAAAATTAGTTATTATGTGCTCACTACTTAGTTAAGCTGTGGCAACAACTTTTTATGTCATGGTCACGACTTACTATCCCATTCCCACAACTTAGTTATCTTGTGGCCAAGACTTAGAGAGAACAAAGTTAAGGGAACATGTCAGTAAGTCATGGCCATAAGATCAAACAAAATCAATATGTCACCTCTTTGCCAATGTAGGTATAGCAATTATTCATATAATAAAACATAGACATGTTCATGTACAGTATATGTGCCGACTGTTTATAGCCTATGGTTTAAGCCAGGTCTTAAAATGGGACAGGGTGCTGCCGAAAAGGGACAGACGCTAAGGAAAAAACGGCACATTGTATCGGGCAGTGAATTATTGTAACACTGTGAATTTTATAAAAAATGTTAGAAATTGTGCTTATTTGAAGTAATATTAGAATTCAACAAGCAAAAATGTAGTTTGTTTGAATTCATAACCATAATTCAAGTTTTAATCCAACAACATGATATGATATTATTTCCTTTTATTGTTGTTGACTTTGGCCCTCTCCTTGTGGTGGTCTGAAAATACAAAAAAAAATGTTTTTAAACTAACGCTATAAGAATAGAGTTGTTCAGCACTTTTCCAAATAATTGAGATCTATCCTTTAGTGAATTATCTTATATGACTGAATGGAATGCACTGACACTGGAATCAGCTGATTCTGAGACAATAAACAAGAGGGACCTGAAGGCCCCGTATTGCTCACCTGATCCAATTCAGGTTACCCAGTTTCAAACTTGACATAGACTCCATAAACACAAACATTCTGACATAGTTTCATGGTGATCAAAGAGAGAATGTAACCTCTACAGTGTTTACAAAGTTTTTCTATGATTTGACCTAGTGGCCTAGTTTTTGACCTCTGATTACCCAGTTTCAATCTCTACCTTCAGATTATCAAAAATAACATTCTGGTCAAGTTCCATGAACCTAATGACCTAGTTTTTGACCACACATGACCCGGATTCAAACTTGACTTAGAGATTATTAATATAAACATTCTGACCAACTTTCATGAAGATAGATAAATGTGACCTTTAGAGTGTTAACAAGCCTTTCCTTAAATTTTACCTGGTGACCTAGTTTTAAACCGCACATGACCCAGATTCAAACTTGGCCTTGAGCTAATCAATATAAACATTCTGACTAAGTTTCATGAACATACAGTCATAACTGTGACCTCTAGAGTGCTAACAAGCTTTTCCTATGATTTGACCTAATGACCTAGTTTTTGACCGCACATGAACCGGATTCATACTTGATTTAGAGATTATTTATATAAACATTCTGACTAACTTTCATGAAAATACAGTTATAAATGTGACCTCTGGAGTGCTAACAAGCTTTTCCTATGATTTGACCTGGTGACCTAGTTTTTGACCACACAAGGCCCAGATTCTAACTTGGCCTAGAGCTAATCAATATAAACATTCCGACTAAGTTTCATGAATGTACAGTTATAAATGTGACCTCTAGAGTGCTAACAAGCTTTTCCTATGATTTGACCTGGTGACCTAGTTTTTGACCGCACATGACCCAATATCGAACTCGTCCAAGATTTTATTGAGGGTAACATTCTGACCAAGTTTCATTAAGATTGTGCCCTAATTGTGACCTCTAGAGTGTTAACAGTCAAATTGTTGACAACGGAGACGGACGACGACGATTTGACTGTCACAAGGCGATCACAATAGCTCACCTTAAGCACTTCGTGCTAAGGTGAGCTATAAATGTCAAACCTGTCACATTCTGTGAGAGTGCAGCTATATGACACTTGGTCTCATGTTTTTTTAGAAAGTCTTGATTTGATCATTTTTTACAATTCAAAATGGAGACTGCGTGTGCAACAAAGAAATAACAAATCTCCATCTCAAAAACCTTTGTTTATCACTCTACAACATTTGAAACACTAACTAGGGCTGGTATTAAATATTGGTCTTAACTGGATCTAAGGACAATGTAGCTAATCTGATTAATTGCTATTAATAACTGACCAATAGAGTGAATGAGGTCAATGATATATGCACAAAATATTAACTAAAGTTGAATATTGAAAACATGCCTAGATCTTAAGCACAGCAGGTAACTTACGGGGATGGGTTCGTCTTCGGTTTCGGCGTGTTCTGTAGGACCGCCGCTATCTCTTTCTTTTCGTCGTAATTTTTCCACAAGTCATACAGGTGTAGAATTTGACGTGTGATCTCCAGAATTTTATCCATATCGACTGATAGCTCTGCAAACCACTGTTTCAAGTCTTTCTGTTGTATAACACAGGCTATATGAAGTGCCGCTGGGAAAAAATTATAGAGCTTTTATTAAGATAAAACAATGGTCGATTATTTGATCATTTACATTCAAAACTGAGTTCACCATAACTTAACAGCATTTTCATCGAAAATATTACAAGTTATTGAATAATGACTTCAACATTGAGGCCTTGCAATACCTTGATTTGGTTTCTTCAGAGAAGCTCAAAATGGTGATAATGGCAATTCATAAACATTGGATTTAAAATTGCCAGAACTTCCAAGTACACTGGATACTAGTTATACTATTACTGCATGAACATGTATCTAAGAACTACTTTTTCTAGAGAGATCTGGCTCCAATTTCTTGAAACATCTTTAGTAAGACTTACAACAAATAACAAGACCAAGCTAAGCTCATTATTTTTATTTTGGTATAATTTGTGTAATACATGTATTTATATTAAAAAAAGGGTCAGACTTTGAAAGGAAGTTAATCTTTTGATAATCACAATAAACTAAAATTTATTTAATAAATTCAGGAATAGGTAAGAAATTTGTCCTAGTGAAATATGCTACTTAAGTCTCATTTGGAGCTCCTCGGCCATTTTTATTGAAAACAACATCAGATGTATGCCGTTACATCAGTAGCAGAAGTTGGTACAAATTTGAATTATAACATTCATTAAATGTAGTGTTTTAACTTTTAGCTTGTTTTTGTCGATCTAAGTTTAAATTGATTGCCAGTATAGTGTTTAATTGCAAACATAATTAAGATTCCTTAGAGTTAAGTCATTAAGTTAAACTGCTAAATTAAATTAGTACGCGATCTACTAGCAGCAGACTTTAAGTGTACCGATTTTTGATATTGTAAACCGTCCATTTACATCCGAGGTTGTTTTCACTAAAAATGGCTGAGGAGCTCCTAATGACTTAAGCCTGTTACACTGTAAGAACATTCAAGAACTTGGGGCCAAGATGTTTAAAAGAATACTTACATAATGCTATAAGATATGGTGGATATAACAAGGATACATCTGTTCTTAACGAGTCGTTGACAATACGCCTGAAAATGGCATAAAGTGATATAGTCACAAAACTATTTTAATATATAATCTTATATGATCATTTTTCATATAATGAAAAAGGTGACTTATTTAATAGGCTTCAAAATTAAGCATCACCTATCTGACCATTATATTTTTCAGAGTTCCATTTTGATAGATTTTCACTACTGGATGTGACTTCAATATTCTTAAATAATAGATCTGTATAAACGTTAAACATGGCAATATTTTTTTTTCATTTCTTTAACTACTGTGTTCATTTACAAAATGGCTAAATTTCACTCAAATATGTAGCAAAATATTAAAACTATGACATTAAGATCATTTTAATTTAAAACCAAAATTTATTCAAGTTTAATTTGTTTTATGATGAACAGTTAATATTTCAAATTATATAGATATTTTAAACGTCATTTAGTTCCAAAATGTCAGCAAATTAGTTTTTTTGTTTAACCAAAGACAAGTAAAAAAGGAGTATGGATTGAAAAGTTTTGGCGAAACATGCATGGATCACTGTAATACATGATGTGCCGAGATATTTACATAAATTGAATTGGAAAATATTAGAGGTGGTATGCAAACTTTAACGTAAATTCTAAGTCGAAAAAGGGGCATAAATCTGTGAAAATGCTTGATGCAGGTACCTCCTCCTATGTACAGGTTGGGGGCATGATGGTGAACAAGTGTGCAAAGTTTCAAAGCCATATGTCAATGAACTTTGAAAATATTTGAGATGGTACAACAACTCTTACAAAAACTTTAACATAAGTGGTTACGCCAACGCCGACGCCGACGCTCGGGTGACTAGGATAGACTTTGAAAATATTTAAGGTGGTACACAAACTTTAAAGTATATTCTAGTCAAAAAAGGGGCATATTTTTGTCAAAATGCTTGAGAGAGTTACCTCCTCCTGTGTACAGGTTGGGGGCATGATGGTGAACAAGTGTGCAAAGTTTCAAAGCCATATGTCAATGGACTTTGAAAATATTTGAGGTGGTACGCAAACTTTAACATAAGTGGTTTCGCTGATGCCAACGCCGACGCTCGGGTGACTAGGATAGCTCTCCTTATTCTTCGAATAGTCGAGCTAACAATACAGCTGAATCTGACATTTGTACCCTGACTTGATCATAAAAAAATCAGATTAGCCCCCCATACAGGTATTTAGGCCAATCTGATTATTTCAAATGCTTAGTTTACATTGTTGTTTGTCAAACCAACAATCAACCCAGCCCTGAAGTTAACAGACATTTATTTCTAAATGCAATCCCCTTCAACAGGGAGTTTATTAAAATCATGGTGTCATTGAATCACAGGCAACTAGCATGTATCATAAACCTTCGAAGCATATTCCAATGGGAGAGTTGATCTTCTTTCTTTTATGACATCACTACCATTATTGCAAATCCTTAACATTACCCCTGCCCTTTCCTGAGACAAATCAATTGTAAGGGAAACACTTACCATGCAAGAGGCAATATACTGTCATCAGTGGAGCTGATATCAGTCACATACTGTACAAGTGGCCTGTAGGGGTGGTACACAACCAGGCAACAGTCCTGTAGGGGAGAAATAATGGTGTTGTATCAACATGTAGGTCATATACTGTACAAGTGGCCTGTAGGGGTGGTATTCAACCTGGCAACAGTCCTGTAGGGAGAGAATTGAAGGTTTAGTATCAACATGTAGGTCAAATACTGTACAAGTGGCCTGTAGGGCTGGTACACAACCAGGCAACAGTCCTGTAGGGAGAGAATTGAAGGCATAGTATCAACATGTAGGTCAAATACTGTATAAGTGGCCTGTAGGGGTGGTACACAACCAGGCAACAGTCCTGTATGGGGAAAAAGAAGGTAAAGTATCCACAGGTAAGTCAAATACTCAACAAGTGGCCGATATGGGTGGTACACAACCAGGTAACAGTCATGTATGGGGAAACAGAAGGTAAAGTATCAAAAGGTCAGTTAAATACTGTACAAGTGCCCGATATGGGTGGTACACAACCAGGCAACAGTCCTGTATGGGGAAAAAGAAGGTAAAGTATCCACAGGTAAGTCAAATACTCAACAAGTGGCCGATATGGGTGGTACACAACCAGGTAACAGTCATGTATGGGGAAACAGAAGGTAAAGTATCAATAGGTCAGTTAAATACTGTACAAGTGCCCGATATGGGTGGTACACAACCAGGCAACAGTCCTGTAATGGGAGAAATGATGGTGTAGTATTAATATGTAGGTCACATGCTGTACACTGGTGGGTATGGGTGGCACACAACCAAGCAACAGTCCTGTATAGGGAGAATTGATGGTGTAGTATCAACAGGTAGGTCACATACTGTTCAAGTGGCCTGAAGGGGTGGTTCACAACCAGACAACAGTTATATAGGGGATATTTGAAGGTATTGTATCAACATGTAGCTCACATACTGTACAAGAAGTCTGAAGGGTTGGAACACAACCAGGCAATAGTTCTGTATGAGCGAGAATTGAAGGTGTTGTATAAGTGTGTAGGTCAAGTACTGTACAAGTGGCCTGTAGAGGTGGTACACAACCAGGCAACAGTCCTGTAGTGGAGAAATGATGATGTTGTACAAACATGTCAGTCACATTCTGATCAACTGGCTTGTTAAGGTGGAATCATCCCCAAATATATTCTCTGCATTGAAACCAGACCCCAGGTTTAGTTGGTGGAGCTACATGTAGAACAAATTACATCTTAGGCAGACATCAAACTTAATGATAGGAATTCCTCTACATTAAGCCTGAGTAATATAACATGTATGTTCATCATTGTATTTAATTACAACTCACAAGCCTAATAATATAAACATATAACAAAAACCCAATTTTAAAACCCTTGTTTTGATTTTGGCCTGTTTTTATTTTTCTCAAAGCTTAGGTAAAAGACAGGCATCTTTTACAACAAGACCCCTTCCACCAGTTAAACATGAAGCATACCATCATTTCTAGCAGGTAGAATTCACACTCCAGCACATTGTTGATTCTGTAGGGATACTCCTGAGGGTATGCATGGGAAAACTTGTTCTTCACTGAAATAATAAAAATTATCATGAACTCATTTGCTATCATTTTCTAACAGGAAGTTAACATGACGGCAGGTAGACAATGAGCTACCTAAGCACTCCTACCCACTGGGTACAGAATGTACAAATTCAGCTCACTATATGCTTATCAAATATTGCTCTCCCTACGCCAGTTTCTGACCACTGTGCTCAAGAGTGTAAGGGCTTTTCCCCATTTTCTAGTAGAGGCCAAAATTCAATAAATTTCCAAAATAGAAATTAAAGTGAAGCATGTATTTAAAAATAAAAATAAAAATCATGGAATTATTGTTTGTGCTTATGTAGTTTTTGTGGTTGTTTCTAAATGTATTCCAGTATTTTTTGATACATGAGCCTGAATAATTCAAAGTTTTTTTTCTTCCCAATTTGAAGTGTTTCCATTTAATAAAATTTTGACAACTTTATTTTATTTTTTGTCCTGAAAATGTTTGCATAAATGTCTGGAAACCAGTGATATCAGAAGGCTGACAAAAGATAAGATTTCAGTTTTTCATATTTTTGGTCAATAATTTATCTTTTCTATTTTTCATATTTATGGTCAATAATTTATCTTTTCTGGCTAAAAGCGTTACTTACGCATAAAGAAAATTAAATTTTTCGGCTGTTTTTCACACAAATGAGATCCATTATATTGTGGGTTATCTAATACGACTGACTTGAAGGCATTGATGCCAAAATCAGCTTGTTCTGAGACATAAATTCAAAAAATGTCAAAACTGTCAATCTTTGAAATAGTGCAGCTATAACCCACCAAATTTCGTAACCTTGGGACATAAACTTTTGAATGGCAAAGTCATAATTGATCAAACATTGCAAGCCATTCAAAATATAAGTTTCGTGAGTGTCGGTGCCGTACCATTTGAAGCTCAATACAACGCAAATATTGGAGATATGATAGCACTTGATGCGACATAATGGGATAAACACAATTCCGATGTATACATTAATATGCAAACTATTTATATTTAGTAAAATTGTAGTGCAAGTTTTGATGGTTTGTAATCATTTTGATAACTGTACGTCTGCAATTTCAACTTCATTTTTACATTAATTGACTCACCCACTGTCTGACATGTAGTAATTAGTCTGCTGTTGGATATCACTCCAAACTCCTGCAAACAGAGAGTTACAAAATGTACATCAAAATAAAAAAGAAGCGGCATCTTGTACAGGTAGAACCACAAAAGCTTCTTCAGTACAGACAATTTTTAATTTATCATGTATTTGCCATTGATATAGAGGATAACTGTATATTTTAGTGTAAAATTATAACATATTTCACCTTGTGAGTACAAAAATTTACATTTCACGAGTGGCACAGTTAAAGTCATTGAAATAAGACCCTTTAATGAACAAGCCCAAATTCTTATACTATTGCTTTGCATTACATTTTTGAACAAGCCCTGCTATATAAAATTCAGAATTTGAGCAAGCCCTGAAGACATTTTAAGGCAGGGCTTGAGGGCTTATGTAAATTTTGATTACTGCAGTTATGAGTTAAAAAATATTCACTTTTGATGCTCACCAATGTGAAATATATTGCGATCTTAAACTGAAACAAACATTTTTATGCATAAAAGGACATTTAATTGTAGTTTATCAGAAAAGTGTGCCATATTGAATGCAAAAGTAACATCATTTCGAAAATTATGTCATTGACAGTACTATAGTTTTATTTGTACGTGAAAAAGGGCTAAAATTTCTGAACAGTGAAAAATATCAAATTGATGTTTTCTCTGTTTAAAACAGTAGAATATTGACTTTATTTCACTGATAAATCTCAAGAATCCACCTGGAAGCATATTATCATAAAACATATTAAGCTTCAGTAGAATTATATAATCTGTTTAAATGTACCTGTATCATTTTAAATACATGTAGTATAATGCTTATTATCGTGTTTCATCTTAATCTCAATTTAATGATATTCGGTAAAACATATAAACATGACCTTTTCTATAACTGTTAATATAATTTGTATGTGGCAAAAGGCAAGATACCGATTTGCCAATAATACTTGAAACTTAAAACTACATGTATAATGATTATCACTGCTAGACATTATTCTCAATTGAATATTGACCTCTTCAAGTCAAGTAAGAAAGTAAAGTCTTTATTTTAAGTGGATGGTATATATAACAAATTAAACATTTTTTTTATACAAACTGCACATGATGGAAATAAATAAGTGAGGGAAGGACAAAGAAAGTGAGTTAATTTAAGTCACTGGGTTCATATATTTGATGTACGTCAATTTTCAATGTGTCCACAAAAGTGTTGACTGTTGAATTGATGATTGCTGTTTCCAAGCCTCCTAATGACAAATTGTTAATACCGTTCATTTACCTCAACTTTTGAAGCAAGAAAGATACAGGTTGGAGCCATCAGCCATGGATCAATACACTTCAATGAATTTCTGAAAAAATAATATTGTATATTAAAAAACAAACATTTTTTTTTCTTTAAGATTAAATTGTCTCCTGGTAATAGTAGGTGATCAGGGATGAGGCAGAAAATGGGAGCCGGACAAACAATACACCCTGGACAAAACACCTCCTGTTAATTTTTGCAGGTGATTTCTCTGCCTTGTAAGATGCGTAGGCGGTGTTTTGTCAGCCTTGTAAAAAAAATTGGGGGGCTCTTGTCCACCTATGCAAAAATAAATAGGACGTGTTTTGTCGGAGGACAGGGGGACCTATATTCTTGACGCAATTTTCAAGCTGGGCATCCTATTTGAACAACATTATACTTCTAAAAACAAGTACATCATTATCAAAGACCCAAAGTGTTCAACATGATAGTCACAGGATTAAAAATCCTGGGTAAGTTTTTTGCAGGGTTTACAATATTCTGTTGAAATGTTATGAGTATCCACCAGTACAGATAGTGTGTGTTTTCAAAAAAAGGAGTAAAATAACTCAATTTCATCAAATTTCAGAAGTATCGTTGCCAACATATAACCTGCGATCCCTTTCACCCTCAAAAAAACTTAAATCCTTGCCATACTTGTACCTGGCATAGAAGCGTTTGAAGTACACTGTGCCTGTAGCGATCACCTGTTGGCGAACTTTCAACTGCTCTCCTAAAGCCTGTATGACTGAAATAATGCAAAAAATGAGTTTAGTACACAACATTTATAAACATTCTTAATGGTATTAATTTAGTATCAATGATAGCCAAGACAGGCATTATAAATGCTGAATAAACGGCACTATATATAGATAAGAAAAGTATGACATCAATAGATTTAGAAAATCATTACATGTAGTTTTGTACTGGGTTCTCACATATATTGATGATTTAATTTAGAATATTAAGGGTTGTATACACTGTACATAATATTATACAAAGAAGTCTGGACAGAAATGTTACTTATATTATAAAGTGAACAATTTTAAATAAAAGTTTTCAACAGTGTTTGCTAAAGAAATTAGCATCATCCTCATATACATACAATTAGCAAAGAAGATCATGCATTTTTCATATTCTTCTTCACTCATTATCTTCAGGTCAGCTTGTCTCTCTCGAGCCAAATCTTGTCGATCCAATAACCATTGTTGACTGAAAAAGAGGGGTAGACACAGATCATATTAAGGTTGAACGTTCAATCAAGCACACCACTGGGGCTACATTCATAAAACTTCTTAATGAAAATTTACAAGTAAGCATTTTTTTTTTAATTTTAACAACCAATGCTTTAAATACCCTCATTTTTTCATCAATTTTATTCAGAAGAAAAAGAAAAGAAATCAAAATTATTTCCTTTTAATAAATTATTATAAATATATAAAGTATTTACAACAGTTTACTCAGTTGAGTAAATACATGTACAAGAGACTTGGGCCAGCTGCCTAAATTATAGTGAACAGCTTTGAGTCTGTAGGGCTCTGCAAGTCAGTTGTCAATTAGCATAAGCCCACTTGTAGAAAATATTTGATGGCAACTGCAAGCACTTGTTAGTCACAAAGGCTTAATTTAGATGACTTTTACATGCTAATGTTCTAGCAGTTGTGGATTTCAGCTCAGCAT
This sequence comes from Mya arenaria, assembly GCF_026914265.1. Classification (NCBI taxonomy): domain Eukaryota; kingdom Metazoa; phylum Mollusca; class Bivalvia; order Myida; family Myidae; genus Mya; species Mya arenaria. The sequence goes on from NC_069136.1 coordinate 14,472,326, forward strand.
CCAGCACTCAGCTAGGATGGACTTGATTTCAAGTGATTCATGGATTTTAAGTTATTTTCTTACTAGTTAAAATCCACAAGGTCCAAGCTCAAGGATGGACCCATGGCGCAACAATTAAAACTGTTAATCCAACCGTTAGCCTAAACACAAAAGTGAAAATTCACTTTTATCTCCTTGAAACTTTGTTATTTCAATTAAAGAAACAATTTCTCAAAGTTGAAGCCTGAATCTAATATTTGTCCGAAAAGAAACAATCCGGACAAATGGTTATAAATGCTAATATTTAGTAATAATCACATATTCTGTGGAGTTTCTTAAAAGTACTTAACGCTTCATATAAACAGAAAATCAAGCATATGTATAAGACGTTATGCGTTTTATAACACTGGGACCTACTAGTGCGAGCTCTGCCAGAAATTCCCTGCCATTTCTTTATTTTTTTATTTTTTTCCCAACTGGGATAAGTTTTCAGAGGCGTTTTTGCGGTTAACACCGGAATAGGCGGTGTTAATGTAAATAAGTTTGAGGATAAATAAGGTTAATGCTAAACGACATCCAGTATCTGGAGGAGGCGGAGTCAAGGGCAGTTGTTTGTGTGACGTACTGCAAACGTCACAAAATCAAAATGGCTACCAAATCGACAGATGAGACTAATGAGAATAATGTTTTTATGGCGTATGGACTATGGTCTGCCGATTAAATATGCCAACGAACTAAATTTCGATTAGAAATAATCGAAAACGTCTTCCTTTGTCAATGTCAAAGATAGTAGATTTGAATAACCAGGTATTTAATTACATTGTAATATAAATTCGAGGTATTATGTAAACAGTATTTATAAAGCTTGTCGTCGAGCGCTTTATTTAATACTTATTATTAATATTAATTATCATCTAAATTCATCGTTTTGACAATTCATGGCAAACTAATATTAACTTACTATGTCTGTATTAGTGTATAGCAATATTGTAGGAGTTCACTATATGTTGAGCTCAGGTCTAGATCGTCCTTTTATGCGTTCGCTACAACAACAAATGGTCAAAATAAACCAAAGCCAGCAAGCCCTGCACTTGTTTATTAACATAAGCCATCAAGCCCTGCACTTGTAAAATAACTTCCAGGCTTGCACAAATTCTTGATTCTATAAAGCCTTGTAAATGTATGTCCCTGTTATGTGTCTGGTAGCCGGAGGTCACAATGTATTCATCTCTGACCTAGTATGTCCCTATAATATGTCACCTAGGGCGACAACCAGTATCCGGAGGTCACTATGTATCTGGCTCTGACCTAGTATGTCCCTATAATGTGTCTACTAGGGCGACAACCAGTATCCGGAGGTCACTATGTATCCAGCTTTGAACTAGTTTGTCCCTATTATGTATCTACTAGGGCGACAACCAGTATTCGGAGATCACTATGTATCCAGCTTTGACCTAGTTTGTCCCTATTATGTGTCTACTAGGGCGACAACCAGCATCCGGAGGTCACTAAGTATTCATCTCTGACCTAGTATGTCCCTATAGTATGTCACCTAGGGTGACAACCAGTATCCGGAGGTCACTATGTATCTGGCTCTGACCTAGTATGTCCCTATGATGTGTCTACTAGGGCGACAACCAGTATCCGGAGGTCACTATGTATTCATCTCTGACCTAGTATGTCCCTATAATATGTCACCTAGGGCGACAACCAGTATCCGGAGGTCACTATGTATCCAGCTTTGACCTAGTATGTCCCTATTATGTGTCTACTAGGGCGACAACCAGTATCCGGAGGTCACTAAGTATTCATCTCTGACCTAGAATGTCCCTATAGTATGTCACCTAGGGTGACAACCAGTATCTGGAGGTCACTATGTATCTGGCTCTGACCTAGTATGTCCCTATGATGTGTCTACTAGGGCGACAACCAGTATCCGGAGGTCACTAAGTATTCATCTCTGACCTAGTTTGTCCCTATAATATGTCACATAGGGCGACAACCAGTATCCGGAGGTCACTATGTATCCAGCTTTGACCTTAGTATGTCCCTATTATGTGTCTACTAGGGCGACCACCAGTATCCGGAGGTCACTATGTATCCAGCTTTGACCTAGTTTGTCTCTATTATGTGTCTACTAGGGCGACAACCAGTATCCGGAGGTCACTATGTATTCATCTCTGACCTAGTATGTCCCTATAGTATGTCACCTAGAGCAACAACCAGTATCCGGAGGTCACTATGTATCTGGCTCTGACCTAGTATGTCCCTATGATGTGTCTACTAGGGCGACAACCAGTATCCGGAGGTCACTATGTATTCATCTCTTAACTAGTATGTCCCTATATTGTGTCTACTAGGGCGACAACCAGTATCCGGAGGTCACTATGTATTCATCTCTGAGCTAGTGTGTCTCTGTAATATGTCTACTAGGGCGACAACCAGTATCCGGAGGTCACTATGTATTCATCTCTGACCTAGTATGTCCCTATTATGTGTCTACTAGGGCGACAACCAGTATCCGGAGGTCACTATGTATTCATCTCTGACCTAGTATGTCCCTATAATATGTCACCTAGGGCGACAACCAGTATCCGGAGGTCACTATGTATCTGGCTCTGACCTAGTTTGTCCCTAATAATGTGTCTACTAGGGCGACAACCAGTATCCGGAGGTCACTATGTATTCATCTCTGACCTAGTATGTCCCTATTATGTGTCTACTAGGGCAACAACCAGTATCCGGAGGTCACTAAGTATTCATCTCTGACCTAGTATGTCCCTATAATATGTCACCTAGGGCGACAACCAGTATCCGGAGGTCACTATGTATCTGGCTCTGACCTAGTTTGTCCCTAATAATGTGTCTACTAGGGCGACAACCAGTATCCGGAGGTCACTATGTATCCAGCTTTGAACTAGTTTGTCCCTATTATGTGTCTACTAGGGCGACAACCAGTATCTTGAGGTCACTATGTATTCATCTCTGACCTAGTATGTCCCTATAATATGTCACCTAGGGCGACAACCAGTATCCGGAGGTCACTATGTATCTGGCTCTGACCTAGTATGTCCCTATAATGTGTCTACTAGGGCGACAACCAGTATCCGGAGGTCACTATGTATCTGGCTCTGACCTAGTATGTCCCTATTATGTGTCTACTAGGGCGACAACCAGTATCCGGAGGTCACTAAGTATTCATCTCTGACCTAGTATGTCCCTATAATATGTCACCTAGGGCGACAACCAGTATCCGGAGGTCACTTTGTATCTGGCTCTGACCTAGTTTGTCCCTAATAATGTGTCTACTAGGGCGACAACCAGTATCCGGAGGTCACTATGTATCCAGCTTTGAACTAGTTTGTCCCTATTATGTGTCTACTAGGGCGACAACCAGTATCCGGAGGTCACTATGTATTCATCTCTGACCTAGTATGTCCCTATAATATGTCACCTAGGGCGACAACCAGTATCCGGAGGTCACTTTGTATCTGGCTCTGACCTAGTTTGTCCCTAATAATGTGTCTACTAGGGCGACAACCAGTATCCTGAGGTCACTAAGTATTCATCTCTGACCTAGTATGTCCCTATAGTATGTCACCTAGGGCGACAACCAGTATCCGGAGGTCACTATGTATCTGGCTCTGACCTAGTATGTCCCTATGATGTGTCTACTAGGGCGACAACCAGTATCCGGAGGTCACTATGTATTCATCTCTTAACTAGTATGTCCCTATATTGTGTCTACTAGGGCGACAACCAGTATCCGGAGGTCACTATGTATCATCTCTGAGCTAGTGTGTCTCTGTAATATGTCTACTAGGGCGACAACCAGTATCCGGAGGTCACTATGTATTCATCTCTGACCTAGTATTTCCCTATTATGTGTCTACTAGGGCGACAACCAGTATCCGGAGGTCACTATGTATTCATCTCTGACCTAGTATGTCCCTATAATATGTCACCTAGGGCGACAACCAGTATCCGGTGGTCACTATGTATCCAGCTTTGACCTAGTTTGTCCCTATTATGTGTCTACTAGTGCGACAACCAGCATCCGGAGGTCACTAAGTATTCATCTCTGACCTAGTATGTCCCTATAGAATGTCACCTAGGGTGACAACCAGTATCCGGAGGTCACTATGTATCTGGCTCTGACCTAGTATGTCCCTATGATGTGTCTACTAGGGCGACAACCAGTATCCGGAGGTCACTATGTATTCATCTCTGACCTAGTATGTCCCTATAATATGTCACCTAGGGCGACAACCAGTATCCGGAGGTCACTATGTATCCAGCTTTGACCTAGTTTGTCCCTATTATGTGTCTACTAGGGCGACAACCAGTATCCGGAGGTCACTAAGTATTCATCTCTGACCTAGTATGTCCCTATAGTATGTCACCTAGGGTGACAACCAGTATCTGGAGGTCACTATGTATCTGGCTCTGACCTAGTATGTCCCTATGATGTGTCTACTAGGGCGACAACCAGTATCCGGAGGTCACTAAGTATTCATCTCTGACCTAGTTTGTCCCTATAATATGTCACATAGGGCGACAACCAGTATCCGGAGGTCACTATGTATCCAGCTTTGACCTAGTATGTCCCTATTATATGTCTACTAGGGCGACCACCAGTATCCGGAGGTCACTATGTATCCAGCTTTGACCTAGTTTATCCCTATTATGTGTCTACTTGGGCGACAACCAGTATCCGGAGGTCACTAAGTATTCATCTCTGACCTAGTATGTCCCTATAGTATGTCACCTAGAGCGACAACCAGTATCCGGAGGTCACTTTGTATCTGGCTCTGACCTAGTATGTCCCTATGATGTGTCTACGAGGGCGACAACCAGTATCCGGAGGTCACTATGTATTCATCTCTTAACTAGTATGTCCCTATATTGTGTCAACTAGGGCGACAACCAGTATCCGGAGGTCACTATGTATTCATCTCTGAGCTAGTGTGTCTCTGTAATATGTCTACTAGGGCGACAACCAGTATCCGGAGGTCACTATGTATTCATCTCTGACCTAGTATGTCCCTATTATGTGTCTACTAGGGCGACAACCAGTATCCGGAGGTCACTATGTATTCATCTCTGACCTAGTATGTCCCTATAATATGTCACCTAGGGCGACAACCAGTATCCGGAGGTCACTATGTATCTGGCTCTGACCTAGTTTGTCCCTAATAATGTGTCTACTAGGGCGACAACCAGTATCCGGAGGTCACTATGTATTCATCTCTGACCTAGTATGTCCCTATTATGTGTCTACTAGGGCAACAACCAGTATCCGGAGGTCACTAAGTATTCATCTCTGACCTAGTATGTCCCTATAATATGTCACCTAGGGCGACAACCAGTATCCGGAGGTCACTATGTATCTGGCTCTGACCTAGTTTGTCCCTAATAATGTGTCTACTAGGGCGACAACCAGTATCCGGAGGTCACTATGTATCCAGCTTTGAACTAGTTTGTCCCTATTATGTGTCTACTAGGGCGACAACCAGTATCTTGAGGTCACTATGTATTCATCTCTGACCTAGTATGTCCCTATAATATGTCACCTAGGGCGACAACCAGTATCCGGAGGTCACTATGTATCTGGCTCTGACCTAGTATGTCCCTATAATGTGTCTACTAGGGCGACAACCAGTATCCGGAGGTCACTATGTATCTGGCTCTGACCTAGTATGTCCCTATTATGTGTCTACTAGGGCGACAACCAGTATCCGGAGGTCACTAAGTATTCATCTCTGACCTAGTATGTCCCTATAATATGTCACCTAGGGCGACAACCAGTATCCGGAGGTCACTTTGTATCTGGCTCTGACCTAGTTTGTCCCTAATAATGTGTCTACTAGGGCGACAACCAGTATCCGGAGGTCACTATGTATCCAGCTTTGAACTAGTTTGTCCCTATTATGTGTCTACTAGGGCGACAACCAGTATCCGGAGGTCACTATGTATTCATCTCTGACCTAGTATGTCCCTATAATATGTCACCTAGGGCGACAACCAGTATCCGGAGGTCACTTTGTATCTGGCTCTGACCTAGTTTGTCCCTAATAATGTGTCTACTAGGGCGACAACCAGTATCCGGAGGTCACTATGTATTCATCTCTGACCTAGTATGTCCCTATAGTATGTCACCTAGGGCGACAACCAGTATCCGGAGGTCACTATGTATCTGGCTCTGACCTAGTATGTCCCTATGATGTGTCTACTAGGGCGACAACCAGTATCCGGAGGTCACTATGTATTCATCTCTTAACTAGTATGTCCCTATATTGTGTCTACTAGGGCGACAACCAGTATCCGGAGGTCACTATGTATCATCTCTGAGCTAGTGTGTCTCTGTAATATGTCTACTAGGGCGACAACCAGTATCCGGAGGTCACTATGTATTCATCTCTGACCTAGTATTTCCCTATTATGTGTCTACTAGGGCGACAACCAGTATCCGGAGGTCACTATGTATTCATCTCTGACCTAGTATGTCCCTATAATATGTCACCTAGGGCGACAACCAGTATCCGGTGGTCACTATGTATCTGGCTCTGACCTAGTTTGTCCCTAATAATGTGTCTACTAGGGCGACAACCAGTATCCAGAGGTCACTATGTATTCATCTCTGACCTAGTATGTCCCTATTATGTGTCTACTAGGGCAACAACCAGTATCCGGAGGTCACTAAGTATTCATCTCTGACCTAGTATGTCCCTATAATATGTCACCTAGGGCGACAACCAGTATCCGGAGGTCACTATGTATCTGGCTCTGACCTAGTTTGTCCCTAATAATGTGTCTACTAGGGCGACAACCAGTATCCGGAGGTCACTATGTATCCAGCTTTGAACTAGTTTGTCCCTATTATGTGTCTACTAGGGCGACAACCAGTATCCAGAGGTCACTATGTATTCATCTCTGACCTAGTATGTCCCTATAATATGTCACCTAGGGCGACAACCAGTATCCGGAGGTCACTATGTATCTGGCTCTGACCTAGTATGTCCCTATTATGTGTCTACTAGGGCGACTACCAGTATCCGGAGGTCACTAAGTATTCATCTCTGACCTAGTATGTCCCTATAATATGTCACCTAGGGCGACAACCAGTATCCGGAGGTCACTATGTATCCAGCTTTGAACTAGTTTGTCCCTATTATGTGTCTACTAGGGCGACAACCAGTATCCGGAGGTCACTATGTATTCATCTCTGACCTAGTTTGTCCCTAATAATATGTCACCTAGGGCGACAACCAGTATCCGGAGGTCACTATGTATCTGGCTCTGACCTAGTATGTCCCTATAATGTGTCTACTAGGGCGACAACCAGTATCCGGAGGTCACTATGTATCCAGCTTTGAACTAGTTTGTCCCTATTATGTGTCTAGTAGGGCGACAACCAGTATTCGGAGGTCACTATGTATCCAGCTTTGACCTAGTTTGTCCCTATTCTGTGTCTACTAGGGCGACAACCAGTATCCGGAGGTCACTAAGTATTCATCTCTGACCTAGTATGTCCCTATAGTATGTCACCTAGGGTGACAACCAGTATCCGGAGGTCACTATGTATCTGGCTCTGACCTAGTATGTCCCTATAATATGTCACCTAGGGCGACAACCAGTATCCGGAGGTCACTATGTATCCAACTCTGACCTAGTATGTCCCTATTATGTGTCTACTAGGGCGACCACCAGTATCCGGAGGTCACTATATATCCAGATTTGACCTAGTTTGTCCCTATTATGTGTCTACTTGGGCGACAACCAGTATCCGGAGGTCACTAAGTATTCATCTCTGACCTAGTATGTCCCTATAGTATGTCACCTAGGGCGACAACCAGTATCCGGAGGTCACTATGTATCTGGCTCTGACCTAGTATGTCCCTATTATGTGTCTACTAGAGCGACAACCAGTATCCGGAGGTCACTATGTATTCATCTCTTAACTAGTATGTCCCTATAATGTGTCTTCTAGGGCGACAACCAGTATCCGGAGGTCACTATGTATCAATCTCTGAGCTAGTGTGTCTCTGTAATATGTCTACTAGGGTGACAACCAGTATCCGGAGGTCACTATGTATTCATCTCTGACCTAGTATGTCCCTATGATATGTCTACTAGGGCGACAACCAGTATCCGGAGGTCACTATGTATTCATCTCTGACCTAGTGTGTGTCTACCAGGGTGACAACCAGTATCCGGAGGTCACTATGTATCTGGCTCTGACCTAGTATATCCCTATAATATGTCACCTAGGGCGACAACCAGTATCCGGAGGTCACTATGTATCCAACTCTGACCTAGTATGTCCCTATTATGTGTCTACTAGGGCGACCACCAGTATCCGGAGGTCACTATATATCCAGATTTGACCTAGTTTGTCCCTATTATGTGTCTACTTGGGCGACAACCAGTATCCGGAGGTCACTAAGTATTCATCTCTGACCTAGTATGTACCTATAGTATGTCACCTAGGGCGACAACCAGTATCCGGAGGTCACTATGTATCCAGCTCTGACCTAGTATGTCCCTATTATGTGTCTACTAGGGCGACAACCAGTATCCGGAGGTCACTATGTATTCATCTCTGACCTAGTATGTCCCTATAATGTGTCTACTAGGGCGACAACCAGTATCCGGAGGTCACTATGTATTCATCTCTTAACTAGTATGTCCCTATAATATGTCTACTAGGTCGACAACTAGTATCCAGAGGTCACTATGTATCCAGCTGTGACCTAGTATGTGTCTACTAGGGCGATAACCAGTATCCGGAGGTCACTAAGTATTCATCTCTGACCTATTATGTCCCTATAATATGTCTACTAGGGCGACAACCAGTATCCGGAGGTCACTATGTATTCATCTCTGACCTAGTATGTCCCTATAATATGTCTACTAGGGCGACAACCAGTATCCGGAGGTCACTATGTGTTCATCTCTGACCTAGTATATGTCTACCAGGGTGACAACCAGTATCCGGAGGTCACTATGTATTCATCTCTGACATAGTATGTCCCTATAATATGTCTACTAGGGCGACAACCAGTATCCGGAGGTCACTATGTATTCATCTCTGACCTAGTATATGTCTACCAGGGTGACAACCAGTATCCAGAGGTCACTATGTATTCATCTCTGACCTAGTATGTCCCTATAATATGTCTACTAGGGCGACAACCAGTATCCGGAGGTCACTAAGTATTCATCTCTGACCTAGTATGTCCCTATAGTATGTCACCTAGGGCGACAACCAGTATCCGGAGGTCACTATGTATCTGGCTCTGACCTAGTATGTCCCTATGATGTGTCTACTAGGGCGACAACCAGTATCCGGAGGTCACTATGTATTCATCTCTTAACTAGTATGTCCCTATATTGTGTCTACTAGGGCGACAACCAGTATCCGGAGGTCACTATGTATTCATCTCTGAGCTAGTGTGTCTCTGTAATATGTCTACTAGGGCGACAACCAGTATCCGGAGGTCACTATGTATTCATCTCTGACCTAGTATGTCCCTATTATGTGTCTACTAGGGCGACAACCAGTATCCGGAGGTCACTATGTATTCATCTCTGACCTAGTATGTCCCTATAATATGTCACCTAGGGCGACAACCAGTATCCGGAGGTCACTATGTATCTGGCTCTGACCTAGTTTGTCCCTAATAATGTGTCTACTAGGGCGACAACCAGTATCCGGAGGTCACTATGTATTCATCTCTGACCTAGTATGTCCCTATTATGTGTCTACTAGGGCAACAACCAGTATCCGGAGGTCACTAAGTATTCATCTCTGACCTAGTATGTCCCTATAATATGTCACCTATGGCGACAACCAGTATCCGGAGGTCACTATGTATCTGGCTCTGACCTAGTTTGTCCCTAATAATGTGTCTACTAGGGCGACAACCAGTATCCGGAGGTCACTATGTATCCAGCTTTGAAGTAGTTTGTCCCTCGTATGTGTCTACTAGGGCGACAACCAGTATCTTGAGGTCACTATGTATTCATCTCTGACCTAGTATGTCCCTATAATATATCACCTAGGGCGACAACCAGTATCCGGAGGTCACTATGTATTCATCTCTGAGCTAGTGTGTCTCTGTAATATGTCTACTAGGGCGACAACCAGTATCCGGAGGTCACTATGTATTCATCTCTGACCTAGTATGTCCCTATTATGTGTCTACTAGGGCGACAACCAGTATCTGGAGGTCACTATGTATTCATCTCTGACCTAGTATGTCCCTATAATATGTCACCTAGGGCGACAACCAGTATCCGGAGGTCACTATGTATCTGGCTCTGACCTAGTTTGTCCCTAATAATGTGTCTACTAGGACGACAACCAGTATCCGGAGGTCACTATGTATTCATCTCTGACCTAGTATGTCCCTATTATGTGTCTACTAGGGCAACAACCAGTATCCTGAGGTCACTAAGTATTCATCTCTGACCTAGTATGTCCCTATAATATGTCACCTAGGGCGACAACCAGTATCTGGAGGTCACTATGTATCTGGCTCTGACCTAGTTTGTCCCTAATAATGTGTCTACTAGGGCGACAACCAGTATCCGGAGGTCACTATGTATCCAGCTTTGAACTAGTTTGTCCCTATTATGTGTCTACTAGGGCGACAACCAGTATCCGGAGGTCACTATGTATTCATCTCTGACCTAGTATGTCCCTATAATATGTCACCTAGGGCGACAACCAGTATCCGGAGGTCACTATGTATCTGGCTCTGACCTAGTATGTCCCTATTATGTGTCTACTAGGGCGACAACCAGTATCCGGAGGTCACTAAGTATTCATCTCTGACCTAGTATGTCCCTATAATATTTCACCTAGGGCGTCAACCAGTATCCGGAGGTCACTTTGTATCTGGCTCTGACCTAGTTTGTCCCTAATAATGTGTCTACTAGGGCGACAACCAGTATCCGGAGGTCACTATGTATCCAGCTTTGAACTAGTTTGTCCCTATTATGTGTCTACTAGGGCGACAACCAGTATCCGGAGGTCACTATGTATCTGGCTCTGACCTAGTATGTCCCTATAATGTGTCTACTAGGGCGACAACCAGTATCCGGAGGTCACTATATATCCTGATTTGACCTAGTTTGTCCCTATTATGTGTCTACTTGGGCGACAACCAGTATCCGGAGGTCACTAAGTATTCATCTCTGACCTAGTATGTCCCTATAGTATGTCACCTAGAGCGACAACCAGTATCCGGAGGTCACTATGTATCTGGCTCTGACCTAGTATGTCCCTATTATGTGTCTACTAGGGCGACAACCAGTATCCGGAGGTCACTAAGTATTCATCTCTGACCTAGTATGTCCCTATAGTATGTCACCTAGAGCGACAACCAGTATCCGGAGGTCACTATGTATCTGGCTCTGACCTAGTATGTCCCTATTATGTGTCTACTATGACCACAACCAGCATCCGAAGGTCACTATGTATCCTGCTCTGACCTAGTATGTCCCTAATATGTGTTTTCTAGGTCGACAACCAGTATCCGGAGGTCACTATGTATTCATCTCTGACCTAGTATATGTCTACCAGGGTGACAACTAGTATCCGGAGGTCACTATGTATTCATCTCTGACCTAGTATGTCCCTATAATATGTACTAGGGCGACAACCAGTATCCGGAGGTCACTATGTATTCATCTCTTAACTAGTATGTCCCTATAATGTGTCTACTAGGGCGACAACCAGTATCCGGTGGTCACTATGTATTCAGCTATGTCCTAGTTTGTCCCTGTTATGTGTCTACAAGGGCGACAACCAGTATCCAGAGGTCACTATGTATTCATCTCTTACCTAGTATGTCCCTATAATATGTCACCTAGGGCGACAACCAGTATCCGGAGGTCACTAAGTATTCATCTCTGACCTAGTTTGTCCCTGTTATGTGTCTACGAGAGCGACAACCAGTATCCGGAGGTCACTAAGTATTCATCTCTGACCTAGTTTGTCCCAATAATGAGTCTACCAGGGCGACAACCAGTATCCGGAGGTCACTAAGTATTCATCTCTTATCTAGTATGTCCCTATAATATGTCTACTAGGTCGACATATTATTAACAAAGTAGAATTGTACTTTTCAGGACATATTATATAGTTTCAAGCATAATATGAATTTCAAATGAATGTTAGTCCTTTTTGCCTTTTTGTCGTGGTTAATTCTAAATTGTTTTGTATTTAATAATCCAGTTTCACTTCTGAGGAATAGCAAGAAACTGTGAGTCATCTGTTAGACATGCCGAGCAGTGAACAAGTACAGACTCTTTACGGGATACCGATGAGGCAACAAAACCTTACCCTTTTCAAGATCAAGAAGAATGGTGAAACCACCACACAGATATCCATACAAGTAAGGAAATAAAAGAATTTTGGACATGAAGATTTTTTAAGATTAATAAAAAAATATGATAAAAAGAAATGTTCTGGCAAAAAACTAAGAAATTAATAAAATTGTCATACATGGGTAAAACTGAAGTGATTCCCTTCCGGAATTTTTCCCTAGTGAAAATGTGTTTGTACATGAATCCAAGTAGTTCTTAATTGATGTTACATTAATTAAACATTCAGTGCTTGATGATAATTGATAATGTAATTAAGATTAAACTGAACTAACAAATACCTCAAGTGGTCAAGGGACTTTCACAGAAAACTGTTTGTTCAGTTCTTGACATAACATTCGCAATCCTGAGAAGCAGATACTTATCAGAGACTTACCCTTGTAATATGATAATAATCTATGTTGAAGCTTAACTGACTGATCACCTGGACAAATTGGGAAAAACTGTACTTACTTATTTGGTTAGCATATTTCAGAAAACAGTATGTTTTTGTAACAATAAAAAATGATGATAAATGTATATATTTTTATTTCTTAAACAAAATGGGAAAAGTCTTATAAAGGATTGTCATGACATATATGCTTGTGAAGGTGTTGTTCTTAGATATAATTGTTTAAATGGTAATGACAAGCACCACACTTAGATCATAAGAACATTTTATAACTGTATATAAAGGCAATTGACCATAAATCATTCATTGTCCAATTTCAAGAAAGTCAACTGGTTGAATGTGTCTTAGGTTGAATAATGTGTTTACAGTATTGCCATTCAAAGCTGCAATTTAAAACCACCAAAAAAATTATCCATGGTACCGTATGTGTAATGTCTGTGTCACATAGTTATGAAATACCATAATTACAGTCCTGCAGTTTTTGCCAGGTTTCTTGATTCTGGCAGCTTTTGAAGACTCACTTCACAGCTTAGTGTTTATTATTGTTACTGTTTATTATGTATGTACTTGAGATAACCAATTTCTGTCAGCAAGGGCCCATCTGGAAGTAGTTCCAAGGGTATGATTGACATATGGATTTGGTGGAAGTATTCTGAAAGGATGACTGTGTTGCATGGGTGTGGCTTATTAAAAATGGGAACTTGTATGTTTGTTATGTGAGTGATTGGTCAGTTCATGTAAGAAGCTGGGAGTTAATGGTTGAAAGTGTAAGGTTCATGTTTGAGCACTTCTATAGGAAAAAGGACTTACTCTTGCTATTATACAGTTATATGTATTAATGACTTAAACAAGTAATAAACAAGTAATAATTCAATCATCATATATTTAAATTCTATTTTTGGCATTGTATGTTTTTGGATAACCCAAATTAGGTCAGGAGTGAAACATTTGCTCTTAAATGATCCAATGTGCTACAAATAGAACAAACATGTATCCAAATGCATTTCTCCAAGAAGTGTGTGTCTTGGAGAAATGACATGTGACAGTCTTGAGTGAAGTTTGTGTTCACTCACATCATGCACAACATTAAAATGCCGTCAGTTGGGCAGGGTAGATTTACCATTATAAAATGTTTTCATGGAAGCACAGCTGCTGAAGATGCTAACACATTGATTTTTGATTATGAAATAGCAACAATGTCTTCCTTTGTCGAGGTCAAAGGGAAAAAAATGGACTTACCAGGTATTTTATAAAATTACAGTATCATTTTGATCATAATGTTAATTATTACCTTCAAGTGTTTTTTTATAGTTTGTGCTAACCAACCAATTTCTACTGGTTGGCTACTAAATGCAAATGAATGTTGTTTTTAAAATTTGTTAGTGGCTTGGTATAGGCCCAATATGTTTGTGTTTTTCCAGATCTGTCGAAGCTCAGGAAAAAACAAATTTTTTGGGAAGAACACTCCAGTGAAAGGCTGCCACTGTCATTTGATGGGGTACCATTCATGATCCTAGGTAGGGAGGTGCGGGAATGCTGCCATGGTCCGGACAGGCACCGAGCAGAGAAAATAAAGCCAACCCAAACAAGGAATTTAGGAAAGGTTAGTTCAAAAAGTTTTCTATATTAGCTAACAGCTTTATATACTGATTCAAAGTCTCTGCCAATTTTAGTATCTGAAGGTATTTTAACTAATCTAGCAGTATCTTTATTTGGAAACATGAACATTATGTTTCAAACTTGAAATGTTATTAAATGAAATCTGAAATAATTATTTTCGATTTCTTTTACTTGGAACATTTGAATATTTTATTCAATGTAACTGAAATTACATTCACTTTTGGGCTTGTTATATTTGCCCAGTTTACCAGCCAAAAGGATGAGAATAAAACCTGTTGGTTCTCATAAATATTTTGCATTAAGCACTTGCAATTTTTTTTTATCCCTTTTTCTTAAATAAAAACCATTACATGGCCTTCTGATTTGGTAAGAGCTATAGGAAGAGATATCCTTTGGAGGGACAGGATCTCCTTATTGGTCGCCATGCATTCTACAGGTATACCAAATAGTCCATGTAATGTTCTAAAAACTTAGGGACATTTATTTATTTTGAATATAGGAAACAAATAGTGTAAAATTTATCATTATATCTTGATTGAAACAGGCTGACCATGCGTATAGTGCACAAGGGCGGAAATTAATCCAGACAACAACAAAAATGAATTGTCCAGCTGCTATTCATGTGAGGTCCATTTTGCGTTTCCCATCTTATAAGGTGAGATTACATTATATTCCTCTCTTCAAATCCATAATACACAAATTTCAAGAGAAATGGGGAAAAGTTTAAATTTACTGGTACTTATGTGGTAGACAATCTTGCGAATTTAAAATATATTAACCCAAAACTGCACAAGATATATGTGTCGCTAACTATGTGATATATCAGTTAGTACTAAGATTCAATGCATTGTACACAACAATATCAATTTTATGTAAGGTATGACAAATTCCTTTCCTCATATAATGCTGTGTTCATTTGCACAAAATTAAGAATGAATTTACCTGCTATTCTGTTGTTGTTTTTTAAGACTGAACACAACTCTGAATGGGCCAGAAGAAAACAGAGCAAGAATCTTCGTGCTGATCTCAATGATGAATCAAAGGAAGTTTCGTTTCAGCACTATATGTATATTGCACTCCCAGACACAGAGGCTCACAAGAACCATCTCACTGAAGAGGTTTGTTTCCCCTGATAAATTATGTGTTTACCTATGCAACACACGTCCTGTGAATGACAATGATCATTATCCATTTAAGGGTTTTTATGTATTTATATAGGGCTTTCCCTAGTGTTCGTAGCTATCCTATTCATAGAATTATACAAAAACAAATTGAAAATGATCCAATTTAAAACAAAAATGTCACATGTTACATTAATAAGCTTTTAAATCCTAAGGTGTCAGGAAATACCTCAAAATATTACATGTATATAGATTTTTTCCGTATTATTTAGTACTCATAAAGATGATGTGAAGCCCTGGCAACTATATTATAAGCTTCTGTAGTCAATCCGAATTATTTTTACTAAAGTTGGATTTTTTAAATCAAAATCTTGCCATAGGTTGGTGCTATGACCCATCATGCTGACAAAAAAGTCATAGACAAAATTCATTGTCTGGTGGCCGAGGGTGTAAGGGACGTTGCTGAAATGAAGAGGCACATTTATTCTTTTTCAAAGACAAACTTCCCTTTAGTACCCGAGACAAGCAACCGGTTTTATCCTTCCAACAAGTGTCTTCGAAATCATATGTATTCTTCACTCAGCTTATCTCAGTAAGAACATATTAAATCCATTACATCCATATTCCCTTTCAGTGACATAACTTAATTAAGAAGTGATGTCAAACTGTTTTTAAATTATAACTTTCAAATTGTTTTCCTAATGTTTTATTTCCAAACATTTTTAAATAGTTCTCTTTAGTGGCATGTGGGGTATGAATCCCTATTGGGAATTTTCTATTTCTAAGCAAACATGAATTTGAGAATAGAAAAAAAGTAAAATTAAACCTTTTTTATATATCTTTTGATCCCCAAATTTTACAGATTTTCAATGGAGGATCAAGAAAACCTGAAGCAGAATATTGTAAAGTGGAGGAATGAAGAACCTGATGATAATTTTTTCTTTGTACCAAGGTAAATCATTACATGCTACAGATTGTCATTGTACTGTTGCAAGATGTTATACAAAATGTATTGCATGATAAGTTCTTTTTAAATATACACATTTTGTAAATGATTATTTTGATTGTGTTTTAGAAGTCGTTGACCACAAAAGACAATCCCAAAGAGCACAATATGGAGTATCTTATTAACAGTAATAAAATGTGCATTATTGGAAACTTGTAACAGAAATGACTGAAGCAGAGGCATGTCTCTCCCATTCCTGGTCAGACATGATTGTTTTTGAAGGTTATTAACATAAAGTATATTATAAATATTTATTTATATTCTAGCCCTAAAGATGATGAAGGGGAGGACTTTTTATTTGTTTGCCAAACTGCATGGCAAAGGAGACTTTTGTCAATATATGGCAATGAAATCTGCTTGATGGATGCCACATATGGCATATGTAAAAGTGAGATAGCTTTGTACTTTATTTGTGTTTCTACAAATATTGGATACATAACAGTGGGATGCTTTATTTTACCCTCTGAGACAATTAAGAACATTACCAGAGGCCTCGATGTATTGAAGCAGTGGAATCCAGACTGGACACCAACCTTTTTCATGACTGATTATGATGAAAAAGAGATAGCAGCCATAGAGATAACATTTCCAGGTACATAAACAAATGATAGAATTGACCTTTTTTTCTTGAATTCCATACTGTTGCAACTGAAGTAAAAGAGAAAATTGGCCCTGAAAAACTTTCTGCAAATATGCATATAGAGATAAAACACCCTGGAATAGCTAGCTATGTGACATTAAGCTAATATATTTGAGTGCGTTTAGATTGACAATATGGTAGAGTATGTTATCCAAAAGGCATATTTTAACGGGATAAAAATAATTTCATGCATAATTTGATGCTAGTTTAATAGGTTTTCTTTGAAAGACTAATTGTAGAAGTATATATATAAATCACCTTGTACCACTGTCCATAGGTCTGTCCTCAGATATAGAAATGTATTAAATATTTAACCTAAATTACGTTTATCCTGAAAATTCAATGATTTTGCTATTATAGTTGTTACTTATATTGCAATGCTATTACAACAGGTTGTTTCACGTTTTTATGCGACTTTCACCGTGAGCAGTCCTGGGGGCGTTGGTTGACATCAAACACGAACAGCCAACAGAAAAAGGAGTTACTTCACTAAAGTCTTGTAAGTATTAGATTCAAACTGAATCTTCACTCTCTCTTGCAAATTAAACAGCAAAAAGACTGAAATCACTCCAGTATGAATTCAAAAATTGTGCAGTTTGTTTTAATAAGCTTAAAATTTACCAAACTGTTATTTTACAGTTGAAGCAAAAACTAATATTGTGAATTTCAATCAAATAACCACTAAAGTAACTGGATCATTTTCAGGTACTTTTTCTGCTGATATCAAATTTTTCTTGGCATTTTGAAGGCTTTTAACCATATATATCAAATAATTTGATACATGTATCATTTTAGGGTATTTCGTCCTACAATCACTTTTCAAGCACATTTTTAGCTTACCTGAGAAGAAGTCCAGTAGGTTAGCTATTGCGATTGCCCAGTGACTGGCATGTAGCGTCAACATTTTAAACCTGAAAGACATCTTGTACTCCGAAACCCCATGGCCCAGGCCCAAAATAGTTGTTATGACAACATTCTTAATAACAACTGACTAGTTGGTAATTTAAATCAGGTGAGCAATATAGGGCCATTTTGGCACTCTTGTTCTCTTTACTACAGATAGCAAGTAATGCTGACATTTTTCAAATTTAAGGATGCGGGAGATCACTAATGCAGACAGTGAGCTAATGTATACAGACGCCGTTGAATCCTTGAAGGAATCTCAGCACTGGCAGAAGAATCAAAGGCTGCGTATTTGGTTCGAAAAACAGTGGTTGTCAGCTTCTAAAGTATGTTGGCAGTTTTAAGTTTAAGTAGGATACTTGTATTTGTTTGTTTGGATGTTCTTCTGTGTGTTAAAAGCTTTTTATGCCCCCACAAAGTGGCGGCATATAGGGTTGCCCTTGTCCGTACGTACGTCTGTCTGTCTGTACGTACGTACGTCCCGAAGATTGTTTCCGATCTAATTCTTGAAAACCGTTTGTCCAATCCTCACCAAACTTTAAACACATGTTTGTGACCATAATATCTTGATCAAGTTCGATAGTCATGGAAATCGCTTTAGTCATTTAGGAGTTACGGCCCTTTTTTGCCAAAAATACTTCAAAAATATATGTTTCCAATCTAATTCTTGAAAAGTATGTGTCCAATGTGGATCCAACAAGTTTTTTCCTGCCTGAATGGCGCCATATAACCTATACAGTCTTGCGATGCCGTAAAACCCAACTCAACTCAACTTATCCTATATGTGCAGATTATCCTGAATAATCATTATGGCTTATTTTCTGTGACAAAAAATCGAAGTGGGGGCATCCGTGTCCTATGGACACATTTCTAGTTGTTTATTATGTTGTGATTTTATTATTTTTATTTTGTGTTACTTTGAACCTATTAAATATCCTTTCCTTGTTCATTGTTTAACGATAGGCTTAGTATTTATTCCATGGTGGGTTAACATTTTTAAGTATATTGATGGGATTTGATTGAGCACTTAAGTCCACTCACAAATCAAAATCACTATTGTGTAACATGTAAACATGTATTTCAGAGATGGGTCCGCTACCACAGACAATCTCTAACAAATGTTAGAGTCACTACAACCAATGGATTAGAAAGGCAGCATTACCAGTTGAAACAACATTATCTTAAGAACTACACAGCAGGCACAGTGACCAGTCTGACTACAACAGTTGTGAAACAGTTTGTACCCGATAGTTACAAAAGGTAATTTTCATTGACCGTCTTCATTGGCACTTAAGGTACTAATGCCCCCCATTCAAAGAAGAGGGGGCTAAATCGCTTTGCTCATGTCGGTCAACCGGTAGGTCAGTCTGTCTCTCCGTCTGTTGGTTGTCCAAAGCTTGTCCAAGTTATAACTCAACAATACCATGACCTATGGTCATCGAACTTGACATGAAGGTTGGGCCTGACCAGTAGTATCATGTTTTACAAACATCTCTTTTTAATAATAAAATAAAAACTACAGGGACAAGTGTACATTTCAATCATAATTGGAAATAAGACTTTTGGATGAACAAACCTGAATGAATACCCATAGTGCATAACATAAAAGTATTGAACAAACAATGCTATACGCTGTTGATTCATAAGAAATAAAATCCCATTTGTAATTTGTAATACACATATAAATTATGTTTCCAGGTACGTTGAATACAATGTGAAATGTCTGGACTCAAGTCGTAGGTACTCTGAAGATTTGCCCAGATTTTTACATAATCGTCCACGACTTTTCCTTGATCATTGTACTCAACGCCTTCCATCAGCCATCTCTATGCCAGTCTCAAACATATCTGTACTTCCACACCAAAAGTTCACTGTTTTAAGTGCAGACAGCAATGCTACATACTTGCTTGACCTTAGCGGTTCTTTGCCTAGTTGTTCCTGTCCTGACTGGAAAAAGAACCATCTGCCCTGCAAACACATGCTTTGCATTTTGCTCAAGGTGCCTGGTAGTGGATGGGAAACACTAAGTGAAGAGTTCAAGAACTCGCCACACTTGAATATTGATATGGATTTGTTCTCCTCTGTTACAAGAGACAAAAAGCAGGATGGTTTGATGGACTCATGTTGCTCAGACTCTCCACCTACCCCTAAAGCCACAACATGTCAGAAGCATAAAGTGACTGTAGGTGTCGGCTCAAGGTGTAAAGTGCTTGCATCTTCTTTGAAAAGTATGCTCTACTTAGTTCAAACAGCTTCTGATTATGAGTCCATATACGCAGACTTGATGTTGCTTCATTCCAAAGTAAGGGCTTTGGTCCCAAAGGAATCTGGACTCTTGAGAAGACCACCTCGACTTGGTCGAAAAAGTAACACATGCAAGCATGGGCTTCTCAAGACTAGGAGAAAGTACAGAAGAACCCGTTTAAAAAAAACAACATTTGGTAAGCAGTTTCAGATGCATTTTAATTTCTCCTGAGTTTCAACTTATAATTTAGTTTACTTATAAATAGGGATTCAACGAGTATTGAAGTGCAGAAGAAAACGTATGTCCGCACCTTGCACGGCTTACAGCTATTTGCCTTCAGTATAAACACTTTTTATTTTAAGGAAAAGTACAATAACTGTTGAAAGCATAAATTCAATACAAAGACATAAAATTTCATGAGAAGTTTAAAGCTTATTAAAAATTATTTTCATTGTCAATGCCTTTTTAAGAATGTGTCCATTACCATTCAAAGAAAATTTTTACGAGTTTGGCAAGCAAGTGTAGATTAGATTTGGACAGCTTTAGATTTGAGAAAACTCTAGTTTTATATAATTATGTTATTGGGTTGATTTTTTTAAGTAACTAAAAAGAAATTTGTCGTAATAGAGGAATCATTGCTGATAAGAATATGTATATTATTTCTATGATACTTTTTATACATGGTCTTTACATCATGGTGCTATGTTGTTGTTTTTCATTTGATATACCGAAATACATTTACACTTATTCTAGTTCTAGACAATTAAATAAAAAAAATATACAATTTTTCCTGTCTTGACAGTAAAAGGTGAAAAAGTACCTGATGTGGGATGCCCACGTATTGTGCCACAAGATACCACAGTACCGGTATGTCATGAGGACATTGTTCCTGATCAAGCAGGTTGGTATTTAACAAATTCTGGGTTATAAATGCTCGATTAATTTTAATGTTTTGGCAAGGGATAAATATATTTGTATGTATTTTAGTAAGGGATACTTATATTAAATAATACAATTTTTATGCCAAAAACAAAAATGCACTTGTCTTTCCGTCCATGTGTTTGTCCAGTCGTGAGTATAATGCGAGATTGTGAAGCTCTTTAACTACAATACTGACAGTCAAGAAACCTTGGTGGAATGTTATTTAGGTAATGAAGTTTTGCACCTGTGGTTTTGTTTCCTGCTGCACTTATATCAGATTTATGGCCCTTGAACTGGCAAAAAAAATGCAAAAAAGTCCAAAGCTATATTACCTTGAGGCATGAAACCTCAGGGAAATGTTAATTGGGTGATGGTATTGGGCACCCGGGTTTTTGTTTGCCAATGCATATAATATATCCAGAGTAATAACAGCCAAAAATGTCATTTTTGGACTTGTTGCACTTGTGTTGCTCATTACTGCAGAATTATCAGTCATACACTATCCAGATTTTTCATTTACAGTTATAAAGTTTATTTCAGGATAAACCCATAGTATTTTTTCTCTTGATGTGACAAATTCACACTTTTTTATTTATTATATACCACTCATAAATTCACACGCAATACGGATTGCAAAATATGGTAGTCAGTGTTCAACTCCAGTGCAATATGGCCATATCCGACTCTGCAAATGTCATGTCATAACCAGCATCATTGTGCGATGATAGAATAATGTCATGACAAAAATATTGCATTATCAGTACTGCATTTGGATCCAGAATGTCGTATTCGACTCTCTTCGGTAAGACCCTAATGAAATCAGTATCTGAAAAAATATAATTACAACTTAAACCCTAATCTAAACCCAATACTTATATGCTATCCTATACAAATATCCTTATGAATTTGTTTTAGAACCAGTTGGAAAAATGTTGCCTGTCCCTGCCAGCTCTAAAGGTTCTACAAGAAAAATATCATTTCAACCTACAGATATTTCAGGTAATGTATATAGATATATTTTTATTCAGGAATGGATGTCAGTGTTGAGGTTCTTAATTAATTTCTTATGAATAACTTCATATTAAATGGACATATTTTCATACTTGTTGATAGTTGGCCAATATAAGTTTGAAGAATATTATATTGTTGAATATACACATTCTTGAGTACTGTTACATATAAGTTGTTCAATTTTTGGAAGAAAAAAACAAAAAGAAGAAAAACATCACAAGGGTAAGTTTTATGCTGCATGAAGCTATTAATTTATTTACATATCCACATTGATCCACAAATCTAGTTGCAGATGTGTCGGCAACAACTTCTGCTGACAGTTCCAGTGATATGCGAACCATTATTGAGTCCAAAACTAAACAAGGTATATTTCACCTTTTTTTTAGGCATGCTTACCATATATATTAGTTATCACAGAAAATGAGGCTTTTTTGCAATACAGCTAATACTGCAACTTAATTATAATTATATATTTTTGAACTGGAATACATTTGATGTTGATAGTATAGTAATTTTTGTAAAGAGAGTTGTAGAAATTATATAAATTATCATTAATGTTTATGCATTAAATTCTAAATACATTGTTATTGCAGTGTTGAGAGAAGTTTTGGAAAATCAACCAACTGGAAGACTTCTATTCCAAATAGGGCCTTACACTATAACTGACCACAGCATACATTTTCTCAACAGCACCTTGTCAGACGAGGTAATTTTTTTTAGCTTGTCTGATTTTCAAATAAAAATAGAGTATTGAAATATTAGCCTAATATTCTATGATTTCATATAAAACTATAGTATAATATACTTGACTATTTTATAGATACCTTTTCAACTGCCAAATATATTCAACACTGAATATTTTCCCTTTTGCTAGTGGTTTGTTGTTTTGTTTTATATGGTTTTAAGCAATGTATATGATTAAAAGAATAATTGTTTGTTTTACATGTTAGAGCACAATTAATCTCCATCATGCTCACCAAGAGTTAATATTTCACTGTTGACTATGCCACTGGTGAAATATAACTTTTGGTACTTACTTGCTGAATTATTTCATGATCTTACATTATCCTCTTTGTATTTATTCCAAAGACTTATACTTCAGGTCATTGATGTATTTCTTCATCTGATGCCCAAGAAAAATGTGTATCACATAGATTCCATCAATATGACCAGTATTTTTGAGGGAGATCAGGAGTCTACAGGTTTCTTAAACAAGGTAATCATTATTCGCATGTAGCATGCTTATTTTTTTTCTATCTTGTTTGCTACCGAAATAAATCCAAATTAATTAAAGGATACATGTGGGGCATTAATTTAACATAGAACTAAACACGTAATCTCTTGTCACTTTTTTGCTGAATTATGTTGCAAATGTTTAAGCAGTTGCTACTACAACTATTTAAAACATGTGTATGATAATTGATATGAAAATCAAATTTGCTAATAGTCTGAATTTTAGTTGAAATGTTACATATTTTACAAAGATTGTGAAGAAAGCTATGACAGCTTATACTACGATGTTGCACAAGAGTGTGGTCTTGTGTTGTCCGGCTTGGTGACCACCAACCAAACTCACATGCGCCCAAGCCGGGGAATCAAACCCGGGTTGCCTTGGTGAGAAGCGAGTGCGCTAACCACTGTACTAACCGGACAACCTGAATTTTAATCATGCTCCTATCTTTTCAGATACCCTTGCATCAGTATGATGCTTTGATTGGTGCAGTCAATGAAAATCAGGTTCATTGGGTTCTAATGGTAAGAATGACATTAGACAATGTTTCTTATTTCTTGTTAAATCCTGTTGCTGTGTTTCTGTTTGTGTTTTTTCAGCATACGTTTTCTTTATGAACACTCCATTGTACTCCATAGTTCTACCCCCTACAAACGAAGTTGAATTAAGCTACATACAACGGTATAAATTATGCTTCATATAACGGTAAAGCACATGGAGAGGAAGTGCAGTGCACAAGAACCATAACTCTATTTCAACCTATTACAGAGATGTTGCCCTTTGGTACTTTTTATTGTCCAGAGCAAAACTTGAAAACTAATAGATGAAATTTAATTAAACTTATTACAACAGTTAAGCACAATGAGTTGATTTCCTGTGTACAAGAAGAGCCATAACTCTATTTCAGATAAACAGAAAGTTATTGCCCTTTGTGACATTTTCTTGTCAGCAGCGAAACTTCTAAATTTCATAATGGATTTTAATTATATAACATACTTTGGTAAAGCGTGATGAGAGGAAAGGCAGTGTATAATTATCTCTGAGTAATGGCTTTTTTCCAAAGAATTAGTTTGCCATTCCTATGTGCAGGTGGCATTCAGGGGATATTCGTCACTCTTGTAAAAGCTCTAGTTTTAACTAAGTATTGGTCTTTTAAACATATCTAGCATTTGTGGTTATATCTGGATAAAATATACTTAACCACTAAGGGCTATTCCAGTAAAACATATAACCCTGGGGGGAAGGCAATTATTTTAATAGTATATGAGTGGGTGTTTTTTTTTGCTAATTTGGACCCCGAAAGGGTTAATTTGCTTCTGTAGGGAGGTGGCAAATTCAAAAGTGCCTCCCCTGGGGGTTATATGTTTAAATGGATTAGCCTTAAGCAATTAATGTTTTGAAAACAATTTGTTGATCAGTTCCCTTTTTCAGTGTTCATATAGGTTAGGAATCAACCCTTTTTTCTTCACCTGATCATCTGACCCATTTTTCAGATCGTAGTTCCAGATGCAAAATGTTTGGTGTACATAAATCCTATGGGTGAGCCCAGATCCAAATGTGACAAGTACAGAAACAGATGGACGTAAGTTGTCGTTTTTGTTGTTGTTTTTGAAAATATTCAATTATATTCCAAAATTTGTGTAATAATGCATACTAAGTACCAGATGTTTGGAATTGTTGTGAAAAGTGTTACATAAATATCTAACTGTTTCTCGGTTTTGTTTGTATATATAGAGCATTTCTGCGTGAAAGGTCCAGAAGGCACATAGGACAAGACGCTCTGACCCATGACGGATGGGAAGTCCAGACAGTGCCACATGACAAACAAACTGATGGATCATCATGTGGAGTTTATGTGATAAGGGTACTTATCTGCTATAGAATTTAATTTGTGCCATTCTTGTAACTTTTCTTCTTTGTTGTACAGCTTTGGCCTAATAAAAACATTATTTGGTTCTGGGTACCCGACCCTACCTTCAATATTGGTGCAAACCCTACCGTTTTTATACAAATACGTTATTGTTATTGAATTATGTAACAAAACCATTTATTTTTTAGCTTTTGCATAAAATGTAGATTTTTTTGTATTAAGCTGGCCCAATTGTATAGGCATTTTAAGACGGGTTAGTTGAAGAACTTTAGTTCATCTACATAAACTGAATACATTTCTAAAGATAAAATTATAATAAATGATTATGTATGTACATAGGAGAAGTAATTTGTAGAAATTATACAAGTCACTGGCCTCACAGGCCTGATATAGGCTGTACAGTTCAAGGTACTTTTAGTAACAATAAATTATAAATTATTTTAATTAGTTAGTTCATAAAATGCAGTACAAATAAAACAATCCGTTTCCAGCAGTTTTTCATTATTACCCTTTTTGAAACACATACAATAGGAGCATTTATAAGTATATATAGTTATATTCCTTGCATTGAAATCTTACCTTAATTTTACATTGTTTGTAACAGTTTGCAGACCTGTACTTGTCTGGTGAAGAAATGGACAGATGTTGGACTAGTCAAGACATAAAGA
Organism: Mya arenaria; assembly: GCF_026914265.1. Taxonomy (NCBI): domain Eukaryota; kingdom Metazoa; phylum Mollusca; class Bivalvia; order Myida; family Myidae; genus Mya; species Mya arenaria. The sequence continues at coordinate 14,498,325 of NC_069136.1, forward strand.
AGGAGAGGCTTCGGTTACGGCTCAAGCTTCTCTCATTAGGGATAAATGCAGAGGTTATATTGGGAAGGTGGTGTGGTGATAGAACATTCAAATCAGGGGTCAAATGATTCTATTCGTTGTCCGCCAATGAGAATTAGCCAAGTTGATGTATGCAATTACTTTGATTACCAAATCATAAAGAGTAATAGTCTTGGTAAAACTCTGTCAAATTGAGTAATGATTAATGTCAAATTTAAAACTAGGTCATTTGAAACTGAGAATTTGAACGCATGAATATATCATTCATTTCTTCAATGGTTTTTAGATATGTTATATTCTTGATGCCTTTGTAGCGTCAATCTGTAGTTGTACTTATATATAGATTTTATGATATTTTTATTGTAATATCAATATGGTAACTAGCTGCATTTTAATTCACATGTCTGTTGGCTATGATTATAAGGTGCCACTGCAGGATCCTAGCAGACTTGAAGTGAAACAGGCTTTGGATGAATTCTCAGGTATTATTTTGTTTACCAGTGCACAAAGGTAACAGTAAAAGTTCAGAATTAGTTTTTGCATGAATGAATAGTCTTTTTTCATTTTGAAATGTGAACATTATTTCTCACTCTTATGGGTATGAGTGTAAGCATTCAACCACAAGCCCAAGCATGTAAGCAAATGAGTCTTTCTTTTGCTATGTGTATTAATTTTCTTCTGTATTTGTCCAATGAATATAAGGTTAAAAAAAGATAACAGACCATTATAAATTATGTAGGCCATGTCTGTAAAAATGAGGTTTCTTAATTGTTAACAATGGATGACACAGAGTCCCCAAGGGAAGGCCTTGACATGACTGCACGAATGAACCAGACCACCAACGATGTGGATCTCCCTGACCTTGAGGTGCCAGTAGCCCCAGTTGAATGGAGCTCTTTAGAGAGTGAGCAGGGTAATTTATTAATCATTTTATATGTGTGTCCATATTTAGCAATTGCACTGACAGTTAGTTTCCATTAGATGTAATTTGTTATAGATCCACAGAAAATGGTGTGAATAAATTTCACGATTAAAATTCATGCTCTTATCTGAACTGTCAAGGTCAAAAGATTACTGGATTGTTTTCATAGTAATTATTCATGTCTCAGCTGTTATATTACAGAATGAGGGTCAATAATGATGTTCGTAAGTTAATTAAGTAACTACATGTGAATTAGAAGCATTTGGGTTTTCAAAATACAATAATATCATTTACTTTTGATTATGATATACCCTCAATTTTCTTGTGTCAGAGTTTAGACCCATAAGCTTTTGATCTTTGATACTTTTAAGATCAAGAGAGCATCATGGAGAAACACCAGAGAAAGGGGAATTTAAGGCAAAAAAGACCAAAGGATGTGCTTTCAAAGAAAGGTCAAAAAAGGTAAGACTATATTGGTAAATTATATCAAGTTTCACATCAAAACAATCTGGATCGTGCAATAACTCCAAACATAGTCTTGAAGTTAATGAAGATGGCTATATAGAGATAATGAAATTATATTTTTATGAGGCCAATTTTTTGGTTGTTGTGTGAACACAAATTGTAAATGAAATGTTCAATTTGTATTTTGTATACAATAATACAAATGTATAATTATTTCTTGAAGGTTCTTTAATCTTTAGTTCATGGATGAAGGTCAAGATGGTTTTTTTTGCTTAAAATGTTATGCTCTTGATTCAGGCACAAACTGTAAGGTGCCATGGCGATAAAAAATGATAAAAATATTTGCATGATAAACAGTGAATAACAAGGTTTGCCTCAAACTATATTTGTTCTTGGTTGGTTAATGAATTTTATATCTACCCTGCAGGTTGCAAAAAATTAAAGAAAAGAATGAAACCCTAGTACAGTTCCTGTTGTCTAAGGAAGTCAAGGTAATGTAATTTCTGATGTAGTTTTACATTTCAACTCTTGCTGTTGAATGTTGAACCAAGAATGTTTGATTTTACTGTTCATACCATACTTATACATACATGTTTATTATACATAGTGAAGTAATTAAATCAAGTACATGTCACATTGTCTTTTCTGTTACGAAATGATTAATATCATAATAGCCTTCGAGAAACAGCAATGTAACTTTGCACTTACTTTTATAGGAAAAGGACCACAACAGTGCAGGACACACAATGCTTCTAAAAATAGTATATGACACTTATGGCTTTTAATTCAGTGTGGCAGGGATAATACTCCTATTCATTCATAGGTCTAGTTTACACTATCCAAAGAAAGAGATATTTACAATATAGTAACCTCATATTATTTATTTCAGGCATACCTACTGAAAATTATGCAAGGCAAACCGGCAAGCAATCTTCACACTATCTCCACTGGGATGTCACAGAGAGCCAGGAGAGCAATAAAACACAGTGGATTTGGTCCTATTGATGATGATGAACAGGTACATTTGTTGACTTGGCTTCCTTAGGTTGATAACATTTATATTATATTTGTGGATTTGACTTATTTTTTGTGTAAGAGTTTTTAGTTCTAAAATTATTAGGATAAATCTGATGCTTTTAAGGCAATACATGTGTCTTATATTTATCTCATTTTAGTGAAATGTTCTTGTTATCACACTTGTGTGATGAGGCTTTATGAAAAAGTTGATTCTATTGCATAAGGGTATTGAAAAAGGAATACAAGATTCATTCTATTATTTATCCCGATTGATCGTGTAGTAGAGGGATACATTGGATATATTCAAGAGCTAAAACTAGACACAATGAAACACATAGACTATGTGTTTGATGTCTGGGTCCCTGAGGTGAGCTCTGCCAGAATTTAAGATTCTCTTCAGATTTTATCATTCTTATAAGTTAACACTGGTAAATGTTTTGAAATATGTGTTAGAGGTTGAACTCCAAGCACTTGTTGACCACATGTACGAGTTAAATGTCTAAGTTTTAGTCTTGAGAAATTGCTAGTCTAAAGGGCACACATTTTTTTGTGTTCATGACTATCAGATAAGTAATGTTGATTTGATAGAACACTGACAGTATTTAATCGGACTAAAGGGTCATGTATATTGCTCATATCTAGTATTTTTCTGTCACTAACTAATGGGGCTTTATTGTTATTTTTTTTTTAAAATGATGTCCAATTTTCCAGGCAATCATGATGTTTTACAAGAAGAAAGGGTACTCGAAAGCAAAAGCAGAGGAAATGTTCAACAAAGGTAAATACAAACTTGGGATCAATATTCATTAAAAATAATTATGCAATTTTCATGACACCCTTAGAAAATATCTTTATTAGAGTCTATACAGGAAACATTTTAACCTGTCTGTCTATCTGTCTAGCCAACTTAAACTGTAAATCCATGTACACAAAAAATGGCTCCATAGTTTGTGTAGGAATAATTTCTAGTGACATCTCTAGTAGTATGTGGAAATATCTGTTTTGGTCTGTGTATTCCTAGGTCTTTAAAAATAGTCTGATGCTAAGAATTTTCTTCTTTTTGAGATATGTAGTAAATAAAAATGAAAAATAATAAACTATAAAGTAAATTAGATATGATCGTTATTGAATATTATTAATATATCAAAATAGTTATGTTCTGAAAGTCTCAATCCTAATCTTATCTTCATGTTTCATGTCCAACAGGTGTGACGCGCACTAAGGAGGAGATGGAGGTCATCATGCACAGGGAGTTTAAGAGTTATCGAAAGTACAAACCAAAGTGAATCAATTTACATGATTTATGTCGTAATTTCGCTTTTTTACGGACACTGGAACTCGACGAGGATTTGAACCAGTTAGTACTGTCAAACCTCACGCCGGCCAGGCACCAAAAATATTTCAGGAATGTTGTTCATGCATTGTTTTCAGTGAAATCATTTTACTTTTATCAATGCAAAGGAAATCAGTTTCTTACATTTCAAAAATGTATTTTTTGTCTCTGCTCAATGACATATTATCTATTTTTCGGCAAGAAATTTGATTTTTTCTTAAATCGTTTGAGTGGTTGATATGAAAATAAAAACCATGCACAATTGTCTACCATATGATTCAAATTTAATTGTTGATTATTGTTTACCAAAACAATGTTATCTTCCTCTGAATGTATATGTAAGTTATCCTCCTTTGCTATCTTCCTCTGTGTGTGTGTGTGTGCGCGTGTGTGTGTATGTGTGCGTGCGCGCGCGCGTGCGTGTGTGTGTGTGTTCCACGATGTGTGTGTGCGCGTGTGTGTGTATGTGTGCGTGCGTGCGTGCGTGTGTGTGTTCCACGATGTGTGTGTGTGTGTGTGTTCTCTGTGTTTTATCTATGTGTAAATATCTTCCTCTGTTTGTGTGTGTGTGTGTGTTATCTTCCGCGATGTGTGTGCGTGTGTGTGTGTTGTGCGTTAGTGGGAGTGTATATATGGGTGTGTGTGTGTGTCTCCATCTTTGCCTGCTCTTGTGCATGCTTCTTCTACCTGTCTAACTGGAGGTGTATGATCTATCCCTCCGTTTTCCCTTTTAGTGTGTCTGCTCTATCTATTTCTATTCATTCATTTTTTTCTCTCCCTCTCTTCCTCTGTCTCATATTAGCATTCACAGTCCATTGTATATGTTATAATTTGATACCTGATTGTATAAATATTATGTATAAAACCAATAAAATGATATAATTTTGTACCATTTGCAATTGCATTTTATCACTTGGCCATTTGCATAAGATTTAATGTCCATGATTGCTCCAAGGTTGTCACCAATAAAGCAATATTAAGGAAACATTTAGCCTCCCTATTTGGAGTTAAGGTATACACCATTTAACCACGTTACGTCAAGTACGGACCCATGAACAGCATCATGGAAACGAAAATAATAAGGCCCTTTTAAGGGGTATGAAGTGACGATAATACTACAGTTGCTGATGGACAGACGGACAAAATGTTAATAGAATAATACCGTACATGTATTGACATCACATCCTATTACCACAGTGTAAGAACACATGTCCTCAAAAGACATCTTAATTATCGAGTCGAAGATGAGACTATATATACCTCTGCCTACTGCTTGTCGCCGTATAGAAAGCATACTAGAGACTGTGTCCCCCTTATAGGTACATTTAAGGGAAATACTAGACCCGAACTGATCATAAAGTGACCTCCACCTGCAGGTTGAAGCCATAGGAGACATAATTTTATAATAAGGACATACCAGACATCCGCTGAACATATATCGTGACCTCGGCCAACTGGTTGCTTTCTTATACAATACATGTAATGACCTCCGTCTACTGGTTGTCGCCTTATACAATGCATTATAGGGACTTTCTAAGCTTTAACTATAAATTGAATGACCTCCGACTACTGGTTGTCGTCCTAATAGGCTAATAATATTGACATACTATCCCTCAGCCGAACAAATAGTGATCTCCGCCTAGTTGTTGTCGCCTTATACAATACATTACAGGGACATTATAGTCTCGATCTGTAAATCTAATGAAATCCGTTTACTGGTTATCGCCTTATGCAATACATAATAGGGTCATTCTAGACTTAAAATGTATATTTAATGACCTCCGTCTATTGGTTGTTGTCACAATAGACACACAATAGTGACATACTAGACCTCGACTGAACATATAGTACCCGTCTACTGGCTGTCGCCTTCTACAATACATTAAAGTGACATTCTAGTCTTGAGCTGTATATTTATTGTCCTCCGTCTACTGTTCGTCCAATTGGAAGACCCTTATACGGACGTTCGGTTCTTGAACCTAACACAAATTGACCTCCGTCTACTGGTTGTTGCCATAAAAGACACCTAATAGGGACATACTAGACTTAGCTGAACATAGCTTACTAGTTGTCGCCTTGAAAGACCCTTATACGGACGTTATAGTCTTGAACTGAACTCATAATGACATCCATCTACTGGTTATCGCCAGGAAGGACCCTTATACGGACGTTATAGTCTTGAACGGACCTCATGATGACCTCCGTTTACTGGTTATCGCCTCGGAGGACCCTTATACGGACGTTCTAGTCTTGAACGGACCTTATAATGACCTACGTTTACTGGTTATCGCCTCGGAGGACCTTGAACGGACCTCATGATGACCTCCGTCTACTGGTTATCGCCTTTGAGGACCCTTATACGGACGTTCTAGTCTTGAACGGACCTCATAATGACCTCCGTTTATTGGTTATCGCCTCGGAGGACCCTTATACGGACGTTCTGGTCTTGAACGGACCTCACAATGACCTCCGTTTACTGGTTATCGCCTCGGAGGACCCTTATACGGACGTTCTAGTCTTGAACGGACCTCATAATGACCTCCGTTTACTGGTTATAGCCTCGGAGGACCCTTATACGGACGTTCTAGTCTTAAACGGACCTCATAATGACCTCCGTTTACTGGTTATCGCCTCGGAGGACCCTTATACGGACGTTCTAGTCTTGAACGGAACTCATAAGGACATATATATCCGTCTACTGGTGATCGCCTTGGAGGACCCTTATACGGACGTTCTAGTCTTGAACGGAACTCATGATGACCTCCGTTTACTGGTAATCCGCTTGGATATATATATTGACACCGCCTTCTGGTTATCGCCTTACTATCCACATATAAGGGACATACTAGACCTCAGCTGAACATATGGTGACCTCCGTCAGCTGGTTGTCGCCTTAGATTTTACGGACTTACATTATAGGGACAGTTTAGTCTTGACTTGTATATCAAATTACCTCCGCCTACTGGTTGTCGCCTAAGGAGGCACATACATTGGGGAACAAAGTCTGCGTTGAACATATAGTAACCACCGCCGAGTGGTTGTCGCTTTAAGAGACTTTTTGAGGGACATTTAAGGCCAACGCTGAACATAATTACAGTGACCTCTGCCTAATGGTTATCGACTTTAGAGACAATACTTACAGAGGCGTAGCCAGGCTTAAATGAATGTTACGCACGAAAGGGGGAGGGTGTGGTAGGGAATATCCCTGAAGCCGATGGGGGGGGGGGGGGGGGTCGGGTAGGGGGATGCGGGGGGGGGGGAGGCTCCCCGGGGCAACCAAAATAAAATGGAACGAACAAGTTGAACAATGATGTGTATTTGGCGGGATTATTAGGTGCGAGGCCGCCGTCTATGTAGTTACCAAGTGATTAATTAATGCTCAGTAAGCCGTATCTAGCACAGAGAAACAATGCTTACTATAGCTTATATTCCCTTTATTCTATTATCAATAACTAGCTTAGCCCTCTACTTTGATGCCACTTTCTGGTAATTTTTATTGTTTTCATTTTTAAATTGATAATACGCACGTGCGTACGTGCGTAACGCTGGCTACGCCCCTGTCTTATGTGGACATATAAGGTCTGAGCTGCATATAAAAACCTCGACCTACTGTTTGTTACCTAAGGAGACCCTTAAGGCCTGAGCTGAGCATAAAATGACCTCCTACTGGTTTTCGTAACATGTAATGGTTATCCGTCTATATGACACTCTAGGGGACACGTTAACGAACATTGTATTTATACAATATTGACAACAAATCACGGTGACATGGTGTTATTTTACCAAGAAAGCAGTTTTGTAATAAAGATGTTACGGGTTGCGAAATACAACGTAAATGGACTTTCTACGTTTAGCTCGTTTAGCTATGTACCTATATACGTCTATGGCTATATTCTAGTATGGCCTATATGTACGCATAAGGGGCTGTACCGTTCATACAATACCCTGGCGATGACGTTTTTAACTTTATTCCATTACACTTGATAAGATTTGATCAACGATTCACCCAAAAATACTGAAATATGCGTAGAAACACTCCCTAGTATCAGGTCAAGAACGGTAACTTTGACAAACGTTGAGTCGACATTTGCTACGTAGTTTTATAGTTGAGAATAACCTCATCACAACACAGTACGGCATCGCTTTTTCAAAATAAAATTTTAATATTCATAGCTCCGCCCAAACTACATATACTGGATGTCGGATAGCACTGGCCGATAAATAACCCCAGTATAATTTTTAATAGTTTGCAGTATTTGTCTTTAAAACTCAACATGAAGCCTGTTTTAGTCGCTGATGAAATGTTTCCGGAGGGAGCCAACTCATATATGGATATTGAAGAGGTATGATTGTCACTCTTCCATTTAAATGGTGATAATTTGGTGAGATATCTTTCACACCATTAGCCTTTTAGGAAAAATAAACTGATGAATTGTATTGTGTATTAAACTAGCCACAATAATGTGCGTTATGGGAACTTCTTAACATTTGGACATTAGTATATATACTCTATATTATTTCATTAAAGAACTTGGTGACTGATTTCCAGCTAACTGGTTCATTTTTATTATAGGGAAATTAATTAGAAAAAAACTTCACAATATGGAATGATATGGCCCATCGAAAATTAGCTGCATCAGAGTCTTTTGATCTTTATTAACTGAGCTACAGAGTCTATGTTATGGGGAACATGACGCATACAATTATAAATGTTTAAAATGTTTCCTTATTGCGCAATATTTTGGGTACGTTCACTGCCCATTCTTAATCATTAAGACTTTTACTTCATGTCATCTAACTATTATGCACCAGTCAATTGTAACCACAGCCCACCAAGATCCGGGGATATACCAGGGATAGCCGGGGAAATGGGTTGTGTTTCCGGTGGCCCCGCTGTGCTGGGTAAATGCATTGGTTTTGTATTCGCCCAAATGTAATGGGGAATGTGCTTTACTTAGGGTCCCTGGGTTGTGGGGGCATTTGGAGGGGATTTTACCATCAGTTCGTTCCCGCTGGGCGGGGTTTTTACCTGGGCTTGGCTAGACCGAAAGTCAAAGTCCCCGCTATTCCCCGGACCTGGAGGGGCCGTGGTTACAATTGACTGGTGCATTACATGTGCCACAAATGCTTTAATGTAAAGCTACCCTAGTGTAACTAGTAAAATATCTGAAAGATTGCCCATGTAATGAGGTATATATTTCAATATTTCAGGCCGGAGGTTCCAGTGCCCTATTGCTGGACCTGGCTGCCCAAGAGAAGTCTGTTCATGCTGACTTCTTTAATGGTATAAGTCATATATGTACATAAACTAAATTAGCTTTTTAACTGGATAACTTGTTAGAAATGAAAACTAGTATTGGTAATACACTTGATCGATGCAAAAACACATACTGATAAAAACAACTACAAGACATTAGTTGTGTACAGTTCAAACAATATTTAAGTCTTGCATTTATTTAAGTACCTGGCCACAAATTCACCAGTTAAAAAGCGCCAAAATATCCCTTATGCTTTATAATCCGTACACAAATCATATTCTTTTTGTTTCGATCATTAAAGTAAAATGAGTTAAACATGATTATGCATCGAAATAAAAAAATAAATAAAAAAATGCACTTATCAAGTGCAACCTTATTTTTGTGCCCCTTTAAGATGCTGAACTGTTGAACATACAGTGCATTGAGAACATCTTGCCCATTTTCCATTGAAAACAACCTCGTATGTATAAGGACAGTTTAGAATGTCAGAAATCTCAACATTTTACTACACTGCAAGAAGATTGAGCAGTTATTTCAATTTCGCAGTTTTATTAATGACTCTTGGGAATCTTAAATATTTATGCAATTATGCACTTCATTGGCAATCAGTTAAAACTCAGTAATACGAAATACACGCCAAAACACTACAATTAATTAATACTATTATTTGAAATTTTGTGAACTACTTCTATTGAAGAACCGATAAACATCTGAGGTTGTTTTTGATGAAAAATGACCGAGGTGTTTTAAATATATACTTTGCACTGTCATTGAATATTGGTCGCTTTGAATTTTGTTAGCGTATCAACAGAGACTAGATATGGCTGATAGAGTATTACATTTTGTACTTTAAATCTCTTGAATAAAACTAAGTATACTAAATGATTACAATGACATCAGATGATCACTGGTCTGTGTAGCAAGGCCTAAGCATTGATGAGTGCTGACCCATGTAAAACTGAGAAGAAAATGGACAAGCTTGTTTTGCTCTTATTTTTGTTTTCACTACATAAAAGGCCAAATTTGATTTCTCTTCTCCAAAATAATAAAAAACAGTATAGGGAAGTCAGGATTTAAAAATATAGTTGTGTCTGATCACTGATCAGTAAAATCGTGCAAGTTTACATTTTATTTCAATATAGGAGAAAAAAAGTAATCAGCTACTCCCAAAATGCACCATTTAAACTGGAAATTGTTAAAAATTTCAAGGGGTTTTACCCCATGCACATGTTAATGAATGTCAAAAGGTTATGCCTTTAAGGTATGCCCCCTCTAATTTCAAATCATGGATCTGCCCCTGCTGATTATCATTCTCACACTCACACTTTAAAACAGTGCCATTCAATGGTCTGCATTAACATTAACTATAGAGCATAGGCCCATTTGGGCCTCTTGTTTGGTTATGCCTTAACAAGACTATTTTAATTATTTTCAGAAATAAACAAGCGGTGAGCTGATACTAATCATACTTCATCTAAGTTGATTTCTTGTGCAGTAACATGTACATTCAATGAGTTCTTCTCACTTTATATTTCAGACTTTGAGGACCTCTGTGATGATGATGATTTGTCTTAGCTGAACAAACAAGTGGACTTGAATGCGAGAATTTGCTTTACGTAGACCGAAAAGACAGCGTTTCTATTAAACTAAATTCAGAAATAAGTGAGTCCCCAAGACATTCTTTATAAAAATGTGAGCCAACCTGAGCCTTTTGCTTGGGACTAAAACATTACAGTACAAATATTGTCATTTGTATATATAATGTTCATTTGTCCAAATTTTGTTTTACAAGGGTCATGCTTTTGGATCATTTTAAGATTATGAGATGAAAAAATGGATATAAATTCACTGATTTTTCAAAGGGAACGTCAAAATTAATTTTGTCTCATGATCATGCTATAATGGTATTTGAATGGAATGCAAGTGTGTGAAATACAAACTATTTTGTTTCATGTCATTGTTCTCATTTTTTTGTTAATCTCATTTGTGACATTGTGAATAAATACTTGTATTTGTTAATGCGTGATTTCATTTCTTACCTGAACAGTTCATCTAAAAAGCATTTTGAGCTATTTTGAGTCATCACCACGATTAATTATGCCCCCCTTCGAAGAAGAGGGGTATATTGCTTTGCGCAAGTCGGTTGGTCTGTCGGTAGACCAAAGTTTGTCCAAGTGATATCTCAACAATTTATGGACATATGGTCATCAAACTTGACATGCAGGTTGGGCCTGACCACTAGATGACCCCTATTGATGAAAAGCGTCATCGGGTCAAGGTCACAGTACCCTTTAATGATAAAAGGATTTTAAAGCTTGTTTGAGTGCTAACTCAACAATGCCTAGACCTATGGTTATCAAACTTGACATGGAGGATTGGCCTGACCAGTAGATGACCCCTATTGATTTAAGGGTAAAAGGTCAAGGTCACAGTGACCTTGAATGATAAAAGGATGATTCGACAATACCTGCACCCATGGCCCTGAAATTTGATTTGGATTGGGACTGACCAGTATATGACTCCTAATGATTTTGGGGGTCATCAGGCCAAAGGTCAATGTCACAGTGACCTTAAATGATAAAATGTTGTCAGTGTGATAACTCGACAGTGCCTGCACCCATAGCCCTCAAACTTAACTTAGATGTTGGACCTGACCAGGAGTTGACCTCTATTGATTTTAGGGGTCATCGCGTCAAGGTCACAGTGACCTTGAAGACTCGACAATTTTCTAGACCTTTAGTTATCAAATTTGACATGAAGGTTTGGCCTGAACAGTAGATGACCCCTATTGATTTTGGTGGTCATCTGGCCAAAGATCAAGGTCACAATGACCTTTAACGTGAAAGAGTTAAGAAAGCTTCTCCCAGTGATATCTCAACAATGCCTGGGCCTATGATCATCAAACTTGACATGGAGGCTGGGCCTGACCAGTAGATGCCCCCTATTGATTTTAGGAGTCATCTGGTCAAAGTCACTGTAACCTTAAATGAGAAAATGTTGTTCGAGTAATAACTCAACAATGCCTTCACCCATAGCCCTCAAGCTTGACTTGGGGGTTGGGCCTGACCTGTAGATGACCATATCTTTAGTGCAAAATGGCATTGTCATCATAATTAGGGAGAACGTATCGCTATGGGTAGTATAATTACTATTGGTTGACTCTAAGTTGACATATTTAGATTATTGGAATTAAAGGGACTGTTCATCAGATTGGCATCCAAAAAAAGTTTTTTTCTGTAACGAATCTTCGGACAATTATTTATTAAAATGTTTTACTCTTAAAAAAATACCAAAATGTAAAGAAAAACGAATCGGAGACCGGGCTCGAACCGATGTCGCCAAAATTGCAGTCAAGTGTTGTATCCACTGTGCTACGAAGGCTTACTCTAAATTATTGGAATATTTAAGCTATATACCTTACTTGGTAATATCCCGTGATAACATCGACTAGCCAATCAAACATAAGGAATGAATTCTACTAGGTAGACCTACCTAGTAATCTTTTTTAATGGAAAAAAAGGGAAAAATGCGAAAAATGAATTAATTGTAAACTATGTGGTACTTCAGTTAGTAAGTTCCAATGCATTGTTCACATCGATACCAAGTTTATGTCAGTTTTCGACAATTTTCGTTTTTTGTTTCGCTATTTAATCATACGAAGTACAGCCCCTTTATAGGTTGGACAAATGGAACGAAATAAGATCACGCCCTAAAATGAAATATTACTTATTATAAGTATTGTAGCTTGCGTTCACATATAATAAGTCCGAACAATTGTTGCCCCGCAGTGATCTTGTACAGATGTTTCAAATAACAGTGTTTTACTGTTTTTACGCGCAAACTACCTCATTGTATCTACACTGTATGAAATATAACCCTAACTGGTTTGTGCGATAAAGCGCCTTTTCTTCTTATTTGCAGCCAATAGTTTTATCAATATAAATCACAACCAGGCCCTAAAGACAAATTGAGTTTTAACCAAATTAAAGGGGAACCAGATATTTAATTTAGATTGGTGGTGTGCAGGTCCGTTTTTTGCCCTGATTCTACCAGAATAACTAATAGAAGTCGGGAATGATCGCGAATATCAGATTGGAAAATTGATATTTGCAAATAATGGCTATGGGAGAAAAGTCAAACTAGAGACGCATTGAGGACATGGTCAAGGTCTATCTAAAAATATTGTGTCCAAGGTTTACTTGAGAAACATTGTGCACAAGGCCAAGATTTATCTTGAAATACATTTTGTACATGACTTAGGTCTATCTAGAGAAACATTGTGCAACTGATTAAGGTAAATCTTGTGATACATTGCGAACATGGCTAGTATCATGTGATACACTGTGTACGTGACCAAAGTCTATTTAGAGATACATCGTCAACATGTCAAAGGACTATTCTGGGATACAGTGTGTACATGTCCAAGGTATATCTAGAGATACATTGTGTACCTGTCCAAGGTCTATTCTGATATAAAGTGTGTTTATGTCCAAGGTCTATCTAGAGATTCATTGTTTACAAAGCCGATATATATATTGAGTTACATTGTCTTCATGACCACGGTTTCTATTGCGATAAATTGCGTACATGGCCAAGTTAAATCTAGAGACATATTGCGAACATGACCAAGGTAAATCTAGAGACATATTGCGTACATGACCGATGTAAATCTAGAGACATATATCGTACATGACCGAGGTAAATCTAGAGACATATTGCGAACATGACCAAGGTAAATCTAGAGACATATTGCGAACATGACCGAGGTAAATCTAGAGAATATTGCGAACATGACCGAGGTAAATCTAGAGAATATTGCGAACATGACCGAGGTAAATCTAGAGACATATTGCGAACATGACCGAGGTAAATCTAGAGAATATTGCAAACATGACCGAGGTAAATCTAGAGAATATTGCGAACATGACCGAGGTAAATCTAAAGACATATTGCGAACATGACCAAGGTAAATCTAGAGACATATTGCGTACATGACCGAGGTAAATCTAGAGACATATTGCGTACATGACCGAGGTAAATCTAGAGACATATTGCGTACATGACCGAGGTAAATCTAGAGACATATTGCGTACATGACAAATGTAAATCTAGAGACATATTGCGAACATGACCGAGGTAAATCTAGAGACATATTGCGAACATGACCGAGGTAAATCTAGAGAATATTGCGAACATGACCGAGGTAAATCTAGAGACATATTGCGAACATGACCGAGGTAAATCTAGAGACATATTGCGAACATGACCAAGGTAAATCTAGAGACATATTGAGTACATGACCGAGGTAAATCTAGAGACATATTGCGAACATGACCGAGGTAAATCTAGGGACATATTGAGTACATGACTGAGGTTAATCTAGAGACATATTGCGTACATGACCGAAGTAAATCTAGAGACATATTGCGAACATGACCAATGTAAATCTAGAGACATATTGCGAACATGACCAATGAAAATCTAGAGACATATTGCGTACATGACTGAGGTTAATCTAGAGACATATTGCGTACATGACCGAGGTAAATCTAGAGACATATTGCGTACATGACCGAGGTAAATCTAGAGACATATTGAGTACATGACCGAGGTAAATCTAGAGACATATTGCGAACATGACCAATGTAAATCTAGAGACATATTGCGAACATGACTGAGGTTAATCTAGAGACATATTGCGTACATGACCAAGGTTAATCTAGAGACATATTGCGAACATGACCGAGGTTAATCTAGAGACATATTGCGTACATGACCGAGGTTAATCTAGAGACATATTGCGTACATGACCGAGGTAAATCTAGAGACATATTGCGAACATGACCAATGTAAATCTAGAGACATATTGCGAACATGACCAATGAAAATCTAGAGACATATTGAGTACATGACCGAGGTTAATCTAGAGACATATTGCGTACATGACCGAGGTAAATCTAGAGACATATTGCGTACATAACCGAGGTAAATCTAGAGACATATTGCGTACATGACCAATGTAAATCTAGAGACATATTGCGTACATGACCAAGTTAAATCTAGAGACATATTGCGTACATGACCAAGTGAAATCTAGAGACATATTGCGTACATGACCAAGTTTAATCTAGAGACATATTGCGTACATGACCAAGTTAAATCTAGAGACATATTGCGTACATGACCAAGGTAAATCTAGAGACATATTGAGTACATGACCGAGGTAAATCTAGAGACATATTGCGAACATGACCGAGGTAAATCTAGAGACATATTGCGAACATGACCGTGGTAATTCTAGAGACATATTGCGTACATGACCGATGTAAGTCTAGAGACGTGATGCGTACATGACCAATGTAAATCTAGAGACATATTGCGAACATGACCAATGTAAATCTAGAGACATATTGCGAACATGACCAATGAAAATCTAGAGACATATTGCGTACATGACTGAGGTTAATCTAGAGACATATTGCGTACATGACCGAGGTAAATCTAGAGACATATTGCGTACATGACCGAGGTAAATCTAGAGACATATTGAGTACATGACCGAGGTAAATCTAGAGACATATTGCGAACATGACCAATGTAAATCTAGAGACATATTGCGAACATGACTGAGGTTAATCTAGAGACATATTGCGTACATGACCAAGGTTAATCTAGAGACATATTGCGTACATGACCGAGGTTAATCTAGAGACATATTGCGTACATGACCTAGGTAAATCTAGAGACATATTGAGTACATGACCGAGGTAAATCTAGAGACATATTGCGAACATGACCAATGTAAATCTAGAGACATATTGCGAACATGACCAATGAAAATCTAGAGACATATTGAGTACATGACTGAGGTTAATCTAGAGACATATTGCGTACATGACCGAGGTAAATCTAGAGACATATTGCGTACATGACCGAGGTAAATCTAGAGACATATTGCGTACATGACCAATGTAAATCTAGAGACATATTGCGTACATGACCAAGTTAAATCTAGAGACATATTGCGTACATGACCAAGTTAAATCTAGAGACATATTGCGTACATGACCAAGTTTAATCTAGAGACATATTGCGTACATGACCAAGTTAAATCTAGAGACATATTGCGTACATGACCAAGGTAAATGTAGAGACATATTGCGTACATGACCAATGTCTATCTAGAGACATATTGCGTACATGACCAATGTTTATCTAGAGACATATTGCGAACATGGCCAAATTAAATCTGGAGACATATTGCGAACATGACCAAATTAAATCTAGAGACATATTGCGTACATGACCGAGGTACACATATTGCGTACATGACCGAGGTAATTCTAGAGACATATTGCGTACATGGCCGAGGTAAATCTAGAGACATATTGCGTACATGACCGAGGTAAATCTAGAGACATATTGCGTACATGACCGACGAGGTAAATCTAGAGACATATTGCGTACATGACCAAGGTAAATCTAGAGACATATTGCGTACATGACCGAGGTAAATCTAGAGACATATTGAGTACATGACCGAGGTAAATCTAGAGACATATTGCGTACATGACCAAGGTAAATCTAGAGACATATTGCGTACATGACCGAGGTAAATCTAGAGACATATTGCGTACATGACCAATGTAAATCTAGAGACATATTGCTTACATGACCGTGGTAAATCTAGAGACATATTGCCTACATGACCGTGGTAAATCTAGAGACATATTGCGAACTTGACCGAGGTAATTCTAGAGACATATTGCGTACATGACCGAGGCAAATCTAGAGACATATTGCGTACATGACCGAGGTAAATCTAGAGACATATTGCGTACATGACCAATGTAAATCTAGAGACATATTGCGTACATGACAGAGGTAAATCTAGAGACATATTGCGAACATGACCGTGGTAATTCTAGAGACATATTGCGTACATGACCGATGTAAGTCTAGAGACGTGATGCGTACATGACCAATGTAAATCTAGAGACGTATTGCGTACATGACCAATGTAAATCTAGAGACATATTGCGTACATGACCGAGGTAAATCTAGAGACATATTGCGTACATGACCAATGTAAATCTAGAGACATATTGCGTACATGACCGAGGTAAATCAAGAGACATATTGCGAACATGACCAAGGTAAATCTAGAGACATATTGCGTTTATGACCAATGTCTATCTAGAGACATACTGCGTACATGACCAATGTTTATCTAGAGACATATTGCGTACATGACCAATGTAAATCTAGAGACATATTGCGTACATGACCAATGTAAATCTAGAGACATATTGCGTACATGGCCAATGTAAATCTAGAGACATATTGCGAACATGACCAATGTTAATCTAGAGACATATTGCGTACATGACCAAGTTAAATATAGAGACATATTGCGTACATGACCAAGTGAAATCTAGAGACATATTGAGTACATGACTGAGGTTAATCTTGAGACATATTGCGTACATGACCGAGGTAAATCAAGAGACATATTGCGAACATGACCAAGGTAAATCTAGAGACATATTGCGTACATGGCCAATGCAAATCTAGAGACATATTGCGTACATGACCAAGTTAAATTTAGAGACATATTGCGTACATGACCAAGTGAAATCTAGAGACATATTGCGTACATGACCAAATTTAATCTAGAGACATATTGCGTACATGACCAAGGTAAATCTAGAGACATATTGCGTACATGACCAATGTTTATCTAGAGACATATTGCGTACATGACCAATGTAAATCTAGAGACATATTGCGTACATGACCAATGTAAATCTAGAGACATATTGCGTACATGACCAAGGTGAATCTAGAGATATATTGCGTACATGACCAATGTAAATCTAGAGACATATTGCGTACATGACCAATGTAAATCTAGAGACATATTGCGTACATGACCAAGGTAAATCTAGAGACATATTGCGTACATGACCGAGGTAAATCTAGAGACATATTGCGAACATGACCGAGGTAAATCTAGAGAATATTGCGAACATGACCGAGGTAAATCTAGAGACATATTGCGTACATGACCAAGTTAAATCTAGAGACATATTGCGAACATGACCAAGGTAAATCTAGAGACATATTGCGTACATGACCGAGGTAAATCTGGAGACATATTGCGAACATGACCGAGGTAAATCTAGAGACATATTGAGTACATGACTGAGGTTAATCTAGAGACATATTGCGTACATGACCGAGGTAAATCTAAAGACATATTGCGAACATGACCGAGGTAAATCTAGAGACATATTGAGTACATGACTGAGGTTAATCTAGAGACATATTGCGTACATGACCGAGGTAAATCTAGAGACATATTGCGTACATGACCGAGGTAAATCTAGAGACATATTGCGAACATGACTAATGAAAATCTAGAGACATATTGCGAACATGACCAATGAAAATCTAGAGACATATTGCGTACATGACCAATGTAAATCTAGAGACATATTGCGTACATGACCAAGTTAAATCTAGAGACATATTGCGTACATGACCGAGGTAAATCTAGAGACATATTGCGTACATGACCGAAGTAAATCTAGAGACATATTGCGAACATGACCAATGTAAATCTAGAGACATATTGCGAACATGACCAATGAAAATCTAGAGACATATTGCGTACATGACCATGTTTAATCTAGAGACATATTGCGTACATGACCAAGTGAAATCTAGAGACATATTGCGTACATGACCAAGTGAAATCTAGAGACATATTGCGTACATGACCAAGTTTAATCTAGAGACATATTGCGTACATGACCAATGTAAATCTAGAGACATATTGCGTACATGGCCGAGGTAAATCTAGAGACATATTGCGTACATGACCAATGTACATCTAGAGACATATTGCGTACATGACCGAGGTAAATCAAGAGACATATTGCGAACATGACCAAGGTAAATCTAGAGACATATTGCGTACATGACAGATGTAAATCTAGAGACATATTGCGTACATGACCAAGTTAAATCTAGAGACATATTGCGTACATGACCAAGTGAAATCTAGAGACATATTGCGTACATTACCAAGTTTAATCTAGAGACATATTGCGTACATGACCAAGGTAAATCTAGAGACATATTGCGTACATGACCAATGTAAATCTAGAGACATATTGCGAACATGACCGAGGTAAATCTAGAGACATATTGCGAACATGACCGAGGTAAATCTAGAGACATATTGCGTACATGACCAAGTTAAATCTAGAGACATATTGCGAACATGACCGAGGTAAATCTAGAGACAAATTGCGTACATGACCGAGGTAAATCTAGAGACATATTGCGAACATGACCGAGGTAAATCTAATGACATATTGAGTACATGACTGAGGTTAATCTAGAGACATATTGCGTACATGACCGAAGTAAATCTAGAGACATATTGCGTACATGACCGAGGTAAATCTAGAGACATATTGCGAACATGACCAATGAAAATCTAGAGACATATTGCGTACATGACTGAGGTTAATCTAGAGACATATTGCGAACATGACCGAGGTAAATCTAGAGACATATTGCGTACATGACCGAGGTAAACCTAGAGACATATTGAGTACATGACCGAGGTAAATCTAGAGACATATTGCGAACATGACCAATGTAAATCTAGAGACATATTGCGAACATGACTGAGGTAAATCTAGAGACATATTGCGTACATGACCAAGGTTAATCTAGAGACATATTGCGAACATGACCGAGGTTAATCTAGAGACATATTGCGTACATGACTGAGGTTAATCTAGAGACATATTGCGTACATGCCCGAGGTAAATCTAGAGACATATTGCGAACATGACCAATGTAAATCTAGAGACATATTGCGAACATGACCAATGAAAATCTAGAGACATATTGAGTACATGACTGAGGTTAATCTAGAGACATATTGCGTACATGACCGAGGTAAATCTAGAGACATATTGCGTACATGACCGAGGTAAATCTAGAGACATATTGCGTACATGACCAATGTAAATCTAGAGACGTATTGCGTACATGACCAAGTTAAATCTAGAGACATATTGCGTACATGACCAAGTGAAATCTAGAGACATATTGCCTACATGACCAAGTTTAATCTAGAGACATATTGCGTACATGACCAAGTTAAATCTAGAGACATATTGCGTACATGACCAAGGTAAATGTAGAGACATATTGCGTACATGACCAATGTCTATCTAGAGACATATTGCGTACATGACCAATGTTTATCTAGAGACATATTGCGTACATGGCCAAATTAAATCTAGAGACATATTGCGTACATGACCAAATTAAATCTAGAGACATATTGCGTACATGACCGAGGTACACATATTGCGTACATGACCGAGGTAATTCTAGAGACATATTGAGTACATGGCCGAGGTAAATCTAGAGACATATTGCGCACATGACCGAGGTAAATCTAGAGACATATTGCGTACATGACCGACGAGGTAAATCTAGAGACATATTGCGAACATTACCAAGGTAAATCTAGAGACATATTGCGTACATGACCGAGGTAAATCTAGAGACATATTGAGTACATGACCGAGGTAAATCTAGAGACATATTGCGTACATGACCAAGGTAAATCTAGAGACATATTGCGTACATGACCAAGGTAAATCTAGAGACATATTGCGTACATGACCAATTTAAATCTAGAGACATATTGCTTACATGACCGTGGTAAATCTAGAGACATATTGCCTACATGACCGTGGTAAATCTAGAGACATATTGCGAACTTGACCGAGGTAATTCTAGAGACATATTGCGTACATGACCGAGGCAAATCTAGAGACATATTGCGTACATGACCGAGGTAAATCTAGAGACATATTGCGTACATGACCAATGTAAATCTAGAGACATATTGCCTACATGACAGAGGTAAATCTAGAGACATATTGCGAACATGACCGATGTAAGTCTAGAGACGTGATGCGTACATGACCAATGTAAATCTAGAGACATATTGCGTACATGACCGAGGTAAATCTAGAGACATATTGCGTACATGACCAATGTAAATCTAGAGACATATTGCCTACATGACAGTGGTAATTCTAGAGACATATTGCGTACATGACCGATGTAAGTCTAGAGACGTGATGCGTACATGACCAATGTAAATCTAGAGACATATTGCGTACATGACCGATGTAAATCTAGAGACATATTGCGTACATAACCGAGGTAAATCTAGAGACATATTGCGTACATGACCAATGTACATCTAGAGACATATTGCGTACATGACCGAGGTAAATCAAGAGACATATTGCGAACATGACCAAGGTAAATCTAGAGACATATTGCGTTTATGACCAATGTCTATCTAGAGACATATTGCGTACATGACCAATGTTTATCTAGAGACATATTGCGTACATGACCAATGTAAATGTAGAGACATATTGCGTACATGACCAATGTAAATCTAGAGACATATTGCGTACATGGCCAATGTAAATCTAGAGACATATTGCGAACATGACCAATGAAAATCTAGAGACATATTGCGTACATGACCAATGCTAATCTAGAGACATATTGCGTACATGACCAAGTTAAATATAGAGACATATTGCGTACATGACCAAGTTAAATCTAGAGACATATTGAGTACATGACTGAGGTTAATCTTGAGACATATTGCGTACATGACCGAGGTAAATCAAGAGACATATTGCGAACATGACCAAGGTAAATCTAGAGACATATTGCGTACATGACCAATGTAAATCTAGAGACATATTGCGTACATGACCAAGTTAAATCTAGAGACATATTGCGTACATGACCAAGTGAAATCTAGAGACATATTGCGTACATGACCAAATTTAATCTAGAGACATATTGCGTACATGACCAAGGTAAATCTAGAGACATATTGCGTTCATGACCGAGGTAAATCTAGAGACATATTGCGAACATGACCGAGGTAAATCTAGAGAATATTGCGAACATGACCGAGGTAAATCTAGAGACATATTGCGTACATGACTTAGTTAAATCTAGAGACATATTGCGAACATGACCAAGGTAAATCTAGAGACAAATTGCGTACATGACCGAGGTAAATCTGGAGACATATTGCGAACATGACCGAGGTAAATCTAGAGACATATTGCGTACATGACCAATTTAAATCTAGAGACATATTGCTTACATGACCGTGGTAAATCTAGAGACATATTGCCTACATGACCGTGGTAAATCTAGAGACATATTGCGAACTTGACCGAGGTAATTCTAGAGACATATTGCGTACATGACCGAGGCAAATCTAGAGACATATTGCGTACATGACCGAGGTAAATCTAGAGACATATTGCGTACATGACCAATGTAAATCTAGAGACATATTGCCTACATGACAGAGGTAAATCTAGAGACATATTGCGAACATGACCGATGTAAGTCTAGAGACGTGATGCGTACATGACCAATGTAAATCTAGAGACATATTGCGTACATGACCGAGGTAAATCTAGAGACATATTGCGTACATGACCAATGTAAATCTAGAGACATATTGCCTACATGACAGAGGTAATTCTAGAGACATATTGCGTACATGACCGATGTAAGTCTAGAGACGTGATGCGTACATGACCAATGTAAATCTAGAGACATATTGCGTACATGACCAATGTAAATCTAGAGACATATTGCGTACATGACCGAGGTAAATCTAGAGACATATTGCGTACATGACCAATGTACATCTAGAGACATATTGCGTACATGACCGAGGTAAATCTAGAGACATATTGCGAACATGACCAAGGTAAATCTAGAGACATATTGCGTTTATGACCAATGTCTATCTAGAGACATATTGCGTACATGACCAATGTTTATCTAGAGACATATTGCGTACATGACCAATGTAAATGTAGAGACATATTGCTACATGACCAATGTAAATCTAGAGATATTGCGTACATGGCCAATGTAAATCTAGAGACATATTGCGAACATGACCAATGAAAATCTAGAGACATATTGCGTACATGACCAATGCTAATCTAGAGACATATTGCGTACATGACCAAGTTAAATATAGAGACATATTGCGTACATGACCAAGTTAAATCTAGAGACATATTGAGTACATGACTGAGGTTAATCTTGAGACATATTGCGTACATGACCGAGGTAAATCAAGAGACATATTGCGAACATGACCAAGGTAAATCTAGAGACATATTGCGTACATGGCCAATGAAATCTAGAGACATATTGCGTACATGACCAAGTTAAATTTAGAGACATATTGCGTACATGACCAAGTGAAATCTAGAGACATATTGCGTACATGACCAAATTTAATCTAGAGACATATTGCGTACATGACCAAGGTAAATCTAGAGACATATTGCGTCATGACCGAGTAAATGTAGAGACATATTGCGAACATGACCGAGGTAAATCTAGAGAATATTGCGAACATGACCGAGGTAAATCTAGAGACATATTGCGTACATGACCAAGTTAAATCTAGAGACATATTGCGAACATGACCAAGGTAAATCTAGAGACAAAATGCGTACATGACCGAGGTAAATCTGGAGACATATTGCGAACATGACCGAGGTAAATCTAGAGACATATTGAGTACATGACTGAGGTTAATCTAGAGACATATTGCGTACATGACCGAGGTAAATCTAAGATATATTGCGAACATGACCAGGTAAATCTAGAGACATATTGAGTACATGACTGAGGTTAATCTAGAGACATATTGCGTACATGAACGAGGTAAATCTAGAGACATATTGCGAACATGACTAATGAAAATCTAGAGACATATTGCGAACATGACCAATGAAAATCTAGGACATATTGCGTACATGACCATGTAAATCTAGAGACATATTGCGTACATGACCAAGGTAAATCTAGAGACATATTGCGTACATGACCGAGGTAAATCTAGAGACATATTGCGTACATGACCGAGGTAAATCTAGAGACATATTGCGAACATGACCAATGTAAATCTAGAGACATATTGCGAACATGACCAATGAAAATCTAGAGACATATTGCATACATGACCATGTTTAATCTAGAGACATATTGCGTACATGACCAAGTGAAATCTAGAGACATATTGCGTACATGACCAAGTGAAATCTAGAGACATATTGCGTACATGACCAAGTTTAATCTAGAGACATATTGCGTACATGACCAATGTAAATCTAGAGACATATTGCGTATATGGCCGAGGTAAATCTAGAGACATATTGCGTACATGACCAAGTACATCTAGAGACATATTGCGTACATGACCGAGGTAAATCAAGAGACATATTGCGAACATGACCAAGGTAAATCTAGAGACATATTGCGTACATGACCATGTAAATCTAGAGACATATTGCGTACATGACCAAGTTAAATCTAGAGACATATTGCGTACATGACCAAGTGAAAATCTAGAGACATATTGCGTACATTACCAAGTTTAATCTAGAGACATATTGCGTACATGACCAAGGTAAATCTAGAGACATATTGCGTACATGACCAATGTTTATCTAGAGACATATTGCGTACATGACCAATGTAAATGTATAGACATATGCGTACATGACCAATGTAAATCTAGAGACATATTGCGTACATGACCAAGGTGAATCTAGAGATAATTGCGTACATGACCAATGTAAATGTATAGACATATTGCGTACATGACCAATGTAATCTAGAGACATATTGCGTACATGACCAAGGTAAATCTAGAGACATATTGCGTACATGACCGAGGTAAATGTAGAGACATATTGCGAACATGACCGAGGTAAATCTAGAGAATATTGCGAACATGACCGAGGTAAATCTAGAGCATATTGCGTACATGACCAAGTTAAATCTAGAGACATATTGCGTACATGACCAAGTGAAATCTAGAGACATATGCGTTCATGACCAAGTTTAATCTAAAGACATATTGCGTACATGAACAAGTTAAATCTAGAGACATATTGCGTACATGATCAATGTAAATCTAGAGACATATTGCGTACATGACCAAGGTGAATCTAGAGATATATTGCGTACATGACCAAGGTAAATGTAGAGACATATTGCGTACATGACCAAGGTAATCTAGAGACATATTGCGTACATGACCAGGTAAATCTAGAGACATATTGCGTACATGACCAAGGTAAATCTAGAGACATATTGCGAACATGACCAAGGTAAATCTAGAGACATATTGCGTACATGACCAATGTAAATCTAGAGACATATTGCGTACATGACCGAGGTAAATCTAGAGACATATTGCGAACATGACCGAGGTAATCTAGAGGACATATTGCGTACATGACCAAGTTAAATCTAGAGACATATTGCGAACATGACCGAGGTAAATCTAGAGACATATTGCGTACATGACCGAGGTAAATCTAGAGACATATTGCGTACATGACCAAGTTAAATATAGAGACATATTGCGTACATGACCAAGTTAAATCTAGAGACATATTGAGTACATGACTGAGGTTAATCTTGAGACATATTGAGTACATGACCGAGGTAAATCAAGAGACATATTGCGAACATGACCAAGGTAAATCTAGAGACATATTGCGTACATGGCCAATGTAAATCTAGAGACATATTGCGTACATGACCAAGTTAAATTTAGAGACATATTGCGTACATGACCAAGGGAAATCTAGAGACATATTGCGTACATGACCAATTTAATCTAGAGACATATTGCGTACATGACCAAGTAAATCTAGAGACATATTGCGTTCATGACCGAGGTAAATGTAGAGACTATTGCGAACATGACCGAGGTAAATCTAGAGAATATTGCGAAACATGACCGAGGTAAATCTAGAGACATATTGCGTACATGACCAAGTTAAATCTAGAGACATATTGCGAACATGACCAAGGTAAATCTAGAGACAAAATGCGTACATGACCGAGGTAAATCTGGAGACATATTGCGAACATGACCGAGGTAAATCTAGACATATTGAGTACATGACTGAGGTTAATCTAGAGACATATTGCGTACATGACCGAGGTAAATCTAAAGACATATTGCGAACATGACCGAGGTAAATCTAGAGACATATTGCGTACATGACTGAGGTTAATCTAGAGACATATTGCGTACATGACCGAGGTAAATCTAGAGACATATTGCGTACATGACCGAGGTAAATCTAGAGACATATTGCGAACATGACTAATGAAAATCTAGAGACATATGCGAACTGACCAATGAAAATCTAGAGACATATTGCGTACATGACCAATGTAAATCTAGAGACATATTGCGTACATGACCAAGTTAAATCTAGAGACATATTGCGTACATGACCAAGTGAAATCTAGAGACATATTGCGTACATGACCGAGGTAAATCTAGAGACATATTGCGAACATGACCAATGTAAATCTAGAGACATATTGCGAACATGACCAATGAAAATCTAGAGACATATTGCATACATGACCATGTTTAATCTAGAGACATATTGCGTACATGACCAAGTGAAATCTAGAGACATATTGCGTACATGACCAAGTGAAATCTAGAGACATATTGCGTACATGACCAAGTTTAATCTAGAGACATATTGCGTACATGACCAATGTAAATCTAGAGACATATTGCGTATATGGCGAGGTAAATCTAGAGACATATTGCGTACATGACCAATGTACATCTAGAGACTATTGCGTACATGACCGAGGTAAATCAAGAGACATATTGCGAACATGACCAATGTAAATCTAGAGACATATTGCGTACATGACCAATGTAAATCTAGAGACATATTGCGTACATGACCAAGTTAAATCTAGAGACATATTGCGTACATGACCAAGTGAAATCTAGAGACATATTGCGTACATTACAAGTTTAATCTAGAGACATATTGCGTACATGACCAAGGTAAATCTAGAGACATATTGCGTACATGACCAATGTTTATCTAGAGACATATTGCGTACATGACCAATGTAAATGTATAGACATATTGCGTACATGACCAATGTAAATCTAGAGACATATTGCGTACATGACCAAGGTGAATCTAGAGATATATTGCGTACATGACCAATGTAAATGTATAGACATATTGCGTACATGACCAATGTAAATCTAGACATATGCGTACATGACCAAGGTAAATCTAGAGACATATTGCGTACATGACCGAGGGTAATGTAGAGACATATTGCGAACATGACCGAGGTAAATCTAGAGAATATTGCGAACATGACCGAGGTAAATCTAGAGACATATTGCGTACATGACCAGTTAAATCTAGAGACATATTGCGTACATGACCAAGTGAAATCTAGAGACATATTGCGTTCATGACCAAGGTTAATCTAGGACATATTGCGTACATGAACAAGTTAAATCTAGAGACATATTGCGTACATGATCAATGTAAATCTAGAGACATATTGCGTACATGACCAAGGTGAATCTAGAGATATATTGCGTACATGACCAAGGTAAATGTAGAGACATATTGCGTACATGACCAAGGTAAATCTAGAGACATATTGCGTACATGACCAAGGTAAATCTAGAGACATATTGCGAACATGACCAAGGTAAATCTAGAGACATATTGCGAACATGACCAAGGTAAATCTAGAGACATATTGCGTACATGACCAATGTAAATCTAGAGACATATTGCGAACATGACCGAGGTAAATCTAGAGACATATTGCGAACATGACCGAGGTAAATCTAGAGACATATTGCGTACATGACCAAGTTAAATCTAGAGACATATTGCGAACATGACCGAGGTAAATCTAGAGACAAATTGCGAACATGACCGAGGTAAATCTAGAGACATATTGCGAACATGACCGAGGTAAATCTAATGACATATTGAGTACATGACTGAGGTTAATCTAGAGACATATTGCGTACATGACCGAAGTAAATCTAGAGACATATTGCGAACATGACCAATGTAAATCTAGAGACATATTGCGAACATGACCAATGAAAATCTAGAGACATATTGCGTACATGACTGAGGTTAATCTAGAGACATATTGCGTACATGACCGAGGTAATCTAGAGACATATTGCGTACATGACCGAGGTAAACCTAGAGACATATTGAGTACATGACCGAGCTAAATCTAGAGACATATTGCGAACATGACCAATGTAAATCTAGAGACATATTGCGTACATGACTGAGGTTAATCTAGAGACATATTGCGTACATGACCAAGGTTAATCTAGAGACATATTGCGAACATGACCGAGGTTAATCTAGAGACATATTGCGTACATGACTGAGGTTAATCTAGAGACATATTGCGTACATGCCCGAGGTAAATCTAGAGACATATTGCGAACATGACCAATGTAAATCTAGAGACATATTGCGAACATGACCAATCAAATCTAGAGACATATTGAGTACATGACTGAGGTTAATCTAGAGCCATATTGCGTACATGACCGAGGTAAATCTAGAGACATATTGCGTACATGACCGAGGTAAATCTAGAGACATATTGCGTACATGACCAATGTAAATCTAGAGACGTATTGCGTACATGACCAAGTTAAATCTAGAGACATATTGCCTACATGACTAAGTTTAATCTAGAGACATATTGCGTAGATGACCAAGTTAAATCTAGAGACATATTGCGTACATGACCAGGTAAATGTAGAGACATATTGCGTACATGACCAATGTATATCTAGAGACATATTGCGTACATGACCAATGTATCTAGAGACATATTGCGAACATGGCCAAATTAAATCTGGAGACATATTGCGACATGACCAAATTAAATCTAGAGACATATTGCGTACATGACCGAGGTACACATATTGCGTACATGACCGAGGTAATCTAGAGACATATTGCGTACATGGCCGAGGTAAATCTAGAGACATATGGCGATATGACCGAGGTAAATCTAGAGACATATTGCGTACATGACCGACGAGGTAAATCTAGAGACATATTGCGAACATTACCAAGTTAAATCTAGAGACATATTGCGTACATGACCGAGGTAAATCTAGAGACATATTGAGTACATGACCGAGGTAAATCTAGAGACATATTGCGTACATGACCAAGGTAAATCTAGAGACATATTGCGTACATGACCAAGGTAAATCTAGAGACATATTGCGTACATGACCGAGGTAAATCTAGAGACATATTGTACATGACCGTGTAAATCTAGAGACATATTGCCTTCATGACCAAGTTAATCTAGAGACATATTGCGTACATGACCAAGTTAAATCTAGAGACATATTGCGTACATGACCAAGGTAAATGTAGAGACATATTGCGTACATGACCAATGTCTATCTAGAGATATTGCGTACATGACCAATGTATCTAGAGACATATTGCGAACATGCCAAATTAAATAGAGACATATTGCGAACATGACCTAAATCTAGAGACATATTGCGTACATGACCGAGGTAAACAGATTGCGTACATGACCGAGGTAAATCTAGAGACATATTGCGTACATGGCCAAGTAAATCTAGAGACATATGCGTACATGACCAAGTAAATCTAGAGACATATTGCGTACATGACCAAGGTAAATCTAGAGACATATTGCGTACATTGACCAAGGTAAATCTAGAGACATATTGCGTACATGACCAAGGTAAATCTAGAGACATATTGAGTACATGACCGATGTAAATCTAGAGACATATTGCGTACATGACCAAGGTAAATCTAGAGACATATTGCGTACATGACCAAGGTAAATCTAGAGACATATTGCGTACATGACCAATGTAAATCTAGAGACATATTGCGTACATGACCAATGTAAATCTAGAGACATATTGCTACATGACCGTGGTAAATCTAGAGACATATTGCGTACATGACCGAGGTAATTCTAGAGACATATTGCGTACATGACCGAGGTAAATCTAGAGACATATTGCGAACATGACCGATGTAAATCTAGAGACATATTGCGTACATGACCAAGGTAAATCTAGAGACATATTGCGTACATGAGAGGTAAATCTAGAGACATATTGCGAACATGACCGAGGTAAATCTAGAGACATATTGCGAACATGACCGAGGTAATCTAGAGACGTATTGAGTACATGACAAGGTAATCTAGAGACATATTGCGTACATGACCAAGGTAAATCTAGAGACATATTGAGTACATGACCTGAGGTAAATCTAGAGACATATTGCGTACATGACCGAGGTAAATCTAGAGACATATTGCGAACATGACCAATAAATCTAGAGACATATTGCGTACATGACCAATGTAAATCTAGAGACATATTGCGTACATGACCAAGTTAAATCTAGAGACATATTGCGTACATGACCAAGTAAATCTAGAGACATATTGCGTACATGACCAATTAATCTAGAGACATATTGCGTACATGACCAAGGTAAATCTAGAGACATATTGCGTACATGACCAATGTTTATCTAGAGACATATTGCGTACATGACCAATGTAAATGTAGAGACATATTGCGTACATGACCAATGTAATCTAGAGACATATTGCGTACATGACCAAGTGAAATCTAGAGACATATTGCGTACATGACCAAGTAAATCTAGAGACATATTGCGTACATGACCAATGTAAATCTAGAGACATATTGCGTACATGACCAAGGTAAATCTAGAGACATATTGCGTACATGACCGAGGTAAATCTAGAGACATATTGCGTACATGACCGAGGTAAATCTAGAGACATATTGCGAACATGACCGAGGTAAATCTAGAGACATATTGCGTACATGACCAAGGTAAATCTAGAGACATATTGCGTACATGACAAGTTAATCTAGAGACATATTGCGTACATTACCGAGTAAATCTAGACATATTGCGTACATGACCAAGGTAAATCTAGAGACATATTGAGTACATGACAGGTTAATCTAGAGACATATTGCGTACATGACCAAGGTAAATCTAGAGACATATTGCGTACATGACCAATGTAAATCTAGAGACATATTGCGTACATGACCAATGAATCTAGAGACATATTGCGTACATGACCAATGTAAATCTAGAGACATATTGCGTACATGACCAATGTAAATCTAGAGACATATTGCGTACATGACCAAGGTAAATCTAGAGACATATTGCGTACATGACCGAGGTAAATCTAGAGACATATTGCGTACATGACCGAGGTAAATCTAGAGACATATTGCGAACATGACCGAGGTAAATCTAGAGACATATTGCGTACATGACCAATGTAAATCTAGAGACATATTGCGTACATGACCGAGGTAAATCTAGAGACATATTGCGTACATGACCGAGGTAAATCTAGAGACATATTGCGTACATGACCGAGGTAAATCTAGAGACATATTGCGTACATGACCGAGGTTAATCTAGAGACATATTGCGTACATGACCGAGGTAAATCTAGAGACATATTGCGTACATGACCGAGGTAAATCTAGAGACATATTGCGTACATGACTGAGGTTAATCTAGAGACATATTGCGTACATGACCGAGGTAAATCTAGAGACATATTGCGTACATGACCAAGGTAAATCTAGAGACATATTGCGTACATGACCAATGAAATCTAGAGACATATTGCGTACATGACCAATGTAAACCTAGAGACATATTGCGTACATGACCAAGTAAATCTAGAGACATATTGCGTACATGACCAAGGTAATCTAGAGACATATTGCGTACATGACCGAGGTAAATCTAGAGACATATTGCGAACATGACCAATGTAAATCTAGAGACATATTGCGTACATGACCAATGTAAATCTAGAGACATATTGCGTACATGACCAATGTAAATCTAGAGACATATTGCGTACATGACCAATGTTTATAGACATATTGCGTACATGACCAATGTAAATCTAGAGACATATTGCGTACATGACCAATGTAAATCTAGAGACATATTGCGTACATGGCCAATGTAAATCTAGAGACATATTGCGTACATGGCCGATGTAAATCTAGAGACATATTGCGTACATGACCATGTAAATCTAGAGACATATTGCGTACATGCCAATTAAATCTAGAGACATATTGCGAACATGACCGGTAAATCTAGAGACAATTGCGAACATGACCGATTAAATCTAGAGACATATTGCGTACATGACCGAGGTAAGACATATTGCGTACATGACCGAGGTAATTCTAGAGACATATTGCGTACATGACCGAGGTAAATCTAGAGACATATTGCGAACATGACCGAGGTAAATCTAGAGACATATTGAGTACATGACGAGGTAAATCTAGAGATATATTGCGTACATGACCGAGGTAAATCTAGAGACATATTGCGTACATGACCAAGGTAAATCTAGAGACATATTGCGTACATGACCAAGTTAATCTAGAGACATATTGCGTACATGACCAATGTAAATCTAGAGACATATTGCGTACATGACCAAGTTTATCTAGAGACATATTGCGTACATGACCGAGGTAAATCTAGAGACATATTGCGTACATGACCGAGGTAATTCTAGAGACATATTGCGTACATGACCGAGGTAAATCTAGAGACATATTGCGTACATGACCAGGTAAATCTAGAGACATATTGCGTACATGACCAATGTAAATCTAGAGACATATTGCGTACATGACAAGGTAAATCTAGAGACATATTGCGAACATGACCGTGGTAAATCTAGAGCCATATTGCGTACATGACCGATGTAAGTCTAGAGACATATTGCGTACATGACCAATGTAAATCTAGAGACATATTGCGTACATGCCAATGCAAATCTAGAGACATATTGCGTACATGAAGGTAAATCTAGAGACATATTGCGTACATGCCGATGTACATCTAGAGACATATTGCGAACATGACCAAATGTAAATCTAGAGACATATTGCGAACATGACCAAGGTAAATCTAGAGACATTTGCGTACATGACCGAGGTAGACATATTGCGTACATGACCGAGGTAATCTAGAGACATATTGCGTACATGACCAAGGTAAATCTAGAGACATATTGCGACATGACCAAGGTAAATCTAGAGACATATTGCGTACATGACACAAGTAAATAGAGACATATTGCGAACATGACCAATGTAAATCTAGAGACATATTGCGTACATGACCAAGGTAAATCTAGAGACATATTGCGTACATGACCAAGGTAAATCTAGAGACTATTGCGTACATGACCAAGTAAATCTAGAGACATATTGCGTACATGACCAATTAATCTAGAGACATATTGCGTACATGACCAATGTAAATCTAGAGACATATTGCGTACATGACCAAGGTAAATCTAGAGACATATTGCGTACATGACCGGGTAAATCTAGAGACATATTGCGAACATGACCGAGTAATCTAGAGACATATTGCGTACATGACCAATGTAAATCTAGAGACATATTGCGTACATGACCAATGTAAATCTAGAGACATATTGCGTACATGACCAATGTAAATCTAGAGACATATTGCGTACATGACCAATGTAAATCTAGAGACATATTGCGTACATGACCGTGAAATCTAGAGCCATATTGCGTACATGACCAAGTGAAATCTAGAGACATATTGCGTACATGACCAATGTAAATCTAGAGACTATTGCGTACATGACCAAGGTAAATCTAGAGACATATTGCGTACATGACCAAGGTAAATCTAGAGACATATTGCGTACATGACCAAGGTAAATCTAGAGACATATTGCGTACATGACCGAGGTAAATAGAGAATATTGCGAACATGACCGAGGTAAATCTAGAGAATATTGCGAACATGACCGAGGTAAATCTAGAGCATATTGCGTACATGACCAAGGTAAATCTAGAGACATATTGCGTACATGACCAAGGTAAACCTAGAGACATATTGCGTACATGACCAAGGTAAATCTAGAGACATATTGCGTACATGACGAGGTAAATCTAGAGACATATTGCGTACATGACCAATGTAAATCTAGAGACATATTGCGAACATGACCAATGAAAATCTAGAGACATATTGCGTACATGACCAATAAATCTAGAGACATATTGCGTACATGACCAATGAAATCTAGAGACATATTGCGAACATGACCAAATTAAATCTAGAGACATATTGCGTACATGACCAATTACTAGAGACATATTGCGTACATGACCGAGGTAATTCTAGAAACATATAGCGAACATGACCGAGGTAGATCTAGAGACATATTGCGTACATGGCCGAGGTAAATCTAGAGACATATTGCGCACATGACCGAGGTAAATAAAGACATATTGCGTACATGACCGACGAGGTAAATCTAGAGATATATTGCGAACATGACCAAGGTAAATCTAGAGACATATTGAGTACATGACCGAGGTAAATCTAGAGACATATTGAGTTCATGACCGAGGTAAATCTAGAGACATATTGCGTACATGACCAAGGTAAATCTAGAGACATATTGCGAACATGACCAAGGAAATCTAGAGACATATTGCGTACATGACCAATGTAAATCTAGAGACATATTGCGTACATGACAGGTAAATCTAGAGACATATTGCGTACATGACCGTGGTAAATCTAGAGACATATTGCGAACATGACCGAGGTAATTCTAGAGACATATTGCGTACATGACCGAGGCAAATCTAGAGACATATTGCGTACATGACAGAGGTAAATCTAGAGACATATTGCGTACATGACCAATGTAAATCTAGAGACATATTGCGTACATGACAGAGGTAAATCTAGAGACACATTGCGAACATGACCGTGGTAAATCTAGAGACATATTGCGTACATGACCGATGTAAATCTAGAGACATATTGCGTACATGACCGAGGTAAATCTAGAGAGGTATTGCGTACATGACCAATGTAAATCTAGAGACATATT
The DNA here is from genome assembly GCF_026914265.1 of Mya arenaria. NCBI lineage: Eukaryota > Metazoa > Mollusca > Bivalvia > Myida > Myidae > Mya > Mya arenaria. Next base: position 14,533,363 of record NC_069136.1, read on the forward strand.
GCGTACATGACCAATGTCTATCTAGAGACATATTGCGTACATGGCCAATGTAAATCTAGAGACATATTGCGTACATGACCAATGTAAATCTAGAGACATATTGCGTACATGACAGAGGTAATTCTAGAGACACATTGCGATCATGACCGTGGTATATCTAGAGACATATTGCGTACATGAAAGAGGTAAATCTAGAGACATATTGAGTACATGACCGAGGTAAATCTAGAGACTTATTGCGTACATGACCAAGGTAAATCTAGAGACATATTGCGTACATGACCAAGGTTAATCTAGATAAATATTGCGTACATGACCAATGTAAATCTAGAGACATATTGCGTACATGACCGTGGTAAATCTAGAGACATATTGTGTACATGACCGTGGTAAATCTAGAGACATATTGCGAACATGACCGAGGTAATTCTAGAGACATATTGCGTACATGACCGAGGCAAATCTAGAGACATATTGCGTACATGACGGAGGTAAATCTAGAGACATATTGCGTACATGACCAAATTAAATCTAGAGACATTTTGCGTACATGACCGAGGTACACATATTGCGTACATGACCGAGGTAATTCTAGAGACATATTGCGTACATGGCCGAAGTAAATCTAGAGACATATTGCGCACATGACCGAGGTAAATCTAGAGACATATTGCGTACATGACCGACGAGGTAAATCTAGAGACATATTGCGAACATGACCAAGGTAAATCCAGAGACATATTGCGTACATGACCGAGGTAAACTAGAGACATATTGAGTACATGACCGAGGTAAATCTAGAGACTTATTGCGTACATGACCAATGTAAATCTAGAGACATATTGCGTACATGACCAAGGTTAATCTAGAGACATATTGCGTACATGACCAATGTAAATCTAGAGACATATTGCGTACATGACCAATGTACATCTAGAGACATATTGCGTACATGACCGAGGTAAATCTAGAGACATATTGCGAACATGACCGAGGTAATTCTAGAGACATATTGCGTACATGACCGAGGCAAATCTAGAGACATATTGCGTACATGACCGAGGTAAATCTAGAGACATATTGCGAACATGACCAATGTAAATCTAGAGACATATTGCGTACATGACCGAGGTAAATCTAGAGACATATTGCGAACATGACCGTGGTAAATCTAGAGCCATATTGTGTACATGACCGATGTAAGTCTAGAGACATATTGCGTACATGACAGAGGTAATTCTAGAGACATATTGCGTACATGACCGAGGTAAATCTAGAGACATATTGCGTACATGACCGATGTACATCTAGAGACATATTGCGTACATGACCGATGTAAATCTAGAGACATATTGCGTACATGACCGATGTAAATCTAGAGACATATTGCGTACATGACCGAAGTAAATCTAGAGACATATTGCGTACATGACCGATGTACATCTAGAGACATATTGCGAACATGACCAAGGTAAATCTAGAGACATATTGCGTACATGACCAAGGTAAATCTAGAGAATATTGCGAACATGACCGAGGTAAATCTAGAGAATATTGCGAACATGACCGAGGTAAATCTAGAGAATATTGCGAACATGACCGAGGTAAATCTAGAGACATATTGCGTACATGACCAAGGTAAACCTAGAGACATATTGCGTACATGACCGAGGTAAATCTAGAGACATATTGCGAACATGACCGAGGTAAATCTAGAGACATATTGCGTACATGACCAAGATAAATCTAGAGACATATTGCGTACATGACCGAGGTAAATCTAGAGACATATTGCGTACATGACCAAGGTAAATCTAGAGAATATTGCGAACATGACCGAGGTAAATCTAGAGAATATTGCGAACATGACCGAGGTAAATCTAGAGAATATTGCGAACATGACCGAGGTAAATCTTATGACATATTGCGTACATGACCAAGGTAAACCTAGAGACATATTGTGTACATGACCGAGGTAAATCTAGAGACATATTGCGAACATGACCGAGGTAAATCTAGAGACATATTGCGTACATGACCAAGGTAAACCTAGAGACATATTGCGTACATGACTGAGGGTTATCTAGAGACATATTGCGTACATGACCGAGGTAAATCTAGAGACATATTGCGAACATGACCAATGAAAATCTAGAGACATATTGCGTACATGACCAAGGTAAATCTAGAGACATATTGCGTACATGACCAATGTCTATCTAGAGACATATTGCGAACATGACCAAATTAAATCTAGAGACATATTGCGAACATGACCGAATTAAATATAGAGACATATTGCGTACATGACCGAGGTACACATATTGCGTACATGACCGAGGTAATGCTAGAGACATATTGCGTACATTGCCGAGGTAAATCTAGAGACATATTGCGCACATGACCGAAGTAAATCTAAAGACATATTGCGTACATGACCGACGAGGTAAATCTAGAGATATATTGCGAACATTACCAAGGTAAATCTAGAGACATATTGAGTACATGACCGAGGTAAATCTAGAGACATATTGAGTTCATGACCGAGGTAAATCTAGAGACATATTGCGTACATGACCAAGGTAAATCTAGAGACATATTGAGTTCATGACCGAGGTAAATCTAGAGACATATTGCGTACATGACCAAGGTAAATCTAGAGACATATTGCGTACATGACCAAGGTAAATCTAGAGACATATTGCGTACATGACCAAGGTAAATCTAGAGACATATTGCGTACATGACCAATGTAAATCTAGAGACATATTGCGTACATGACCGAGGTAAATCTAGAGACATATTGCGTACATGACCGTGATAAATCTAGAGACATATTGCGAACATGACCGAGGTAATTCTAGAGACATATTGCGTACATGACCGAGACAAATCTAGAGATATATTGCGTACATGACAGAGGTAAATCTAGAGACATATTGCGTGCATGACCAATGTAAATCTAGAGACATATTGCGTACATGACAGAGGTAAATCTAGAGACACATTGCGAACATGACCGTGGTAAATCTAGAGACATATTGCGTACATGACCGATGTAAATCTAGAGACATATTGCGTACATGACCGAGGTAAATCTAGAGAGGTATTGCGTACATGACCAATGTAAATCTAGAGACATATTGCGTACATGACCAATGTCTATCTAGAGACATATTGCGTACATGGCCAATGTAAATCTAGAGACATATTGCGTACATGACCAATGTAAATCTAGAGACATATTGCGTACATGACCAAGGTAAATCTAGAGACACATTGCGAACATGACCGTGGTAAATCTAGAGACATATTGCGAACATGACCGAGGTAAATCTAGAGACATATTGCGTACATGACCAATGTAAATCTAGAGACATATTGCGTACATGACAGAGGTAAATCTAGAGACACATTGCGAACATGACCAAGGTAAATCTAGAAACATATTGCGAACATGACCAATGTAAATCTAGAGACATATTGCGAACATGACCAAGTAAAATCTAGAGACATATTGCGTACATGGCCAATGTAAATCTAGCGACATATTGCGTACATGACCAATGTAAATCTATAGACATATTGCGTGCATGACCAATTGAAATATAGAGACATATTGCGTACATGACCAAGGTAAATCTAGAGACATACTGCGTACATGACCAAGTGGAATCTAGAGACATATTGCGTACATGACCAATGTAAATCTAGAGACATATTGCGTACATGACCAATTGAAACCTAGAGAGATATTGCGTACATGACCAAGGCAAATCTAGAGACGTATTTCAAACATGACCGAGGTAAATCTAGAGACATATTGCGTACATGACCAAGTAAAATCTAGAGACATATTGCGTACATGACCAATGTAAATCTAGAGACATATTGCGTTCATGACCAATTGAAATCTAGAGACATATTGCGTACATGACCAAGGTAAATCTAGAGACATATTGCGTACATGACCAAGTGAAATCAAGAGGCATATTGCGTACATGACCAAGTGAAATCTAGAGATATATTGTGTACATGACCAATTGAAACCTAGAGACATATTGCGTACATGACCAATGCCTATCTAGAGACATATTGCGAACATGACCAAGGTAAATCTAGAGATACATTGCGTTCATGACCAATGCCTATCTAGAGACATTTTGCGTACATGACCAATGTCTATCTAGAGACATATTGCGTACATGACCAATGTAAATGTAGAGACATATTGCGAACATGACCAATGTCTATCTTGAGACATATTGCGTACATGGCCAATGTAAATCTAGAGACATATTGCGTACATCACCAATTGAAATCTAGAGACATATTGCGTACATGACCAAGGTAAATCTAGAGAAATATTGCGTACATGACCAAGGTAAATCTAGAGACATACTGCGTACATGACCAAGTGGAATCTAGAGACATATTGCGTACATGACCAATGTCAATCTAGAGACATATTGCGTACATGACCAATTGAAACCTAGAGAGATATTGCGTACATGACCAAGGCAAATCTAGAGACATATTGCAAACATGACCGAGGTAAATCTAGAGACATATTGCGTACATGACCAAGTAAAATCTAGAGACATATTGCGTACATGACCAATGTAAATCTAGAGACATATTGCGTACATGACCAATGTAAATCTAGAGACATATTGCTTTCATGACCAATTGAAATCTAGAGACATATTGCGTACATGACCAAGGTAAATCTAGAGACATATTGCGTACATGACTAAGTGAAATCAAGAGACATATTGCGTACATGACCAAGTGAAATCTAGAGATATATTGTGTACATGACCAATTGAAACCTAGAGACATATTGCGTACATGACCAATGCCTATCTAGAGACATATTGCGTACATGACCAAGGTAAATCTAGAGATACATTGCGTTCATGACCAATGCCTATCTAGAGACATTTTCGTACATGACCAATGTCTATCTAGAGACATATTGCGTACATGACCAATGTAAATGTAGAGACATATTGCGAACATGACCAATGTAAATGTAGAGACATATTGCGTACATGACCAATGTAAATGTAGAGACATATTGCGTACATGACCAATGTAAATGTAGAGACATATTGCGTACATGGCCAATGCCTATCTAGAGACATATTGCGTACATGGCCAATGTAAATCTAGAGACATATTGCGTACATGACCAATTGAAATCTAGAGACATATTGCATACATGACCAAGGTAAATCTAGAGACATATTGCGTACATGACCAAGTGAAATCAAGAGACATATTGCGTACATGACCAAGTGAAATCTAGAGATATATTGCGTACATGACCAATTGAAACCTAGAGACATATTGCGTACATGACCAATGCCTATCTAGAGACATATTGCGTACATGACCAAGGTAAATCTAGAGATACATTGCGTTCATGACCAATTGAAACCTAGAGACATATTGCGTACATGACCAATGCCTATCTAGAGACATATTGCGAACATGACCAATGTAAATCTAGAGACATATTGCGTTCATGACCAATGCCTATCTAGAGACATATTGCGTACATGACCGATGTAAATGTAGAGACATATTGTGAACATGACCAATGTCTATCTAGAGACATATTGTGAACATGACCAATGTCTATCTAGAGACATATTGTGAACATGACCAATGTCTATCTAGAGACATATTGCGTACATGGCCAATGTGAATCTAGAGATATATTGCGTACATGACCGAGGTAAATCTAGAGACATATTGCGTACATGACCAATGTAAATCTAGAGACATATTGCGTACATGACCAATGTCTATCTAGAGACATATTGCGTACATGACCAATGTTTATCTAGAGACATATTGCGTACATGGCCGAGGTAAATCTAGAGACATATTGCGTACATGACCAACTGAAATCTAGAGACATATTGCGAACATGACCAAGGTAAATCTAGAGACATATTGCGTACATGGCCGAGGTAAATCTAGAGACATATTGCGTACATGACCAATTGAAGTCTAGAGACATATTGCGTACATGGCCGAGGTAAATCTAGAGACAAATTGCGTACATGGCAGAGGTAAATCTAGAGATATATTGCGTACATGGCCAATGTAAATCTAGAGACATATTGCGAACATGACCAAGGTAAATCTAGAGACATATTGCGTACATGACCAAGGTAAATCTAGAGACATATTGCGTACATGACCAATGTCTATCTAGAGACATATTGCGTACATGACCAATGTCTATCTAAAGAGTATGGTATGCGCATTGTATACATAAACGCAGTTATACTTATTATCTTAAACTTTCTTGTTGAATGCTGGTTATGCACGTGCCTGATGGCTATCAAAAGGCTTCCTTGTAGAAATTGTACAACAGCATTACTTACCATAGGTTATAATATTAGACAGCCATATGGTGGCATTATACTACCATGTGTCTACATATAGTGTTGGTTGGCATTAATAATTATATGTTCCGATGTTAGTCTTTAAATCTTTATGAGAAAAACACTGGTGCACTGAATTCCATACTTATTGACCTCGTGTATGGTTATGAGGACCGCATTGTGCAAAAATCAATTATCTCAGTGATAAAGCTTTAGAAAATCCCTCGATGAACTAGAACATCTAGCTCCGCCGCAAAGCTTTGAAAAATCCTCGACGTTATCGATTTTGGTAATCGGGCTCTTCTGCCTCAGTGGTCTGGCCCTGCCGCCAAGCTTCGGAAAATCCACTACGTCAATGATCTCAGTGAACCGGCCCTCCCGCCAAGCTTCGGAAAATCCACTTCGTCAATGATCTCAGTGAACCGGCCCTGCCGCCAAGCTTCGGAAAATCGACTTCGTCAAAGATCTCGGTGGTCCGGCCCTGCCGCCAAGCTTCGGAAAATCTACTTGTAATGATCTCAGTGAACCGGCCCTGCCGCCAAGCTTCGGAAAATCGACTTCGTCAAAGATCTCAGTGGTCCGGCCCTGCCGCCATGTTTCGGTAAATCCACTTCGTCAAAGATCTCGGTGGTCCGGCCCTGCCGCCAAGCTTCGGAAAATCTACTACGTCAATGATCTCAGTAGTCTGACCCTGCCGCCAAGCTTCGGAAAATCCACTACCGTAACGTCAATGATCACAATGGTCCGGCTCTGCCGCAAAGTTTTGGAACATCTACTTGTGATCTCAATGATCGAACTCTGCTGCAAAGCTTTGGAAACGGACACGGTTTCCTATGCAGTCATTTCTAAAACTCAAACTTAAGAGACTTTTCTGTATACCGATCGATGTAAGACGGTGTTTTTGGTCATGGTGTACGAGGCAATAACTTTTATTTAAGTTTTTCGCCAGTCATGCTAGAACACCCTAATGGACTTATGGGAATAATAACAAATGAATCGTTCCAAAGTCAACGGAAAGATTTATTGCTAAAATATCGCAAAACAGGCAAAGGTAGAGAATTACTACTGTGTCAACACAGGAAACTTAAGTTTAAATGTTATCTTTAAGTAGAATGACAAATTTGATATTCGAATATTCGGTAATTCTTTCCAACGAATATTGGAATATTCGATTACCAAAACAAATCTTTTCGAAGTTGTAGTAAACTATTTTTATCCTGAAAAGTATAAATGAATCAAAGTATAAATGAACCTAGTTTGATTTTAATAAAATACTACTTACATGTATACTAAAAAAAGCAATAAAGTGAGAGTGGTAAATATGTCCTTCTTACAAGTGGTCGTACTAGGAGGGTTATCTTTGCGTCTAAAGGACACCAGGACTAGTTTCTACACAGGAAGCAGACTCGAAAGTGATTCATATCAGCTAACACCTGTCTTCACAATCGACCTATACATAAGTTAGTAGCAACTGAACGTCAGTTATGTATATATATGTGCGTGAAGTTATCAGCACGGCGGCATAGGAGCTAGCTGCCAGTAGCAACAACTACAAGAGCAGCTTTTAAATGTTTTAAATGTCATTTTTTACTCATACAGATAAATTCTATAAAAATAACGGGAAAGCATACATGAATAAACTATTGATGTATTTAGTAAAAATATATAATCATATTCAAAGTTAAATAATCTAGCAGTTAGCTGCTCTTGCTGTTGTTCCTGCTGGCAGCAAGCCGCTATGTTGCCATGCTGCACATTGTATATTTACTGTTATTGTTTTGTTAAAGGCGAGGCATAATTCTGCATAAAGGTTGAAACTACATAAAACAGCAAGTACATGTTGTCAGTGTAGATGGCAATTTTCGGTCGGTTTATGCAGCAGCCGTTGTGACAAAAGGCATGGACCTTGTCGTACCTTCCGGTTCCAGATTGAGGTCGGGGTCGTTAAAATTTAAGTTCCTTAGAAGAATCCCGAAGAAGATGCCGGTAACCACGGTGATCGTCACGAGGAAAGATCCGAACAGGAAGGTGTCCAGCTGCTCAAAGAATTTTTCCCACGTGTACATACACGTGTTCTCGGGGTTTCCAGCAGGATCCACTGGAACTACTTTGTTTCGATCAGCTGCACACCGGAACCAGTTGAGAGGACACTCTTTGTTACCGAAGGCGCTCGCCAGCTTCGCCTGAATGATCGTGTAGAAAACGGAAACGACACTGAGACAAAGCAGGACGATGATAAACACGACAAAGAGGGAAACTTCAACGGAATTGTGCGGTAACGTTTCGCTCATCATGGAAATATAGACGGAGTAGGCTAAGAATATCGTGATGGAGAACGAGCCCTTTTCACCAGAGTTGGATGGAATCAGGAACACACAAATGTTGAGGAACGCTAACATCATAAGAGGAGCTACTAACGTAAAGGTGGTGAAGTCAGCCCTTCGCCGCATCCGGAACTCGATGTCGATGTTGTAGTTGTTGTCACGGATATAGCGGGTCCTGCTGACGCCAACGATGATCCAGGAGGGATTTTCCGCGTATTCGCTCATGTCGACGTTCTGGTAATGGTCCAGATCTAATGTGTCCATCGTCTCGCCGGGAACGGAGTATGTCAACGTGCACGTCTGCTCGTCGAACGGATATAATCTGACGTTCACATTACATACAACTCTGAAACAAATATACATCAATCTATTTCAAAGCAAAATAGGGTTGCATGCAATAAGGCCATTACAAAGTGATTCTGTGTTTAGCATTAGTTTCAATAGCCAAAACGAACTATCAAGTACATGTGTAAAAAACACCAAAAAAATACAATCATATTTATACCCTAAATTTGATTTTTGAGATGTACACAACAGGCGCTCAGAATAGCAATTTGGCAAAGTAAAACTTTAAAAGAAAGACATGATTTTAAGCAGGTTCATAACTTTCTAAAGTTAACCATACTGTGGTTAGTGTAATAATTCTAAGCTTGTGTCCTGATTATAAAATCTTTGTTTTCTTAACTTTAGTGTGTTGTTTTAAAAGCTGGCCCTTAACATAGAATATATATAAATAGATAATTTTGACTTCACAGCCATTAACATTTGTTCGACATAGTAAGCTTATATGCGACACAAAATAATGATCCAAATCTTGTTTTAGGAAATTATAAGCGCCATACGAGTATGTGGCCTCGGGAACCCACTGCACGTGACCTCTAAACGAGACGTAGATCCGGTCTGTCTCCGCCGCTCCAATCACGCCCTGTCCATCCACTGACTGAAACAAAACACACAAGGATAGGACTGATTTTAGCTCGACTATTCGAAGAATAGATGGGCTATACTACTCGCCCCAGCGTCGGCGTCGGTGTCGGCGTCGGCGTCCGGTTAAAGTTTTAGGGCAAGTTGGGAATTTCACTTATAAGTCCAATACCCTACATTCAATTGACTTAATACTTCACCCAGTTGTTCAGGACCATCACATGATGAGGTTAGATAACTCCATATTATTCTTTACACAGATTATGGCCCCTGATTGACTATGGAACTTAGGTTAAAGTTTTAGGGCAAGTTGGAATATATATTAAGAACTTCTATATCCTTTGTTTAATTGACTTAATACTTCACACAGTTGTTCAAGACCATCACATAATGAGGTTACATAACTCCATATTATCCTAAATACAAGTTATGGCTCCTGATTGACTTAGGTTAAAGTTTTAGGGCAGGTTAAAGTTTTAGGGCAAGTTGGGATTTTCACTTACTCCAATACCATTCATTCAATTGACTTAATACTTCACACAGATGTTCAGAGCCATCACATAATGAGGTTAGTTAAATATTATCTTTTATACAAATTATGGCCCCTGATTGACTATGGAACATAGGTTAAAGTTTTAGGGCAGGTTGGGATATTGTTTAATAACTTCTATACCCTTCATTCAATTGACTTAATACTTCACACTTCACAGGACCATCACTCAATGAGGTTACATAACTCCATATCCTTAATACAAGTTACGGCCCCTGATTGACTTAGGTTAAAGTTTTAGGCAAGTAAAAGTGAAGGGCAAGTTGGGATTTTAATAAAAACTTCTATACCGTTCATTAAATGCACTTAATAAAATTCAAAATTATTTATGACCATCTTACAACAAGAAACATAACTCGGTGTTAAGTCTAAATATAAATTATGGCCCTTGATTTTTTTTTTTAAATTTCCTTTTAAAAAAAGGCATATTTGTATATTCTTAACCACATTTTCATCATGGGAAATCAAGTTATTTGAATGACTTGCGTCATTGTTTGGGCGGGCTGGTGGGAGGGCAGCATCAAAGGCACCTTATGTATCGATTAATTGTAGTTAGGTTTGACATAAAGAGACCAAACTTGGTATTATTACATCGTTATTGTATTCTATGTAAGTCAAAGCGGCGTAGTCGAGCGCGCTGTCTTACGACGGCTCTTGTTTTAAGTAACAGTTTGATAAGTACAACATTTCCTGTTCCAAGCATTGTAAAGCATTTCATAGGCAGTATATTCTTGGGGTTTTCCGTTAAAATAGAGAGAAATATTCAATATATACTGCTTAAAATTATAATGATAAACGTGAACTGTGTCAGACTCAATGGAGAATTTCACAATTATCATATAGCTCGTCACAAAATGAAACATTTTCTTTTGCAGTCCAAGCACAACTATCGTCACCATTATTCTCATAATAAATATGTTACGCCACGTTACGCCACATATAGCTCCTAACGTATTGATCTTCCCGATGAGGTCATCTTAGCTATTTAACGGGACATATAGCTCCTAACGTTTTTATCTCACCGAGGCGGTCATCTTAGCTATTAAACGGAACATATTGCTCCTAACGTACTGATCTCCCCGAGGAGGTCATCTTAGCTATTAAACGGAACATATTGCTCCTAACGTTTTTATCTCACCGAGGCAGTCATTTTAGCTATTTAATGGGACATTGAGCTCCAAACGTATTTATGTCCCGAGGAGGTCATCTTAGCTATTTACTGGGACATATAGCTCCCAACGTATTGATCTCCCCGAGGAGGTCATCTTAGCTATTTAATGGGACATATAGCTCCCAACGTATTGATCTCCTCGAGGAGGTCATCTCAGCTATTTAACGGAACATATAGCTCCTAACGTATTTATCTCCCCGAGGAGGTCATCTTAGCTATTTAATGGGACATATAGCTTCCAAAGTATTGATCTCCCGAGGAGGTCATCTTAGCTATTTAACGGCACATGTAGATCTTTGTATTGATCGGTCCGAGGTCATCTTAGCTATTTAACGGTACATATAGCTCCCAATCTATTTATCTCCCCGAGGAGGTCATCATAGCTGTTAACGGCACATATAGCTCCTAACGTAATCATCTCCTCGAGGAGGTCATCTTAGCTGTTTTACGGCACATATAGCTCCTGACGTATTGATCTCCCCGAGGAGGTCATCTTAGCTATTTAACGGCACATATAGCTCCTAACGTAATCATCTCCTCGAAGAGGTCATCTTAGCTGTTCTATGTCGCATATAGCTCCTAACGTATTGAAATCCCCTATGAGGTCATCTTAGCTGTTTTACGGCACATATTGCACCTAACGTATTTATCTTTTCGAGGCGGTCAACTTAGCTATTTAACGGCACATATAGCTCCCAATGTATTTATCTCCTCGAGGAAGTCATCTTAGCTGTTTTATGTCGCATATAGCTCCTAACGTATTGATATCCCCTATGAGGTCAACTTAGCTATTTAAGGGCACATATAGCTCCTAACATATTTATCTCCTCGAGGAGGTCATCTTAGCTGTTTAACGGCACATATAGCTCCAAACATATTGATCTCCTTGAGG